>NC_072004.2:96721697-97370894 GCF_028885655.2 Pongo abelii
GCTGACCGATGACCTCATGGTCTGATCTTTGCGAATGTGAGGGGGAATCCCAGGCCATCTGGCTCCTGGTACCCGGGTGTCTGGGCTGGCAACACAGCCAGGCCCTGGTACAGCCTCCGGCAGGCGGAACCTCCTCACCACTGCTTTTGCCTCCGCCGCGGCTGGTACCGCTGGCTGTCTCTTGGGAGGCGGGAGAGGCTCCCAGTTCCTTCCACAGAGCACTGAATGGTCCGTGAGAAACAGGGCCACATGCTTCTCCCTCCTCTCCTCTGACTGCGGGAACAACGCCACCCTACTGGAGCTCTCCTGCATGCCCTACTGCGAAAGTTTTTTTTTAAGACAGGGTCCCACTCTGTCACCCAGGCTGAAGTGCAGTGGTGCCATCTCGGCTCACTGCAGCCCCAACCTTCCAGGCTCAAGCGATCCTCCCACCTCAGCATCCAGCCACCACACCCAGCTAATTTCTGTATTTTTAGTAGAGACAGGGTTTCACCATGTTGGCTGGGCTGATCTCAAACTCCTGACCTCAGATGATCCTCCTGCCCTGGCCTCCCACAGTGCTGAGATTCCAGGTGTGAGCTGCTGTGCCGGCCCGGAGAAGGCTTCTGATAGCTCCTTTGCTGTGTCCCGCATGCCTGTCCTCCTGTTATAATTTTGTGTCATGTTTCTGCTGCTGTCCTGAGCTGGCAGGGAGCTGATTCAATTGTCTGAGATAACCCTGCCAGCCGTGCAGGACCTGGCCGGATTCCGAAGGGCCCTGCCTCCTGCAGCCTCTGGCCTGTGTTGAGCCATGTGACCTGGCTCCACGCATGGCGGCCGTGTGTCCCCGCTTGGGCCTGAGCACACAGAACTGTGGCCATCTCTGCCCCTGCACCAACACACACGACCCGTCAACACCCAGCAGACGCTCATTCTGTCCCATATCACCGCATTCTGGGTCCCTTCTCAGCCAGGCCCCTGCCTCATTTTCCCACTGAGCGGAAGTGCAGCTGTGCCTGCCCCACTGGGGGAGTGGGGACGAGGGTGCCTGAGGGGTGCGGGCCCTGCTGTGCTGCCCCATGCAGGCACCAGGAGGGACAGGGGACCTGCAGCTCCAAGAAAGGAACAGATGTCACAAAACCCGAACCCACCCGTAGCCTTCAGGGTGCTAAAGAGAGCAGGTATGAACGGCCCGACTCCCAGCTTTCAAGGTAACCGTCTTCATGAGCCTTTGCAGGGACTCAGCCATGCTCACGAAGGCCTGTGAGGCCATGCACGGGGCCCCGCTGTGCGCATCTAACCACGACATCTGCATGAGGATGGGATTCACAGCCACAGCCCAGGGCCACGCAGGACTCTCACCCAGTCAGCACGTACCATTTTTGGCCTCTGCAGCATCAAAGAGACCAATAAAACTCCGCTCAGCCGTCTGACAGGGAGCGCGCATCAGTGCAGGACCCTCGACCCCAGCTCAGCCTCAGCCAGGCAGCCCATCCATCACGGGGGAGCCGGGGGCTGGAAAATCGGAGACACGCTAAAAACAAGCAGCATGTGGTTCTGAGAGGGGCCATGTGTTTTGTTACAGCCTCATGGAAGAAATAGAAACCAGATGTGGCCTCGGAGGGCACCAGGTGAGCCAGAGGCCCGCGGCCCGCACAAGCCTCATGACAGGATACAGCTGCTTGCACCGGCCGCAGGCAGAGGCGGCGCAGTGCTAAGGGGACAGGGAGCCTCCTGCTGGCTGGCACCGAGAAGTTCACTCCCCGGCAGCCTGCTGGATGAGGGCAACACCCCTCACTGCCCAGGGCCAGGGTCTCAGCACACTGGACTCTAGCTCCCAGGCTACCACAATCCCACCGAGAGCTCCCATGTCAGCGCCCAGTCTAGCCCACAGGCCTGGACAGCAGTAAGTGGCCCTGCTCAGGCAGGACCGAGCCTGGGGCACCAGCTGAGGTGGGTGCAAAACACCCACCTCCCTCTCCAGGTAGACTTTTTTCCAGTCCGAATTACCAAATCCAATGCAAGGCAGCTCTACCGGCTGCTTCGGAACACTCCCATTTTCTTCTGGTGACCCCTACTGTCCCCAAGCACAGCCCCACCGGCTGCAGGGAACCCAGAAGGCAGGGCTCCCCTGCCCACCTTTGCCATCCAGGAACAGTCATCCTTGGCAAATCTGAGCACAGCGAGTCCAGGGAGACCCTCGGAGGGTGTCCCTTGGGGCAGTTTGTATGAGGTGACGACGCTGGGAAGGAGCTTTTGAAGCACAGGAGTGCGGAGCTCAGAACAAGCCCCAGGGTCACGGCTGAGACGGCGCCCCCACGCGCTCAGCCGACGCCAGGGGCTCCCTTCGACAGACCTCTCCTCCTGTCCGTTACAGAAGCGGAGGCCCCTCCCGGAGGCAGAAGTCACTGGCCAGCACCTCCACAGCGGCCTGAGACCCCCAGCCACAGCCGGCACTGCTCAGCGGGGCTCCTCGGGTGGTGTGCAGATGATGCCCAGCGAATCTGACTGAGCCGGGGCCTCTGCAGAGGGGTGTATTGGATGTGGTGGGCACACAGGCAGTGTGGATGCATAAACCCAGCTGTCGTCAGGGGCAGAAGACCCCAGCGTGAAGGTCATCATGGACAGCACCTACCTGCCCACCCCTGCCTGGTGCCACTCAGAGCTGGTGGGAGGGCTGGGCCTGGGGAGGTCTGCTGCCTGCAGGGCCGCCTTCTGTGGCACTCCCTCTCTAGACCTGGGAGGGTCAGGGAAGCAGCAGCCACCCAGGCCACGGAGCTGCAGCTGCACCTGGAAAGCCACACTCAGGAAACACGCATCTCTGCACCCCCGGGCTGTGCCACAGACGGAGGCATTAGGGTTACGGGGTGCCGCGGCCGGGACTCTGCCACAGACGGAGGCGTTAGGGTTACGGGGTGCCGCGGCCGGGACTCTGCCACAGACGGAGGCGTTAGGGTTACGGGGTGCCGCGGCTGGGACTCTGCCACAGATGGAGGGTTGAGGTTACAGGGCACCGCGCGGCTCCTCCCAAAGCGGCCTGCAGCTAGCTGCCTGAGGGCTCATGGTCCTAACTCCACCTACGGTCCTGGTGAACAAATAATAAACAACCTGAAGCAGCAAACCAAACTGAGGCCTGATCGCCGATCCTGTCCAGGAGAAAACTGGAGAAACTTACATCCTCAAATGAATAGCATGTGCTAAATGAACAGCATACGAGCAACACTCAGAAACGTACACCCCACCTAGCCCACCGAGTGGCAGGCATCCAGGCCAGTGGCCACTCCTGTCCCACGTTCCCTGCATACAGGCGGCCACGCCACGGCCAGCCATGGTGCACAGAGCATCTTCACGGGGGAGGCTGGTGGCCCCACCCTGCTGGCTGCACCCACACAGGACAGAGGCCACTGAGCAGGTAAGCACAATCCCTGGACCAGACCCAGGAGACGCCCAGTGGGCACTTGCCCTGAGAAGGCTCAGAGAGCCAGGGTGGGCATACCTGAGAGCCGTGCTGCCTCCACCTTCATCAAACCCTCGGCCTCTCCAAGCCGGCCGCCAGGGGCTTCCTCTGCCAAGTCCTCGGGGACGTCCTCGCTCACAGACAGTGTGGTGACAGTGCTCACCACCAGGATGCCCAGGCCGACCCACAGCACCACCTAAGGAGACAAAGACCCCAGAGGCGGGAGTCATAGCTGGCCCCTGGCCCTGCCCAGGGTATAAAACTGGCTTGGCAGAGAGGCTCAGGGACGGGGTGAGGCACGAGGAGAGTGGACACGACAAAGTCCCCCGAGGGCGGGACAGGCGTGCAGTTTGCCCTGCCTGAGGACGGCGTCCACTCCCAGGGAGACGGGCCCGCCTGCCCGCGAAGCTCCTGACCACTAGGAGAGGGCTGAGCCCTGATGCACCGCTGTCAGAGCATGGCAGGACTCCTGGCATCCAGCCTGTGGCTGATGTGCTCTCCACGCCAGCTGGGGTCATGGGCCAACTCTGTCAGAGCTATGCCAGCCGTTCAGGATGGAGCGGGAGGGACAGCGGCTTCCAGAAGCTGCAGGTACATGACGAGCCTTAGGGGAGCAGAGGCTGAGCACTGCCCAACCTGCCTGGGAGAGGAACAGGAACCTCCAGGCAGACTTGAGCGTCCCCATCCATGTTGTCTGCAAAGCGAGTGCTCCTGCACAACCCACAAGGCTGGCCCTGTGCAGCAGACACAGGCCCGTGGGCATGAAGGACTTGCCCCAAAGTCATCACAGCTGGCACCATGCATGGGCACGGGGGACAGAAATGGCCTTCGCCCCTCCTTAGCTGTGGTGTGGTGCCCACTGGGGTCACCCTGTGAGCTGACCTCCAGGCACTCTTTTTGCCGAAGGCTCTCCCCGTGTGACCTAGTCCTCCCTCCTTCCCCCGCTCCCCGGCCAATCATAAGCATCACACGTGCTGCCTCGGTGACTCTGACAAATTCTACACTGCGTGGCCCAGCTCCTGCCACCCCAGTTCCCACCACCCCGGCTCCCGCCACCCCTGCTATGTTAGTGAACACACTGGGCCCGCTTCTCCCCAGTCATTCACGGGGCCACGGCAGCAGGTGCTGGTTTCTGCCTGGCCTGGCCCAGCGCAAGCTGCTCTCCCCAGGGAAGCGCTAGCTCCTGGTTGGGCAGAGCCTGGGTGCGCTGGCAAGGCAGACTTCTGTAAAGCCAAGGGGCTACACCATTCCCTCTGTGGTCTCAGAGCCAGAACTCAAAATCCTTTTCTGAAAGGTATGTTGATTCTTAAAGAAAATCAGTTCACAAGAACTGGTGAGACCTCCCTGGTCCAACACAATTAGAGAAGAGGTCTCCCCAGAGGGAAGGACCCGCGCTCTCCGAAGCTGGTGGCGGCTGAAAAAGACAACCTAGCAGAGAGCCTGCTTCCTCTACTTCCTTCTCTGCCACCCGGAAACACTGGGCTGGTGTTGGCATCTCCGGACACCAGTGCTGCTGAGGCTCTGGGGTCAGTGGGCTCCGCTGAAGGGAGTCCGGCGCAGTGTGCCTCGGGGCTTGTAGGATGCCCAGGGAGCCCGAGGCCCCTCTGGCAGTAACCACAGCTGGCCGGAGCAAGTGGCGACGGCAGGCCTGCCCCAGGTGCATGTGGGGACACTGTCTGATGTATGTTCCGGAGGTCCGGGTGGGGCCTGCAGGCTCGACGGCCCACAGAGCTCTGCCCCGCCCTGGCCCCGAATGTTCTTCTCCATTTGTAGATGCCCCTTCAGCCACGTTACATCTTCCTTGCAGTAAAGGGAAGAGTCCCAGGGCAGTGGTGGTGTCCAGAAGGTGACCAAAGCAGTCTTAAGATAATAAAAAGAGGAAGAAACCTGAAATCTCCCGAGGCTGCCCGATCTGTGTAGGGAGCAGGTATGGAACGGCCTGCCCAGTCAGTGGGTGTCATGGATGGCCGTGGCTTAGAGGCCTGATGCCAGAAGGAAAGGCCATCAGAGACAGGCCTTGGGGACCTGTTACAGCCCTTGTGACCCCTCCTACACCAGAGCTGCCCCTGGACCTCCATCTTCAGGGCCCTGCCCTCCCATCGAGGCCTCTGCCAGCCAGCACAGGGCAGAGACCAGGCTCGGGCCACCTGGGGTAAAGGGTCCAGATGGATATTTAACCCAACCCACCAGGAAAGTGCCTGGACAGGAGACTGTGTTGTCTGGAAGCCCTGGGAAGCTCCTCTCAGTGTGGGAACCCTGCCCCGCAAGGCAGCACACCCTCGCCTCATCCCGGGTGGATTTCTCTAACTGGGCACGTGCTGAGTGCATCTCACATTTCTCCAGCTGAGGGTGGACAGAAATGACCTTGCAGAGAAGCTACAAAAAAAAATTTATCTCCTTACTTGGACTTCCCATAACACCAACACAGTAATTACGGGATCTTGGTGAGAGTACCTAAATGGGAAGGGAAAGCACCTTTGCCACCGGCTGGTCAGGACAGAAGACTCCCCAGGTGGGAATCCCAGGAGCCCAGAGTTTGCCATCCGCCAGGGAGCACAGCAAGACCCGGCTCCTCCAGGCCTCAAACGCTTTAGACCCAAAGATAAAGACATTGGTTGGTCATTTTACGTCAGGTTATTTTTAACGGGGACCTCATCTAAAACATCCATGGAGATTGATGGGCCAAAGAAACATCTCCATGACTATAATGATTTATTTCAACCCCCAACTTTCTGAGCTTAAAAATCACATGCAAAATCAAAACCATGAACTCGCTCCATGCTGGGAGACAGCAAGCTTTCCAGGAAGACCCAGGACCGATGAGCCTTGGAAAAGACACAAGTGCAGGGAGGAGAACACGCTCGACCAAGGCCCTGCGGAGCGCCCTGAATGCGAAGCTGATCAGCAGGGGAGGGGGGCTCCCGAACAGCCGCACGGGGACCCCCACCACCTGCCACCTCCCAGGGCAGCACCTGGGGACCGAACTCAGCCCCAAGTCCAAGAACATCTCGAAACACAGTAGAGAAGTGGAGGCTTGAGGTCACCATACACAGGGAGCCTGCATGGAGTCTTCGGGCTGGGAGAAGGGCGGGACAATTCCAGATACGCGGGTCCAGGAAGCAGACCCAGCCCTGCCCGCTGCCACGTACACACCTGCTGCCACCTCCCACCCCAAGGTGTCCCCATCAGGAGAGCCATCCCTGGGCCCCCACAATGCACCAGGCAGCACATCACTGCTGGCAAAACGCCACTCGGGACAAGCCCCCCGCATGAGGGCAGCAGAGCAGCCCTGAACGCTGAGATGGTGATGCCCCGGGCGCACCCCTGCTGGATGGAAGGCTCCATCCCCTCTTTGCTGAGACCCCTCGTCCTGGCTCGCTGACTTTCAGGCTGTCAGGCTCTGCGGGGCACTTGCCGGTGACCACTGCCTTGAGCACGAGCAGCCGCTGGCCCGGCCGACAATGCCACAGTCCACATGCCCAGCCTTTCCTCTAAGACACACCCTGGCAGAGACACCAGCACTGCCCAGCTTGAGGGGACCCGTGGGAACGAGGAGGCCGCATGGGCACTTGTGATAGTGCCTTGGGTCCATGCCTCATCCATGAGGGGGCAGCGCATGCAGTGACCAAATCTCAGTCTGTGGCTGCCACGTGCCAGGAGTGTGTGTGAGCGCCTTTCACTTCTGTGCCAGAGCCAGGGCGGGAACACAGCTCCAGCAGCAGCATCGGGTGCTGCAGGTGGGCTGGGCATTTGGAAGCAGCACAAGCTTCACTGACGTCCCCAAGGCAGCTGTGAGGACTCTGCTGGGGACTGGGCCACAGACACAACGGAGTTGGCGCCGCAGTCCCCGAGGACAGGGTGGGTGCCAGGCTCCCCCGTGCTTGTCCTGCCACTGGAGTGTGGGAATCCAACCACGGGACGTGTGACGTAGACAAGGGAATGGTCAGTAGTTCCCTCGGAATCCCGAATAAGGGCATAAGTGGAGTTCTGCACAGACGGGACGGCTGGGAACTTGGGGGGCCTGTGGGGAGCACAGCGGCTGCCCAGCCTCAGTGGCGGGGAAAGCCCACGGAGCCCCAGCCCAGCCTCCAGCCCTGTACCTTCCAGCACAGCTTCCTGCACAGCCCAAGAACTTCCTTTGAGGATGCGGTCATTCAACGGACCAGCATGCCAGACACCTGGTTTCAGAGCACCCTGTGACTTTCATTTCGGCAGCCATCAGATCAACACAGCTGCAGAGCCGGCCAGCAGGAGGAATGCAAGCCCACTCCAGACGTCTCACCCAAGCTTGGAAAATCCAGGGGCCACGCACTGCCCGGATCGTAGCACCCTCCCCTGGAGAAGTGATCAGGGCCTCCAGACACGCAAGGCATCGCTGACTCAAATGCAGAGAGAAGCACCAGGGGCAGGCGAGAAAACACTCACTTTCACTCCACACATGTAGAAAGTGCACAAGTCCACACTCTGCACTTCAGTCATAAAAAGCACAGCTGGAGGTGGGGGCTCTGGCTGCTCTGCACCACGCACCTGGATTTGGGTCTCAGGGCAGCCCAGTTAGCATCCAGGCACCACCCAGCAAGGCCCCGAGCCTCAGCAGGCCTTGGGGGTCCTCTCTGGTTACAGGCAGATGCCCCACTGGTGGCTCGTGTCTGAGAGTTGCAGTGTGCATTTCATTACATCTTCCAAGAGCAGGGACCGGCTTTCGGGCCCTTCAGGGACTACTGCCCTCTGGGTGCACCCGTGAGGCAGCCTCCCGCCCTCCAGGGATCTGTCCTCTGAGTGGCCCTCGGGCACCTTCTAAGTCACCTGCTGCTCCACTCCCTCATGGTTCCAGGGCAGCAGGACCAAAGCCCCAGCCTCACTCAGAACTGGAGAGACCCTCAACTTTCTGACTTTCAAAATAAGGAACCAAACAGGGCGGGCGTGGTGGCTCACACCTATAATCCCAGCACTTTGGGAGGCCGAGGCGAGTGGATCACCTGAGGTCAGGAGTGTTCAAGACCAGCCTGGCCAACATGGTGAAATCCTGTCTCTACCAAAAATACAAAAATTAGCCGGGTGTGGTGGCGCACGCCTGTAATCCCAGCTACTCGGGAGGCTGAGGCTGGAGAATCACTTGAACCCGGGAGGCGGAGCTTGCAGTGAACTGAGATCACACCACTGCACTCCAGCCAGCGCAAGAGAGCAAGACTCTGTCTCAAAAAATAAAAAAAGAACAAAACACGTGGTGGCAGATGTATCTTTTTGATTCCCTCAGGGCCGACCTATTTTCCTGTCCCCTGGTTGATCTTCTGAGGACGAGCTGGAACATTCCTTCTTTTTCACGTCTGTCTCCAGCACAGCCTTGATTCACCCAGCACACAGGTGTCCCCACTTCCCTGTCCACCCCAGCATATCAGCAGTTGTGGCTCTTCCTGAGGTCCCTGGGCTGGGTACAGGCACCACATCGCCGAGAGTACTCAGACGGGCCAAGGCGCAGACCCAGGCCTGTGCCCCTCCGTGGGCGCGGCCAGAGCCCCTGGGACAGTGGCCACGCCGAGATGTTGCGCCACAGGCCCAGGGTACGGCCTTGTGGTGCTCACATCTCCATACCTAAGGAAACAGGGCATGCTGAGCGGATGGCACACGGTGGTCTGCTGGCCCCACGACCTACTGCAGAGCCGCAACAGCGCTGGGGACAGGACGCACCAGACCCAAGTCAGAGGGAGAAAGAAACCTCTCCGTCTCCTCCACGCACAGCCAAACTGCGGTGAATGTGATTCAGTGCACTTTCTAGCTTCTAAAAGACATGGCAAAGCAGGCACAAAGAGATGCTTCTTTCACCGGATTCTGTGTGTGTCTACACATGTCTTCACATCAAGTCAAAAGCCGACACTGGGCTAACGGGTAAACACTAGAAGCCATCCCAGAGTCAGTGATGCACCAGCCACTCACACCAGCAGCGCCGTGGCCACAGGTGTGTGATGCCACACACGGGCAAGAGAGGAGGAAGCGCTGCAGCAATTGGAAAGAGGGAGGCGACATCATCATTAGCTGCAGGTGAAAAGCCAAGAGATCCAGCAGGAGTACAGTAAGGTGAACGGGTGAAAATGTCACCTATGAAATCTCTAGCTTCCTTTTACACAAACAGCCACTTAGAAAATCCAGCGGGAAAAGAGATCCCTGGATAGCATGCAGTGCAGCCAACAGCGGCCTGGGAAACAGACGGGGACGAAGGACCTACAGTGAGGTCTGGAGAAGCCGAATGCAGTGCCCTCCTGCTGAGCAGGAGCTTTCGCAAGGACATCTGCATATCAGCTACAGTGTAAAGACGGCAATTCCCAAGTTAATCTATAGTTTCAATAAGCCCAGTTAGACCAAAAAATAAAAAGCAGGACTAATTTTTTGTTAGAGTCAGATGGGCTGATTCCAACATTCATACAGAAAATAAAACAAAGCAGAAAATGTATTATTAACAGCCAAGAGGCGAGATGAGAATTAAAGTGTTTCAAGAGCGACAAGTCACGACTCGGTGAGTGTTACCAGGGTGTGGCAACTAACACGCAACTAACACACAACTAACATACACAACTAACACATAACTAACACAGTGTGGAAGGGCAGACCAGCCAATAACGTAAAACACAGGTCCCAAGTTAGGCCCGAATACATATAAGAATTTAATCTACAATAGCACTAACATTTCCCATCAGTGATGGATTATTCAATAAATCATGTCTGACGAGTAGGGAACCATCTAGAAATAAATTGAGGATACATACTTTGTTTCTTACACCAAAATAAAATACAGGTGGATCAAAGATTTAAATTAAAAAAATGAAGTCATTAAAGTACTAGAAAAAATGAGGGAGGAATTATTTTAAAATAATACTGGAGTGGGGAAATTCTAACTATGGCCCTCCCCCTCCTTCTTCTTTTAAAATAGTACTGGAGTGTGGAAATTCTAACTGTGACTCTTTCTTTCCTTCCTTCCTTCCTTCTTTCTTTCCTTCTTTCTCCTGCTAACTCACAGAACAGATGTTTTTTTCTAAGGAAGCCCAGTGGGGGGACCTGGCATAGCAGGACATGTGTCATCTGATGGGCAGAGGCTGAGCCTCTCATGCCATCTGAAGCTCCTAAAACTCACCAAGAAACTTCCTCATCAAGGTATGGCATAATAGCTGGTATCAAACTGATCTTCCCATTTAAAACAATGGTAAAAGCTGGATAAAAACAATAAAAACACCCGACCAAAGACACTGGTAAACAACTCTGTCAGCTCAGACTTGAGGGGTCCGGATCCCAGAGGACAGAGAAAAGCCCTTAGTCACAGAGAGGTCAAGCCTGTTGCCCCTGGAGACTCATCAATCATTGGGACTAAGCAGACAGGACAAGAGAGCACAACAGCCTAGAGCCTGGGCACACTCACAGGGCTGGGCACTGAGAAGCAAGAATGAGGGCACTCCAGCAGCCAGAGCTCGAGGGAGAGAAGGAAACCTCGGAGAAGGACGCCACTCCATATTCTGTATGCAAAAATCTCCCCCAAAGCACTTGCAAGCTACCAGCTATGCAGAGAGGAGCCAGCAAGAAGATGAACGCCAAGCAGAAGATTCACCATCTGAGGGTGTCACTGCCCAGCTGAGACCCCAGAAGGGCTGTACCCTAGGAACAAGGCCAACCGGAAACACATCTGAATCAATGGGACACAGGCCTTCTGCCTATCCCTTGTATGATGGATGAATGACAATGTCACCCAGAACTTCTATGATTTCTCAAACACAACATCTGCAAAATACCAGGCACACTAGAAAACAAGACCCCATGACAAAAAAACAAGAAGCCACAAAGAATCAATATCAATACTTTTTTCTTTTTCTTTTTTTTTGAGATGGACTCTCTTGCTCTGTTGCCCAGGCTGGCGTGCAGTGGTGCTATCTCGGCTCACTGCAACCTCCACCTCCTGGGTTCAGGTGATTCTCCTGCCTCAGCCTCCCAAAGTGCTGGGATTACAGGCGTGAGCCACCATGCCTGGCCCAATAATTACTATTTGAAACAACAATAACAATGTCTTGTGGAGTTTTAAATAAGGGTTGATATCAACTGCCTAGTATAATCGTTAGAAGAATAGAAATGTACCAACAAGCTAAAAGAAGAGTAAATATTTAAAATGTTTGATTGATCCAAAGAAAGTAAAAGCAAAAACAGAAAAAGGACATATGAGACAAATCATAGGACATAAGTTGAAAGTTTTCCCCCAAAAATCAGTTATTAACCATAAATAGTCTTAAATACTCCCATTCACAGACTGAATAACAAGACAAAAGTCAACTGTGTGCTGTTATGAGACATACCATGAATATAATGGACTAGAGAAATCAAAAGAAAAGGGATGAAACAAGCTATCCTGTGCAAATACAAACCCAAAGCAGAATTAAGTTAGCTACAAAGCCAACTTTAAGGAGAAAAGTATTTCCAATGATAAAAAGGAGTATTTAACAAGATAAAAGACAATTCAACAGGGAGATATAACCAACTTAAATCTGTCTGCTCCTAATAATATGGCTTCAAACTAAAAAGCAAAAAGTGATAGAACTAAAAGGAAAAATTAACAAATCTGCAGTTACAGTAGGAATTATCATACCTTTCTCACAACTCATTAACAAAATGATTAAAAAATCAATAAGGGGCTGGGCGCAGTGGCTCACGTCTGTAATCCCAGCACTTTGGGAGGCTGAGGCAGGTGGATTATTTGAGGTCAGCATTTGAGAGCAGCCTGGCCAACATGGTAAAACCCCGTCTCTACTAAAAGTACAAAAATTAGCTGGATGTGGTGGCGCACACCTGGAATCCCAGCTACTCAGGAGGCTGAGGCAGGAGAATTGCTTGAACCCAGGAGGCAGAAGTTGCAGTGAGCCGAGATGCTGAAGAAGTGGCTGACACAACGTGGACGTGTATTCTAACGTACACTGTAACAATCTATTTACTGCAACTTGAAGACAGGCAAGATCATTCTAGAATGCTGGAGGACCTTTGGGGTGGGGGTGAACGACAGTGAGGCATCCATGGTGAGCTCTGGGGTGCTGGGATGTCCTATGTCTGCTCTGGATGGTGGTTCCATGTGGTTCACTTTGTAAAAACTTATCAGGTTGAGGCCAGGTGCATTGGCTCACACCTGTAATCCCAGCACTTTGGGAGGTCGAGGCGGGTGGATCACCTGAGTTCAAAAGTTCAAGACCAGCGTGACCAACATGGAGAAACCCCGTCTCACTAAAAATACAAAATTAGCCAGGCGTGGTGGCGCATGCCTGTAATCCCAGCTACTCGGGAGGCTGAGGCAGGAGAATCACTTGAACCTGGGAAGCGGAGGTTGCAGTAAGCCGAGATTGCGCCACTGCACTCCAGCTTGGGCAACAAGAATGAAACTCTGTCTCAAAAGAAAAAAAAAATTATCAATATATACCAGTAAGAAAAAGCTCAACAACTCCATAAAAAGTGAGAAAAGAACACAGGCAGTTCACAGACAAAGAAACGCAAGTGGCTTCTAAACCCATGAAAAGACACTCAAGTTCCAGCCAGAGAGGCCAAGAATGATGAAGCCTGGAAGGTCCTGGGTGCAGAGACAGAGGCCTTGAGCCTGGCTGGGAGTGACGCTGCAGGCACTTTGGGTAGACCCACCACATTTACAAATGCTCACACCCCGACACAGGATTCCATTTCTAGAAGGCTTCCTACAGATGCGTGCTCAAATACGTCAACATGCTCTGAACACAGATATTCATCGCGATTCTGTCTGCAATAGCAAGACTGGAGAGGTGAGTCCTTCGGAGACGGGGATTATGGAATTTTCCTACCACGGAACCCATGAAACGGCTAAAAATAGCCAGGCAGCTCTGTGCCCATGGCTGTGGAGCAACCTGACCTGCACAGGATTTTGAGCAAAAGCAGCAGGAAGCTGTGTTACAATGGAAGAAAAACCCACACGCACGCACGTCTCCACACGAGGGACACACCAGGAACAACGGTGGGTGGTGGCCTCAGGGGTGGGCGGCTGGGGAGGGGACTCAGAGTTGGCAGCAGGTCCATGGGCGATCAGTCACCGCAGAAACACCATGGGGAAAGCGCTTACGACTCAGCTAAGTCGGCTCTCAGGAAAACCCGATGCACAGCTTGAGCAGCTTAGTGTGGCCCTGCTGGGCAAAGACCATGCGTCCTGGTGAACCCAGGGTTCCCCAGGCTGACTGGACCAAGTCCCTTTTGTGGGTTTTAAGTTTCTTGACAGAACCCATCTGAAAACGCTGAAACAGGGGCTTCCTTCCGCCTCCACCTCTCCCCAGCCCAGACCAATCAGCCCTCGTCCAGGCCACCCCACGAGCGGCACGCACCTGGGAGGAAAGTGCGTTCTTGTGGATTTTCTTGTAGATCAGCGCCGGGCAGATGAAGCAGATGAGGCTTCCCATGGTCGCTCCTGTGAGGCCCAGGATGGTCTCCACTAGGATGGAGAAGGGACAGGAAGGGATGAGTGGGGAAGGGCTCTGGCCAGGAGGGGACCTGAGCTTTTGCCCTGCACATGGGTGAGCAAGCCAGCATTGAAGGAAAGGCCGTCTAGGCGTGAGCCGGGAGCAGAGACGCCCTCTGTGCCCAGAAAGCCTGACAGCTGCGGCTGATTCCTCCAACAGTACATTTAGGCCCCAGGGTGAATTCTCTGATGGTTCATCTTTAAAGAGTCAGACACTAGGGACCTCCTGCCGAAACCAGATGCTGGCTCCGCACAGCACGGCTCCTGCGCCACCTCTCCTGCCTGCTGCTCCGTGAGTGGCCCTAGGCAGGCAGGACCTATCCTAGGGCAGGTGTAGAAGCCAGGGCCTAGCAGGTGCTGCCAGGCTGCAGCCCCTGCCAGGAGCCCAGACAGATCACCTCTAGGGCTGTCCCCTGGGGAGAGTGCGTGCAAGTTCCCCTGTGGATCTGATGATAATGAGCTCTGTCTTGTCTGCTAGGGAGTAGGTGCATTTGGGTAACATAAATACATTCAGAGCCTTCAACGCTTCCCCCTTGGTAATGCGTCATCAAAATCAGAAGTCAAAAGCATCAACAGGACAGCATGTGCTATTCTAGAATAGTTGGTTCTACAAATCGAGCCTGTGTCCCAGCACTGCAGTCTCTCTCTGCCCAGGTGTCAATGGGTGCCTGCTGTTCCATCAAGCTGCCAGATTTTTTTTTTTTTTTTTTTTTTTTTCTGGAGTGCAGTGGAGCGATCTCAGCTCACTGCAAGCTTCGCCTCCCAGGTTCACGCCATTCTCCTGCCTCAGCCTCCCAAGTAGCTGGGACTACAGGCACCTGCCACCATGCCTGGCTAATTTTTTTGTATTTTTAGTAGAGACGGGGTTTCACCATGTTAGCCAGGATGGTCTCGATCTCCTGACCTCATGATCTGCCCGCCTCGGCCTCCCAAAGTGCTGGGATTACAGGCGTGAGCCACCGCGCCCGGCAAGCTGCCAGATTTTTTTTATTTTTTTTTTTGAGACAGAGTTTCTCTCTTGTTGCCCAGCCTGGAGTGCAATGGCGCAATCTTGGCTCACTGCAACCTCCTCCTCCCAGGTTCAAGTGATTCTTTTGCCTCAGCCTCCCGAGTAGCTGGGATTACAGGCATGCACCACGACGCCCTGCTAATTTTGTATTTTTAGTAGAGACGGGGTTTCTCCACGTTGGTCAGGCTGGTCTTGAACTCCCAACCTCAGGTGATCCACCCACCTCAACCTCCCAAAGTGCTGGGATTACAGGTGTGAGCCACCGCACCTGGCTCAAGTTGCCAGATTTTATCCCCTGCCTTTCTCTGTGGGCCAAAGAAAAACTGACGAAGTCTCTAGACTTTTTTAAGAGACCAGAGAAGACGGCTCGTAACTGTGCAGGTCTTGGTTGATGCCGAAGCCCCCGGGTCCCACTCCCTGGCACTAGGGCAGCCCTCCCGCCTTACCGTTGGGGATAAGGATGCCACCAACCATGGTTCCAAACACCACAGAGAGGGTAAGTGCTTTAAACCGGAGAGGAGGCATGTAGCCCCCTGCTGCAAAGGTGCCATCTTTTTGCTGTACAAAAGAAAAACAAAACGGTTTTGAAATGACTGATTTCCTCCACCACTCTCCTAGAAAGCAAAGCCTGAAAGTGCTCTGCCAAGCACACCAGGCACATCTCCACGTGAGCCGGCCGCGCACTCACCTGGCAGGTGAGCCTGACCAGCACAATCAGATCTGGCTGAGCAACTTGAACGGGAACCTGCAACATGCCAGGAAGGCACGAGGGCTTCTCACCCCAGGCACAGACCATACATTTTAAAACCTCCTTTTGAAATGCGAGTATCGAGTCCTTCCGTTTTCCTTTTTGCTTTTAGAGCAACAGCACGAGAGAGTTTAAGTGCCAGAAGTATGGAGAGCAGAATACAAGCTGCACAGCGCCGCTCCTGCCAAATGCCCCAGGCCTCTCCTGGCCCACAGGTTTCAGGGTGCAGGCAGAACCCCCCCACACACACACGCACATACTCACGCACACATGTGGCCGTGTTATCATCTCCAGGGTGCAGGCAGAAACCCCCCCCACATGTACACACTCACACACACACGTACACACGCACACACGTGGCCGTGTTATCTCCAGGGTGCAGGCAGAACCACCCCACACACGCACACACACTCATGCACACACTCACGCACACATGTAGCCATGTTATCATCTCCAGGTTGCAGGCAGAACCCCCACACTCACGCACACACACACACACGTACACACTCACGCACACACACATATACACACTCATGCACCCACACACATGTGAGGCCATCTTAGCTCCAGGGTGCAAGCAGAACCCCCCCACACACACACACACAAACATGCACACACGTGGCCGTGTTATCTCCAGGGTACAGGCAGAACCCACACACACACACACACACTCACACATGCACACGAGGCCGTGTTATCTCCAGGGTGCAGGCAGAACCCACACACACACAAGCGCACACACATGCACACATGCACACATGTGGCCATGTTATCATCTCCAGGGGGCAGGCAGAACCCACACACACATATGCGCACACACACGCATACACTCACGCACACACATGGCCGTGTTATCTCCAGGGTGCAGGCAGAACCCCCCCACACACATACGCACACACACATGCACACACACACACACAGTGAGGCCGTGATTATCTCCAGGGTGCAGGCAGAACCCCCCACACACACACACACTTACGCACACATGAGGCCGTGTTATCATATCCAGGGTGCAGGCAGAACCCCCACACACACAAGCGCCCACACACACAAGCGCACACCCACACATACACTCATGCACACACGTGGCCGTGTTATCTCCAGGGTGCAGGCAGAACCCCCCCCACACACAGACACACACTCGCGCACACATGTGGCTGTGTTATCTCCAGCAGATGTGCAACAAGCAGTGAGCAATTTCAAAGTCCAGGAAGAAGAAGAGAGAAGGGCAAGATGAGGCCCTGATTGCAAGTGCCTGTTTTGGCCCCAGGGTGCAGCCAGGCCTCTACTGATCTGCACCGGGATGCCAGGGCCATTCATTCCAGAGGAGGCGGCAGAGCCAAGGACAGATGGCCTCAGACCCCACCTTCCCCAGGGCCCCCAGCTGTGGTCTCTAGTACAGGACACAGGAGCCAGACCACCTGGCTCAAATCCTTGCTCTGTCATTCACCAGCCCCAGCTGTGTGCCCCTAGGCAAGTGACTTAATCTCGGTGCCTCAGTTTCCCCATCTGTCAACAGAAGCATCTCCTCATCCAGCCGTGGTAAGGACCAAATAAGTTAAGACACAGGACGGACTGGCCGTGATGACCATCCCTGGGCTAGGAAACAACCGCAGAACTTTCTAGAACTAGTTTTGAAGCATCCCATTTTCAGAATGGACTTTTACATAGGATGGATTGTGGAAATGGAGTCAGAATTGCCTATCGGCCTCAGGGCGGTAATTTGTATACAGGCCATGGAGGTGGGGAGTTAGGTCCATCACACAAGAGTCCCGGTCCTAGAAATTTACCTATGACATAGACCTAGAGAAGGGGAGAGGGGACTTTAGCACGAAGACTGTCATAAGATGGTTAGCCATGAAAGGTCAAGGGTGAAGGAGCAGTGCACCCAGGCCCCTGCAACACGTGGAGAAGCAAGGAAGCAGAGCCCCTGCAGGCTTGTAGGGACCGCGGAGAAACGCTCACGGCACATGGGCCGAAGACAAGAAAGCAGGTGGCATGGCCGCGGCCCCACCTCCAGGAAAGGAGAAGCCACGGGCGCTGATGGAGGAAACACAGCCAGGTCCTCCTTGGGATGAAGGGGGGAGCGTGAGCTTTCCTACTTGAGTCACAATACCTTTAACGCCACTGTCAATTTTTTAACAAGATAAAAATGGGTCATGTAGAGAAATACAGATGCTGCTCAGGTACAAAACAACAATCAGTGAAAGTTGGCCTGGCCGGATGCACAGGGGGACCCCACGGCCATATGACAGGCTCTGGCCTTGACTCCTAGATCCTGCCTCACCCGTGCCCAGGTGCCTGAACTCTGCAGAAGAGAGGAGCATCAGCACGTGGGGGAGGCACCCAGTCCTTGGTGCTTGGCCTCTGCTGCGAAGCCAGAGGCACGTGGCTGGTGGAAGTCTGCAGGAGGCAGATGACTGCCACCAGGCTGTGGTGACCGCACACCTGGCCACATGGACAGTGAGCTCATGCTATTGTTCCCGAGGCCCAGGGAGACCCACCACCCCCAATGTGACTGCTGAACTCTCCCCCGGATTCTCTGAGACCACTCAACCTGCCTTGGCTGAAACAGTTCAAGAGGAATGTGTGCCTCTAGCCACCAGGAGTCCCAGCTGACGGGACATACCAGGCTCACAGATCTCAGGCTGCGGGACAGAAGACAGATGGGCCACCGGGCGGAGCTCCCAAGGGGAGGCAGGAGGGGAACCTGGACGGGGCAGGGCTCCTCCAACACTGCAGAGTGGCGTCTGCACCCCCACGCTCAGGGCACAAGACAGCACAGCGGGCGTTTCATGGTTCACTCTGCCACAAGGAGAGAACCAGGACAGCCCTCTGGTTTCAACTCCTACAGCTGAAAGTTTCTTAGAAAGAACTAAGTAGCTGCCTGGCCTACATATGTTACAGTGAAAAAACCCAGCCTCACTTTTTATTTTTCTTTCTTTCTTTTTTAGAGACAGGGTCAGGGCTGGAGTATGGTGGAGCGGTCATGACCCAATGCAGCCTTGAACTCTCGGTTCAAGTGATCCTCCTGCCTCAGCCTCCCGAGTCACTGGGACTACAGGCATGCGCTGCCATGCGTGGCTAATTTTTGCTAATTTTTTGTAAAGATGGAGTCAAGCGATGTTGTCCAGGCTGGTTTCAAACTCCTGGGCTTAAGCAATCCTCCCGCCTCGCCCTCCCAAAGTGCTGGGATTACAGGTGTGAGCCACCATATCCAGCCTAGTTTTAAAATGTATTTAAAGACAGGGTCTTGCTCTGTTGCCCCAGCTGGAGTGTAGTGATGCAATCACACTCAGCCTCAACCTCCTGGACTCACGCAACCTCGCCTCAGCCCCCTAAGGAGCTGGGACCACAGGCACCACCACTATGGCCTGCATCAAACTCAGCCTCTCTTACGGTTCAAAAATCTGCTATATTGTTAAAATTTTTCAAAGTTACACAAAAATAAAGAGAACTGTGCAGTGAACACCATGTGCCCATCTCCAGACTCTGGCCATTATCAACTCCTGCCCATCAATCTGGTTCCTCTAGGCTCCCCCAACTTCTGCCCTCCCAGGACTCCTCTGATGCAAATCCCCACTTTCCTACTATATCTCTGGTTCGGGACAGCTGGGCTTATGGGAAGCAAGCCTGTCCTCCGCTATTACGATCTGGAGAGCGCCCCGAGGGTCTTACCTGCTGCTCACACAGCAGCGTGCTCAGGGCCTGCCTGCATGGCAGGATCATCATGGGGAAGCCCACAGCCACCGACATCATGAAGCCCACACGGAGCATCTCCGTCACCAGGTTGGAGGGAAAGTGCATCAGCACGTTGCCGGCCGTGGCCTCGGTGAAGCTGACGTAGCCGAAAAACCCCACCTGTTGGAGAATGAGAAACAGCAACATGGCAGACAGACATCCTGGTCGAGTGGCACCTGTCACAGTGGGCAGGGCATGGGGGGGACCTGTGCCCTGCCCCCTAGAATGGCCTTCAATCCACTTCATAATGAAGCTTCTGCAAGAGATGGCCTTCCACGGGCAAGGCACCATTTGGCCTCCTCCTTCTTAAAATCTCTAGTTTCTGTAAGAACATGCTCATTTCTTTCTTTTTTTTTTTTTTTTTTTGACATGGGGTCTCCCTCTGTAGACCAGGCTGGAGAGCAGTGGTGCGATCTCGGCCTCAGCGTACCTCCGCCTCCCTGATCCTGGTTCAAGCAATTCTCCTGCCTCAGCCTCCCGAGTAGCTGGGTTTACATGCACGCGCCACCATGCCCAGCTAATTTTTGTATTTTTAGTGGAGACGGGGTTTCACCATGTTGGCCAGGCTGGTCTTGAACTCCTGACCTCATGATCTGCCCGCCTCGGCCTCCCAAAGTGCTGGGATTACAGGTGTGAGCAACTGCGCCCGGCCAGAACATGCCCGTTTCTAGAGAGAATTAACAGAGGTCTTGGAGAGAGAGTAAGAGTGGCTCAGATAAAGGGTTCTGGGAGCAGCCCTGGTGCCCAGCTCCTCAGGTCAGGAGAGCTTCCTGGCCCAGGGTGGATCCAGGCTCACAGGGCTGGTCCTGGAATGATGGAAGCTGATGGAGCTGCCCCAGGTCCCCGCACAGCCTCCAGACACTGGGATGGGAACAGAGAGAAAAAGCCAGCAGCACACAGGGCCAGGGCCATGCCTGTGGCAGTCCCACGGGGCACTGCGGCACGTCATGCTGGCATGACACAGGTATGGAGAGGGCGTGGCAAGGCTCTTACCATGACGTAGAAGGTGGTGACCACATTGAGGGAGGAGGCAAATATGGAGCTCATGGTTTTCACTGACGGCTCATCCAGGCTGTCGTAGGTAGGCAGCACCTGGCTGTATAGAAACAGGCCATTTCACAGCGGACCCGAGAGAGGCACACCCTCCCCAGCGGCGCCACTTCCAGGACTTCTCTGCAGCCCAGCGAGAGTCTCTGACCTTCCTTTATGCAACATTCTCCGCACACTGGAAGTCCCAGCGCTGAGGCCAGGATTTCGTGATGCTGAGGACAGCAGCATTGCAGTAGCCCCCACTCAGGACACCCCCCAGAGCGTGCACCATGCGAACATTCCCCAAGGCTACGGAACGACAGGCTGCTGCTCCACGCCAGGGAGTGGGTGCTGAGAGTCAAAGCAGCCAGTTTACAGGGCAAGCAGCCGGAGGAGGCTGCTCAGAGAATCGCTGTCAAGAGGAGGGAAAGTTAAACAAACACACCCTGGCCTGGGCGGCCGGCCCATCTCAGCGCCTCCATCTCAGCGCCTCTACACAGGCATGATCAGAGTCGGCACAGACAAGGAGACGGCCTGGGGCGCGATTCCCCACTGCAGCTCACTGTGTGATGAGAAAACTGGCTTCGGTCCCACAGCCTGGTGCCAGGAGTGTGGTGCTGCTAGGGGTGGGAGGGACCCAAGCCACTGGCCAGGCAAGGACATGACAGCCCTGCACAGGCAGCAGACGCATCCGAGGGATGTGCACAGGGACCTGGGCCCTTGGAGAGGGGTGGGCGAGACGGGAAGGGAGAGGCTGGGGCCATGGAGCATCTGCGTGCAGCCGGGGAGAAGGGAGCTGGGCCAGGCACATGCCAGAGCACAGGTGAGAGCCACTCTGCCATGGGGCTGAAAGAGGACTCTGGAGTGGGAGTCCAGGGGGGTGCTCCTAGGGTGTCCAGGTGGCCATGGCCATGGCTGTCCCACGGCAGGGGCTCAAGGGCACAAAGGAAGCTGGGTGGGCCAGGGGGAGGACGGGATGCAGAAAGCCAGCAGCCAGTAAATGGACCAGCACAGTGGCCAGCGGAGCCAAATCCCAAACCACCTTGAAGAAAGTGAAAGAAAAAACAGGACATCCTGACTTCATTAAAAAGCAAACCAGGCCAGGCACAGTGGCTGACACCCGAATACCAGCACTTTGGGAGGCCGAGGCAGGAGGATCACTGGAGCCTGGGAGGTCGAGGCTGCAGTGAGCTGTGATCGCATCACTGCACTCCAGCTTGGGTGACACAGCAAGACCCCATCTCCAAAAAAAAGAAAAGAAAACCCAGCAGACTGACAAGTGAGAAGGCCCTGCCAGCAGCTGCTGGTATCCCATTGCCCAGGTCCTAGCACACCATCCCATCAGGCTGCCCTCAGCATGGAGTGCCATCAGCAGCAGTCAGGGGTCTCCGCAGGACATGAGCCTTCCCCTCGGCCCAGGCTAGAAGGGAGCCAAGTGGCCAACACCTGTGCACACAGCCCCAGGAGGCTGGCAGAGAAACAGGAGAAACACGCAAGAGGTCTCCACGGCCCTAGACCCACAGCTTCAGAAGAAGACCATGTTGCGGCATGAACTTCCCAGTGCTAAACTGTCCTCTCCCCAGAGCTGAGTCCACACCAGGGAGTCTCGGCTTGAGGGGACCAGCGTTGGTGCCCCATGACACGTGCTTACCCCCAGCCCCCAATACACACTGTGGGGAGTGACCCCCAAGGAAGCCACGGACACTGTGGGAAGGGGTGTCCCATGCACACGGGGGTGGCCAGGGTGGACGGCCAAGCCCCAGGCTCCTCTCCAATCCTGACCACCTACCCCAGGGACCCCCGGGATCATCCCTGGAAAGAAACAAGGTAGGAGCCACAAAACCTCCTGGCCACCTGCAAAGGAGCTCCACAGATGGGGGACATGCTGAGTGCTGGCCCACAGCCCCAGACAGAGCATCACTGGCCCGCCCACCTCGCAAGGCAGCCTCTGAGGCTCAGGGCCTACTGGAGTCAAATGGAGCCGTCCACATGCAGCTCTTGGGTGTGTGCCCCTCTGCCCCACTGTGAGGATGGGGACCCCGGTGTCCAGATAGACCCTGCCCTCCAGGGCCTCCTGGGCTCAGTGCTGCCCAGCTGCTTCTCTGGGCCTAGGACAACCGTTCCGCATAAGCAGGTATGCATTTACCAAAAACGGCCAGATAGTGAAGGCACAAGGGAGGCCTGGCCCCAGCTGGCATTCAGGCCAATCACACAGGCAGGGGGCGCGGCCCGCCACCCAGCAGGGACAGGCACTCTGGTGCAGTGACGCTGTGGGAGGGAAGAGACGTCTCTGTTCTCAGCAAACATTCCTGGGTTCAGAGGTGGGGAGGTCAGCACGGCAGCCCGCACAGGGGTAGGGAGGTCAGTGTGGCGGCCAGCACAGGGAGGGATGTCCCTGCTCGGGAGAATGTCAGGTCAATCTGTGGGCCCGCACGTCCTCGGGGAGGGGCAGAAGGAAAGCTGCACTTGTTGAGCTGCACGCTCCAGCGCTTCAGAACCCAGCCCGACTCCGGAACCAGACCCAAACGAGGTGCACCAGCTGCTACGTGGCCACCACCAAAAAGCCCCAGCTGCAGATTTATTTCTAAATACGCAAACACGCAGACACAAAGGACAACTGGTAACTAGGTATGTGGCGGAAGAATGTGGCTTCTGTCACCGATCATAATGGGATATTAAACAGCAAGACTGGGGCGCGTTCTGGTGGAGACGGAGCTGCCAAGAGAGACGCTAAGTGGGAAATGACGATTTGGATCTCGCATGTGGGTGTAAACACAGCGGTATGAACAAATTTCATCTGTCACATTAGTTTACGATTGGCTCAATGCATGCCCACTAACGCTACAGGGGCCGCTCTGCCAGCCCCCCGCACACCGATGGTCTTTTCCCGTCCGCGCCGGATTTACGCCTCTCTTTTCAGCCGGTTACCATGTTCCAACCGGGCATGAATCACTCGCTCTTGTCATTTTGGTGGAGAAGGTAATGCTGCTGGAATTATGGAAGAGCCCGATCCGCATTTACAGAGCCCTGCGTGCCAGAGAGAAAGCAGGCCCGCGCACAGGCAGGCCTCCAAATGCATCCAGCAGCCGTCTGAAGTCAATGTTTGTGCCATTTCCTTTTAAATATTCTCAGAACAGCTAAATTCTGGCGAAGCGCTCGACTCTGTGCAGTCAGATGGCTGGGTTGCTGCTGCATCCTCCACAGCCAACGCTCTGCTTGTGGGGATCTGGCAAACCAGGGACTCTCACCAGCTAGTCCCAAACATGTCCCAGGAATGAAGCCGATTTACCTCCTGATTAAAATATAACTATCTCCCTCAACCTGGGGCGGGAAAGGTCATCACTGAACAAGACATCACTCTTCAGCAGCCAGCAAAGAGCGATCACAGTAAACAAGAAAGAGGGTCCCGTCTCCCAGTAGCTCGCCCTCCCCGTCACAGAACTCTACCACAGGCCACAGCAGGACACTTACGACTGGCAGGCGAAGGACATGCCGAAGATCGGGATGCAGCGGAAGACGCCCTCCCAGCGGACATAGCTGACCCGCCGCAGCCACTGCCCACTGAAGAGGCCATGCTTGAGAGAGGAGAGCACGATCTGCAGAGGGAGCGGGGAGAGAGCACGGGGCAGGTCAGGACGCAGGTGGGACTCAGCATCCCGGCCCATGCACCGCTGGGAAGGAGTGGCAGGAGAGTGCAGCTCTTCCCACCCACATCCCAGCCCCCCACCACCCTGTGCCGCCAGCTGGAGGCAGGGAGACCCCGCATCTTTCTAGATTCCCAACCCCAACCCTGCCTCAGAGCACCCTGGTTCATCCCGCAGGCACCAGAGCAGCTGCTCTTGCAAGGGGGCTGCTTGGCGCAGACGGGAGGAGACCACTAAGCATGCACAGCCCCAGTTTCTGTCAGTTACACAGGCTGGTTTCCCACGTGGGCAGGTCCCTCCCCATCCTGTACTGTGCTAGACACGGACATCTTCCAAAAGACTGGCCCAACAGGACGCAGCTATCTCAAGAGTAAAGAGGTAGCTGCCACTGGGCTGGCCCTCACTCGGAGACTCTGGCTTCAATGACCACCTGCCCTCGTCCTGGTGCAAACCCGCTGTGAGACACCCAGGTTCCAGCCACTCAGGAAGGGTCATTTCTGACCTTGCCAGGGAATGGGCAGGTCCCAGGGGCTCGGGTCCTGGGGCTCCCATGGGCGGGGGCCTGGCAGAGAATGGAGGGTGTGCTGGAGGCTCTGGGTGGTATCTGTGTTCTCAGTGCCAACTCCACAGCTGGCCCCTAGTCCATCCTGTTATAAATTCTCATTTAGAAAAATAATAGCAGCCAGGCGCAGTGGCTCACGCCTGTAAACCCAGCACTTTGGGAGACCGAGGCGGGTAGGTAACAAGGTCAGGAGTTCAAGACCAGCCTGGCCAAGATGGTGAAACCCCTTCTCTATTAAAAATAAAAAAAATTAGCCAGGCGTGGTGGCAGGCACCTGTAATCCCCGCTACTTGGGAGGCTGAGGCAGGAGAATCACTCGAACCTGGGAGATGGAGGTTGCAGTGAGCCGAGAGGTCAAAAAACAAACAAACAAACAAACAAAAACAATAGCTTGCCACCTTGTGTCAAAACACTGGCACCGTGAGCCGTGGTCACAAACCCTACATAAGACATCTTTGCATAAAGCAAGTGGACTTGGCGTTTTCTTTGCCTTGCCTGGAGGACATGAAACCAGCCTCAGAGCCACCCCTGCCCTGAGCCCCAGCCTCTCCTGCCAGCCAACCGCACCTGGGTCCAGCCAGCCCCGTCTGCCCCGTGGTGCCCAGGGACTGTGAAATGAATGGCATTTCCTGGTACATCCTGCTACTTCCAACACATTCCCAGGAGGCAGCAGGTGGCCTGCTGTGGCCACAGGAAAGAATGGGCCAGGAGCAGCCTTTCAGCGGGTGCCCGCGCACGCTGCAGACTCACCACGAACATGAACACAGTGTAGAAGAGGAGGGCCATGGCGCTGAAGGACTGGATGGAGGCCATCATGTTCCGCTGCAGGCTGAGCGGGAGCACGATGCACAGCGACACGGCGAACAGCAGGAACATGCGGAAGGTGCCGCCCACCTGCGGGGAGCCGGCAGGGGGTCTTGGCCAAAACCCCGGGCCTGCTCACCACCGGGCTCTCTGCACTGCCAGGGAGTGGGAGCGCCCTGAGCCCGAAAGCCGATGGCATCCAGGTGAACGACGCCGGCGGGTCTGAGGCTGGCACACTCGCCTGGAAGCCGCTCTCACAGCCGCTGTGCTGTATGCAGCCTCGGACACTGGGTATTTCCCTTCCCTGGAGCCCAGCCCCACAGTGAGACCAGCCAGAATGGGACAGCAGCCCCCCTAACACGAGAGGCAACACAGCGGCTGCGGGTCAGACTCAGCTGCCCTGGGTGAGGGGCGGGAAAGGTACAGACACTACCCTGTGGGCAGGACGGGCCCAAAGCTCTATCTACAAAGGTCACTACGAAGCACAGAAAACGGAAGGTCGAATGGGGAGACAGAGTAGAGGGCCTAGCTCCCCGGACGCTCCTTGGAACTGTCTCTGACAAGGAGCAAATCTGGTACATTCCACTCCTAGAGAGGACACCCCCGCCTCAGCTGTGGCCTTTGAAAGCCTTCCTACGCTGCTAGCACCCTAACGTGCCTTGATGCCTGCCCTGCCCAGTGAGGGGCTCTGCTCCCTGGCAGCGAGGGAAAGGTGTGTGGGCCCGTCAGGTGGGCCTCTCCGTGGTGGGGGGCAAGCACGGAGGAGGCTACCCCAAGGTCCCTGCAAGAAGTGCTGAGTCCACAGCCCCAGCAGCTCTGGGTGACCACGGAGGCCGGGGATGCCCGAGGGCCTGGCCACCTCTGCCCTCCAATGGGCAGCCCGGGCTGGCAGAGACTTGCTCTGCACTGTGCCCGGGTCTGAGGCTCCCCCACCCGCCCCTCATCTACATGGTGTCGGACTCTGCCTGGCTTGCTTCCTCCCGTGTACCTCTCACAGACGTGACCCAGCAAAGCCCCCGCACTCCATCAAGCCCCTGGAATGACAGCAAGCTCGACAGAAGCTTCTCCCAACCAGCACCCAGGTCTCGGTCCTCGGGAGGATCCCACAGAGGGCCTCAGAGCGGCCGTCAGCATCTGAACAACCCAGAACCCTGAACACGTCCTTACCTGAAACCCGAACAGCCGGGCGAAGAAGTTGGACCCCAAGTCGCCGATCACGACATAGAAGGCAATGCAGGTGCCCAGCATCAGCCCGATCATGCTGCATGGGGACGGGGTGGGGGAAATGCCATCAGGGCGAGCTGGCACAGCACCTGGGCTGCCGCCGGGGACCACCCCAAGGCTGGGCTGAATGACAGATGTGATTTCTTTTTTTTTTTTTTTGAGACGGAGTCTCGCTCTGTCGCCCAGGCTGGAGTGCAGTGGCGCGATCTCGGCTCACTGCAAGCCCCGCCTCCCAGGTTCACGCCATTCTCCTGCCTCAGCCTCCCGAGTAGCTGGGACTACAGGTGCCCGCCACCACGCCTGGCTAATTGTTTGTATTTTTAGTAGAGATGGGGTTTCACTGTGTTAGCCAGAATGGTCTTGATCTTCTGACCTCGTGATCCGCCTGCCTTGGCCTCTCAAAGTGCTGGGATTACAGGTGTGAGCCACTGTGCCTGGCCAACAGATGTGATTTCAAACGCGCCCCAGTTCACAAGGCGTGGGCAGGTTCTGTGGCGCTCTCTGTGTCACTTGGCATGCACACTGCACACTGAACGACACTCAGCTTTTCTCAGCGTGGTATTATACTCGCCCCTCCGTGGAGGCTCTAAAAGTTACAAAAATCTCCATGATGGGCCTGGCACGGTGGCTCACGCTTGTAATCTCAGGACTTTGGGAGGCCGAGGCAGGCGGATCATCTGAGATCAGAAGTTCAAAACCAGCCTGGCCAACATGGCAAAACCCTGTCTCTACTAAAAATACAAAAATTAGCTGGGCCTGGTGGTGCGCGCCTGTAATCTCAGCTACCTGGGAGGCTGAGGCAGGAGAATTGCTTGAACCCGGGAGGTGGCAGTGAGCTGAGATCGCAGCATTGCACTCTAGCCTGGGTGACAGAGCAAAACTCCATCTCAAAAAATAAAAAAATAAAAAAAGCCCCACGATGTTAGTCAAGTTAAGAGAACAATCAACTGCTTTCAAAAAAGGCTGTTCGTTTGAGTTTACAATTCCCTAATTTAGAAGCCTAGAAGTGCAATCTCCTAGCAATTTTTTCATCTCATAAATTTTTTCATCTCGTGAAATTTTATTCCAAAGGAAGAAAAATATGACATTTGCAATGTAATGCCACCTTTATGCAGCAGTGTTTGAGGGGTGGGTGCGGTGTTAAGGAATGGTGTTGAGAGATTACAACTGAGGGAGGACCGTTTAACAAGTTCTTGGAGTTTTCCATACATAAATTTTTCTTACAACACTGAAGGGTACAAGTAATTGGACTTTCATGTATTTAGTGACTCTTCAGAAACCTAAGTTACAGGTGACTCTGGGGATGAAACTGCCGCTCCCGCCGGCAAGGTCCCCAGTGTCTGGGTGCGGGGGTGGGAGGCAAGCGCAGTGGCAGGGCGGGGCTTACCTGGTCTCTACCAGCATCTTGCCCGCCTTCCCGTAGGCGTGGAATGCTAGTGCAAAAGAAAAAGGAACACTCAATCCAACAGCGTGAGAAGCACATCCAGAACAAAGGTACTGAGCAAAGCTGTCAAGGGCAATTTCACAGAAACCCGTGGGTGCAGATTCTCCGGGGCACGAGGGGTATTTCAAATTCTGGCCGCCAGGTTATTTTTGGATCTACTGTCTGCAAATGGAACTACAAGAAACAAAGACAGAGCAAGGGAAGGACAGGAGGCAGGTTCTTCCTTCACTCGATCGGATTTTTTAAAAGACAAAGAGACAAGTCCCTGCGATGCAGCCCTCCCACCATGGCCACCGGGGGCCGGCTGGAAACAGCATCCCGCAGCCCGGCACGGCCGAACCCCGTGCTGTTGGCCAGAGCTTGCAGGTCCCCAGAGGGCTTAGTGCCAGCCCCAGGTGCCCGAGCGCCACAGCCTGCACCAGAGGGACTCTGAGGGAGGGCTTTCATTTTCACCCTTTGGTTGAGATTTACAGAAACAAATGGAGACCCCTTTCGAGCATGGTGCTTCAGTAAGGGAGGGGACGAGAGCCCCGGGCTTGTG
Source organism: Pongo abelii (assembly GCF_028885655.2). Lineage (NCBI taxonomy): Eukaryota > Metazoa > Chordata > Mammalia > Primates > Hominidae > Pongo > Pongo abelii. Next base: position 96,750,375 of record NC_072004.2, read on the forward strand.
GTGTCCACCTGGACAGCTAATGAGGAGCCTTGCCGACGAGGAGCATGTGTCCCCGACGGGGCGGCCGAATACGGGAGGCGCCGCCATTCTCTCCGCCCTGACAGCGGGATTCTCTGCAGCAGATGAGAAACGGCTGACTCAGCAGGGTCCCTCCCAGGCCCCGTGCGGTCATCTGGTGAGCCCCGCACTTCCCCCACGGTCCAGCCGGAGGACGGCAAAGGGAAGTCCCGGCTCCAAGGCGCACCCAGAGATGGGGTGCATGTGGCAGGATGGCCCAGCCCCGTCGGCAGCCCCGGCTTCCTGCCCCCGGTTTCCTCCCTCCCACGGGCTACAGGCCTCTGATGAGCTTTGGAAAGCAGGAAACACACAGGCCAGTAAGTATGAATGGGCCCAAAAAACACTCCTTATTACTTTAAACTACTTAGGAAGAAGCACGGCATTGCCGAACGCCACAGCCCGGGAGCATCAAAGACCCCGCCTCCAGGGCTCACCCTGGCCTTTCCTGGACCTGCCTGTGGGCTCGTTGAAGGAGCCTGGCACCCCTTGAGTTCATCCCACAACACGGAAACCCGAGCCAGGCCCCAGAAGCTGACCTGAGGCTGCAGAGAATTTCAAACACTAAGAACTCCAGAAGCCCCCTCAGCAGCCCACAGCCCAGGGCCCTGCTGTCACTAAGGAACGCCCTCCACACCCCTCGGTGACCGCACAGCCCGGATGCAATAAAACACCGCGCTCCAAACATGGAGGTGCTCCTGGCCATAACGTGCCTTTTTATTCTCCAAACATGGAGGTGCTCCTGGCCATAACGTGCCTTTTTATTCTCCAAAAGGAAGCTGGGTCTCTATAGCATATTCCAAACACAAGCACACCTTGCCCAAGAAGGTTCCAGAATATGCCTGCCGCTGGCAAAGGAAAATGGAAGGCCGTCTAGGAAATCAGGGCAGCACTCTCTGCTAGTTCCCAGGACAACGTCCTGAGAGCCCACCATGCTGAGACACGGCCCCACGCGCCTTCTTTTCCCCACCTGGGCCAAACCCTCACCCGCCATTCCCAGTGTCAATCCCTCGGCAACTTCTCCTCCCCAGGTTCAAACACCAGCCCCAGTTGGACCGACCCCACTCCTTCACATCCTGCCTGGACTGGCACAGAGAAAGGGAGGAAGAGGCTGAAGTGCCCAGCAAGGTCCCGGGGACCCAGCCCTCCCCCGAGTGTGGACTCCCAGTGCGGGCCCAGTCCCTGCCAGGGTGGAGGTGTCTGTGAGCGGCGAGCTCTGAGGGCACGGCCTCCATGCAGGGTGTACCCTGCCCCGGGTCTAGTCGGATCTCCCCCAGAGCCGGCACAGGAGCCACAGAAGCCCGGACCACCCAACGACAGGATGCGGGCAGCACTCCTGACACCGCTGCTCACAACCGAGAACTCAGAGGCCGTGTGGGGGCCAAACAGTTGCTGCTGCTGGGGGAGGCGGTTTCTAGCCCAGACCATGCATGCCGGGGTTCAGGCACAACTCTCAACAGCGCAGGGTCTGGGGCTCAGAACAGCTTCACGAGAAGCCACAACAGCTGAAGGAGGCGAATGACTGATGTATCTGTGTGTCTTCTGAAGAGGGGATTTAGAAAAGTCCATGTCTGAGCAAGACACAGGGCAAGGAAGCAGCAAGTGAGAAGGCGACGAAAACGACAAAAACCACCCGCAACCTGCAACAGCAAATAGGACAGGGAAATATACAAACACCAACAAAAAACGACATCTCTCCAGGCTGGCACATGGCACTGGAGGACAGTGGGGAGGGTAAAGTGATCAGTGGCCACCTCCCTAGGCTAACCAACCCGAGGAAACATCACACTGCAAACCTGTGCCTCGGTGGAGGCAGATGCCATTCGGAGGAAACCACCTAGCTGTCCCAGGGAAAGTAAGTCTGTATGCAAGGACGGGACCCAGCCCGGCGCCTCCTGAAGACTGGAGTGTGGAGCTGCTGTCCACTCTGCACGAGGGCCTCGCCTCAGCTCCAGGAGAGTCTCATCTTACCCTCCCCAGGGACGCCTCTCCCAGCACGGGTCTCCCCACTTCTAAGATGAGCCAGGGCAGACTGCAGCTGACGCGGAGCAGCTGGGTCCAGGGACCTCTGTCCGGAGCTCACGCAGTGGAACCATCGTGTTTGGTGTCAAAGGCATAACCTGAGACACACTTGGTGTTTTGGAATCTTTTTTGTTTCTGGCAGGCAGAAGTGGACTGCGGTCACCCCATGCAGTTAAAGGTTGGAAGCTCAGGTAGGAGTTCCAGGCAGCACAGAAGAGCACCCACCCGGCAATTTTCTTCCAATCTGTCACATGTAGCCAAACTGGTTTGACTCTTCGGGGACTTTCAATGAATAGCCAGCTATCAGAAATGGGGGCCTCCCCAGCCCTGGGTCACCGGTCTTCTTCCAGGACACAGCCAAGGACTTGAGTTGGGGCCTCTGCTACAGAAACCCTACACAGAGACCTCAGTGAGGAGAAAAGGGTCACCCTGCAGGTCACGGCTCTGCAGACCCAGGAAGGGGCCGCCCAGGCACTGTGCCTCCTGGCCTCCGGTAGGCATGTTTCAGCCCAAGTTGAATTAGGCCATCTCACTGTGGATCAAATTTAACGATGAACTTCACTTCCTCAAATAACGACAAGAAAAGACTCTGACAGCGCCATTCTCATTAGGAAGGGAGGAGAAGGAATGCATCCCCTCCGGCTCCGAGGGCCAAAACGAACGCAGGACTCTCTGTGGCAACATGAAGGGGACCGGGAGGAAGTGGAGGCTGGGAGGCCAGGACCCATGGGTGGACCGTGCAGGTGTTTTTATTTTGTTTGCCCCCCCACCAACACCATTTCCTCTCCCGCCACCTCCTCGCTCTGCCGTGGGAGCTGTGAGCCAGCGGGGGGGACCTTCTGCAGGGAGGACCCGACATCCCAGCCACACACTGGCTGGAAGGTCCAGAGCCTTCATCACAAGGCCAGAATTTTCACCAAAACCCACAGGGCCAACTCCTGAGAAGATGCTGGAATTTCAACACCCTTGCTGGATGCCCCCAGAATGGAAGGTGGAGCCGAGAGGTGCCGAGCCTGTGGCAGGCAGGGAGACAGCGCGGGCCACACAGCCTGTGGGCAGACAGGAAGGTGAGGGATGGCGCCCTCGAAGACAAACAACATAGAAAATATTCCACACTGAAATGAAGCAGAAAGCGCAGCCTTCTCTCCTGGCTGAAACAGCATTAAAGCAAGAAAGAACAAAGGGAAACAAAACTGCAACCAACAGCATCAGGGGAAAGACACAGCCACTGGGAGAGGAGCCACTGAACTCCAGCAACAGCCTGGGCCTGAGGAACTTCCTCCATGGAATTCCGAGTTGGGGAGAACAGCAAGGTTCTCTGCAGGCAGCTCCGCAGGAAGGCATCTGGTGTCCAGGAGAGACACAGAGGGAGCAGGTCTGCACCAGCACTGTAAGGACGGCTGTCTCGGCCTGAGTTTAGAAGAGGAAGCTTGTGTGGACCTGCATGGAGCAGGCAGGAGCGCACGGTGACAGGGAGGCCTGGCGCCTCATACCCTTCTGTGTCATTCCAATTTTGAAGCATGTGATTATAACAGGTTTTTCTTTTTTTTTCCAGACAGAGTCTCACTCTGTCACCAAGGCCCGAGTGCAATGGCGTGATCTCAGCTCACTGCAGCCTCCACCTCTCGGGTTCAAGAGATTCTCCAGCCTCAGCCTCCCGAATAGCTAGGATTACAGATGCCTGCCACCATGTCTGGCTAATTTTTTGTATTTCTGGTAGAGATGGGGTTTCACCATGTTGTCCAGGCTCATCTCGAACTCCTGACCTCAAATAATCCGCCTGCCTCCGCCTGCCAAAGTGCTGGGATTACAGGCATGAGCCACCACGCCCGGTGGGTTTTTTTCTTTAACTGCATTTTTTTTTAAATTTAATTTTTAATTCTTTTGAGATAGGGTCTCGCTCTGTCACCCAGGCTGGAGTACAGTGGCGTGATCACAGCTCGCTGCCACCTCACACTCCTAGGCTCAGGTGATCCTCCCACCTCAGCCTCCCAAATAGTAGCTGGGACGACAGGCACGTGCAACCATGCCCGGCTCATTTTTTTGCAGCATTACATTTTAAAATAAAGAAAAAAAAAAACTTGCTATCCAAGGAACTCTTGAAGAATAAAGTAGAGTAAATAAATAAATAAATAAATAAATGGAATAAGGCCCCCGCCCCAGGTCCAGAGCCACCTTATGGAGAGGGCGCCTCACCCAGGCCGGCGTAGGTCCTCCGCTTGCTCAGGCTGGCCGACTTCACCAAGAACATGCACGACTGGTGCGTCATCCAGGAACAGAAGACCAAGAGCAGCGCCCCCAGGACAATGCCGCACTGCACGGTGGAGACAGGAACACATGTTCACAGCAGCAGGTGCTCCCCAGAGGCCCTCACCCCACACACGCGGCTCATGAGGACCCTCTTCATCCCCAGGCCCCACTCCATCCCAGTCTCCTGCCGAACACGACACTTCCTAGCACTGAAAGGGCCATTTCCTTGCTGTGGTGGCCGCGTGCCTCGTCCAGGGATGAAGCTGCATGTGCAGAGCACAGGGGCGCCATCTCCTTCCCAGTCCCCGCCTCAAGTCTTCATGGACAGCTGGGTGCTGCCAACTAATACCCCCTTGTTCTCTGCACACACCCTACATGCACCATCTTTGGCCACTTGAGTCCACAGCTACGAGTAATGAACACGTTCTGGAAGAAAGAGATTAAAAATGCCATTTTCCCCATTCTCATAAGTAGACACTTACTGTGTGACCTGGGGATTAACTGCACCCCTAGGTATTCACTTACCCAAGGGGAATGAAAACGTGTTCGTGAAAAACCTGTATGCCAATGTTTACAGCAGGTTTATCCACAACCCAGAAATGGAAAACAACGCAAATGTCCTCAACAAGCGAACGGATACAAACTGTGGTCCATTCGAACAAGGGAATATTAGTCAGCAGGAAAAAGGGATGACTACTGACACCCACTGTGACTTGGATGGGACTCGAACGCACCGTGCTGAGCGGAGGAAGCTAGACTCTGAATGCTACGAACAGTGTCATTCTGTTTACAGGAAACTCAGAACAGGCAAACTTTTAGGCCAGGGAAGAGCTCAGTGTTGCCAGGGGCTGGGGATGCAGAGATTGGCTGATGACAAAGGGGCACGTGGGGACCCTCTGGGGGATGGAGCTGTGTGTTCTATGTTTGACTGTGGTGGTTACACAGCAAGCCCGTGACGTGCACCCTAAAGAGAGTCAATCAGCCGGGCGCGGTGGCTCACACCTGTAATCCCAGCACTTTGGGAGGCCGAGGCGGGCAGATCACGAGGTCAGGAGATCAAAACCCTCCTGGCCAACATGGTGAAATCCCATCTCTACTAAAAATACAAAAATTAGCTGAGCATGGTGGTGCGTGCCTGTAATCCCAGCTACTTGGGAAGCTGAGGCAGGAGAATCACTTGATCCAGGGAGTCAGAGGTTGCAGTTGAGCCGAGATTGTGCCACTGCACTCCAGCCTGGCGACAGAGCAAGACTCCGCCTCAAGAAAAAAAAAAAAAAGAGAGAGTGAATCTTCCTGCATGTCCACTACCTCCAACGAGGTGACACTTAAAACACGAGGACCGCCACACTAGTGCGAGACGCCAGTCACGTGAATCTAGCAGGATGGTGAGGGGCGGAGGCGCTGCACTTTCTAGTCTGTTGTTCTGTAGACTTAAAACTGCTCAAACACATAAGTCCGGCTGGGCGCACTGGCTCACGCCTGTCATCCCAGCACTTTGGGAGACTGAGGCAGGTGGATCATTTGAGGTCAGGAGTTTGAGACCAGCCTGGCCAACATGGTGAGACCCCCACCTCTACTGAAAACACACACAAAAAATTAGCCAGGCTTGGTGATGGGCGCCTGTAATCCCAGTTACTTGGGAGGCTGAGGCAGGAGACTTGCTTGAATCTGAGAGATGGAGGTTGCAGTGAGCTGAGATTGAACCATTGCACTCCAGCCTGGGTGACAGAGTAAGACTCCATCTCAAAAAAAAAAAAAAAAAAAAAAGTCTATTAATACCCAAAACTCATGAGATATCACCAAGCACTCATCAGAATGGCTCCAGCGGAAAAGACATGATACCCAATGTTACCGGGGACGCAGGCCGGCCTGTGCACCACTGCATCCACATGGCAGCTCCAGAGCGGAGCACACGCACCCTGGGGCCCAGCCACTCCACACAGGCACGCACCCAGCAGAAACGCACTCCCTGCCAACGCCTGGCCAACTCCTCAGGGCATCACAAGAGCTCCCAATAGCTGACACCATAAATGCCTCGCAGGGGTGAACTACACACAGACACACACGGTGGTGCAGCGAACACCAGAACGCAAGCCAGACACTAGCACTAGACACCTGCACAACAGGATCTACCCGCCTCAGTTCAAACCAGGCAGCACCACCGTGGCGCACTAGGGGTCAGCAGTGTGCCCCGGGTAGGCCGCCACGGCCAGAGTGCGCTCCTTAATTTGGGAGCTAGTCACGCGGGTTTGTTCGTCATATGAAAATTCATCAACAGCACATCTAAAGAAGTGTGTACACATTTTTGTATGTCAAACTTCAATGTTTATTTTATATATATATATATATATATATATATATATATTTTTTTTTTTTTTTGAGACAGAGTCTCACTCTGTTGCCCAGGCTGGAGTGGAGTGCAGTGGCGCGATCTTGGCTCACTGTCAGCTCCACTCCCCAGGTTCAAGCGATTCTCTTGCCTCAGACTCCCTAGTAGCTGGGACTACAGGCACCTGACATCGCACCCAGCTAATTTCTGTATTTTTAGTAGAGATGGGGTTTTATCATCTTGGCCAGGCTGGTCTTGAACTCCTGACCCCGTGATCCACCCACCTCAGCCTCCAAAAGTGCTGGGATTACACACGTGAGCCAATGAGCCCAGCTATGTATACGTATAAATATATCAAAACTACTAAAACAAACAAAAAAAACACTAATCCAAAGTTTTTCAATGACAAGGCTGCCAAACACTAAACACACACATCCCCAAATCGCCTGCTGGCCTCTCCCTGCGCCCCGGTCCAAGGAGGCTGCCGTGGAGGAGACGCTGCGGCCAGATCAGAGCAACTGGGCCTCCCTCTCAGCAGCCCTCAGGACTCAGAGGGACGTCTCTAGTCCTTCACTTCCTGACAGGTCTGTGCAGATGCCTGGCTAATCAGCACATGCTCTGGCAGGGGCCTAGTGTCCACCACATGGCAGGTGGTCCAAGGCTGGAGACAGCTGGACATCTGGGCCCTAAGATGTACTTTCACAGGTGTCTAAACCAGAGCCCCTTCCACGGTGGCACTTCACCGACAGGTGTCAAAGATGACAGCATTTGGGGCCAGGTGTGGTGGCTCACACCTGTAATCCCAGCACTTTGGGAGGCCGAGGTGGGTGGATCACCTGAGATCAGGAGTTTGAGACCAGCCTGACCAACATGGTGAAACCCTGTCTCTACTAAATACAAATAAATAAATAAATAAATAAATAAATTAGCTGGCATGGTGGCACATGCCTGTAATCCCAGCTACTTGGGAGACTGAGGCAGGAGAATCTCTTGAACCCTGGAGGCGGAGGTTGCAGTGAGCCGAGATTGTACCATTGCACTCCAGCCTGGGTGACAGAGCGAGGCTCCATCTTGAAAAAACAAAGATAACAGTCTTTGAGTTGCAGGAGGAGGACCAGCCACCGCTCCACATCCCAGAATGCAGTTCTGCTGCCAGGCAAGTCACAGTGGACACTGGGACATGGAGTCCTTCCAGATACACCCAGAGGTGGCTGGCAGAAAGCTGGGATTCTCCACGCCCAGACCAGATGCTGCCCGGGGGGCTCTGGAGGCATGTAGCCCTGTCTTCCCCCGACAGGCTCACCAACCATATCAGGCAAACAACTCAGACACAACAGCCTGGAGGGCTGCACGGGAGGGTTTGAAAATTCCTTGATCGAGAAAAAGTTGTTGTTTTTTTTTTTAGAGATGGGGTACTGTTGTGTTGCCCAGGCTGGAGTGCAGTGGTGCAATCATAGCTCAATGTAATCTCAAACTCCTGGGCTCAAGTGATCCTCCTGCCTCAGCCTCCCAAGTAGCTGAGACTACAGGTATGCACCACCATGCCCAGCTAACTTTTAATTTTTTTTGTAGAGATGGGGTCTTACTATGTTGCCCAGGCTGAAAAAATTTTTTGGATATTTTTATCCCAAAGATAATGAATATGAAAAACACCGTGTTTGCTAATCTAAAATTAAACTACTGGTGCCATTTTGTTTCAAAATATACATCTTGTTTTCATTTTTCTACCTACTTGGTAACGTTTCAGTCAGCCTTTCTTTTCCAAAGCACTAAATGCTTGTTTATTGTAGATTAAACAGACGACACTTAGAAATGGCCATTTTCTTTCATGTGTTCTTCAATGCTGGAATGACGCTAAACTTTTTGTACATGAGATTTTTTCCAGCTGTGGTAACGTCTGCACACATTAGATCAAACGTGCAGTTTTTTGTTTTTGAGACGGAGTCTCGCTCTGTCGCCCAGGCTGGAGTGCAATGGCGTGATCTCGGCTCACTGCAACCTTCGGCTCATTGAAACCTCCGCCTCCCAGGTTCAAGCTATTCTCCTGTCTCAGCCTCCCAAGTATCTGGGATTACAGGCATGTGCCACCACCCCCGGCTAATTTTTATATTTTCAGTAGAGACGGGGTTTCACCATGTTGGTCAGGCTGTTCTCGAACTCCTGACCTCAGGTGATCCACCCGCCTCGGCCTCCCAAAGTGCTGGGATTACAGGTGTGAGCCACCACGCCCGGCCAAATGTGCAGTTTTTGTGAAACGCAGATCTTAGGTGTATAACCTGGTGGATGTCTTTAATCACCTTGCAAGGTCCCTATCTAGTCTCGAAGCCTGGGAGGGGTGAGTTGTGTGCTTCTGAAGACAGGTGCAGTTGAGTCAGAGTTTTTAAAAACACGATAAAATGTAAAAACACGGAGTCCTGCAGTTCCCTTCCGATTCTGGAGGATCATTTTGCTTTGTTACACTTTGCTTCGGTATCGAGTTTTTGACTGTGGGGAACTTTCCGGCCTGGGCTGACAGGGGCTGCCAGGGCCAACGCCGTGCGCTTCTCATCCACGGATTCTCTGCGGGAACTGCGCCGGGACCCAGAGGGTCGCCCCGCCCGCGGCCGCCTGCACCCGCCCAGCGAAGCCCTGCCCCGGCGGGAACTTTAACCAGGACGACCCGGCCAGACGCCCCCTCTGCGGGGCAGGCGAGGGCGGTGATCTCCGGGCCCACCGGACTCACCTGTTTGAAGCAGAAGGGCATGGTGAGGACACTGACCCCTACGATGCTGTTCACGATGTTCGTGATCAGCCCCCAGTTGGAGGCGGCGGCCGCGGTCATAGTGAGAGATCTAGGGGCCCGGGGCGAGAGGCCTCGGGGGTCGCCGGGCTGCGGCCGGCTTTGGAAGCCCAGCCCGAGGCCACGGTCACAGGTCCCAACGTCCGGGACGCCGGTGGGGAGGGGATGGGCAGGGACACGGGAGCCTGAGCAGGCGCGGGCGCGGGCCCCGGAGGCTGCCTGGAGGAGGCAGCCTCGAAGGCCGGCTGCGGGGGTGAGGTCAACCTCTGGACCCCGCCAAGCCCTGCGGCCGCCTCAGGGCCATGCGTCCCTCGCTCGGTCTCGCGGGCCGCCTGTGAATCTCCGAGCCCAGACCCGGAGGAGCCGCGGAGCCAGCTAGAGACACCTCAGCCCAACTCAGCTGCCGCCGCGGCGCTCACACTTCCGCCTTCCACGGGCTCCGTTGCCCGGAAGTGACGACCAGGGGGTAGGGTTTGGTGGGACGCGAGCCAATGAGAGGCGGGCCCGGAGGGGCGGGCGGAAACTGGGCTGGTGGGCACCGGAGGGTCGCGCAGCAGTCCGGTTCGCCGAGCTGGTCCAGCCGACCTGTGTCCGGGGTCCCAGTTCAACGAGCTGGAGAACAAGGGACTCGCCCCGCGAGGCCTCGGTTTGGATGGGCAGTCGCGGGCTGGAGAGAAGGGGAGGCGCTGTGCCCTCCGGGGAGGAGCGGGTTTAAGGGTTCCTTTTAGACCTTTATTCCCAGGACCGATTTTGGGGCGAGTGCTTGGCGCCAGGGCACGGGGGCGGGGGCCCTGACTGCCTGAGCCGAAAAATAGCCTGTTCTGAGGAATTAGCGCCTACGAGGTAGGAATGAAACGCTGGGCACAGAGAGGCTCGGCCACTCCGCTAAGGCCACACAGCTCTAAGGGGAGGCGGTGCCCTTCAGAACTGCGCCCAGAGCAGTGGCAATGTTGAACTTCACCTTTTCACACGAAAAGAGCAAGGGACATTCCTGGAGGAGACAGGAGAGGTGGAGGCTTACATGACCAGGGAAACCCGGGAGGGTTTCCAGAAGGAGGTGGCTTCTAGGCTGGAGCTTGAAGGACAAATGAGAATTCCTCGGGTAGAAATGGAGACCGGGGAGAGGAGAGAACAGAGAAGGGTCCTGATAGATCTGTGGATTCCTGGCACCTAGCTGCTCACTCTGAGTCTGCTGAATGAGCGCCTAGACCGAATGGCTGGGAAGCAGCAAGTGATTCCAGGCTGCTGGGGGAGGACGGCGGAGGAAAGGAGGCCGTGTCTGCAGCACCTGCAGGACCAGGTGTCTTAGAACAGAGGCCCGTTCCTCAGGCACTGGTAGTGCAGCCACCAGGTAAGGCTGTGCCCCACCTTCAGGAGAAGAACAGGAGGAAATGCCTGGGTAAAGACTAATTAAATACGCAGGCAAAATAACAAATGCCTGCGTTCTTTTTTTTTTTTTTTTTTTTTTCAGTCAGAGTCTTGCTCTGTCGCCCAGGCTGTATAGTGGTATAGTGCGGTGATGTGATCTCGGCTCACTGCAACCTCCACCTCCCAGGTTCAAGCTATTCTCCTGCCTCAGCCTCCCAAGTAGCTGGAATTACAGGCTCCCGCCACCACACCCGGCTCATTTTTGTATTTTTAGTAGAGACTGGGTTTCACCATGGTGGCCAGGCTGGTCTCAAACTCCCGACCTCAGATGATCCGCCCACCTCGGCCTCCCAAAGTGCTGGGATTACAGGCGTGAGCCACTGCACCCAGCCCATTTACTTTTACATAAATGAAATGGCATACACATTCCATAACCTCCTTTTTATTATGTAATTTTCATAAAATGTGATGCGTGCAAGGTAGGCTGGGAAACTTAAATGTATGTTTTCACAAATAACAAATACCATGGACCCGCTATTGAGCTTTAAGAACAAAATATTACCAAAGACTTAGATCCTCCCTTTCAGTTCCTCCCCAGTTCCAGGACCTTCTTCCCCTCTTCCCTGCTATCCTGAGACATCACGATCCAGATTTTATCAGTTCACTACTTTTCTTTAAAGGTTTACCATATATGGATATATCCCTAAACAATTATGGGGAAGACTATTTGTCTCTTTTTTTTTTTTTTTTTTTTTTAAGACAGAGTCTCACTGTCACCCAGTCTGGAGTGCAGTGGCACAATCTCAGCTTACTTCAGCCTTTCCCTCCTGGGCTAAAGTGATCCTCCCACTTCAGGCCCTCAGTAGCTGAAACTACAGGTGTGTGCCACCATGCCCAGCTAATTTTCACTTTTTTTGTAGAGATGGGATTTTGTCGTGTTGCCCAGGCTGGTCTCAAACTCCTGGGCTCAAGTGATCTGCTCACCTCGGCCTCCCAAAGTGCTGGGATTACAGGCGTGAGCCACTGCACCCAGCTGACTATCTGTCTCTTAATATTCGTTTATTCCATTTTCCAAATTAATAGGAATTGGCCTGCACGTATGACTGCCTAGGATAAAGAATACACTTCTGGCCGAGCATGGTGGCTCACACCTGTAATCCCAGCACTTTGAGAGGCCGAGGCAGGCAGATCATGAGGTCAGGAATTTGAGGCCAGCCTGGCCAACATGGTGAAACCCCATCTCTACTAAAGATACAAAAAATTAGCCAGGCGTGGTGGCACACACCTGTAATCCCAGGTTCTCGGGAGGCTGAGCCAGGAGAATCGCTTGAACCTGGGAGGCAGAGGTTGCCGTGAGCCGAGATCGTGCCATTTTACTCCAGCCTGGGCAACAGGGCAAGACTTTGTCTCAAAAAAAAAAAAAAAAAAAAGGCTGGGCACGGTGGCTCACGCCTGTAATCCCATCACTTTGGGAGGCCAAGGCGGGTGGATCACGAGGTCAGGAGATCAAGACCATCCTGGCCAATATGGTGAAACTCTGTCTCTACTAAAAATAAAAAAATTAGCCAGGCGTGGTGGTGTGTGCCTGTAATCCCAGCCACTCAGGAGGCTGAGGCAGGAGAATCGCTTGAACCAGGGAGTCGGAGGTTGCAGTGAGCCGAGATCACGTCACAGCACTCCAGCCTGGTGACAGAGTAAGACTCTGTCTCAAAAAAAAAAGAATACACTTGCCAGTGTCCCTTGCAGGTAGGGCTGGCTATGTGACCAAGTTCTAGACAATAAGAAGCAGAAATGACAGGAGAAACTTCTAGGTCATTTCTTAGGAGGGGGTCTGCTGCTCCTTCATCATGCTGTTTGGAACCTAGACACGATGATAGGAAGCCGTCTCGGACAGTGCAGACAAGGGTGATACCGTGGCAGAGCGGAGCACGAAGCTAGAAGGATCCTGGATCCCTGGACAACTCGTGGAGCCAAGCCGCCATGCCCATCCACGACTACCTCCTCCCAGCTGCTCCGGGAGGGAGAGACAAACCTGCTCCTTGCGCTCACCATGATTTTGGACTCTGTTTCATGAACCCAAAGCTGTAGCCTAACTAGTTCAGTAGTGTATTGGGATGGGGCACCTCTGCATTTTGGACTATTTTAAGAATTGAATTACATATATGTGCTCTTCTGCAACTTTCTTTTTCATTCAACTTTGTCACACTTAAATTTGTTTTTTTGGTTTTTTTTTTTTTCCTTTTTGTGTCTCGCTGTATTGCCCAGGCAGGTCTCGAACTCCTGGGCTCAAGCTGTCGTCCTGCCTCTGCCTCCCTGAGAGCTGGGATTACAGGCATGAGCCACCGCGCCCGGCCAATTCAACTTTGTTCACAAGAATTGCCATCATGTTGCATGTGTTCTGAGTCTCATTCTTGCTGCTCTGTGGAACTCCGTTACTTAAATAGCCCAGATCCGCATCCATTCTCCTGCCGAGGGCACCTGAGTTGTGTCCAGTCACTTGCCTTAGAGACAGTGACGCAGTGAACAGATTTGTCTCCTGAATGTGTGTTTGTTCGAGTCTCTCTAGGGTAAATACCCACAAGTGGAGCTGCAGAGTATGCGTATGCAAACCTAAATGGCTTGACTAGATCTTGCCAAATTGCTCTTCAAAGTAGCTATAAGAGCTCTTCCTGGTTTACAGCAAAGGTTGGCACACTTTCTATTAAGAGTCAGATAGTAAATATTTTTTGCTTTGCGGGCCTAATGGTCTCTCGCAAATATTCAGTTGTGTCGTTAGTCTCTCGTAGTGCCAAATGGTCTCACAAATACTCAGTTCTGCCATTGCAGATCAGAAGCAGCCAGAGAGAATATGTAAACAAGTGGGCATCTCTGTGTTCCAATAAAACTTTATTTACAAAAACAGCAGCTGGCCCAGTGCGTCCTCAGGGCTTAGGTTGTGGGCCTCTGCTCCAACATTTGGTTATTGTCAGTTTGGCCAGTCCAGTGAATGAAATGGAATCTCTTTGTGGCTCTAATTTGTTCTTATTACAAATTAGGTGAATTATTTATTCATATTTTTATTGTCCATTTTTCTTCTATGGAATGCTTACTCATTTTTGCTCGTTTTCCTATTTAGCTGTTTGTTCTGAGGAATTTCGGTGCTCGATAATAACCAACCCTGTGTCCTTCGATGCGGGTTTGATGTCTCCTCATGGCTGTAGTTTTTCATTAAACAAATTACCACAAACTAAGCAGCTTCAACAACACAAATTCGTTACGCCTGGGCTCTGGAGGTCAGAAGTCCAGCACAGATCGAGGTGTCGGCAGGCTGCCTGCCTTCTAGAAGCTCCGGGAGACAGCTGGCTTCCTGCTCTTTGGTTGTTGGCTGAGTCCAGCTCCTTAGGGTCGCAAGACCAAGTTTCCTGTTTTCTTGCCGGCTGCCCCCTGAAGCTGTCCCCAGCTTCTGAAGGCCTCCTGTTCCCTGGCTCACAGCCCCTTTCCTAACTTCTCCATGGAGAGGAGCCAGTCCTCCTGTCCCATCTCCGGCCCAGCTGAGGAAGGTTTTCCATCCCTAAGGTTTCGTGTGATTAGATGGAGCCCATCTGGATAATCTGGGATCATCTCCCATCTCAAGGTCTAACCTTAATCACATCTTCAAAGTCCCGTTTGCCGAGTGAGGTCACATATTCACGGGTTCCGGGATGAGGAGTGCACACCTTAGGGGGCTGCAATGCTGCCAGCCACCCTCACGCTGAGATTCAGGCCATGTGTCCCTGTCACAGAAGTGAGGCCTTTTGGACACTGCATCCCACCTGTGGTGCACAGTGGCCGTGGGGCCCAGGGCTCCTGAGCTTCCCGTCGCCTGCTGGGCTGGGCTTCGCCGCTGCAGCCACCCCTTCTGTGGACCTGGTGAGTGCTTTGTGGGGATGGGAGTGTCTTCCACACTGAGTATCCTGGGCCTTAGTGAGCTTTCGGTCAGCCTCCAGCAGTATGGGCTCAGGGTTCCTATCTTATTCTGTGGGTCAGGACCCCTGACTCACTACTGAGATGCTCAGGGTGTCCCAGGCTCAGCCTTGTGGGAGCCCTGTCGGCTGGCCCCTGGGTCCTTCCGTGTGTCCCTGATGTGATCCCAGCTTTCTTGCTTCCTGGCTCTGTGGGATGTTCTTGTGCTTTTCCTGCCCAGGCTGGGCTCGCCATTTCCCCAGGAGCCCTGGAGAGGGAACCTCCTGAGGGGAAGGGGAGTTAGCGGCCGAGATCTGGGTGCTGGGTGTGCTTGTGGCGCCTGGGTTCCCTCTGGACAGAGCAAGAAGAGATGTTGTGGGTGTGTGTGTATGATGTGTGTGTGGTATGTGTGGGGTGTGTTATGTCTATGGTGTGCATATGATTGTGTGGTATGTGTGGGGTGTGTTATGTCTGTGGTGTGCGTATGATTGTGTGGTATGTGTGGGGTGTGTTATGTCTATGGTGTGTGTATGATTGTGTGGTATGTGTGGGGTGTGTTATGTCTATGGTGTGTGTATGATTGGTATGTGTGGGGTGTGTTATGTCTGTGGTGTGTGCATGATTGTGTGGTATGTGTGGGGTGTGTTATGTCTATGGTGTGTGTATGATTGGTATATGTGGGGTGTGTTATGTCTGTGGTGTGTGTGTATGGTGCATGTGTCTGTGGTTGTGTGCATGTGTGTGTGGCATTTGTGGGGTGTGTATGTATAATGTGTGTGTCTATGTATAGTGTGTGTGGTGTGTATGGCCATGTATGATTGTGTGGTGTGTGTGTGTGTTTTTGTGTGCATGGTGCCTGTGTGTGTGGTGCGTGTGTGGGTGGATGGTGTGTTGCACGCGTGTGTGTGGTGCATGTGGGTGGATGGTGTGTTGCACACGTGTGTGGCACGTGTGTGGCTGGGTGGTGTTTGCACGTGTGTGTGGTGCATGTGTGGGTGGATGGTGTGTTGCACGCGTGTGTGTGGTGCATATGTGGGTGGGTGGTGTGTTGCACGCATGTGTGTGGTGTGGGTGGATGGTCTGTTGCACGTGTGTGTGGTGCGTGTGTGGGTGGGTGGTGTGTTGCACGCATGTGTGAGTGGGTGGTGTGTTGCATGTGTGGGGTGCATGTGTGTGGCTGGGTGGTGTGTTGCACGTGTGTATGGTACATGTGTGGGTGGATGGTGTGTTGGACGCATGTGTGTGTGCACCACACGTCCACCTCTAGTTCTCTAACTCTGCATCTGGCTACGTGCACTGAGGCTTCGCACCAACACCTCCAAATACCTGTAGAGGTCCCAGCACGGGGCTCCTCCTGGTGCTCCCCCTTCCTGGTTTGTAACTCCCTCGCTCCCACCTCCTTCGGGCTTCTGCACCCCACCCTGGGCTGCCCCCAACCCTGCCCAGCCTAAATGCTTTGGGATGAAGTGTGAGCAGGAGGAGGGGAGGAGAAAGGAAGCGCCGTGGCCGTCTTCCAGCCAGCACCTTCCAGCCTTAATGCCCACACGCAAGTGTGATCGCCAGAACTGATGGGATATCACCGTCCCATGGGAGCCGTGCGTGGCTTCCTGAGCACCAAGACTGTGTCACCCAGGCATGCTACGGAACCTTTCTGAGCCCGCTCCGGGGCTCCCACCGCCGACGTGGCTGCTGCAAGGGCAGCAACTTTCCATTAGGTCACAGGGGATGACAGCCCTGGGCACCGTCTGGGAAGAGGGGTGGAGGGCTAGTCTGGACTTCTGCGGTCTCTGGGAACCTCAGTATCCAAGAGCAAGGGTCTGCTGCACCCGCTGCGCGTCTGCGGTGAGGCTCCTCCTCCCACACCGGACACGCAAGCACCCTCTGCCCCACAACTCCCACCAACGAAATGCGGGGCCCCAGCTGCGGTGGAATCCCCTACAAGCCCTGGCCTGCTTCAGGAAGGAATGCCTGAGGAAGGTGGGCGGGCTCAGGAACGCCGCGGTGGGCGGAGCTTGGCCCACGGAGCCTCATGGCCCAGGTGCCCTCCACAGCTGAAGCCTGGTTTTTTGTTTTAGTTTTTGGTTTGTTTGTTTGTTTGTTTGAGATGGAGTCTCAATCTGTGTCTCAGGCTGGAGTGCAATGGCACGATCTCAGCTCACTGCAACCTCTGCCTTCCGGGTTCAAGCAATTCTCCTGCCTCAGCCTCCCGAGTAGCTGGGATCACAGGCACCAGCCACCACACCTGGCTAATTTTGTGGGGTTTTTTAGTAGAGACGGGGTTTCACCATGTTGGCCCGGCTGGTCTTGAACTCCTCACCTCAAGTGATCCGCCCACCTTGGCCTCCCAAAGTGCTGGGATTACGGGCATGAGCCACCTCGCCGGCTGGAAGCCTGTTTAACCGTGGTGTCTGCCGTGCAGTTTCTGGGAGGTCCTGTGTAGGAGCCCCAGTGAGGACTGGCCCCCTCCCTCTTGAGCGCTGCTTACTGGGCAGTCCTACGCTCTCCCACCTGGGTCTCCAACTTCTAAGCTGGGGGCATGAGCAAAGGCCAGGACGGCCCCTCGGAATCCAAATTGGGGCCCCAGTGGGCTTGGGGAGCTG
Source organism: Pongo abelii (assembly GCF_028885655.2). Taxonomy (NCBI): domain Eukaryota; kingdom Metazoa; phylum Chordata; class Mammalia; order Primates; family Hominidae; genus Pongo; species Pongo abelii. The sequence goes on from NC_072004.2 coordinate 96,767,698, forward strand.
GGGGAGCCTCAGGTGGGGCCTGGGCTTTCACCACCCCAGCAGGCAGGAGTTAAAAGTTCACCTGGGCTCGGGTGCCGAATTGTCTAGGAACTCTGGTTCCCATCTCCCTTTCTCAGAGGATTCCCCACCTTTAGAATCACCCAGGGTGGTATCCCATGGAGGGAGGGGAGGGCCCCACCTGGTGGCCTCTCGTCCAGCCCACCCTGCCTCCTGGGTGTCTCTTCCCCCTGTTTCTATAACTCCAGAGCCATAAAACTGACAACAGGTCCAGCAGAGAGACTGGATTTTATTTAGATCCACAGCCCTTCTTAACGCCGCAGCTGGGGCACAGCCTGCAGCTGGGGCGCCACCATGTCACCTGACACAGGGGAATCCACCAGCGCCCGCCCATGTCTGATGGCCACACTGGGGCCATCTGGGCTCCCACAGAGGGCTGTGTTGGAGGGGCAGCTGAGGCTCCAGGAGGAGGGACAGACTTCACAAGGGGCTTTGAGCTGTTCCCACACCCTGCCCCTGGCCTGGTGCTCTGGGCCGGGCAGGGGTGTGCTTCGGAGCCCATCCGTGGCCAGAGCTCCAGAAGCCGCTGCTCCAGGGCTTTTCTCCTCGATCTGCCGCATCTGCTCCCTGGCACCAGCCTGGCTCAGACACCCTCCAGCCCGTGTGTGTGTTCCCGTGGTAGCTCCCATGCTGGGCCAAGGCTTGGGTGGGGCTGAGGCCCAGGGTGTGCTGAGCAGGCCGGGCACCCAGGCATTGCCTGTCATGACTGAAGAGGGCCTGGAGGAACCATGGGGGGCCGGTGGAGTCTGTGCGGGGTGGGGATGGGGGAGCCTTTGAGGCTTTCCCGGTAGGTTACCCCTTGCCTCCAGAGGCCTCTACCTGGAGCCAGGCAGCCAAAAGACCGTTGTTGGAAACACCACCGGCTGCAGCCCCAGCTCCACAGACTGACGGTCCAGTCCCCTGGCGCCCACCACTCGGGTTTGGGGACTGGGGAGACGGCGCAGCTGAGAATCCTGGGAGGCCTGGAGACCACCCCACCGGGCCGTGCATCAGGCTGGGGGACACCTGGCAAAGCCCAGCTGTTCTGTGCCAGCCCTGAGAGACCTGCAGCCGGCTGGCCAAGGTCGGGGGTTGAGCCTCCCCTCCCCAGGTGGTTCCGGGACCCAAGGAGAGAGCCCAGGAGGGCCAGCTCCGCCCACCCTCCCCCTTTCCTGGGAGGTGGAGAACAAGAACAAGGGGCTGGGTTGGGCCACCCGCATCTGCTCCCCGGCACCAGCCTGGCTCAGACACCCTCCAGCCCATCGCTCACTCCAGGATGAGGAGGGCCACAGGGTATTTTCCATGAGGAATTTAGAACTAGCTGTTGGCAGAACCTCGGTAGGCAGGCTCCCTGTACCCAGGACCCTCACACCCACGTCCCAATTGCCCCACCAAGGGGGCCTGCGACTTCCCAAGGGACTTCCCACTGAGGGCTCCACGCCCACCTTCTCTCTCTGCATGCCAGGGTAGAGTTGTGGCCCCCAAAATTCACATGTTGAAGTCCAGGACCTCAGAATGGGACCTTATTGGAAATACGGTCACTGCCGACTATACTTAGTTACGATGAGGCCGTGTTGGTGTGGTGGGCCCTATCCTCGACGACAGTTGCCCCACAGTAGAAAGGGCAGATCCAGACACCAACGTGCACACAGGGAGGACCCATGTGGACATGAGGGGCAGAGGTTGGGTGAAGTGGCCACAGGCCAACAGACGCCAAGGATGGCCTCAGCCTGTGGAAGAGGGGGCGGCCCAGGACAGTCCTGGCTCACGGCCTCAGGGAGCCACCCCGATGGGCTCTGGCCTCGGGAACTGCGCGGCGGTTTCTGTTGTGTGAAGCTGCCCAGTCTGTGGACCTTTTTCTTGCAGCCCGGGAAACTCACACTGCACATCCCGGCGCCGCCGCCCGGGTTTGAGGCCTCGCCACTCCCTCGCTGCCCCCAGCCACCCCTGGGTGCCTGAGCCGCCTGCACACTCTCACGGAGACCGGCTCACGACACCCATGTAATGTGCGACACTTGTCGAGAACCACAGGAATGTCCTTGATTAAAGCGTGCGCAGGGAGAAGCGTGGCCTAGTTCCCACAGATGCCCACCAGGGTCCCTTACCTGCTCGCCCTTGGCGCTGGCCTTGGCCTCTTCCTGCCTGCCCCACCAGGCGGCCGCTCTGGTCCAGGGGCCCGGGCTTGGTCCCTTTCTTGGGCACTTGCAGGCAGGCACCTCGCTTTTCCTGGCCTGTCTGCCCTCTGCCTTCCCCTACAGCATCCCCCAGCCCCAAGGGCGGTGGTCCCATGGCCAGAGGGGATTCCTGTTGGGCTCCCGAGCTCTGGAAATGCGGCCACTGCTCTGCAAACGTGCCTTCTCTGGGCCCTTCCACCCTTCGAGTCCATCTCCCTCCCTGGCCTCCACAGTAGGTCCAGGTGAGCAGGGTCCCCTATGGCCCCCACAGTCCCCTTGCATCACCAGGCACCGTCTGTCTCAGCCTCATTTCTGGAGCTGCTGACATCTGGGCCGGCCACAGTGCCTTAGAAGGCCTGGTTGGTCTCCGTGGCGTGGCCCCATCCTGCAGCTGAGGGCCTTCCCTGACGGCTGTGCCCTCCACCAGCCAGGACCCAGGCGGAGCCCCTGAGGCAGGGTGTACATCCCTGGAGGCTTCGGTTGGGGAGGTGGTTGGATGAGCTGCCCTGTACCGTGGCTGCGTGTGGGAAACAGCAGGAGGTCGGGGGAGCAGTGAACAGAGCCGGGCCGGCTTCAGGGATCTCGGTCTAGGGCGGCGGGGGTGGAATAAAGGAACAGAACCAAATTCGTCAGGGGGTGTGAGAGCTGCAAAGGGCTGGTCGGGCAGGGAAAGGGGTTCTGGAGGGGAGGGTTTCTTTGTAGTGGGTGGAATGGTGGCCTCCAATATGTGATGTCCAACCAGAATCTCCAAATCTCAGAATTGGAGCAAGGGTCTTTGCAGCTGTCATGGAGAGGTTATCTGGAGATGAGGTCATCCTGGATCATCCCAGGGGGCCCTAAGCCCAACAACCCTCATCCTTATAAGGGATGGAAGAGGAGGAGAAACTCACATGAGATGAAGGCAGAGGCCAGAGTGATGGGGCCACAAGCCGAGGAGCACGGGAACCAGGGGGAGCTGGAAAGGCGGAAGGGCTCTGCCCAGAGCCTCTGGGGGCAACAGGGCCCTGTGGACACCTTGGTTTCAGGCTCCCGGCCCTGGGAGCTGTAGGAGGACGCCTGTGCTGTTGTGAGCCTGCCACCCTGGGGTCCTCCGTGTGGCAGCCCAGGACCCCGATGTTCTTTGTTCAGTGGTTCTGGGGTCTCCGAGGTGCTGGGAAGCACAAGTGTGGGGGACCTCAAGACAGGTGGGGCTTTCCCAAAGGAGCAGAGGAAGCACCTGCAGAGGGGCCCAGAGAGCACACCCGGGTTCAGCAGATGGTGTAGAGGGCGCCCGGGCAGAGGATGCACGGGCAAAGGCCCCAGGTTGTGCAGGGCGTTTATAGACGTGCATGGAGTCAGGGAGAGGAGGGCCGGCCCTGGGGGCCACCTGGGCAGGGCTCCTGCCTGCAGACCAGACCCAGAGCTGGCCAGTCCACTCTGGGAGAGTCAGGGTCGGGAGAGCAGGAGGGGGATCAGGAAGCTAGAAGGGTCTCGGGGCTGGCCAGGCTGAGGCTGCGCAGCCTGTGATGAAGGGGGTCATGAGGGGCTCTCTTCTCCTGAGAGAATTCTAGAACCAGTGGGTGCCTCAGGCCCTGAGACTGGGCATACTGGGGTGTGTCCATCTGGGACCCAACATGGCAGCCTCCCAGGCCTCAGGAGCTCTCTGGCCTGTGCCACGTGTCCCCAGTGCCCTGGTGGGCTCTGTCCTTACACAGCAGCTTCTTGGGTGGTGGGTGGGCTGCAAAGGGATGTCTGAGTTGGGGGTCAGGGGCTGCAGCGACTTGAGCTCAGCCCAGGTGCATGGTGTGAAGAAGCTGTCCCTCTAGATGGCTCAGGGCCCTGAGCTCAGTGCTCCAGGCCTGCCCCCATGGTCCCTAGAGGGAGGCGAGTGGTCAGGACATGCCTGGACAGGACAGAGCCTGGGCTGGCAAACACTTGGAGAGGGCTGGGGCTCCCGCCTGCCTCTCCCCAGCACCATCTCAGCACAGGCCAGCAGAGAAACCAGACCCTCCCCCTCAGACTATTGGAGGGCAGAAGTGAACACCCCTGTCCCCCAAATCCCTGTCATGCTTTTTTGAGCCCCAGGAGTGGACATGGCCTTGTCCTGGAGTCACAGCATTGGCCTGACCCTGACTCGCATTTGATGATGGTGGGCCCGTGGGCAGGTCACGCTCCTCCCTGGGCAGGTCACGCTCCTCCCTGGGCCTCAGGAGCCGCCCCGTGCCAGAGCCGGGGGCACAGCATGGCAAATGTCATTCCCAGCCTGCCTGGCTGCCTGGCAGCTCTCGAGAGAAGCCCACAGCCCGGCTCCTGTCTCCCTGCTTCCTTTGAGTGAGGCCCGGCCTGGCCCTCTGCCGTGTTCAGGGCACCAGCACCAGCTGCACAGCCAGCACCCACCAGAGTTGACTCCTTGGGCCTCTGAGCACCTTCTCACTGCCTGGAGTGGCCGGCTGACCAGCGTCCATGCGCTGCCTTCCCCACCCGGAGGCATCTCTCTGTCATTGTTGAGTGCACAGTTCCCAGCTAGCAATCACCTCCCCATCCTCACGTGCGCCAGGCATGGTCCTGTGACTACAACCTGAGCAATATAAGCAGAAGGGCGGGGCCGACTTCATGGCTTGCTAAAAGCCCCTCCCCCCTCCCCCTCCTCCTTCCCTTTCTCCTCCCCCCTCCCCCTCCTCCTTCCCTTTCTCCTCCCCCTTCCTCTTCCCTTTCTCCTCCCCCTTCCCCTTCCTCTTCCCTTTCTCCTCCCCCTTCCCCTTCCCCTCCCCCTTCCCCTCCCCTTCCCCTTCCCCTGCCCCTTCTCCTTCCCCTCCCCTTCCCCTTCCCTCCCCCTTCTCCTTCCCCTTCCCCCCCTTCTCCTTCCCCTTCCCCTCCCCCTTCCCCTCCCCCTTCCCCTTCCCCTCCCCCTTCTCCTTCCCCTTCCCCTCCCCCTTCCCCTTCCCCTCCCCCTTCCCCTTCCCCTCCCCCTTCTCCTTCCCCTCCCCCTTCCCCTCCCCTTCCCCTCCCACTTCCACTCTGCCTTCCCCTCCCCTTCCACTCCTCTTCCCCTCCTCTTCCCTTCCCTTTCCCCTCCCCTTTCCCCTTCCTCTTCCCCTTCTCCTTCCCTTTCTCATCCCCCTTCCCCTTCCCCTTCCCCTCCGCCTTCCCCTCCCCTTCCCCTCCCCTTCCATTCCTCTCTCCCTTCCCCTTCCCTTCCCCTCCCCCTCCCCTTCCCCTCCCCCTTCCCTTTCCCTTCCCCTCCCCCTCCCCCTTCTCCTTCCCCTCTCCCTTCTCCTTCCCCTTCCCCTCCCCCTTCCCCTTCCCCTCCCCCTTCCACTCCGCCTTCCACTCCACCTTCCCCTCCCCTTCCACTCCTCTTCCCCTCCTCTTCCCCTCCCTTTCCCCTCCCCTTTCCCCTCCCCTTTCCGCTTCCCCTTCCCCTTCCCCTTCTCTTTCTCCTCCCCCTTCCCCTTCCCCTCTGCCTTCCCCGCCCCTTCCCCTCCACCTTCCCCTCCCCTTCCACTCCTCTCTCCCTTCCCCTCCCCTTCCCTTCCCCTTCCCCTCCCCTTCCCCTCCCCTTCCCCTCCCCTTCCCCTTCCCTTCCCCTCCCCCTTCCCCTTCTCCTTCCCCTTCCCTTCCTCTTTCCCCTCCCCCTTCCCCTTCCCCTCCCCCTTCCCCTTCCCCTTCACCTCCCCCTTCCCCTTCCCCTCCCCCTTCTCTGAATCAGGGTCTCACTCTGTCACCCAGGCTGAGGTACAGTGGTGAGCTCATACCTGGGACCACAGGTGCACATGGCTAATTTTTGTATTTTTTGTAGAGACAGGATTTCGCCATGTTGGCCAGGCTGGTCTCAGACTCCTGGGCTCAAGTGATCCACCAGCCTTGGCTTCCCAAAGTGTTGGGATTACAGGTGTGAGCCACCATGCCCAGCCCCAGCTGAAAGCTTTTCAATAGTCTTTTACCTTCCCTCCTTTCTCCTTCCTGCTGCCTGGAATGCAGATGCAATGGCTGGAGCTCCTGCCGCTGCTACGGAACCATCCTTGACATCTCCCTTTCAGTCACACCCCTCATCTAATCTGTCAGGAAATGCTGTTGAGTCCATGTTCAGATAGCCACAGCTTGGACCACTTCTCCCCACTTCCTGTGTCTCCACCGCGATGCGGGTTATCTCACCTGTCTCTGGGATTGTAATGTTCTCCTCACTTCCGCCCTGGCCTGTTCCCACCCAGCAGCCAGAGGGTGAGACCATGTCAGCCTCTGCTCAAACCCACCCTCAGCCCAGGTCCTCACAGGCACCCTGCAGGATGCGCTCTACCTCCCCTCGGGCTCTCCCAGCACCCCCTAGCTCACTGCCTGGCAGCCCCACTCCTGCTGGTGGGCCTACAAAAGCTCTGTAGCATTTGCTGAGGAACAAATGAAACCTGGACCCCAAGGATGGAGGCCGTGGTGGGGGGGCATCATGGAGAGGGGGAGGCACCATAGAGGTGGGGGCACCATGGAGAGGGGGAGGCACCATCCCAGCCCGGCTGCCTGCCCACCACCCATTAAGCAAGCCTCTGGTATTTAAGCCACTGTTTAGTTTAGGGCCCAATGAATGAAGCCAGCCAATAGCAATCTCTCACATTACCCTCTCCATTTTATAGATGGAGAAACCGAGGCTCAGAGAGGCAACGCACTGTGCTCAAGGCCACAAGACTTCTAGGTGTGGGCCTGGGCTGCATGCAGGGTGAAGGTTATCATGACCCCCAAGCTCAGGACACCCCAGGGATGAAGCTCTGACCCCTGCCCTGAGGATGGGACACCCCAACTCTTTCTCTTTTTTTTTTTTTTTTGAGACAGAGTCTCGCTTTGTTACCCAGGCTGGAATGCAATGGTGAGATCTCGGCTCACTGCAACCTCCGCCACCTGGGTTCAAGTGATTCTCCTGCTTCAGCCTCCCAAGTAGCTGGGATTACCGGCACCCACCACCACACCCAGCTAATGTTTGTATTTTTAGTAGAGATGGGGTTTCACCGTGTTGATCAGGCGGGTCTCCAACTCCTGACCTCAGGTGATCCACCCACCTCAGCCTCCCGAAGTGCTGGGATTACAGACGTGAGCCACCGCGCCCGGCCAAACACCCCAACTCTTTCTGCTGCATCGAGTCCAGCACTGTGCCCTGGGGGACTGGCCCCGGGGACATTTTCAGCCACTTTAGGGAAAAGAGGATGTAATGCTCACACTAACCACTCCACACCCGACTCTAGGCTGGCCTGGCGCAATGCCCTGGGGGTCTCCAAGAGAGGCAAGGCTGGTCCCCACCCACCACCACCCCTCACCTTGGTCTTGGTGTGTGGAGCCCTTGGCCACGTCCCAGGCAGTGGTGGGTAACACTGCAGATGTGTGTTCCCCAGGGCGGGGCCCCTGAGAGCTGGGGTGGTTCGGGCCCCTGAGAGCTGGCGTGGTTCAGACCCCTTCCCCACTCCGGGAGCAACGTCAGGGCGGGGCGGGGCTGGACAGACAATGTGACCTTGGCGATGTCCCCGAACAAGATCTGCAGATGATAATCACGGCCACCAGGAGGAAACTTCCTTTGAATCTTCCACTACCATGGTGTAGCTAGTGAGGGTGTTAGAGCATTCAACGAGATAAAAAGTCTGCTTTCTCGTCTACATTTTTTCCCTTTTCTAAAAATTCCAGACACAAGGGGAGAGCTGCCCAAACACAGAGGTGGAGAGGAGCCTGTCTGGACACAGGGACACAGGCAGCTCCGGCAGTGACCACCTGGGCCCCAGAGAAACTCACAGGTGGCCACCCCTCCTGTTTGGAGCTGGAGGCAGATCATCTGGGAAGCCTTGGGGTAGGGAGGGGCCGGTGGGCAGCACCCCCTACTTCTTCCCCAGCCCTCCGGGGGAGCTGCCATTCCGCAGCTGGTCCACCCAGCCCCAGGAAGGGGGAGTCTCCCCAGGACAGTAGCCCAAAGAGGGTCTCCCCGAGAAGATGCACCCCAGGCAGGGCTTGTCCAGATACCACTAGGCTGGGGGCCCTGCTCCAGGGGGTTGGGGTGGCTGGAACCTCAGATGGTCCCTTCCTGTGGGGGGCTTCCTGGGCCGCTTTGCTGCTCCCAACTGTGGAAGGTTCTCTCTTGACTTCCCTTCCCTGCTGTTAGAAGCACCCGAGCCCCTCCAGGCAGCCCCCAGGGCCCGAGTGATGAATCACTGACTTCTTGCCAGGCTCCAGTAGTGATGCAGCGCGGCAGAGGGATGTGGGCAACGCAGCTGGGAGTCCCGGGGCACAGCCGGGCTCTCTCCAGACTCCCCATCCAGCAGCTGCGCATTCCCACACACACACACTGGGCTCCCTGCACCCGGAAGCTGCCCGCAACTGGCAGAGCAGGTCGGTGGGCCCCGGGGAGGAATGCAGGAATGCTGCGTGCCCAGGCGAGGGGCCCTGCGCCCGCCCAAGAGGCTCTCCAGCTGCGCAGGGGCCGGGGCGGATGGAGCCGGGGTAATTAAAGCTGGTGACAGCTGAGGAGGGATAGAGACAGGAACACAGGTGGGGTCCCAGGCCCCTCCGCTTGCTCCCCAGGCAGAGGGCTGGAGTGGCCCCCAGGAGAGTGCCACCTTCGTGGGAGCAGGAAGAGAAGGCTGCAGGGGCACTGGGCGTCAGTGGACAGCGAGGTCTAGGAGAGGCCAGCTTTCAGCTGCAAAGGGCAGGCAGAGTCACCATGTGCCGGGCCTGGCCGGGCCCTCCCAGTTCCCACCCAGACACCCAGACGCTGGTCTCGTCCAGGCCATCACGTGGTCAGGAGTGGTGTCTGCCTTTGATAGGTGAGGACCCGGGTGCTGTAGGATCTGCTGCTCTAAATGAAGGCAGGGAGGACAGCAGCTCCAGGCCTGACAAGGCTCTAGGCCTCAGCTTCCTCATCTCTCCCGAGCCCAGGTTGACATCCCTTCCCCACCTTCCACAGCCAGAGGACTGGACAAGTGTCTTCACCAGAGCCTCGTTTCCTCATCTGAAACATAGCGCTAACCACCCCTCCCTCCCGTGGCTGTGGTAATAAATTAAATGAAGCCCACGAAGGACCTAGCATACAGTAGGCGCTTAATCAATACAGAACCCCTCCCCCAGCACTGCCCGCCCTTCTCCTGGAAGCAGCCACGCTTACCTCCACCACCTCCTCTCCATGGTCATCATAACACTCGTAACAGGCCGGCCTCCCCCTGCTGAGACACTGAGAGGTCCAGGCCTCTGCTCCTCGTCCCCGTCTCTGCCACGCCTGGTGTCATGAGGGTGAAACAGGCCCTGCAGGGGCAGCAGACACGTTCGGAGTGGCTTCCTGCGATGGCCGCCAGCGTTAGTAGCATTTTACTGCTGCCTGGACACACACAGACGCCTCACAGAGCGAGGCGACATGTGGGTGAAGTTTTCAGATAAAATCGGAGATTTAATAGAATTCCTATGGGGTGCTGAGCTCCAAACCCAGGCCACACATGGCACACGCAGGGCCTGTCAGGGCTGGGGCTGATGACCAGGGTCAAGGGGATCCCAGCGCCCTCCAGCTCTCCCCCAGCCTCCTGATGTGGAGGGGAGGGAACTCCTGCTCACCCCCAGAGAGAAGGGAGTCCACACACTGCACCTGAGCTGGCGGTGGGCAGGGTACCCACCTCGGTGAGCAGCCTGGGGTGGGCCTGGGGTCAGGCCAAGGTCCCAGTGACAAAGGTTGGGGAGGTGGATGCAGACAGCCTCTACTTTCACTGTGGTCTCCTTCCTCTGAGGCCAGGTCTGGGATGCTTCTGCCCGCTGGCTCCGGCCCACCTGCCAGGCCTGTCCGTGCTTGGATGAGGGCAGGGAGAGGTGGGGTGGCCACTGGCAAGTAGAGGCTTCAAAAGTGCACGGTGGTCCTTCCACGCCCTTTGCTTCTTAGCCCCCAACCCTCTGCCAGGCTTTCTCCCTTTCCCACACCCCGCACAGACAAGTATCCTGCTCTCAGCATCTCACAGGGGTGGGTTGCAGCCAGGAGCAGCAGCAGATGCCTGTGGGGAGATGAGACGCCCTCAGCTCCCAGGCCCTGCTCCTGGGGAAAAACAGGGCCCCAGGAAGCTGCCCCAACCTTTCCTGGGGGCCCCAGCCCCGAACAGGGGGTCTTGAAAGGGACCTCTTGTGTGGTGAGTGCCCCCTGAGGGCTGAGCCACAAGGTCACCTTGATTTCTCAGCGGATGGAGGCTGAGCTGGCTAGGGTTCCAGGCTGGGTGTGGGAGGGTCACCCCAACCGGCGATGCCCAAGAGGTGTCCAGGCCTGGCTTTCACGAGGAAGAACCAGTCCCCTGTGCCATCTGCAGGGCCTGCCACACAGTCTGGGGATCCAAGGCAGGAGGAGAATTCCTGGCCACTTGTTTAGAAGGAAGGAAAAGGGCCGGGCCTGGTGACTCACGCCTGTAATCCCAGCACTTTGGGAGGCCGAGGTGGGTGGATCACTTGAGGTCAGGAGTTCTAGACCGGCCCAAACAACATGGAGAAACCCGGTCTCTATTAAAAATCCAAAAAAAAAAAAAAAAAAAATTAGCCGGGTGTGGTGGTGCACTCCTGTAGTCCCAGCTACTCGGGAGGCTGAGGCAGGCGAATCACTGGAGCCCAGATCGTGCCATTGCACTCCAGCCTGGGCAACGAGAGCGGAACAGGGCAGGAAAAGGCTCCGTGAAGGTGCCGGCAGGGGAGGCGCTTCCTTTTCTTTCATGGCCACACGATTTGCCAGGGTGTTTATTTGCTATTAAATGTCCTTCTAAAATAAAGAAAAATGTTAAATTTTAAATTGCCGGTGCGGTGGTTCACATCTGTCATCCCAGTGCTTTCAGAGGCCGAGGTGGGTGGATCAGGAGTTTGAAATCAGCCTGGCCAACATGGTGAAACCCCATCTCTACTAAAAATACAAAAATTAGCCAGGTGTAGTGGTGCACTCCTGTAGTCCCAGCTACTCGGGAGGCTGAGGCAGGAGAATCGCTTGAACCTGGGAGTCGGAAGTTGCAGTGAGCCGAGATCGCGCCACTGCACTCCAGCCTGGGTGACAGAGTGAGACTCTGCCTCAAAAAACAACAACAACAAAAACCCACAAGTTCAGAGGTAAAATGATTAAGAATTTCAGGACAGCCTTAGCCACAGGCCCCTCTGATTCCAGGCCCTGGGCAACTGCCCTCCTCACCACCCATGCAGCCGGTCGGTTTCTCAGTAAAGACTTTTCTAGAAGTGTCAGCTATGGGTCAAGGCTTGGGAGAGGGGCCAAGAGAAGACCTAGGGGATGGCAGGAAGAGGCACCTGCTGAGCTTTGGGAAGTTCCCTTAGGGCTGATGTGGGGGCTTCCCTGCTGGGCGGCAGAGACCACACAGCTGTGCAGGTCTTTCTTCAGCCAAGAATCATGCATGGCTCCTGCCGCTGTGTGGGATGGAACCCCGTGACCAGGAGTGGGGTCTTCTGGCAGGCAGCACACCCCACGATGCCCCCCAGGAAGCCAAGTTTGTAACTCCTCCCGTCAACGTAGCCCTGTGGTCAGGGCCAGGACCCTCCCTCTTCTTGAAGATGCCAGCAGAACCCTGGCTTGCAAGAACTTGATGTGTGCGTTTGCCTGACCAGGAGTCAGGCGACTGGTGTGTCCTGGACACCTGCGAACCAGGCAGAAGCTTCTTCACCGGGAGCTCCGGCCCCGGTGGGGCTGGGGCTGGGGCTGGGGCTGGGCCTGGCCTCCCACCTGTTTGGTAGCGGTAGCATCATCTCAGCCAGCACTCAAGTACCTGACAAAGTCGTGCAGAGCTGGCAGGGGAGGCACAGGAAGACCCTATGGTCCCAGGTTCCCAGAATTCTGTTTGGGGGATATGGGGTCGCTCCTGGCATACGTTGGAGGCATGGGAAGCTGAGCTGTTTTCCCTCGAATGTCTGCTGAAAATTTTCTGAACACTTCCATACCTCGTTATAAGATCAGAGCTTATCAGCTGAAAACGAAGGACATTCACTATTTCAGGAGGTGGCCGGGGTGGCTGCTGAGGCCTCCGACCTCCCTCCTGCAGAGGCCACAGGCTGAGTGGGTTCCCACACTGGCCCTGTCTGGCCCTGTCTGCACCCGTGGTCAGGAGGGAACTCTGAGTCCAAGAAACCAAAGTTGACTTAAGAGGTGAAAAACACAATGAGGAGGAAGAGACGGCAGTCACCTCCTTCTAATCCCTGCACCCCGGCCCCACAGCCCCTTCATCCTCACCACCCCGCAGGCTGCCGGCGAGAGGGAGGAGGGAGCCAGGTGCAGCCCCTCTGCGAGAAAGCCAGACTGCCCCCGGCAGGCCCTTCACGTCTTCACCTTCTTATCTTCATCTCACAGAGGCAGCTGGGCTCAGCACAGTCCCCCCAAGGAGGCCGAGGTGGGGCCCCCTGGGGAGATGTCGTCGGGCCCTGCAGCAGGGTGGGGGGCCGGAGCCAGGCTGTGAACAAAGACCAGGTAAGGAGATAAATCAGCCGCCTGACCACATTTCCTGCCCTGAAAGCTCCTGTAAAACATGAGAGAAAATTGACCTGTCAGGGGGATAGATGGGCCCAGATAGTGGCCGCCCGCCCCGGGCCAGCTTCCCTCCACCCATCCCACCTGCACAGAGCGCCCCTGCCCGGCCTGGGCAACCCCAGCGGGAACCCAGGCCCGGGGAGAGGTGGCCCCCATCCAGGCCTCCTGCGGGGGCTCTGCTCCCTGCCCCCGCCCTTTGCACACCCCTGACAGACGAGGCCCGGCTGCTCAAGCCCGTCAGGCTATAAAATGGATGGAGAACAGGGGCGGTGTCGGCAGACAGCTTGAGTACCTTTTAAAAAATGTAATCTCTTTTTATTTCCCTCCCCTCTTCCTGCGCAGCCATGACCTTGATGCACAGACCTTGGTGTGGGGCGGCCGGAGGCTTCAAGGACGCCCTCCTCACCTTGAGAAGCGTCGGGCTCAACCAAGCCAGCCTGTGGGGGCAGGGAAAGAGGAAAGCAGAGCTGATGTGGACAGGCTGTACCCTCTCCAAGCTGACCCCACCACCTGCAACTCCCCCAGCACCGGGGTGGCCTGGGAATGCCAGACGGGGCCCCTGCCTGAGGAACAGGATGGGAGGCCTCTGCAGCCAGCTCCTCCAGATGACGGAGGGGCACCTCTGGCCTCCCGGGGCTGCGCAGAGCCAGGCTGGCCTCCGGCTCAAATGTTCTTCACCCAATCCCGCCGCAGAGCCTCCGCTCTCTCTCAGCCCATCTTATGGCTGAGGCCAGGGAGGCCGGCAGGCTTGGGAGACTACCTGGTGTCCTGTTAGTGGACACCATGCAGGGCCTGGGACCCCAGCTCTGCCTGGTCCCCACGCCCAGGCCCTGCCAGCCCCCACAGCACCGCGTTAGAGCCCCGGCCTGCAGGGGCCATGCTGTGTCGGCGGGTCCTCAAGCACAGGGCTCCCAGCCGCTGCCAGCCAGAAGCATCAGGCTGCCTCAGGGAAGTCCCTTCTCCAGTGCCTCTTTGGCCACACAGGGAGCCCCATGTGTCCCCCGCCCCCCAGGGTCTCTGCTGGCCAAGAGGTTGCAGCAGCCGACTGGGGCAAAATGCATCTTCTTCAGCCTCCCTCAGGCTCAGCTGGGAAGGAAGGTGCTGAGAGGAGGGGAGGTGGCCTCTGAGTTCACTCAGGCCTCCCCAGCCACCCAACACTGCCTCCAGGTGCCATGGGCTGCCCAGCTGGCCCCAGGGGACAGCCGAGTCCATCCACTGGCACACGCTGGAGTCTGACCGGTACCCAGGCCTGACCAGCCGGCCCTTCCCCTCCATCCCCTCCTGAACAATGGCTCTTTCAGCACATGGGCAAGAGGCCACTGGCCAGCAGGAGCAGGCAGATGACTGACAGGGCCAGAGGGAGCAGAAAAGAGGCTGGAGCTCTAGCCCAGGGGTGGTGGGCAGCCAGGGAGGGCAGCCACGTGCCGTCCTTAGGGCTGGGGGCCGAGAGAGGGTCCCTGAGGGTTGGGAGAGTAGGGAGGACCCGGGGCCTGGGGTGGTGACAAGGCACGGGTTGAGGAGCGTTGCGCAGGCAGGGCTGGGTTGCACCCACACTCTCCCCAGCACCTGGCAGCTCCCCCAGGCTGAGGCCTCTGGGGCCCCAGAGCTGCCCAGGTCTCCTCGGCTTCCCGGCCTCAGCCTCCCCTCACCCTGCCCTGCTCCGGGCATCACTCCCTCTCCTGGGACCTCCCAGACCTTCCTCTGGGCCCCATACGTGGCACCGACTCTCCTGCCCCAGGATCCTCCCCAGGCGTTGCCTGGAGTGAGAACTGTTCTAAGCAGCCTCGCCATCCACCTGGGAGCACAGGCTGGGGTCCGGAGCCTCCCCTGAGGGTCTGGTGCGGGGGACAGTAAGAGTTGAGAGTATATCCTTGTCTCTTACGTGTGTGTGTACACATGTACACACACATACTCACGTGCACACATCATGCACGTGGTCTTTTCCCACCTGCCCCCATCAGTCTGCTGTCCCAGACCCTCACACTGGGGCTAAGGGTGTGCTTGGCTTCGAGGGGAAGGGGGGACTGTCTGGCAGCTGCATGGGCTCTGCCAGTCTGGGGCGCTGTGCGAGGGATGGAGGCTACAGGGACTGGAGGACAGGCAAGTGGCAATGTGGAGCCATAGCCCTGCAGGAGCCGGCCGGAGGGGGTCCCTCTGCCTCGGCTGCCTTCTCCGTCCTCCCTCACTGCTGCTCCTACAGCCCCTGGCAGGGCCGGCGGCCTAGGGACCCTGAAGGGCAGCCCTGCAGGACTGGTCTGCACACTCTGCCCGGGGCAGCCCCACCCCCTGAGTCCTGTCCTGTGCAGGTCCTCTTGCCTCGTGGGTGAGACGTCCCGGAAGGCAGAATGGGGCAGATTTGCTTTCTTCTGTTTTGTGGTTTAAGCTTTGTCATGCCAGCCCCGGCTCCCTGGCCCTGAGCCCTGGAGGGGCCCTGGCTCCTGCCTCAGGGTCCCCCCGACCCCACTGCTCAGCCCAATTCTGTACCCTCTGTTTGTCCATCGCCGTTGGGTTTACAGTCTCTGCCCGCTGACTCTGGCCAGGTGGCCCTTGGCATTCTGCCCAGGACACCTGTCTGAGGGTCCCCTCCACACCCCAGCCCTTCCTCCACCTCCATTCTGCCTGAAATCCATGATATTAACTGCTCAGTCCTGTGCAACCCAGGTGCAGACTTATGTAGGGCAGGCCTGGGCTCCCCAGGGCCTGGCTGACGGGGAAAAGCAGGTTACAGTCACCATGCCTCGGGCTGGGCACATTTATAGAAGCAGCCAGGAGCTGTGCATGGACTCTGGGATTTCAAGGCCTCCCCGACATGGGCAGGGTGATCCGCGCTTGAATAAGTGAGTCATGCCCAGTGTCACTTCAAAGCCCCGAGTTCCAGGGACTCACTCTATGCCTGCAAAGGGTGATATGAAGAATAGGCATCAGGCCGGGCGCGGTGGCTCACGCCTGTAATCCCAGCACTTTGGGAGGCTGAGGCAGGTGGATCACCTGAGGTCAAGAGTTCGAGACCAGCCTGGCCAACATGGTGAAACCCTGTCTCTACTAAAAATACAAAAAATTAGCCAGGCATGGTGGTGGGCGCCTGTAATCCCAGCTACTTGGGAGGCACGAGAATGGTTTGAACCCAGGAGGCAGAGGTTGCAGTGAGCCGAAATTGGGCTACTGCACTCCAGCCTGGGTGAGTGAGTGAGACTCCATCTCAAAAAAAAAAAGAAAAAAAAAAAGGATAGGCTTCAAACATACCCCTAGGTAGTCCCCCATTCTGATGTGTTTTCATACAACTTTATTTTTCCATATCTCCAAAAAATTAAGTTTTCTAACTCTAATGGAACAAAGAGAAACTCATGAAGCCAGCAAGGTTAGGTGCCCACATGTGGACTGGCATATTCGGGGCCACCCGTCTGGGGGTGTGGATAGAGTAGGGAACCATCTGGAGATAAACACGTCATGGGGACTTAGGAGCTTGGGAACAAACCAAGTCCCTTGCTGTCCCTGGCTGGGCCCTGGTCTTGCCACACCTGGGAGATCCCATGGCTCCTCTTCCTCTCACCCCTCAGGACTGGCTTGCCGGAGCCTGCACCCTGGACAGGCCCTGGTGGGAGCTCCCTGCCTGCTTACCCCTGACCCCCATCTTCGCAGTGGAGCCGGACAGGGCTGCCTGCAGCTCTGTCTTCCGAAACACACCTCTCTCTCCCACAAAATAATTTAATGCAATTTAATGCCTTGAAGTTGATGTAAAAATTACAGGCGTGTGCGGGTGGGGTGGGGTGGGGGCCTCGTAAGAAATCCTTTTGAAAATATAATTGAGTTAATGGAGCCATAACTATGTCTCATTTTGGGGGTAATTGGCCTGCTTTTTGTCACCCTGTCCATTTACATACTCCTGTTTTCTTTTTGCTATTGATTTTTTCTTTATAAAGTGGGCCACTTTACTGCAATTTTTAAAGCCCCAGTGATGAATAAAACCTCATCTTCCCACTCATTAAGACACAAGAATTAGCCGGGCTCAGGGCCCAGCCAGTCAATTTGTTTAACAATCCCAGGCTGGCCGTGTTTTGGTGGAGACCAGAGGCTGCCTGCCGCAAGAGGGGCTAGAGCCGCTGCCAGAAGGTGGCCCCAGGCGAGGGGTCCCCCTCAGGGGAGGAGTCTGCTGTCTCCGCCTGCCCCAGGACCTTGACCTTGGGACACCCCTCCCTCTCCCCATCTCCCTCCCTTGCTAAAGGCTTCAGCAGCCTTGGACCCCTCACAGTCGGCCTTACTGCGGCTGTGATCCAGAGGCCCCACTCACCTGCGTTTCAATGCAGATCAATGTCACACTTCCTATAGGAAATATTTTTTTAATTATAAAATCCATGCACACACAAAGTAAATGAAGCCAATGGCACAATGAGATTTAAATCAAAAAGTAGCAAACCCCTCCCACCGCAGGCTCCAGAGAGACGTGTGTGAATGGCTGGCTCCTTGTTCCCCTCCCAGGCACTGTGCATGCGGAGAGGTCCATTCTACACGCATCAAATCCTCACACGATTCGAATCCTGCCACACCTGCCACTCGCAACTTGGCGTTCAGTTTAATTTCATTTACTGTCACATGGACGTCTTCCATAGTAGTACCGAGACCCACATGCCATTTTTCATGATTTTGTAATATTTATCTGCCTGTCCACACTGTAGTGTATTTGGAGCCACCAGCTGCCTGAGGGCTCTAGGGGATTAAAGAGTTTCCCGGTGCCGGCCAGGCACGGTGGTGGGCACCTGTAGTCCCAGCTACTTGGGAGGCTGAGGTGGGAGAATGGCGTGAACCCGGGAGGCAGAGCTTGCAGTGAGCCGAGATCGCACCACTGCACTTCAGCCTGGGCGACAGAGCAAGATTCCGTTTAAAAAAAAAAAAAAAAAAGAGTTTCTTAGGGCCTGGGGTTTTCAGTACTGATACCGGGATCGCCCCAGGCAAACTGGGATGGTTGACAGCTTGTATGTATTTGGCCAGTTGTACTGTTGGACATTTAGGTTGCTTCTAATTTTTCAACATAACAAAATGTCACTGCAAAGCACATCTCTGTCCATGTAGCTTTGTGACCTTATGCAAGTATATCTGGATGATAAAATTCCTAGAAGAACAAATTACCAGGAGAAAGCTACGCAGATTTCAAATTGTGATTGATATTGCCAAATGGCCCAGCAAATGTGTGCCAATGTGCACATCCCTCCTGCCCGGGGATGAGAAACCTGCCTGTTTCCCTGCGTCTATGGCAAAGCAGGATATTGTCAGTCATTTTGATCCTTGTCATCTGATAGGTGACAAATAGAATCTTGGATTTTAATTTTAATCAGCTTTATTGAGATATACTTTATTGTTTAATTTTTAAATTTATTTTTATTTTTATTTTTTGACACAGAGTCTCACTCTGTCACCCAGGCTGGAGTGCAATGGCGCAACCTCGGCTCACTGCAACCTCTGCCTCCAGGGTTCAAGCAATTCTCCCTGCCTCAGCCTCCTGAGTAGCTGGGATTACCAGTGCCCACCACCATGCCCAGCTAATTTTTTGTATTTTTAGTAGAGGGGTTTTGCCATGTTGGCCAGGCTGATCTCCAACTCCTGACCTCAGGTGATCCACCCACCCCAGGCTCCGAAAGTGCTAGATGACAGGCGTGAGCCACTGTGCCCAGCCAAGATGACACTTTAGATACAAGAAAATGCGTCCATTTTAAGTGTACAGTTGGATGAGTTTTGACGAATGTTTACGTTTGTAGAACCACCACCACAATCAAGACACAGAACACTAGCTACCTGGGAGGCTGAGCAGGGAGAATCACTTGAGACCAGGAGTTTGAGGCTGCAGTGAGCCACGATCGCACCATTGCACTCCAGCCTGGGTGACGGCGCAAGATCCCACCTCTAAAAAAAAAAAAAAAAAAAGACACAGAACATACCCAGCACCTCAGAAACTCAGAAAATTCCTCCAGGCTCCTTTTCAATCTCCCACCTAGTTTCAGTCCCAGGCAACCATGGGTCTACTTTCTGTCAGGCAGCACGCTCTGGCTTCATTGGCTCAGCACGGCGATTTGAGATTCATCCGTGCTGTTTCATGCACCAACAGTTCTACCTCCCAGCTGCCAAGCAGCCCCCACGGTCTGGGTGCCCCGCGTGTGGCAGCCCCCACGGTCTGGGTGCCCCACGTGTGGCAGCCCCCACGGTCTGGGTGCCCCGCGTGTGGCAGCCCCCGCGGTCTGGGTGCCCCGCGTGTGGCAGCCCCCGCGGTCTGGGTGCCCCGCGTGTGGCAGCCCCCGCGGTCTGGGTGCCCCACATGTGTACCCCTCACCTGCTGGTGGGCATTTGGCTTGTTTCTTCCAGTTCATAACATACAGCTGTTATGAACACTTGTGTATAAGGCCTTGTGTGAATCGTGTTTTCACTTTGGGGTAAACACCTAGGAGTGGAGTGGCTGGGTCACATGGTGGGTGGATGTTTAATTTTTCCTCTCACTGCCAAACTGCCTTCCAAACCGGTTGCACCATTTACACTCCCACCACAGTATGAGAGTTCTAGTTCCTCCACATCCTCACTAACACCTGACAGTGTCTGCCCTACTGATGTTAGTTACACTGGAAGGGGTGTGGTGGTATCTCACTGTGATTCTAATTTGCATTTCCCTGATCAGTGTGTTGTGTTTTGACATTTGCTAAGAGTGATCTCTTTTGGCAGGGTGCGGTGGCTCACACCTGTAATTCCAGCTCTTTGGGACTAACACTCGACTAACACTACAAAAAAGTTAGCTGGGCGTGGTGGCATGCACCTGTAATCCCAGCTACTCAGGAGGCTGAGGCAGGAGAATCCATTGAACCCGGGAGGTGGAAGTTGCTGTGAGCCGAGATCACGCTATTGCACTCCAGCCTGGGCGACAGAGCAAGACTCTGTCTCAAAAAATAAAATAAAATAAAGGATGATGTCTTTATCATGCAGAAATGTCAAACATTTTGTGTAATACATTTATTTCTGGTTATGGCTTTTGGGTTTCATCACAGTTTCCTTTAGTACCCCAGTGACGGACAAGTGCGGTGGCTCACGCCTGTAATCCCAGCACTTTGGGAGGCCGAGGCGGGCGGATCACAAGGTCAGGAGATTGAGACCATCCTGGCTAACACGGTGAAACCTTGTCTCTACTAAAAATAAAAATAAAAAATTAGCCGGACGTGCTGGCGGGCGTCTGTAGTCCCTGCTACTCGGGAGGCTGAGGCAGGAGAATGGCGTGAACCCAGGGGGCGGAGCTTGCAGTGAGCCGAGATCGTGCCACTGCACTCCAGCCTGGGCGACTGAGTGAGACTCCGTCTCAAAAAAAAAAAAAAAAAAAAAATACCCCAGTGACAATGGCTTAAGTCCCCCATTTACTTTTAGGAGTTTCCAATGTGATGGAGCCTGTCCCCAGGCTCACAACCCCCACCCCAGCTTTCTTCACTCTGGCCACATGGCTTGTCTTCAGAGCTTTGTGGAAAGCTGTGCAGACAGACACCTCTGTCCACCTGGGGCACTGATGCCATGCCAGGGCCTGTCCTGCAGCTACTGGGGTCACAGCCCTCCAGGAGTCTGGGCAGAAGACCGTGTTTACGCTGCACCTGAAACCGCTTTGCCTGTTTCTCACTCACAAAGCTCCCCTCCAGTCAAAAGCTCTGGAACCCAAGGCACGAGCCCACATGCAAGAAGCTAGGGCCCAAAGGGGAGACAGCTGGCTGCGGGGAGAGGCCAATGCCGCCCAGCGGGGGAGACAGAGCGACGTCTCACCCTGACCAGTGAGCCCAAGCTACCAGTCCTACCGGGGCTCAGGCAACCCCATTCATTCCCCTTTCTCCTGGGCGCAGGCTGTGCAGGCCAGCACCCCCGTGGCCCGGTGCCTAAGTTACGGACAGCGGACTGCAAACCAGTGTGGTGGGAAAGGGGACCAGAGCAGCCATCTTGGAGGCTGCTTGAGCGCCCGGCCAGCCTGGACCCCCAGGAACTGACAAAGGTGAGGGAAGGGCACCAGCAAAGCCAGGACACCATGGGCTTCTTGGAAATGATTTGATATTTGATGGTTCCAAACAGCACCAAAGTAATCAATGTGGGAGCAGCTCAGACCTGTGCCGAGGGGGTGGGCACCAGTGGGCACTCCCCACCACCCTTGCTGGGACCTCTCCCCGCAGCCTGGCTCCCGGGGCCCACCCGCCTTCTGGAGGCCCCAGTCCCACCTCGCTTCTGCCCATCGCTCTCACCACAACCTTCCCCGCCCCGGTGTCTCACTCATGCTCACACCTGCACTCTCCAGTGGGGCACACCTTAGAGGATCTCACGTGGGAAGCCCCATGGCGGGCCCAGCCCGGGTTCCGCACGTGGGCCTCCTGGGAGCCGCCCCACACCTGCGCTTCTCAGGGGCGCCCGCTGTGGGTCTGCAGACCACACTTTGAGAGCGGGCTCCCTGGGTGGTGGGTGACGCCTGTCATCTGTGGCCCCGCTTAACCCACCCTTCACCGGCACTGAGTCCCCCCGCACAGACCCCGGGATAGAACACCCACTACGCGGAAAGGGAAGCTACACTTGGGGTGACAGGAGCAGGTCAGGGGCCCTGCACCAGCTGCTGCCACTGGCCCCTCCACCTCATCCTAGCTGCCCATGGAGGGACCTCCCGGAATCCGGCCCTGACCCATTCCCAGACCCCCATCCTCACCCCCATCCCCACTGGATGCCCCAAAGACCACAGCGCCCTCTGCTGACACCGGAGTCCCACTGCTGAGAAGGCTGATTGGCCCAGCTCTGTCAAACCCAGTCACGTGATCAGAGCAGGGTGTCCTCTGATTGGCCATCCTGGGGGCACTGTGAGTGGCAGCCTGCCGGGCCTTGCTTTTGGGTGGGAACCGGGTTCCTTCAGCCCCTGCACGCCAGGTGCTAGCCCCGACTCCCGCTGCAGGGGATTCTGGGTGGCGCTGGCGCCCGGGCCTCCGGGGAGCCCTGGACCGAGCCCTCAGTGGTTGAGCTGGGCCCAGAACACCTGGCCTTGGCTGTCCCCTCTCACTCTGGGGTCACCGGGTCAGGCTCTCCCTCCTACAGGATACAGTGGACGCAGAGGGGGCTGTTGGCTTAGGAGGGGGTATTTAAGGGACTCTTCCTTGGGGGTAGAGACAGAGACGTGCTGAGACTGTCTTGGGGGTCGTCCATCCTCAAAATCCCACATGGGCCCCCCAGGTCGCCCCCTCCCCACCTGCCCTGGGAAATCTCCCAGCAGCTGTTTTCTGGAACAACTGACGGCTCAGGTCAGCTGGAGGTCAGAAGGAGGGTTTGGAGCCCGGGTGGGGGTGAGGATGGGGAGGCCCCAGGAGGGGTGGGGGTGGCCCGGCCAGCCGGGAGCCACAAAGGGCAGAGACAGTGCAGCGCTGCGGCCAGCCGCCAACGGGGCCGCCAGCAATGTGGTTTCAATCTAATTGTCCCAAAATATTGTTACAACACAAACCACGTGCCATCCACTCACCTGCAACTAATCAGCGGCAAAGCTACCGAATAAATCGGTTCCACACCCTGGGGCCGGGCAGCCCAGCACGTGAACCCAGGTGCCCGGGCTCGGACGGAGGCCAGGCGGCTTGCTGCCGGGGCCTGTTTCCTGTTGGGGCAAGAATTGTCAGGACAAGTGTGGGTATGACAGGGGGCTCCTCCTCTCTTTGTGACGCTCCACTTCACACTGGGGGCAGAGCCAGGAGGAACAGTCCCTCATGTCACAGCTGGCCCAGGCCCGAGAGGGTCAGCCAGGGAGTGGCGGGCCGCGCTGGGGGTCCGTCCAGGGTCTGACAGCCCAGGGAGTCCTCAGTGTCCTCTCTCCACCCTGATCATTCTGTCCTGAGAAGGTGACCCTGAGGGTCTTCACCTGTGCAGGAACATTTGCACGTTCACCCGCAGTGACAGTAAGACAGGCTTCACGGCCACCGAAGCCTTTGGTGACTATGATTTGAGTGATTCCTCCAATACTCAGAAGAGCTAAGGAGGAAATGGAAGCTGACTGAAGGCCCTGGAGCCTGGACCCCAGGCCTGGTGCTGGCAGGTGGGACCTCCCACGCTTGGGTCTCTGCCTGGCAGCCTGCACACCGAAGCCCAGCTGGGTTGGAAACAGGCCCTCCTCAGGGAGCCGGCAGCCGGGCCCAGGCCTCCGGGGACAGCAGACATTCCACCAGGAAGTGTGGGGGCAGCAGGCAGCCCTGACTTCTCCCGGAGCCTGGGGGCCCCCGTGGCTGACTTTCAGCTTGGCCTTGTGGGTAAATGGGGTGCCCACGGGCAGGAAAGATGGCATAACGCTGGTTCCGCACCCACATGGGCTTCACATATGATCACAAATAAATTCCTTGTGAGTTTGAGGATGGCCCAGCATCTCCCAGCATCCCCCAGAAGGAAGGGGCCTTGTCAGCTGAGGTTGCAAGGGTGTGCTGGTGCCTACCACCTCAGCACAGTCGGGGGCGCGGGTGTCGGTGGCCGCTGCTGTGGAGGGGAAGCCAGTCCCAGACTTTGGAGGGTGCACAGGCCCCTGCCGCCCTTCCCTACCTGGTGCCCGGGCCACCTGCTCAGTGAGTCTCTCTGAAGCCCCAGCACCCACTGGCCACTCAGCAGTGATGACTCGAGTTCCCACACCTGTGCCTGGAGTTCTCGCACCTGTGCCTGGTCCTGCAGCAGTGGTGCAGAGAGTGATCTGTGAGTGCCCTGGGGCTGCCATGACAAGTGGCCACCAACCCAGTAGCTTCAAGCAGCAGACCTTTATTGCCTCACAGGGCCACAGGCAGAAGCCCACAGTCAGGATGGCACACAGCTGGTTCCTTCTGGAGGCTCAGAGGGAGATCTGCTCCCGACTGTCTCAGCTCCTGGGGGCGGCTGGTAGTTCTTGGTGATCACTGGCTTGCGGCGGCGTCACTCAGATCTCTGCTGTCCTCGAGAGACCTTCCTCCCTGATGTCTCTCCCCTCTCTTCTAAGGACACATGTCATTGGATTTAGGGCCCACAGTAATCCAGGATGATCTCAACTCGAGATCCTTAAGTGAGGATCAGAGATGTGAAGCAGCCCGCCCGAGGAGGCTTAGCTGGGAAACAGCTGAAGAGTAAAACCTGAAAGGCCACAACAGGTGCCTCATGATAGCGGTCAGATGCCTTGTGGCATGGCCAGGGACCTGTGCTCCAACCAGGAGCCGCCGCAGTCTGAGACTCCCCTCTACAGCAGCCGGCCATGCTGCCCACCCGACTGCGCAGAGGTGCTAGGCACCAGGCACACCCCTGCAACCTCGGCTGATAAGGCCCCTGCCTTCTGGGGGACTCTGAGATGCTGGGGAGATGCTGAGCCATCCCCAAACCACTGCTGTCACTTGAGGCTGAGCATTGCAATGCCTGGGCATCCCCAAGTGCCACCGTGAGCCTGTGTGTCTCGTGACACGTGTGCAGATGTTATTCCCGGCACAGATACTGAAGGGCGATGCGTGCACTCGGCAGCCAGGAGGGTTGCAGGGCCAGTGGTGAGAGGACCAGGTTCTGGCTCAGGCTCACACTCTGAGGCCCCCAAAACCCAAACCACGAACCAGGAGAGGCTTCAGCCTCAGCCACAGGGAAGGCCACGCCCACCAGCACCTGCCCGAGGCCGGGGTCCACCTCCAACAGGTTTCTGGCGGTGGGAAAAAGTGGAAGATGCAGGCCAGAGGAAGGATGCTGCCTGACCGACCACAGCCAGCTCTGCTTAGCAGCCCCGAGAGCAGGCAGAGGAGGGAGCAGGAAAAGACCACAGCTGATCCCAGCCTTCTTCGACCTGACGATTTCACCTTCCCCATCCAACCTTTGAATGAGAAGCAAAGTAGGCCAGGCACCATGGCTCATGCCTGTAATCCCAGCACTTTGGGAGGCTGAGGTGGGCAGATTGCTTGAGCCCAGAAGTTTGAGACCAGCCTGGGCAACACAACAAGACTCCCGTCGCTACTAAAAATAAAAAAATTAGCTATGTGTGGTGACACATGCCTGTGGTCCCAGCTACTTGGGAGGCTGAGATAGGAGGATCACTTGAGCCTGGCAGTTTGAGGCTGCAGTGAGCCACGATTGTGCCACTGCACTCCAGCTTGAGCAACAGAGCAAGAGTCTGTCTTTTAAAAACGAAAAAAGCAAAGTGGAGGCATTGCCTGTTATCCCTGCTGCCAACGGGTCTGGCCCTCAGAAGGGGTGGGCTGCTGGGTGATGCAGGTGGGCCCCTCCTGGCCTTACACAGGGTCCCCCCTCCTTTTTTTTTTTTTTTTTTTTTTTTGAGACGGAGTCTCACTCTGTCACCCAGGCTGGAGTGCAGTGGTGTGATCTCGGCTCACTGCAACCTCTGCCTCCCAGGTTCAAGCGATTCTCCTGCCTCAGCCTCCCGAGTAGCTGGGACTACAGGCATGCACCACCACCCCCGGCTAATTTTTGTATTTTTAGTAGATACAAGCCTCAGGCTTCAGGCCTCTACAGCCACAAGAAAATGAATTTCTGTTGTGTTTTTTTTGTTTTTTTGGAGACGGAGTCTCGTTCTGTCACCCAGGCTGGAGTGCAATGGCACAATCTCGGCTCACCACAACCTCTGCTTCCCAAGTTCAAGCGATTCTCCTGCCTCAGCCTCCTGAGTAGCTGGGATTACAGGCATGCGCCACCAAGCCCAGCTAATTTTTTGTATTTCTAGTAGAGGTCGGGTTTCACCATATTGGTGAAACTGGTCTGGAACTCCTGACCTCAGGTGATCCACCTGCCTCAGCCTCCCAAAATGCTGGAATTATAGGCGTGAACCACTGCGCCCGGCCCCAACGGAACCATCTTCAAGTGTATGATTCAATGGCATCAAGTCCATTCACGATGTTGTGCAACTGTCACCTCTATTAATAGTTCCAGAACATTTCATCATCCCAAACAGAAACTCTGTACTCATTAAGCAATATCCCTCCCACCGTCCACCCCCCGCCAGTCCTTGGTGACCCCGAATCTACTGTCTGTCTTTGTGAATGGCCTGTTCTAGACGTTGCACAGAAGTGGAACCACACACCATGTCCCTTTCTGTCTGGAATTCCTCACTTAGCATAACGTCCCCGAGGTCCATCCACACAGTAGCGGATGTCAGATTTCCTTCCTTTTCCAGGCTGAACCCTGTTCCGCATGTGGCTGGACCACGACTTGTGTGTCTGTCCACTCATGGGTCGATGGCACTTGGGTGCTTCCACCTCCTGGTGGCCGTGACCAGGGCTGCTGTGGACTCTGGCGCTCTCGTGTCTGCACCAGCCGCCGCCTTCAGTTCTCTGGGGTCTGTAGCCGGAGTGGCATCGTTGAGTCATGTGGGAATCCTGTGCTCTGCTTTTTTTCTTTTCTTCTTTTTTTGAGACAGAGTCTTGCTCTCTCGCCCAGGCTGGAGTGCAGTGGCATGATCTTGGCTCACTGCAACCTCCACCTCCCGGGTTCAAGCGACTCTCCTGCCTCAGCCTCCCAAGTAGCTGGGACTACAGGCGTGCACCAACACGCCCGGCTAACTTTTGTCTTTTTAGTAGAGATGGGGTTTCACCATGTTGGCCAGGCTGGTCTCAAGCTTCTGACCTCAGGTGATGCACCCACCTTGACCTCCCAAAGTGCTGGCGTTACAGGCGTGAGCCACCGCGCCCAGCCTATGCTCCACTTTTTGAGAGGCCATCAAACCGCACTTGCTTTTTCAATCCAGATTTTAACCTTTGGGGGAAAAGAAAGATTTTTGTATCTATTCCTGGGCCAGAGTAGGGGGGCTGTTGGGTGAGGAACACCCAGGAACGGCTCAGGTGGGAAGGGTGGCCTCCAAGACCACATGGCCTGGGCACAGCCTGGCGGGCAGACCGAAGCAGCCATGGCTGCCTGGAGGGCCTCAGTTCTGCTCCTCCCCAGCTGCAGGATCTGAGCAGGAGGCCTCCTCACTCTGCACTTCAGTTTCCTCATCTTTATCTGGGGACGGAGCAGCCTCTACCTCTCAGAGCTAGTTGCGATCATGGCTGCAGCTAAGGCCCAGCACTGGTATGCAGTGAGGGTTCAATCGAGCCAGCCCCCACTCACCACAGGCTTGCCTGGGGAAGACAGGTGCAGATCAGCCCCCAGGTCCATTTCGCAGCAGGGCTGATCCCAGCCCACCCTCACCCGCCCAGGAGCGTCCACCCTTCACCCCATGCATCTTCTCCCCTGAATCACCCCCAGGGTCTCTAGGGCAGGGGCAGGGCTGGCAAGGGCAGGGCTCACAGCCCCATAGGGAGGACGCAGTGCCCGCAAGAGGGACTGGGCAAGAGGTGGACAGGCAGGGGGTAGGGACATTCTGTGTGCCCCAGAGCCTGAGTTCGCAGGCTCTCAGCAGACCGCGCTGGGCAGCAGTGTGGGCATCTCTCCCGCAGGGCACCCTCTGCACTTTCCTGCAGGCCTGCAGCAGCCCTTTCCTGATGGACACTTGGCTCCGGGCCCGAGGTGGGGGCGGGGCCTCGCGTGTCTCCCTTGATTTGTAAGAGTCAAGGGCTGTCGGGCACAGCCACACTGAGCACCCCTGGGAGCCAAGGCAGCTTAAGGACAAGCTGTGTATGAGGACGGCGAGGCCCAGGGAGGAGAGGCTAGCCCAGGGCTACCCGGGTCCACGGAGTAGGGGCAGGGGACTTGAAGATGAGCCCCCAGGGGCTCTGATGGGGGCAATTCCAGGAGAGGCGTGGGCAGGTGTGGGGCTGGAGAGAGGCCTGTCCTTGTTCCCTTGCCCTGCACACTGTCTCCAGGGTGGCGGACCCAGGCTGCCTGGCGAGGCTGCTTCTGGAGGCCTGAGGAGGGCTGGGCTGGGGACTCCACCTCTTCTCAAAGCCACAGCCTCCCTGCTCTGGGGCTGCACCTCGGGAAAATCCCTGCCTGGGTTATCCCAGCTGGGGACTCAGGCTCTCTTTGGACCCTACAGGAAGGGCTGGCCAGCCCCCAGGCCAGAAGGGCCGGCCATGACCCACAGATGGCCCCAACACACTGTAAAACACGCGTGATTTATTTTAGTGTGTGTTAGAAAAATAAAGCCAACACATCAAGCCTGCAATTTCGCAGATACTAACACTTCGGACCAGGAAAAAAGAAGGCGATGACATGGCAGAGCGCTGTGGAGCGAGTGAGGTCTGGGATGCGTAGGCCTGGACGGCTGAGGCTTGGAAACCCCTCCCCTCCTCAACCTTTCCCACCATGCAGGGGCCCAGCAGGCCCTCAGCCCACTCACCGGGCCAGAGGAGGGAGGAGGGTCCGGGCCAGGTGGGAGCTAATCCCCGGAGGCCTGAGGCAGCTTCCCTCCTCTCCCAGGAAGGGGCTGGCCGAGGCCCAGCTAGGATGCTCCCAGCCCAGCTCCTATCCGGCCGGTCTTTCCCGTTTGTCAGGCAGGCCAGCAGGCTGGGCTGGTGACTCATGGCTGGCTGGGCCATCTGCCCTGCACCCCTGCCCTGGGCGAAGTGAGAAACCTGACCGGGCTCCAGCACAGACAGGAAACCCCACCCCAGGGCCTGCAGTGGGACAGGTGTGGCCGCCCTCCACCCCCACACAGGCCTCGGGGAGGGTGTCTGAGGCCGGCCTGGCCCTCTCTGCAGCACTGAAACACCAGCTGCCTCTCCCCAGCCCGGAACTGGGGATCCAGTGTCCTCCACGCTGACCCCAGGCTCTGCTCTCCCTGTGAAGCACCCACTTTGACAGTGGGGCCAAGGACTGGGGTTCCCACCCTCCTCTGCCAAGTGGCCTTTGTGGCCCCAGGCAGGTGGCATCAGCTCTCTGGGCCTAAGCTTCTCATCTCTGCAGGGTTCATCAGCTCAACAAGCATTTGTGGGTTCCTGAGACCTGGAGGCTCCACTCCCCTACCTAAGCACACAACAGCCCAGGCACCACCCGCATCTCCCTCTTACCTGAAGCAGAGAGGCGGGTGTTCGGAGCCTTGGGGCCCAGGGTCAGTCACACTGGAGGGGGCCAGGAACGCTCCCAGGAGTGAGGCAGTCCCTTCCTAGGGGGCCCCTCCTGGAGCAGCTGCCTTGAGAGCCCAGCCTGCAGCAGAGCCTGGTGGGGTGGCTGGGCCACTGCTATCTGGCTTCACTGCTTTCTTCGGCCATTCCTCCCAGGCTACCCAGGAGGACGGGAGGGGCAGGGTACTGGCCGCAGCAAGAGAGAACCTGCCCTGGAGGGCCCAGCACGGGAACTCCAGCCTCCAGAGCCAGCAGAGGCCTCACAGAGGAGGTGCTGTTGGAGGGCCAGGAGCAAACTCCCAGCAGAACAAAATGCAGAGGTGACCAGCCCGGGGCACACCAGCCACTGAAAAACCCAACACTGGGGGCTGCCGTGGGGATCCAGGGTTGGGGGACTCTCAGACGGCCCCCCAGGCTCGTCCCCATGCATTCTTTGAGCTGATGGGGACGCAGTATTCACAGTCCTGACAGGAGGCAGTCGTGACCCCGGCCAGGGAGTGGACTTGGCCCTCTCCACACCCCCAGGTCAGAAAGCCCTGTTCAGAAGTACGAGGCAGCAGGCATAGGCCAGCATCCAAATTTGTAAGAAGCCTCTGGGACTCCGCATGACGCAGGTCTGAGAATCAATCCCAGGTTCCAGCCCACCATCATTTTCAGAGAATACGGGCCCTGTCCCAAGCCGCCAGCCATTGCCAATGAGTGCCCGGAGAAAGGGAGGAAGGGGTGCCCCCAGCTTGTGGAACCAACAAGGGCTTGGTGCTGCTGGTGGGGCGTGCCCAGGGGCAGACGCTAAGGAAGGAGAGGAGGGGGCGGGGGCCCCGGCCAGGGAAGCCGTGTCCTCTGCACCAGGCAGAACAGGGGGCTGGGCAGCCCTCAGCCTGGATCTGGCCGGGGCTGGGATGTGAGCTCCGGGAACAGGGCCCAGCCCTCACCTGCTTGGCCTGCCTCTTGCCAGCGGAAGGGGCTCAGGAAGGTTTCTGAGCTGCCCCACGCCCTTGCCTGGAGTTCCTGACCCTCGGGGGAAGCTGAGGCTACAGAGAGCATCAAGTGCAAAGGGCCTGGTGGCTGGACCCAGAGGCCCTGTCCCCGGGTCCCCGCTCCTCCCCACCACCCTGTCCCGGCTCTCTCACCCTCCCACGAGGCAATATCATCTGCTCCTGCTGAGTTCCCCTTCATGCATTTGAAAAGCAAATTACAGGAGGGAGAAGGCAAACCCGGGGTGAACGGGGGCCTCCTGGGCCTCCTTGGACCCCCGGGAGAGCCTGGGAGGGCTTCTATGGGCCGACTGGGATCTCAGGGGCAGAATAGGGGCCCCTAGCCCACAGCTGAGGGCGACTCTAATCAGCAGAGATTGCCCAGCATGCCTTATCCTCAGCGGCACAGGGCCACCTGTGGAGCAGGGGGAGGGGGCCTGGCCGGCTCAGTCGGCCACCCCCGGCAAAGCCAGGGGACGTCAGGAGCAGGGCTGTGTGGTGCAGAGCAGCCGTGTCCCGGGGGAGGGGGGTCTGGCTCTGCTCCTCCCAGCTACAGGCCCTGGGCAGCTGCAACCTCTCGGAGCCTGCCTGCCCCTCTCCTGAGGTCTGGGTTTTGCCAGCACAGAGCAGGGACGTCAGCAAGATGCCCAGCCTGGCGCAGGCCCAGGGCAGGCCCTCTATCTGCAGGGCATCCTCTGGCTCTGGTCTGTAAGTTCTGTGACGACGTGGCTGGCACCAGGGTCTGAGGGCTTTGATGCCGGGGAGCGTCCTTGCGCCTCTGCAGTAGATGTGAAAGTCTGTGGAGCCCGGGGACCTGGAGCAGGTGGCCTGGGTGGGGCTGCTGCCTTCTGGGCCAGGACCAGATTCCACTCCCTGGCTGGACAGCCCTGGGCACAGCGTTTAAACACCCAACACTTCAACTCTGCTCTGTGAAACGGGAATGATTCTAACAGTGCTAGATCACGGCATGGTTGGGAGGCTTGGGTGAGGTCATGTGTTCCATGATCCCGTCCACATGAAGGTCATGTAGCCTTGGGGGGCACTGGAGCGGCAGGTGTGGTTTTGGGGACCTGCCACGGGCCACAGCCCTGGACCAAGCCAGGCCATCGGGGCTCTTTTCCTAGAATTTGAACGCTGAGCCGAGGGACCCTGGGCTTGTGCTGGGGCCACTCCCGAGCCACTGCTGTTGGGGCCTGAACAGCGCCTTCCCCCTGTCCTCCCTGCTGCAAGCCCCAACCAAATACCTGCTCCCGGCTTCAGTTAGTCAGAGTCCACTTCTGGCGCCTGCAGTCAAGTTGATTGATTGATTGATTTGAGAGAGTCTTGCTCTGTTGCCCAGGCTGTAGGGCAGTGGTGAGAATAAGGTTCACTGCAGCTTCGACCTCCTGGACTCAAGCGATCCTCGGCCTCCCAAGTAGCTGGGTCTACAGGCACACACCACCACACCTGGCTAATTTTTGTGTTTTTTGCAGAGATGGGGGTCTCACTATATTGTCCAGCCTGGGCTTGAGCAATCCTCCTGCCTTGGCTTCCCAAAGTGCTAGAATTACAGGCGTGAACCACCATGCCAGCCAAAAGTGTCTTTGCGCATCTGCACAAATAAAATGTATTTGTGTACGTACACTGATTTTCTACCCAGAAGCCCTTTTAAAAAATATTGTGTTACATTGGCTTCCTCTCTCACTTCTTGCTCCCCCTTTATGTAAAACTGCTGAATCTTTTGAGTGTCAGTTGCAGACACCTTGACACTTCACCCTAAATACTTTAGCATCAAATGTCTAAGAACACCCGCCTGCCTCCAGCAGCACGCCTGGGAAAACGCAGTGCCACACAGAACGACGCACAGCCCCGTGGCCCCGCCTGCTGTGTGTAAACTTCCCGGTCAGCTCCATGGCCCACCAGAGCAGTCCCACCCCAAGCCCCGTTCAGGATCCTATCCAGGGTCTCCCATTAGCCTCCTCTCATCTATAACACGCACCGCACCCTTTTGCCTTTTTTAAAACATTGCCCTGTTCTGAGCATCCAGAGTGGCGATTCCGAGAATGCCTCCGGATCTGACTCCCCTGTGCTCAGTGCAGGTCAAGCATCCCAGGCAGGAGCGTCACTCAGGGACTGCTGAGCCACCCGAGGGAAGGCAATCCTGGGAGAGGCAGTCCCGCAGCCGTTGTCATGCCACTCGGGGGACTCTAATGGCCTCTTCCCTGGTGCCGTCTCCCACCCCAGAGCTGGACAGCAGGCCTGGGGAGTGGCCTCTCAGATCTGTCCCTTTGGTGGTCTTGGGGCTCCTACAGGGGCACCTGCCTCTTGTTTCTCCCCTAAGCAGGCAGGGGGTGACTGGCGGAGAGCCAGAGGGGACCCCTGACGGCTGGAAGCGAGGGGGCAGTGCAGAGAGAGCACAGCTTGAGATGGGGAACTCTCACTGGGCTTCTGGCCACTGCCTGACCCTCAAACCAAGGGGAGTGTCCGAGAGTCAGGCAGGAGGGCCAGGTGCAGAGGCAGGCCAGGGAGGCATCTGGATGGGAACCGGCCCACCTTCTCCTGAGAAAAGGCTCACAGAGATGGCAAGCGTCCCAGCCGAGGCCCCTTGGGGCATGGGGCAGCCCTGTGGTCCAGTTGGGTACAGGAGGAAGGTGGGACTGGCCCTCAATCCCCCCCCGGCAGCCAGGGGTGATGGGAGACAGAGGGGGAGGCATCACCGAATCCCAGGGTGGACTCCCATTAGGGTGGGTGGAGGAGAGGGAACCCTTCCTCTGGCAGGGCCCTCTCATCTCTGTCTTGGAGCCGCCGCGTCGGTGCGGGATTGCCACTTCGCAGCGGGCTCTGGCCATCAGGCGGTCCGTGGTTTGGAGCTGTCAGGGCCTGAGGAGGTGCCCCAGCATGTGGCAACAGCAGGGGGCCGTCACCTTCTCAGGCAGAGGGTGAGGAGAGAAGGTGCTGCTGGAACTGGCGAGAGGGGCCTTGAGCATGGGGACCCAAGGTGAACGAGGCGAGCACGCCCTCCTCCCTCCCCTCTGCCCTCAGGCTTCCCTCTAGCCCCAGTGCCCAGAAGCCACCATTAGGCACAGGCACAGGGTCAGCCTCCAGGGTCTGAGCAGGGTGGGGACCCGGGCCATAGCCCCTGCCTCTCCAGCCCAGCAGCCACTCCAGCCTGGCCCCTTCACTCAGATCAATAAACAAGTGTAGGAATGAATTCCATTTCGGTGAAAGCATCAATGAAGAGCAGATTCCCAAGCCCCAGGATTGGGTCCACGGCCAACTCTGCAGAGCTGAGGGCCCCCAGTGGGCCGGCTCTGGCACCTGTTAGGACCCGCCCAGGGGGAAGGGGAGGAGCTGTGGGCCTCCTGCTGTCCACCCTGGCTCCCAGGTCACCCTGCAAGGCCAGCACCGCCCTTCTGATCCCCCCAGTGCTGTGGCCTGGGAATAGCCAATGCCAGCCTGGGACGGAGCAGGTAAGGCCCGGGAGGAGGGGACCGCTGAGCTTCCACAGGAGTTTGGGAACTGCTCACGGCTTGTCTCAGTTCTCCAGCCGGCTGTGGACCTAGGATGGACGAGAACAAGGAGGGAGCCAGCCAGGGGTCAGGGAGGCTGGGGACAGGGTGGAGCAGGGGCCCAGTGTGACACGAGAGACCTGGAGCTGGAGAAGCAGTGCCAGCGGCAGGGTCAGCAGGACTTGCTGAACCCCAAGGGTGGGGTGCGGACAGGGAGGCCACCCCGCTCGGGAGACAGCAGCCCCCCTCTGCCGTCCACGCCCTCACTCCATATCCCACGGGACCCCTGCTGGGATGGCTGTCTCTGCAAAATGCCCGTGAGTCCACAGAAACCGCCAAAGCTTTCCTGAGACCGGGGACATTATCTGCAGCAATGGGGACCACATCTGGTGTACCGAGGTCTCCAGTGCTCGACGGGGGAGGCGCGTGAAAGCAGAGGGGATGGGAGCCCTAAGTTCCTGAGCTAGTGCTACAAAGTCAGCATTGGACTAGCACATCAGGTGGATCTAACCAGGCCCCAGCGAGGCTCTGCAGAATGTGGAAGGGGTCAGAACTCACTCTTCCCAGCAATGTCCTAGAGGCAGTGGCCCTGCTGCCCTGGCCTGATGCGGGCTCCAGAGCTGTGGGATGCAGTGTGTGCCCTTGGCCCTGAGAAGCTGCTCTCCCCAGTCTGCCTCGTCTGGGAAGCCAGGTCAGCTACCTGGCTGAGGGCCATGGGCACTATCCCGGGCAGGAGGAGGGATCTGCCATGTGCCCTGCCGGGATGATGATTTTCATTAATCTGCAAATAAGGGTAGGCTTCTTAGTCAGACAAACCTAGTTCCAATCCTGCTGTGTGGCCTTGGGTAAATTACTGACCCTCTCTGTTCCTCATCTTTAATATGATTTCCATGGCAGGGCAGTCATGGGGACCCCAAGTGCTAATGCTATAAATGGACCAAGTACAAGTGCTGGCCTGTGCCAACTTTCTCTTCCTTCTCCTCTCCCTTCCTACCCCTTGTCCCTGTGGCCAAGGGACAAGGCGGTTGGCAGTCTCCATGAAGTGCCTGGGGCTGGTGCTCTTGGCCAGCATAAGCCCACCAGGCTCTGGGAACGGTCAGCCCTGCTCAGAATGGGCAGATGGGAGGGCATGGCCGAGGGCCTGAGGTGGTCACAGGTAAGCTGCCGGCAGCAAAGGGCAGCCTCTCACCTGGCCTTTGGGCAGAGGAGAAGCCCTGCTCAGCCGTGGCAGTGAGCTGGGAGCGCACCTGTGGCCCTGCCCTGCTCTTTCCCCTAATGTGAGCTTCGCCCCTGCCCTCCCTGAGCATACCCAGCTCCTCCAGACTCACGCAGTCACATTTTACCAGTACAGGAATGCTGGGGGGGCCGGGGCCGGGCTGGGCTGCACCCAGGGCCACCCACGTGCTCCCACCCATGAGAAGCAGCAGGAAGTCCCCTCCACCTCCTCCACCCCTGTCTGTTCCCCTTCAGGGTTTGGCTCTGATCTCTGGCTCTCCAGGGGAAATTTCCTTGTGGAGTTAGTGGAGTCAACTTTGCTGGCAACAGACAGTGGGGCCTAGAATGGGTTAAGGATATTATCTCTGCACCTAGAAAACCCCCACCATTCACTAGTTATTCATCCATCCACCCACCCACCCATCTATTCACTCCCCAACGCACCCATCTATCCACCCATCCACCCACCTATCCACCCACCCATCTATCCACCCACCCACCCACCCTTCTATCCACCCCCACCCACCCATCCATTCACCCTTCCACCCACCAATTCACCCATCCATTCATCCACCCACCCACCTACCCATCTATCCACCCCATCCACCCACCCATTCACCCCACCCATCCACCCACTCATCCACCCACCCATCTATCCACCCACTCATCCATCCATCCACCCGTCCACCCATTCACCCCACACATCCATCCACTTACCCATCCACCCATCCACGACATCCACTCATCCATCCACCTGTCCACCTATCCACCCACCCAACCATCCACCCATCCAACCATCCACCCCATCCAACCATCCACCCATCCACCCATCCAACCATCCACCCATCCAACCATCCACCCACCCACCCATCCAATCATCCAACCATCCAGCCATCCAACCATCCACCCATCCACCCATCCACCCATCCAGCCATCCACCCATCCACCCATCCACCCATCCACCCATCCAGCCATCCAGCCATCCAGCCATCCACCCCATCCAACCATCCACCTATCCACCTATCCACCCCATCCATCCTGTCCATCCACCCATCTGTCCTTCCAATCAATAAACGCTTCATTAGAGAAGAGACCCACCCTCCAGAGCTGACCCTGCAGCCCAGCCCAGGTCTTCCGGCACGGTCGTTGGACTGCCTGGGTCAGACCACGTGGGGTCCTGGTGGTCACATCGATACCTCCTAGACTCTACTCTCCAGGGCTGGGCCCCGGCATCTGCATTTTCACCGAGGTCTTCTGAGGACCACATACTGATGCTTTTTTCCACAGGTTCTGAAGGCCTAGCCAAGGAGCTGACAAAGCAATGGACGGCGGCGAGGTTCTGCCAGGGGCCCAGCCATGGCTCTGGGGGTGCAGAGACCTGAGCAGAGGCCTCTAAGCTCCCCCCTTTCCCACCAGACTGACACAAGGCCCGTCAAGACCAGAGTTCTGGAATGTAGGGGATTTGGGACTATACTTCCTTATAGGACAGGGAAGTCCTGGGGACAAGGCCCCCAACACTGTGTACCCTTTGGTGAGCTGGCACTTGTCTCCAAAAGGAGGGCTCCGAAGTCGGGGCAGGTTGCCTGGGTCCCAGCTGGGCCCTGCTCTGGCCTCCTGGCTCTCCTTTCAGGCCCCTTCCCCAAGGGCACATCCCCCGCCCAGCCTGAGCTTCAGTCAGGGCTCACACCCTTCCGTGTCTCACTCATGTGGGCCTTTCCAGGGTCAGTGAGAGACCCGGGGGACCCCATCCAGCCCAGGCCACACGGTAAGAGGGGAACTGCTTGCCTGGGCCTGGGTGTGGGTGTGGGAATGGCTGGAATCCTTCCAAGGTGCCCTTGCCTTCACCCTGTGCCCCCCATGTTCCTGCACCTGGGCACTGGGGCCGCAGAGCTGCTGAATTGCAAGGGGGACCCCTCACCCTTAGATCTTGTTCGTGCTAATGGCTTTTCAGGGGTCCTCTGATGCACCCAGGCCCCCTCCTCCCAGCTGGCCTGATTAGCAATGAGCGCAACTCTGGGAAAATTATTAATTTCTATCCCTCAAGTTTACTTCTGGGAAAGTTTGCCAATTAACTTGGCAAGCTGAGGCTCCCAGAATAAAAGGCAAAGGGAGGGAGAGGCACTGGGATGGTCCTTGGTGGGAGGAGCAGCAGGTGCAGACTCCATCCTCAGGAGCGGGGGTGGGGTGGCCTCGGACAGAGCCGGGGCCACTGGCTGGGAGTGGCCTGAAGTGGAACAAGGAGGTACCCTGCAGCGGCCCTGCCCACCATACCAAGGGTGGCCCCACACAGGGCTGCACTGCATCTGGTTAAAACTCGTGAGGTCTGGGGGTGGGATGCAGGGGCGCCTGGGGGCCCTGGCTCTGACAGTGTCCACATCTGGACGCTGAACACACAGGCTATTGATGGGTCTGAAATAAAAGGGGCTGAGGGCAGCAGGCAGATCCTGGGACCACCACAGCTGGGCATGTTCCCATCCAACAGTCCCCGGCTCTGGTCCTTCTCACTTTCTTCTGTTTTTGTTTGTTTGTTTGTTTTGTTTGTTTTTATTTTTGTGACAAGTTCTTGCTCTGTCTCCCAGGCTGGAGTGCAGTGGCGTGATCACGGCTCACTGCAGCCTCAACTTCCTGGGCTCAAGCAATCCTCCTGCCTCAGCCTCCTGAGTAGCTGAGACCACAGGCATGTGCCACCAAGCCCAGCTAATTTTATTTTATTTTTTGTAGAGATGGGGGTCTCCCTGTGTTGCCCAGGCTGGTCTCAAACTCTGGAACTCAAGTGATCCTCGATCCTTGGCCTCCCAAAGTGCTGGGATTACAGGCATGAGCCACCAGGCCCAGCCCCTTCTTTTGTGCAAAGCCAGGCCCACCCCCACCCCTGATGGTGGGCTCCACACTCCCCCAGAAGGCCCTCCCCCTCTCTGACCATGCATCTGAAGCGGTTTGCTTTGGCTCAGTCACTGGGGGTGAAATGTTGCTGTCACAGTCTCAGCTCCTGCCTTGCCCTGAGGTCTGTGTGTGGGTTGGGGAGGGGGCAGCAGGATGGTGCCCCTTCCCAGCCAAACAGCCTCCACACAGTGGGTGTGCAGCCTCAGGGAGGCAGATGCCAGGTGCAGAAGGAAGCCAAGGAGACCACCTGGAGAGGCTTCTGGGCCCTCAGGCCTTGGCACTGACTACGGGGCCCTGGCTGGGCAGATAGCGCCAGGAGGGACACTGGACCCTCCCAAGGCTAGAAGAAATAACCAATCCCCACACAACGAGGCTGCTTCCTCTGTGGCCAGATCGAAGGCAGGGCTCCTGATGAGGGGGCCAGAGGCACTGGGCCAGCTGCTTTTGGACCCAAGGGACCTGCCCAGATGCCTGTGGGGGTGTGGGGAGTGAGGGGAGCCACCATACCCAAGGTCGCAGCATCCCCGGGAAATGGTCCTGCCCGGCAGGCTTCCGGATGTCTGGTTCAGGAATGTTTCCCCAGGCCCACTCTGTAGTGGCCAGGGACAGAAGGGCAAGGCCACGGCTTTTTAAAAGGCAGCCAGAACATTCGTCTCCTGCCAGAGTAAGGCCATGGCTGTGCCCTCCACGTCCCCGGCACT
This sequence comes from Pongo abelii, assembly GCF_028885655.2. Lineage (NCBI taxonomy): Eukaryota > Metazoa > Chordata > Mammalia > Primates > Hominidae > Pongo > Pongo abelii. The sequence continues at coordinate 96,805,611 of NC_072004.2, forward strand.
TCCCGCTACCCCAGGCTCATCTCATCTCCGGTGCCTCCTAATGGAGGCGCTGTGGCCCAGCCCCTCCAGCAATGTCCCAACAGCCCCCATCAAGCCCCAGAAGTACTCAGAAATGTAAATGAAAACAAATTGCATTTAAAAATTACAAATAGGGGCCATTTTATCGTTTTTTATTGCATAACAACCATTAATGAAGTGCAGTCCTTGCACCTTAATTGCCTGGAGACTAAAGTTCAATTCCTGTCCTCCACACCGGGCTGGGGATGCCATTGTCACAGCCACATACCTGGGGTAATACAAGTGTAAATACATTTATGGGCAGGAAGAGGGGCTTAGGAGGAGGGCCCTGCTGCCCACAGGGCAGGGCGGGTCCTGGAGCTCTCCGCTGGGAGGAGCCACTGCCCTCCTCCCAGGATGATGATGGGTTAGGGGATCCTGGGACCAACTGGACATGAAGAGGCTACTCCAACTGGGGTAGAATGAGGTGGGGGCTGAGATCCTCCTGCCTCCCCTTCCTGACCAAGGAGGGCCCATGCAGGAGAAGGAGATGCAGGTGTAGGATTGGCTGTATGGGGGACACACACACACACACACCCTGGACCCCTGTGACAGGGAAGCAGAACAGGAGGCCAAGACCAGCCACACACTGCCGGGCTGCCCAGAGCCCTTCCTGGGTTCAGCCTCTTTCCTGGGCTTCTGGTCCCACTGGAGGAAGGGCCAGGAGGGCAGAGGTCCTTCCTCTTTCCACACTAAGCACCCACAGTCTGCAGGGATTTGTGAGCCAGAAGCTGGGGTCACCCCTGTGCTAAGCAGCCAGGGCTCCCCAATTGCCCTTGCCAGACAGGTGGTACCACCAACTGCTTCCCACCTGAACCCACCCACTGCACAGCCTGCCAAATGGGGGCAGGCTGGAGCGGGGGCAGCAGCACTTGGGGGGATGGGCTGTGTGCAGAGCCCAGCAGCCACTTGGCCGCCAGGGAGCGGCCCAGGAATCGGCACGGCTTGTGCTGGAGCCCCTTCCCCTCCCCCTCCTCAGCCCCCTCTTCTACTCTAGGGCCCAGGCCGGTTAATCTTTAACTGCTTCTGGGCTAGCACTGACCCCAAAAGCAAACACAGCAAGATTCCTGGGGAGGAGACACATCTTCCAAGTACGGCTGGGCAGTGGTGTCTCTTTTTTTTTTTTTTTAGATGGAGTCTCGCTTTGTCGCCCAGGCTTGAGTGCAGTAGTGTGATCTTGGCTCACTGCAACCTCCACCTCCCGGGTTCAAGTCATTCTCTTGCCTCAGCCTCCCCAGCAGCTGGGACTACAGGCGCCCGCCACCACGCCCGGCTAATTTTTTGTATTTTTAGTGGAGACGGGGTTTTACCGTGCTAGCCAGAATGGTCTCGATCTCCTGACCTCGTGATTCGCCCGCCTTGGCCTCCCAAAGTGCTGGGATTACAGGCGTGAGCCACCGCACCCAGCCTGCAGTGGTGTCTTAAAGGAGGCACTGGGTGAGGGTCACCGGGGAGGGCTCCGGGTGGGTGGGGTGTCCAGGCCTCTGCCTCGTGCCCCCCAAGCCTCATTCATGCTGGAGACTATCAGCTTCTCCCCAGTTCAGAGCTGCAACCTTTTCCAGGTGTGACCAGGGGCCAGGGGCAGGGACGGCAAGCAGAAGGGGCCCGCAGGACCCCAAGGCCACGTACTTAGGAGCCTGACATAAGGCTCTGAAGGCCGGGGAGGGGGCAATAGGGCCAGAGCAGGGGAGGAGGTCCCCACTGCAGCTCGAGGGCAGAAGTGTCCCTGGAGAAAGCAGAGGAGGGGGCGCTTCCTCCAGAAACCCGCCAGGCCATTGTTACACTTTCTGAGGCCAGGGAATTTTTCCAAGAGGTTGTGACAACCAAAAATAATAATAACGCCCCTCCCCCAGCAGCAGGGATTCTGGAAAAAACAGCTGCTGCCGTTATCAGGGCCGAGGAAAAAACAAGGTCAGGCACTGCGAAGATTTAATTTCAAGCGCGTCCCCGCAGCCCGCAGGCCACGCACCGCACGCACGTGTCCTCCCCGCGCGGGGTGGCGGCCGGCGGGAGCCACGTGGAGCAGCCGCGGTCCCTCCGGCCACGCCTGGCTCCCGATGTCGCAAAGGGGGTCTTGGGGCAGGCCCCGCTCCCCGAGGCTGTCGCTGCGGCTCCGCCAGCCGGGAGACGACCAGGGGAAGGGGTGGGCCGCGCTGGGCCTTCCGTCCATCCGTCCTTCCCTAGCTCTGCGGGGGCTAAATCCGTCTTCAACAAACCTCGCGAAAAAGCCGAGGGGGAGACGCGCCGTTGCTGAATAGGTCAGAAGTGACAGCAGAATGGGCCGCTGAGACCCCCGTCCCCGCCCCGGTCCTCCGTCGGCCTGGCTGGCGGCGACGTGGGGAGGGCCCGCTCAGAAGCGGGGGTCGCCCGGGCCGGGGAACTTCCTCGCGCCGACGCCCACTCCCCACGGGCCTCACTCGCCAAGGGGCCGAAAGGGGCTCCGGTGGAGGACGCGGTGGGCGCTGGGTCCCGCTCTAGCTGCCGCCGCCGGCGGTGCCCGCGTCTCCGGGAGCGCAGTTGTTTGGCACAAAGTAGCGCCGAAGACCCTGCCGGGTGTCCCGCCGCGGCTGCCGCTGCGCCCGCGCAGGGCCGGCTCGTGAACGCGTGCGGGGGCTTTCGAGGGCGCTTCCTCTACCCTGCGCGCCCGGGGGAGCTGTCCGGTCGCCGCTGGCAGGCAGAGGCTTCGGGCCCCATGGGTGCCCCCGAGACCCCGGATCGTGCGCTGGGAATGTCGACGTTTCAAACGAGCCAGCGGAGCGGGCCGGAGCCTTGGTCGGGAACCAGAGCCGCGTGCGCACTGGCCAGCGAGGCCTCTGCCCGCCGGGGAAGGAGCCCGGAGCGCCTGTCTCCCCGGTAGAAACCAACACACACAAATAATTATCCGTATTTCCCAAACTGGGGGATTGGGAGTAAGGAGCAAGGATAGGGGAGGGGACAGGGTCCAACCCGCTGGTTTTTTACTTTAAAAATTATATATTTTATGTCACGATCGCTTTTCGTTAAGACCACAAACATCCAATTTGGCTTGGCGTAATAAAATCAGCCGGAGCTCCCTTAAACGGAGCCATTCCGGTGAATTAAGTTGTGAAATCTAATCTATTATATCCATAAAGGAGAATGCTTTCATTGTAAATTCAGGTTATAAAGAAACTATACCTGGGCCGCCGGCCTCCCTTTCGGATTTACTACTTGAAGGCTTATCAAATTACTTCAAAATGCTGGGCTACCCCCTCCATATCTCATGGCAACAAAAATTAAACGTGGCAACGTTTCTTTTAATAGTAGGAAAGGTCAAAAACAACCGCCACAACAAGGGGATATAATTTTTAAAAGACATCCTTCCCCACCCCGGGATGTCTTCTCCGCGTTTGGAAGCGCCCTTACTATTTTCCCAATTAATTCGAGTTTTTAAAATATCTAAACGCGCCACGACTTCCTTCAGGTTCTCTCCCGCTCCACGAGGCGTCTGAGGCGCAGCTCCCGGGTGGATCGCACGTGGGTGCGCCCCACCGCGGCCTGCACACCTGGGCCGAGCCGGGGCCGCCTCGGGAGCCCCTCGCTGGCTCCTGGGCGCCCCACTCGGCTCAGCAATGTCCGAGCCAGACAAAGGAGTCGCCAGGGACGGGTTAATCCGCCCCTCACCCTTCTCCGTCCTTCCTGCCGCCCCCTTCTCAGGCGGCGCGGAGGAGGGAAGATGCGGCCCCTAATAATATGTGTTTGGTTTAACCCACCGGGTGTGGGTATTTGCTGCGCTTTCTTGGGTGAGGGTTGGGCCCCTTCCCTTCCACCTTCCTCCACTCCTGTGCATGATAGCCTGGCTGGGGCTGGGGGCGTCCTGCGCTGGCCAGAAGTCGGGGTCACCAGGGACTCTCCGCCCTCGCTCCCGAAGAGGGGAGTTGCGCGGCCGGCAAGGAGGATCGATCCGTTCCTGAGTTCCCAGGGAAGCGAGGCCGCGGCTGTTGTCAGGTCGCGAGGAAGATTTATGAGGCGCGGGCCGAGCATGGCCGGGCCCGGCGGAGGCCGCCCGCGCACCCAGGCTAATCTTTGATTTCCATCTAATTATTTTTTTTTCCTGCCATCTCCAAGTCGGCGTCCGGAAAGGCGAACAAAGGGAGGAAGATGGGGGATGGGGGCGCCAAGCGGTGGCGAGGGCTCGGTCCGGCAACCTTCCTCCTCAGTGGGGGCCCCTGGGCGCCCCAGGCTGGCGCTCAGTGCGGGGCCCAGGAGGGCGCAGTTTGAAAGGTCACCGGGCTGGGCTGTCGGAGACCCGCTCTGCGGGGTGGCCCTTCCAGCCGCTAGGCCCACGGCTAGACTTCTAGGGAGGGGTCCCTGCAAATGCCCTTGGGCGAAGAGAGGACGGAAAGAATATTCTCCCTTAAATTGCAGTTAAGGTGTGCGGGGCGGGGGTGCTGGGAGGTGCTGCGGCAGGCCCAGTTCGCTCAACCGGAGGCAGCAGCTCAGCCCTGGGCCGATAAGGCCGAGGGAAACGGGATTTCTTTGCTTCCCGCACGGAAAAGATCCGTCCAAGCGGGTAAGAGGGAAGCGAAGCTTGCATTTTTTATGTCGGAAAAAAAATTCAAAATGGAAAATCATTTTATTGGTCACCACCCATAAGTAAACTAAAAACAGGGATAATTAGAGTGTGGGGATTTGGAGGGACCATAAATCTGCGGCGCCTTTTCCACTGGAATCGGGAGCCTTTATGGCTTGTTGAGTTTTATTTTGAGAGAAATGAGATCCCCGGCTTTGGTGCAGGCGGGTGTGCGCTCCGAGCGTCTTTTGGCGGGGGTGGGGGGGGGTGGGGGGGGGCAGGAGGGGCGAGGAGACTCGCGCAGCCAGGGAGCCGCGAACCCCGAGTCTCGGTCCTCGAAGGCGGCAGGAGAAACCACGCGCTGTGCCCCGACCTCTCTCGACCCCAACCGCGACTTGGGACGAGCTGGGGGAGGTTCCCCCGGGCTCCGGACGCCCGCGCCGAAAACCGGGCCATGGGTACCAAACCCGACTCTAGGCGGGCATTCACTTTGTCCCCACCCTAACTCTGATGAGCTATTTGGGAGTGCGCGGGGACTGGGAAGTGAGGGATTTTTATAACGTTCTTCTTTCGACTCCGGCTTCCGAGCCCACCGCCCATCTTGCCTCCTTCGCCTCCGCCCTTTGTTCTAAACTGGGGAGGGGGGAGGGGGGAGAGAAAAGGACACAAAATCACCCCCGCCCCGTCAAATCCTTAAATTTCCAATCTTCCGCAAAATGGCCAGGAATCCATTTCACTCCATAGGGGTTCTATCCCCCACCGAGTGGAGGCTAGCTTTCCAATCTCCCACACAAGCAGGATCCTTTCCCACTTCTGAAAGTCTTCAAACCCAGTCACCCCAAATGCAAACATCGTGTGAAACCCCGTTAATCAGGTAAGAAAGTAGGGAGAGCTCTGACTCAGCTGCCTCTAATTTTGGGAGGAGAAAGAGAAAGTGAGTTTCTCTTTCATCAAGTACCCCAAAATTACAGCGCTCCTTCCCTTCAGCCCGCTCCAACCGCAGCCTTGCCTTTGTTGTAAGACCCCTGTCCTTTCTAGGAAGGGGGGCGGGGAGGACAGGCTCACATTCCGAAGAGTTCTGTCCCCAAAACTGTTGGAAGATTCTTTTGTTTGACGTGCACATGGGGGAGGGGAAGGAGCCCGCTCAGGCTACCCGGCCTCCTCGGACCCCCCAGAATACCCGCAAAGCCCATGGGCGTCTCCTAACCGTGTAAGTCCGGGGCTCCGGGGGCTAGGAGGGGCTGCTCCAAGACAAGGGGAGCTGCCCGCCAGATTGAGGCCAATATCGGGTTTTCCCAACCCAAGCTTCCTCCGAAAACAAGCCCCTCAAAACTGAGCATCGCTACTCGAAAAAATCCGGATTTTCCAGGAGGACGGGGTGGGGAGGGCTGCGGCGAACAAAGCCCGGTAGTCCCAGCTCTGAGGCCGAGGCAGGGCGCACCTCCTCCCGGGCGAATTCAATCGGAGCTGCAGAAGAGACAAGCATTTCCAAACTGGCACCCGCTCCGAGCCCACAGTGAGGGTGGAGAAGGGTCCCTGGTGGAAGCTGTAGGAACACCTTGGGCCGGGGTCTACCCCGCGTTCGGCGGCCCCCCGAATCCCGCAGAAAGACACGTTTGCAGCGAAAGGCTCTTACACACCAGCCGGGATTTTATTCGTTCCCTACCGAGAGTGCGCTCTGGGAGCGCGGGAAACAAGGAAAACGCACGTACCTGGCGGCGCTCCGAGGGCGGCCTCGCGGGCCCTCCGCTGGCGAAGGCCCCCAGAAGCCACTCCCCGCCCGGCTGCTCGCCCCACGGCCAGTCCCTCCCTCCCCGGCGACGCACCCCGCCGAGCCAGCTCACAGGAAGCGCCAGGAGCCGGAGACCCGGCTCGCCTTTCCGGCCGCTGCGTCCGTCTTCAACCGCTAGGGCCCGCGTCCTCTCCCCGGCCACGGCCCGCCAGAGGGACCCCGCGGCGGGTCCTGGCTCGGGTGCGTCCTTCTGGGTCCGAGTTCCCGCATTCCCAGGTTCCCGGCCGAGCTGCGGAGACGGACGCGGAGCCCTCGGGGAAGACGAGGCGGCGGCGGCCGCCGTCCGGGCAGGAGCCCTGGGGCGGGAGGGGTGCAGGGCGGAGAAGGCGGGCGGAGGAGCGGGCGGGATCCCAGCGCCCCGCGCCCCGCGGCCGCCGCCCTCCGGGGCGCGCAGCCCCACCCACGTGGAACTGCCCCGCCCCCGCGAGGGAAGGCGCCCAAGCCCCGCCGCATACCCGCGCCTCCCGGTCCCGGGCCCGAAACACCGCGCCCCTCCCCCAGCGCCGCGCTCCCCGCCTCCCCAGCGCGCAGCTACCGCCGGACCCGCGCGCCCGCCCGACCCGCCCCCAACCCCGCCCAATCACCGCCCGCCGCGGCTGCTCCCTTTGTCTGAGCCACCGGCGCAGGCCAATGGGATCACACGGAGGCGCGGGCGGCTTGGCCAATGGGAGGCCCAGGGGGCGTGGCTGGCGGGAGGGGCTGCGGGCAGCCGGGGTCTATGCGCTGAGACCCGAGACTGCGGCGCCGGCGGGTGCGCCCAGGTCGCCCAGCTGTAGCTGGCAGGATCCCGCCGCCGAGTTGTGGGTTTTTGACTCTCCCTCCGCTGTCGGGAGAAGCGCCTGAGTCGGGAGGGAGGTGGGAGGAGGTGACCCAGCGTCGGGGGTGCGGGTAGCGGGACGGCGGCTTGGATGGACACGGTCAGCCCCGGGCAGGAGAGGGTTCGGCTCAGAGCAGCCTGGGTTCAGTTCAGAGCCCTGCTGTGCACGTTTCCGTGAGGATCTACAGAGAGACGTGCAGGCGACGCAGGACCCGGGAAGGAAGGAGGGTGCTTAGGCTCGGACGAGCGATAACGCTGTGTTCTGTGACTCCGTACAAAGGGATCCTGGAGTCCAGGGAAAGCGTCCTAGGCCCCGAGCCCGGGCAGGGTTCGTGGGATTGGCGTCTGCTTCCCCAGGCTTACCCCGAATGGAGGAGTGACCCCTGTCCCCTGAGCTGGGTCGCATTGAGGGGAAATGCCAGGACACCCGCACCAGGGCCCAGGGACTGAGATCTGGAGCAGAGCACAGCCAGGCGGCTTGGCCTGTGCCCCGCGCCCTCCCCAGAGGGGGTCTTCTTCCAGGCTGGAGCGCACATCTCCCCTGGAGCGGGGGGTGAGGGAAGGGCCTCCTGTGCCCTCAGTCAGGCCCAGTACGGCAGCAAAGGTGGAGAATGCCTGGACCTTATCTTGTTACCCCCGATTGCCTTCACCACGGCAGGGGAAAAAGTGACAAAACTGCCTTTGAGATGCCAAAGAGCTGGTGAGTGTCGCCTTCTCTGTAACAGAAACATGTAAAGCGGGTTGTCTGTTTCTAGGTGGAGGACTTTGGTCCGCTGTGTCCTGCATCTTCTTTAAAAGTAACAGACACAGTCTTAATTCACTGAGGAGGCACACATGGGTGTCAGCAGTCCCAGGCCTCAGGGAATGTGCTTTTCCCATTTTCCTAAGTGTCCAAACCTTGTCAAAGTGAAATCACAAACTAGAATAAAAACAGAGGCAAAGCAGCCCCTGGCCGTGAGATTTCAAAGAGCCTCTCCCTGCAGGGTCCAGTCCATCCCTGCAGGGTAAGTGGAACCCTGGGCATAAATAAGGCACAGCGTGGCAGAGGAGCCAGCACCAGGGAACACAGTCTTGTCACAAACATCCCAGGATCTGCTGGAGTCCTGCCGGGCCAGCCTGGGCCTTCTCAGTCCTCATGTCCCTGGCACTGTTGTCACCAAAGCCACCATCCAACTCAACTGCTGTTGCCAGAGCCACTAGACAGCAACTTTTAAGGCTCCACCCTGGGGTTCCCCACTCCAGGGGTCACCAGAATTCTGAGGCAGGCACTCTGCTGTGCCCCTGAGGCCCACAGCAGCCCCGGGGTCTGGGGGACTCAGGGAGGACCTCCTAGCATCCTGACCTCCTCCAGCCCTGGTTGCAGCCCACAGACCCAGATCGATATTGCCTTAATGGTGTGGCTCCCAGGGATTAAGCAGCCAAGGCCAGAGACCTGAATGGGTTTAGAGGCTGAGAAGGGATTTAATCAAGGTAGCCCTCCATACAGTTCCTCCTGACACCCTCCTCTCCTGTTTCCAGTCCCTGGAGATGACAAAAAAATAAAAAAAATAAAAAAACTGAGGCCAGGCACAATGGCTCACGCCTGTAATCCCAGCATAGCACTTTGGGAGTCTGAGGCAGGCAGATCACCTGAGGTCAGGAGTTCAAGACCAGCCTGACCAACACGGAGAAACCCCCTCTCTACTAAAAATACAAAATTAGCCAGCCTTGGTGGCGAATGCCTGTAGTCCCAACTATTCAGGAGGCTGAAGCAGGAGAATCGCTGGAACCCAGGAGGTGGAGGCTGTGGTGAGTCGAGATCGCACCATTGCACTCCAGCCTGGGCAACAACGAGAGTGAAACTCCATCTCCAAAAAAACAAAAACTGTAAGTCCATTATAACCAGGAGGGACAAGAAGGGTGCCCTCCGTGGCCCAGAAATCTGGAGGAGTCCTGGGGAGATGGGGGTGGGGACATTGCTCTGGCTGGAGGGAAGAAACGATAGCCTTGGTGCCCAGAAGTGAAACCTGCTGGCAGGTGACGGCAGCTCCCAGGGGAGCCGAGGGGCCCTGGGACAGCAGTAGGGGGATGGCTGGGGGTGTCTGTGGGAGGGCAGCCTCACCCTTGGCTGAGTACACTCAGCACAGGCGGTGGACAGAGAAGAGATCCCATTGTGGAATAACACCTGGAGGGAGCGGGGAGTCGTGGGCCCCGAGCCGTCAGCCACAGTTGAGGTGTCTGACCACGTGCTGATAGACAAGCAGGGATCCCACACAAAGCTGGGATCACCAACCCCAAGGACGCACCACAAACCGAAGAATTAACACGAGCGAACTAACTAGCGCAAAGCCGGCGCTGTCCAGCGAGATTGGGTGCCCCTCCTCCTTGGCCTGGGCGAGACTGAATCTGCCAGGTTCCCTGGCAAGGGGTGTGGCCGGGTGGCCCCCTGCAGTGGAGGTGACAGCAGTGACGTGTGCCTCTCCTGTGACTGGCCCAAAAGGCTCTCCATTCACTTTTCCTTTCCCAGGGCCTGGCAACAACCAGGGTGATACAGGAAGCTTCGCTTGAGGACAGCAGAGTCACCCTCAGCCTGGGGCCCTGAGTGACTGCAAGAATCAAGGCCATTGTCAAACTGAAACCCTGCCATGGTTGTCAAGGGAGAAATCCACTTCTCTTTTGTTTAGGCATTTACACCAGCATCTATGCCTTAGAGCAGTTTAACTTACAATTCAATTAGCAATTTAATCATCGGTTTTCCACTCCCCCGTAGCAGAATTTTACATCCGTCTTCTTGCTGTAGCCTCTGGGTGGTGGCTGGGCTCTCCTCCCTTGACTTTGGGCTTGGCCAGTGACATGCTCTGGCCAGTGGGAAGGTAGTAGATTTGAAATGGGCAAAGGCTTGGAATGTGCCAGCAAGGGCAGCCTGGTCTTCCTGCTTGCCAGGGACCCACTACAAGCAGGCCGTGCCCCAGAGAAGAATGGAGAATGCAGATAACTGACGGGGGCTCCAAGAAGGAGCGAGAAACCTGGGCGGACCTCAGCCCAGCCCACATCCCAGAACCCGGAGGCCAGGGGCTCGGCCAGGTGGAGGTCGGCCCTAGCCCTGTGAGCGTGGCCGCCAAGCTTTAAGGTCGTCGTTATGCAGCATTGTTGTGGCAAAAGCCAACTGATAGGCCTGCCCTGACGTTTGGGGATACAGGGAAACGGATGTGGTGAATTGGAGATGATGCCACACGTCCCCTGGTGTGCCGAGGCAAAGGCTTAGGAACGCTGGGAAAAGGGAGGAAAGAGCCAGAAGGTTAGCGCGAGGCACCCATTCCCTGTAGCTTGACCACTGTTTCCAGAAAGTGAGGGCCGGTTTGCAATTAGAGTTACCCCAGAAAGTTGGGACTCCCAGGTTGAAAGAGCCACTGTTTATGCCTCAAACAGTAGGAGAAAAGATGGTGGCTGTTCAAGGCCTGTCACTCAGGCAGCTCAGTCCAACAAAAGTGTGCCGGCCTGCGGCAAAGATCAGATGAAGGCTCGGTTTGCGGGGGAGCGGAGCAGATGGCTTAATGAATCATCTGTCAGTTGGACCCGGAAGACACTCATCGGGACCCACGGAAAGGCTCTGCCCATCCTAGAGAGGCAGGCTTTGGGCTGGGTCTTCTCCCTGGAGATGATGGTGACTTTTTCTAACACAAGGTGTGGAAGGAAGGGTGGGTCTCACAGATGTCTGGAGGCCAAGGGCTGGCTGGCCGCCGTCGGGCTGTCCAATAGAGACCGTTACCCCTTCTCACGGGGCCCCTGGCTGGTCTGCATTCCCAGGCTCCCTTGCAGTAGGTGTGGCTGGGTAACTGGTGGTGTCCAACAGAATCTGGCAGAAGCAGTGTGCACCAGTTTCAGGAGCAGGTCACCCTTCCAGGAGGCTTTTAGGGTTCCCCCTTCTGATGGCTGAAATGGGGACATCAGAGAGATTGTGGAAGACAAATGTGCAAGATGACAGGGCAGCCTTCAGCCTGGGGCCCAACCAGGCCCCACCCTGCAGGGGCACTTGCTCGGGCAGGTCAGGGATAAATAAGCTGCTGGCTGGCATGGGCAGCTACGTTTGGGGTCTGTTTGCTACAGTTGTGTAACTTACACTGAGCAAGAGTTCCAGAACACAGTGTTCAAAAACACCAGTAATAGCTTCAGAGAGAAAAGAGATTTTGTTCTTTAAAAAAAGAATCTGGGGAAGTGAACTCAGATTTTTGCTTCTTTCCTCATAATTTTAGGTATTATTCAAAAATTTACAGAAGATTCAGAAATAATAACCAGGAAAACCGCCTTCATGTGAACAAATAAAAATAAGCTTTGGGGCAGGACACAGTGGCTCGCGCCTGTAATCCCAGCACTTTGGGAGTCCAAGGCGGGTGGATTGCTTGAGGTCAGGCATTTGAGACCAGCTTGACCAACATGGTGAAACCCTGTCCCTACTAAAAATACAAAAATGAGCTGGGCGTGGTGGCGGGTGCCTGTAATCCCAGCTACTCAGGAGGCTGAGGCAGGAGAATCACTTGAATCCGGGAGGCAGAGGTTGCAGTGAGCCAAGATTGCATCATTGCACTCCAGCCTGGACAACAAAGTAAGACTCTGTCTCAAAAATTATAAAAAATAAATAGAGGCCGGGCGTGGTGGCTCACACTTGTAATCCTGTGTCCGGAATTGGTGGGTTCTTGGTCTCACTGACTTCAAGAATGAAGTTGCGGACCCTCAAGGTGAGTGTTACAGTTCTTAAAGGAGGCGTGTCCGGAGTTTGTTCCTTCTGATATTCAGATGTGTTCGGAGTTTCTTCCTTCTGGTGGGTTCGTGGTCTGGCTGGCTCAGGAGTGAAGCTGCAGACCTTGGCGGTGAGTGCTACAGCTCTTAAGGCAGCGCGTCTGGAGTTGTTTGTTCCTCCCAGTTGGCTCGTGGGCTGCTGGCTTCAGGAGTGAAGCTGCAGACCTTCGCAGTGAGTGTTACAGCACATAAAGGTAGTGTGGACCCAAAGAGTGAGCAGTAGCAAAATTTATTGCAAAGAGCAAAAGAACAAAGCTTCCACAATGTGTAAGGGGACCCAAACAAGTTGCCACTGCTTGCTCCAGGAGCCTGCTTTTATTCTGTTACCTGGCCCCACCCACATCCTGCTGATTGGTAGAGCCGAGTGGTCTGTTTTGACATGGTGCTGATTGGTGCGTTTACAATCCCTGAGCTAGACACAAAGGTTCTCCAAGTCCCCACCAGATTAGCTAGATACAGAGTGTGGACACAAAGGTTCTCCAAGTCCGCACCAGAGTGCTAGACACAGAGTGTCGATTGGTGCATTCACAAACCCTGAGCTAGACACTGGGTGCTGATTGGTGTGTTTACAAAACTTGGGCTAGATACAGAGTGCCGATTGGTGTATTTACAATCCCTTAGCTAGACATAAAGATTCTCCAAGTTCCCACTAGACTCAGGAGCCCAGCTGGCTTCACCCAGTGGATCTCGCACTGGGGCTGCAGGTGGAGCTGCCTACCAATCCCGCGCCGTTCGCCCGCACTCCTCAGCCCTTGGGTGGTCGATGGGACTGGCCGCCGTGGAGCAGGGGGCGGCGCTCGTCGGGGAGGCTCAGGCTGCACAGGAGCCCAGGGAGGCGGGGGGCGGGGGGAGGCTCAGGCATGGCGGGCTGCAGGTCCCGAGCCCTGCCCCGCGGGAAGGCAGCTAAGGCCTGGCGAGAAATCCAGCGCAGCGCTGGTGGGCGGCACTGCTGGGGGACCCAGCACACCCTCCGCAGCCGCTGGCCCAGGTGCTAAGCCCCTCATTGCCCGGGGCTGGCAGGGCCGGCCGGCCGCCCCGAGTGCGGGCCCGCCGAGCCCACACCCACCCGGAACTCATGCTGGCCCGCGAGCACCGCGCACAGCCCAGGTTCCCGCCCGCGCCTCTCCCTCCACACCTCCCCGCAAGCAGAGGGAGCCGGCTCCGGCCTCGGCCAGCCCAGGAAGGGGCTCCCACAGTGCAGCGGCGGGCTGAAGGGCTCCTCAAGTGCCACCAAAGTGGGAGCCCAGGCAGAGGAGGCACCGAGAGCGAACGAGGACTGCCAGCACGCTGTCACCTCTCAATCCCAGCACTTTGGGAGGCCGAGGCAGGTGGATCACGAGGTCAGGAGATCGAGACCATCCTGGCTAACACGGTGAAACCCCGTCTCCACTAAAATATAAAAAATTAGCTGGGCGTGGTGGCGGGCGCCTGTAGTCCCAGCTACTCAGGAGGCTGAGGTAGGAGAATGGTGTGAACCCGGGAGGCGGAGCTTGCAGTGAGGCGAGATTGCGCCACTGCACTCCAGCCTGGGCGACAGAGCGGGACTCCGTCTCAAAATAAATAAATAAATAAATAAATGGAAATAAGCTTAGGAAGATACTTTCCAAAACTCCACTAGATATCTTGGGAAATTAAAACTTGGGGCATTGAAACAGGAAATCCTCAAATCGATGGGTCTCAGCTGAGCCCGAGTGAGTGGGCTGGGAGGCCCAGCTGGGGAATTCAGTGGAACACAGGTCACAGGGCAGAAAGGTTATAATGTGTGAAGGAAAAGTTCAGAAATATGGAAAACAGGCCCAGAGTTTTTTCCACCACTTAAATGGAATTCCAGGGGAAGAGGGAACGGGAGGGAGAGAATGTTAAAGGAAGCGAAGAAAGAAAACTGCCCAGGGCCAAAAAGACACTTGAAAACATTTCAGGACAGAGAAAAAAGAGAAAAGCGTCCAGTGGGGAAAAAAACCTGTGAGTTTAAAAAATAAAAAATAAAAAGACAAGAAGAAGAAGGGGAGAAGGAGGAGGAAGAGGAAGAAAAAGAAGAGGTGGAGGAGGAGGAAGAAGGAAGAAAGAAGAAAGGAGGAGGGGAAGGAGAGAGGAAAAAGCCTGTATCTGACATCATGCATTGGCAACCTGGGATTCAGACACTGCGAAGGGGGCACCTTCACGGTTCGGAGGGAAGATTTGGAGGCTCTAATTCGATGTCAGGCCCAACGGCCATTCCGTGGGGAGGAAGAACAAACACTGTTTTTGGTCATGCCAAGTGCTCAGAGAGTTTCTTTCCAACAAGTACTATCTGAAATCATTACTAGATGAGGTACCCTAGCAAAATAAAACACAACTCCAAGAGGGAGACGAGGGATACATGGGCCGGCGAGGGGCTTCATGTTGGAAACGCTCACAACTGTCTGCAAGGAGGCTCTGGATGATCCCAGCATAGGCTATGGGAGAGGAGGAGGAGGGAGGGAAAACCGCACAGCGGCCGCATCTTTTCAGAAGGAATCATGTACGACCGAGGAACTCTGGACGCGGGTAGGAAGAGGCAAGTAAAGTGCACATGTTAAACATTTAAAATAACCGGCTGGGCGCGGTGGCTCACGCCTGTAATCCCAGCACTTTGGGAACCCGAGGTGGGCGGATCACTTGAGGTCAGGAGTTGGAGACCAGCCTTGCCAAGATGGTGAAATCTCGTCTCTACTAAAAATACAAAAATTAGCTGGGCGTGGTGTCGGACGCCTGTAATCCCAGCTACTCGGGAGGCTGAGGCAAGAGAATCATCTGAACTGAGGAGGCGGAGGTTGCAGTGAACCAAGATTGTGCCACTGAACTCCGGCCTGGACAAGAGTGAAACTCCATCTCAAGAAAAAAAAATAAAATAAAATAAATAAAAAATAAAAAAATTTAACGTCACCACTAGATGAATAGAAATATGTAAAACTTCCAAACCATTAGAGGAAAAAAGTTGAACAGGCCAGGCATGGTGGCTCATGCCTGTAATCCCAGCACTTGGGGAGGCCTAGGTGGGCAGATCACCTGAGTTAGAGACCAGCCTGACCAACATGGTGAAACCCTGTCTCTACTAAAAATAAAAAAATTAGCCAGGTGTGGTGGCGCACCTGTAGTCCTAGCTACTCAGGAGGCTGAGGCAGAAGTATCACTTGAACCCAGGAGGCGGAGGTTTCAGTGAGCAGAGATCGCGCCTCTGCACTGCAGCCTGGGTGACAGAGCGAGACTCCGTCTCAAAAAAAAAAAAATTGGGGCTTGTTTGGTTTTGTGGAGTTTTTTGAGACAGGGAGTACAGCAGGAGGGTCACTGTAGTACAGCACAGGAGTCATTGCAGCCTCCACCTCCCAGGGTCAAGCAATCCTCCCACCTCAGCCTCCCAAGCAGCTGGGACCAGAGGGTTTGAGCCACTACACCCAGCTAATTTTTCATGTTTGCTTTGTAGAGATGAGGTCTTGCTACGTTTTCCAGGCTCGTCTGAAACTCCTGGCCTCAAGTGATCCTCTCTCCTTGACCTCCCAAAGTGCTGGGATTACAGGTATGAGCCACCTCACCCTGTTCCACTTTTTTTTTTTTTTAATCAGCCCCAACTCGTTATTTATTTTCACTGATCTCTAACCAAAACTTGACATTTCCTTCAGTGATGAATGTATGACATAACTAAAATGACTCAAATCATGCTGCGATTGTTGCAGATATCTGTTTTTGGAAATGGAGTCTTGCCCTGTCGCCTAGGCTGGAGTGCAGTGCCGCCATCTCGGCTCACTGCAACCTCTGCCTCCTGGGTTCAAGCGATTCTCCTGCCTCAGCCTCCCAAGGAGCTGGGACTATAGGCGCATGCCACCACGTCTGGCTTATTTTTGTATTTTTAGTAGAGACGGGATTTCACCATGTTGGCCAGGATGGTCTTGATCTCCTGACCTCATGGTCAGCCCACCTCAGCCTCCCAAAGTGCTGGGGTTACAGATGTGAGCCACCACACCCAGCCAGCCAGGTTGGTCTTAAACTCCTGATCTCAAGTAATCCACCTGCCTCGGCCTCCAAAGTGCTGGGATTATAGGTGTCAGCCAGTGCACCTGGCCACAGATATCTTAAAATACTGTTTCTGTTCATCACAAACACACGTATTGCATGTACCAGAACTTTTGTGATGCATTAATAAGTATAATTAATATGCATTAATGTGTACAAGTATAAAAAATATATGCAGGGGTTAGGGCGTGGTGGCTCATGCTGTAATCCCAGTGCTTTGGGAGGCTGAGGAAATAGGATTGCTTGAGTCCAGGAATTCAAGACCAGCGTGGGTAACATGGGGAGCCCCTGTGTCTCTACAAAAAATTTAAAAATTAGCTAGGCATGGTGGTGCGTGCCTGTAGTCCCAGATACTTAGGAGGCTGAGGCAGGAGGATTGCTTGAGGCCAGGAGTTCCAGGCTGCAGTGAGCCGTGATTGTGCCGCTGCACTCCAGCCTGGGCAACAGAGCAAGACCGTGTCTCAAAAAAGAAATTAAGAAAGAAAGCAAGACAAGAAAAAAATATATATATATATGCAAACTCATATACATTTATTATTGTATTTCAGTGTAATTGGTTCTCTTTATAATCCTATATACTTTATTTTAAAAACCTTTTCAGAAGGGGTCCATAGACTTCATCAGTGTCAAGTGGGGCCCGGGTCAATCATGGTGACCATGGGCACAGCCGGGTTGGGTGGATGTGGGGCAAGAGTTGCACGCTGGACACAAGGGCCGTGTGCCCCAGGGCTGCTGGTGGAGATGCTCTCCCCTTCCTCTGCATCCCCCGGGTGTAAGTGGGACGCCTGCCCCTGCTGCAGTGCCTGCCAGCTGACTTGCTCCTGTCCTGAGTCAGAGCCAAGAGGGGGAAGGACTCAGGACCAGGAGGCGCTGGGGCCTCTGAGTGCTGCCCCTGCACCTGCCCACCTCAGTCTTGTGAAACGTTCTGCTTCTTGATCATAGAGGCCCGTTTGAGGCAGAGGCTCTGTGACCCGCACACACCTCCCAGAAGAAGATACTGCAGAAACACTGAAACTGGAAAGAGGGAAAAAGTCACCCCACACAAAGGTTCTGTTTTCTGACCCGGGTGTAGGCTGCATGGGTGTGTTCATTATGTGAGCATTCATAGGACAGTATATTGAAAATAAGTGTGCTTTGATATACGTTTATTATCCTTCAATAAATACAGACAAATGCTAGCAAAAAAAGAGCAGCTATCATAATATTAATAAAAGACCCAAAGAAATAAAGACCAAAAACATGGGATGGGTAGAAACCCATATGATTTCCACTCCAACCCTCACAGAGATACGCCAGCTGGATCAGCTGCTTCTGTAACCGTCCAGCTGCAAATGACAGAAAACTTCCCAGCGCACGGGTTTGTCTCATGCAGTGCAATGGAAGGGGGTAGAAGTCCAAGGTGAATGCAGCCACCTGTGACATCACCTCAGATAAGGGTTCTGTCTCTTGGTGGCTTTTGGCTTCTGTCCTTGTGGTTGCAGGATGGTTGCCGCCCCCCTAGTTATGATATCCTGTTCCAGAAGAAGAAGGAAGAGCTGAGGCAACAGGCCATCCCCACAAAGCTTCTCTCTTTCTGCCTGCATCTTCTTGGCCAGAACCAGGTTATGTGAACCCCCCTATCTGTGACGGAGACCAGGAATCTGGGCATTTCCCTTGAGTAGAGAAGAGGAAGGCAAAGAGAGGAGTGGGAGTAGGTGACGAGCCTCTTTCTACAGAGTTGGCCACACCAATTGTGAACTACTGTGGACCAACCAACATATCTTCAAAACAGAGAGAGCAAAAAATTATAGAAGGACACATATTAATAAATCCACATTTGGTCTCAGAAATTGAGACACCAAGTGGACCCAAAGCAATTAGGGATATAATAGATTTGAAAAGCACAAACAGGCCAGGTGCCGTGGCTCACGCCTGTAATTCCAGCACTTTGGGAGGCCAAGGCAGGCAGATTACGAGGTCAGGAGATGGACACCATCCTGGCTAACATGGTGAAATCCCGTCTCTACTAAAAAATACAAAAAAAATTAGCTGGGTGTGGTGGCAGGCGCCTATAGTCCCAGCTACTCGGGAAGCTGAGGCAGGAGAATGGCGTGAACCCGGGAGGCGGAGCTTGCAGTGAGCTGAGATTATGCCACTGCACTCCAGCCTGGGCTACAGAGCAAGACTCCGTCTCAAAAAAATAAAAATTAAAGAAAAGCACAAATAACAAACTTGATCCAACGGATCTATATAATGGAACTTTATAATCAATGAACAGAGACTATATTGTTTTCACACATAAATTAGTCCCCAGAATTGATCATTTATTGAACCACAAAAGAATCTCAGGCCGGGCATGGTGGATCACGCCTATAATCCCAGCACTTTGGGAGGCCGAGGCTGGTGGATCACCTGAGGTCAGGAGTTCGAGACCAGCCTGACCAACGTGGAGAAACCCCATCTCTACTGAGAAAAAAATACAAAATCAGCCAGGCTTGGTGGCGCATGCCTGTAATCCTAGCTACTCGGGAGGCTGAAGCAGGAGAATCGCTTGAATCCAGGAGGCGGAGGTTGCGGTGAGCCGAGATCGCGCCATTGCCCTCCAGCCTGGGCAACAAGAGCAAAACTGTGTCTCAAAAAAAAAAAAAAAAGAAAAGAAAAAAAAAAGAGAAATCTCAATAGGTTACAAGCAGAAACCATACAGTTCACATTCTTTGACTATAATGAGATCGCTTAGAAATTAAGAGTAAGAGCCAGGTGCAGTGGTTTACGCCTGCAATCCCTACCAACACTTAGGGAGGGCGGGAGGACTGCTTGAGGCCAGGAGTTCAAGACCAGCCTGGTCGGCCGGGCGCGGTGGCTCACACCTGTAATCCCAGCACTTTGGGAGGTAGAGGTGGCTGGATCACAAGGTCAGGAGATCGAGACCATCTTGGCTAACATGGTGAAACCCCGTCTCTACTAAAAAACCGAAAAATTAGCCCAGTGCAGTGGCGGGCACCTGTAGTCCCAGCTACTTGGCAGGCTGAGGACAGAGAATCACTTGAACCCGGGAGGCGGAGCTTGCAGTGAGCCAAGATTGCGCCACTGCACTCCAGCCTGGGCGACAGAGCGAGATTCCATCTCAAAAAAAAAAAAAATTCTTTGAGACCATGTGGGCCTGGTGGTGTTTTGTTTTGTTTTTTTGACGCATGCACCACCATGCCCAGCTAATTGTTTGTATTTTTATTTTTTTTTTATTTTTTTTGAGACAGAGTCTCGCTCTGTCACCCAGGCTGGAGTGCAGTGGTGCCATCTTGGCCCACTGCCAGCTCCGCCTCCAGGGTTCACGCCATTCTCCTGCCTCAGTCTCCCAAGTAGCTGGGACTACAGGCGCCCGCCACCGCACCCGGCTAATTTTTTGTATTTTTAGTAGAGACGGGGTTTCACTGTGTTAGCCAGGATGGTCTCGATCTCCTGACCTCGTGATCTGCCTACCTTGGCCTCCCAAAGTGCTGGGATTACAGGCGTGAGCCACCACGCCTGGCCTGTTTGTATTATTATTATTATTTTTTTAAGACGGAGTTTCGCTCTGTTGCCCAGGCTGGAGTGCAATGGCGTGATCTCGGCTCACTGCAACCTCCACCTCCCAGGTTCAAGTGATTCTCCTGCCTCAGCCTCCCAAGTAGCTGGGACTACAGGCGTGCACCACCACGCCCGGCTGATTTTTGTATTTTTAGTAGAGATGGGGTTTCACCATGTTGGCCAGGCTGGTCTCGATCTCCTGACCTCGTGATCTGCCCGCCTCGGCCTCCCAAAGTGCTGGGATTACAGGCGGGAGCCACCACGCCTGGCCAATTTGTATTTTTAGTAGAGACGGGGTTTCACCATGTTGGCCAGGCTGGTCTCGATCTCCTGACCTCGTGATCCACCCGCCTTGGCCTCCCACAGTGCTGGGGTTACAGGTGTGAGCCACTGTGCCGGGCCTGGTGAACATGTTTTGTTGTCAAATTGCTACATGAGGGAAACGTTTTCTGAATTTCTGTCACTCTGCGGCAGAGTCCAAAGCCCCAGGGGCGAGAGTCACGCTGCGGAGACTCCTGTCCACAGGTGGGATTCTCCCTGGGAGAGCGCATGTTAAATTCTGATTCCCAGCCAGGAAATTTGGTTTCTTCACTCGGGGAGGGGGCCCAGGAAGCTGGCAGAATAGGCTCCCTTAGTGATTCTGGTGCAGGTTCCTGGGGAACCTTACTCAGATGCATCAGTGTAACTTTCTCCTGGTTTTCCCAGTGTGTGAGAGGTCAAGGCGGTACGGGCTAAAGGGCAGCAGGGGCGTGGTGGAGGCAGTGGTGGACAGAGAGCCACTGCTCCACTCTCTGCTCCACTCAGGGCCACTTGCTCGCCTGCTGTGCACTTGAGGTCCCTTCCTGGAGGTCGTCACACCAAGCCTTGGTCAGCGAGGGGTGAACAAGTGATTGGAAACTGGATCCCAGGTTCTTGCTGGGTGTGGGGTGCTGATGAACTTGGTCTGAACAGGGGTCCCAGGAAATTAAAAGACGGCCTCATGCAGTTGTGGGCGGGGGGGGGTTGTGAGGCATGGGGAATGGAAGCTGGGGCTGTGGGGGGCTGTAGCCCCCGGGAACTGGCCTTGCTTCCTGGACTGTCTTTGTGCACCAACCTCATCTGCGTCCCCTCCTAGCCTGGGAGCAGCATGTGACAGCAGGTCCCGCCTGCTGTGTATTCCGGGCTCCAGCTCAGTGCCTGGCTCCCAGCACATTCTCAAATAACAGAAGTGGAATTGCAGTGGGAGGTGGTGGCCTAGTGGAGGTGGAGGGCTTCAGAAGATACGCACCTTCTCTGTAGACCCTGGAGGTCTCCTGAGCCTCAGTCTCAGAATCGACTTGGGAATTTGCCAATAGGCAGAGCCTTGGCCAACAATATGTAGCAATTATGTAAAATCACACAGGCACACGTGCACGTGAATACGCGCGCACACACACAAACACACCAGGATTTTTTTGGTAAGCTTTTTCATTTGGAATAATTGTAGATTCACATGCAGTTATCAGAAATAACACAGTAGGCTGGGCATGGTGGCTCGCGACTGTAATCCCAGCAGTTTGGGAGGCCAAGGCGGGAGGATCACCTGAAGTCGAGAGTTTGAGACCAGCCTGACCAACATGGAGAAACCCCATCTCTACTGAAAATACAAAATTAGCTGGGTGTGGTGGCACGTGCCTCTAATCCCAGCTACTCAGGAGGCTGAGGCAGGAGAATCGCTTGAACCTGGGAGGCGGAGGTTGCGGTGAGCCGAGATTGCACCACTGCACTCCAGCCTGGCAACAAGAGTGAAACTCCGTCTCAAAAAAAAAAAAAAAAAGAACTAACACAGTGATCCCACATACCCTTTTCCCCATTTCCCCCAATGGTAACATCTTGCAGAACTGTACTACAATGCCCCAGCAAGGATATCGAGGATACTGGCATAGGGATCGCCAAGACACCCAGGCTTTCCATCGCCACAAGGATCTCGGTGTCACCTGTTTACAGCCCACACCCACCAGCCCTCCATCCTCTCCTGATCCCCATGGTGGGATGGGCTGTTTTCTCTTAGCATAATTCTCTGGAAATCCATCCGGGCTGTGGTGTCAAGAGCCCCTTCCTTCCTTCCTTCCTTCTTTCCTCCCTCCCTTCCTTCCTCTCTGTCTCTCTTTCTTTCTCTCTTTCTTTTCTTTCTCTCTTTCTTTTCTTTCTCTCTTTCTTTTCTTTCTCTCTTTCTTTTTGAAACAGAGTCTTGCTCTGTCACCCAGGCTGGAGTGCAGTGGCATGATCTCCGCTCACTGCAACCTCTGTCTCCCGGGTTCAAGTGATTCTCCTGCCTCAGCCTCCCAAGTAGCTGGGACTACAGGCACCCACCACCACACCTGGCTAATTTTTGTAGTTTTAGTAGAGATGGGGTTTTACCATATTGGCCAGGCTGGTCTTGAACTCCTGACCTTAAATGATCCGCCCGCCTCGGCCTCCAAAGTGCTGGGATTACAGGCGTGAGGCACCGTGCCTGGCCAAGAGCTCATTCATTTCTTTGTTGAGTGGTATTCCAGGGTGTGGAGGTACCACAGTGTCTTTGACCATTCACCCACTGAAAGGCATCTGGGTTCTTTCTGCTTTCAGCTCTTATGAACAGAGCTGCTGTGTACATGGATGTTCAGGATTTTATGTGAACATAAATCTTTGCTCTGGGACAAATGCCTAGGAATGCGATTGCAGGGCTGTTTAGTAGTTACAAGTTTAATTTTTTTTTTTTTTTTTTTTTTGAGATGAAGTCTCACTCCGTCGCCCAGGCTGGAGTGCAGTGGCACGATCTCCACTCACTACAACCTTCGCCTCCCAAGTTCAAGTGATTCTCCTGTCTCAGCCTCCCGAGTAGCTGGGATTACAGGTGTGCGCCACCATGCCGGGCTAATTTTTGTATTTTTAGTAGAGATGGGGTTTCTCCAACATGTTTAATTTTTAAAGAAACTGCCAAACTATCTTCTGGAGAGGTTGTATCATTTTACATTCCCACCAGTAACACACAAGTAATTCGGTTTCTCCACATCCTTGCCAGCATTTGGTTTCATGACTGTTTTTTACTTTAACCATTCTGATAGGCGTGGGCTGGTATCTCACTGTGTTTTTTAGTTTGCATTTTCCTGACCAGTGATGATGTTGAACATCTTTTCATGTGCTTATTTGCCATCTATATAACCTCTCTAGTGAAATGTCTGTTCATGTCTTTTGCTCACTTTCCAATTGAATTGTTTGTTTTTTCACCTTTGAGCTTTAAGCATTCTTTACATATTTTAGATACTAGCCCTTGGTTTGATATCTGTGGTTTACAGAAATCTTCTTCCAGTCTGTACTTTGTCTTTTCATACCTAAACAGGGTTTTGTTATTTGTAGCTTCATGCTTTTGAATGACTTCCAACTTACAAAAAAGTGGTTAGAATCGTACAAAGAGCTCCTAGATCCTGGTCACCCAGAATCGCCAAGCGTTCACATTTCACCACCTTTTTAAATTCTCTCTCTCTGTTTTTGTTTTTTTGCTTGTTTTTGTTTGTTTTGTTTCTTTTACGGGGTCTGGCTCTGTGGCCCAGGCTGGAGTGCAGTGGCGCGATCTCGACTCACTGCAACCTCTGCCTCCCAGGTTCAAGCGATTCTCCTGCCTCAGCCTTCTGAGTAGCTGGGACAACAGGCGCCTGCCACCACCCCCGGCTAATTTTTTGTATTTTTAGTAGAGACAGAGTTTCACCATGTTAGCCAGGCTGGTCTCAAACTCCTGACCTTGTGATCCGCCCACCTCTATCTCCCAAAGTGCTGGGATTACAGGCGTGAGCCACCATGCCAGACCCACTTTTTTTT
The DNA here is from genome assembly GCF_028885655.2 of Pongo abelii. NCBI lineage: Eukaryota > Metazoa > Chordata > Mammalia > Primates > Hominidae > Pongo > Pongo abelii. Next base: position 96,828,972 of record NC_072004.2, read on the forward strand.
TTTTTTTGAGATGGAGTTTCACTTTTGTCACCCAGGCTGGAGTGCAGTGGCATAATCTCGGCTCACTGCAACCTCTGCCTCCCGGGTTCAAATGACTCTCCTGCCTCAGCCTCCTGAGTAGCTGGGATTACAGGTGCCCACCACCATGTCCAGCTAATGTTTTGTATTTTTAGTAGAGACAGGGTGTCACCATGTTAGCCAGGCTGGTCTCTAACTACTGACCTCAGGTGATCCCACCTGCCTCAGCCTCCAAAAGTGCTGGGATTACAGGTGTAAGCCACCATGCCCAGCCATGACAAATGGAAGTTTTCTAATTCCATTATTCCTTCTGCTGCACTCCCCATTTATGTATAAATTTTTCTAGGTTTGGCCAGAGGGAAGCCCCTTGAGCCATCTCTTGCCTTTTGACACATCTCCATCTTTTATTTATTTATTTATTTATTTATTTTACTATTATTATTATTATTTTTTTTGAGATGGAGTCTCTCTCTGTCGCCCAGGCTGGAGTGCAGTGGCGCAATCTCGGCTCACTGCAACCTCCACCTCCCAGGTTCACGCCATTCTCCTGCCTCAGCCTCCTGAGTAGCTGGGACTACAGGCGCCCACCACCACGCCCCGCTAATTTTTTATATTTTTAGTAGAGATGGGGTTTCACCATGTTAGCCAGGATGGTCTTGATCTCCTGACTTCATGATCTGCCCGCCTCAGCCTCCCAAAGTGCTGGGATTGCAGGCGTGAGCCACCGTGCCCGGCCTCTTTTATTTATTTATTTTGAGATGGTCTCACTGTGTTGCCCAGGCTGGAGTGCAGTGGTGCAGTCTTGGCTCATTGCAGCCTCGACTGCCCCAGCTCAAGTGATCCTCCTGCTTCAGCCTCCCGAGTACCTGGGACCACAGACATGTGACATGGATGTGGTTTGGCTGTGTCCCCACGCAAATCTCATCTTGAATTGTAGTTCCCATAATTCCCCTGCATGGCGGGAAGGACCCAGGGGGAGGAATTGAATCATGGGGTTGGGTCTTTCCCGTGCTGTTTTCATGAGGTAGTAAGTAAGTCTCACGAGATCTGATGGTTTTATAAAGGGGAGTTCCCCTGCACGCGCGCTCTGTCTGCCTCCATGTAAGAGGTGATTTTGTTCCTCCTTCACCTTCCGCCATGATTGTGAGGCTTTCCCAGCCATGTGGAACTGTGAGTCCACTAAACCTCTTTCCTTTATAAGTTACTCGGACTCAGGTATGTCTTTATTAGCAGCGTAATAACAGACTAATACAGACCGTGCTCGGCTAATTTTTTGTGTGTGTTTGTTTGTAGAGACGGGGTTTTGCCATGTTGGCGAGGCTGTTCTCAAATTCCTGGGCTCAAGCAATCTTCCCCCCTTGGCCTCCCAAAGTGCTGGGATTACAGGCATGAGCCACCACGCCCAGCCTGTTTCCTTGGGTGCTTCCTGACTTTCTGGCACAACAGGATATCCCAGGCTCATCTCAAACATTCCCTGCCCCAGCCCTGGATGTACCCTTCTCTCCAAAGAACCCCTGTTCCTGTTAGTGGGAAACGGAATTTAGATCTCGGCAGGGCACTGGGTGTGCACATGACTACTGAGACTTCATTGTTTCTGGGTCCTTCTGACAGGCAGAGCTAGGAACTGTGCACACACACACAAACACACACGCCTCTACCTCACTATATCCATCTACTATATGAAAAAGCATGAAGCCCAGCATGGTGGCTCATGCTTGTAGTCCAAGCTACTCAGGAGGCTGAGGAGGGAGGATCAGTTGAGCCCAGGAGTTCGAGGTTACAGTGAGCCTTGATCCTGCCACCGCACCCCAGCATGGGCAACAAGAGTGAGACCCTTAAAAAAAAGAGAGAGAGACCTGGTGCAGTGGCTCACGACTGTAATCCCAGCACTTTGGGAGGACGAGGCAGGCAGATCACAAGGTCAGGAGTTCAAGACCAGCCTGGCCAACGTGGTGAAACCTCGTCTCTACTAAAAATACAAAAATTAGTTGGGTGTGGTGGCACATGCCTGTAATCCCAGCTCCTTAGGAGACTGAGGCAGGAGAATCTCTTGAACCGGGAGGCGGAGGTTGCAGTGAGCTGAGATTGCGCCATTGCACTATAGCCTGAGTGACACAGTAAGACTCCGTCTCAGAAAAAGAGAAAAAGAAAAGCCACATGCATTCGCACCAATATTGTAATTGTAGTCCAGCACCAGAGAGCTGACTCCAGCCTTCCTCCTTTCCATGTTTGATTAAGACTCTCATCTCCACTGACCAACACAGCCAGACGTCTCCTCCTTTGTGACTCCCCTCGTCCATGGGGAGAAGCGGGCTCCACCTCCCCCAGGATGCCTCCTCCCTGCTCCCCTGCTCGCGTGCCTTGCTCTCCGACCTCCTATCTCTCCTCCCACCACACAAGGCACTAGCTGGTTCCTCGGCTCCTACTGAAGGGAAGGGAAGGGAAGGGAAAACGGGAGGGGGTCGTATGCATGTCCTGCGGCTGCCATACCAAACCACCACAAACTGAGGGCTTCAAACAACAGAAATTTGGCCAGGCGCGGTGGCTCACGCCTATAATCCCAGCACTTTGGGAGGCCGAGGCAGGTGGATCACCTGAGGTCAAGAGTTCGTGACCAGCCTGACCAACATGGAGAAACCCCATCTCTATTAGAAATACAGAAAATTAGCTGGGCGTGGTGGCACATGCCTGTAATCCCAGCTGCTCGGGAGGCTGAAGCAGGACAATCACTTGAACCTGGGAAGGAGGTTGTGGTGAGCCGAGATTGCGCCATTGCACTCCAGCCGTGACAGAGCGAGACTCCGTCTCCAAAAAAACAAAAAAACCACGACAGAAATTCGTTTTCTTGTGGCTCTAGAGGCCTGAAGCCTGAGGCCAAGGTGTTGGCAGGGCTGGTTCTGTCTGAGGCTCTGCAGGAGAACCTGGCCCAGGCCTCTCCCTCAGCTCCTGGTGGCTCCCAGCGACCCTTGTAGATGCCACTCCCAGGCATCTCTGACTCCGTCTTCACGCAGCCTTCTCTCCCCTCCACGTGTCCCTGTGTGAAAATGTCCCTCTATAAGGATGAGAGTCACTGGATCAGGGCCTTGGTGATAAAGTGAAATTCCCTTCCAGTTCAGCTGCCAACACAGCCGCAAGCAGGTTCTCTCATCTTCACTCGGTCACATCTGCAAAGACCCTGTTTCCAAATAAGGCTGCAGTCTCAGGCACTGGGGATCAGGACTTCAATGTACCTCTTGGGGGGACCCAGGGCCGGTCCACAGCGGGTGGAACCGCGTCTGTAATAGGCCCAAGGTGCTTCCTCCTGCACCATCATCCCAGACACCTGGGTGTGGTGTCTGAGTTCAACAGCCAGGGAGGGGCCTGGACCTGCACGGGGGCAGCCAGGACAGGGGCTGTGTTGGGGACAGGAGGGGCTGCTGGCAGCACCACAGACACAGGACAGGTCAGGGGTGCAGGAGCCCTGCCCAGGGATAATGCCCCCTCACCTCGTGACAGCTAGGGGACACTGGCTTGGGGACCCTTTCACGACACCACCAGCCTCCAGCCTCAGCCCCAAGAGAGGATCCTGTCTTGCTTCTTCTGGCCTCAGCACCGCAGTGGCCTGAGGTCTCAGGTCCAACAGGCTGGGAAGGCCAGAGTGGCTCTTCCTGGGCTGCCCAGGAGGTCTGCGAGGGGGCTTCCCCCAGTCCCAGCGCTGCCCACAGCGTGAGCTGAGTAACCCTGAGTGACAGCCAAGAGCTCCCAGGCTCAGTTCCTTCGTGTCCAGTGAAGGGGTTGACCAGAGGCCCCCACCTGAACTGGTTCCTGCAGGCACCCCTGCCCGGAGGCCGCCGTTCCAGCTCTGTAGCAGCATGGGGCCATTTAGAAACCTGTGCTGGGCTTACAACTTAAAATAGCGGTCCCCAACCTTTTTGGCACCCAGGATGGGTTTCGTGAAAGGCAATCTTTCCATGAACAGTGAGGGTGGTGGTGGTTTCAGGATGAAACTGTTCCACCTCAGATCATCAGGCATCAGAGTCTCATAAGAAGGGTGCAATCCAGATCCCTCACATACACAGTTCACAATAGGGTTCTCAGGTTCCGTGCCTATGAGAATCTAACGCCACTGCTGATCTGACAGGAGGCGGAGCTCAGGTGGGGACGCTTTCTCACCCGCAGCTCCCTTGCTGTTGCGCAGTCCAGTTCCTAACAGGACACCAACAGGTCCATAGCCCAGGGGTTGGGGACCCCTGACTTAAAGGACACCCCCCAGAGGGAACCGGCTCTGGAACCTGCTCTCACAGCAGGGTCAGCTGGGATGCTGTTGGGTTTTAGCAGGACTGGGTCAAAGCTGGCATCTGGAACTCAGAAGGGAAATCAGACATTACCAGGCCAATCATGGAAGCGGCCTCTCCCCAGAGAGCGGGGGAAATTGAGGCCCAGAGAGACGTGTGGAGTCACTGGTGGGACACGACCACCTGCCTGTGTCTGCTCCAGACCAGCCCCCGTCCCTGCCCCGGGCATCCAGGAAGACACGGGCCTGGAGCTCAGGGGAAAGGCTGGAAAGGGCCTTGGTCCTCCCAGCGGAGGGGACGCTTATCTCCACCGGAGCGCGCAGAGGCTGGACGCACACTGCCCTCTGTGCTCACGGGTTCATTTGTTTGATGAATTTGTCATAACTTGAAAGGCTCTGGTTTATATGCTAACTTCCTGTTCCAGTTCAGTGCCAACATATCCACAGGCAGGTTAATTGCGTGTCCATCAACACGCCCGGGGAGCGAGCCAAGCCCTCCCTCCCGCCTTCGTGGCCACAGATCCTGCAGCCAGAGCGCTCCGACCCGTGGGCAGGGGCTGTGGCAAGTGCCAGCCCCTCAGGAAGCCCCGCGTGCCAGGTGCCACAGCCAGGCCTGCCCTGGGCTGCAGGGCCCCCGTCCTTCCGTCCTTCCTGTGAAGTAGTCCAGTTGGGGGTGGGAAGGGAGGTGCCTGTGACTTCTGGAGAGACTCATCCAGCCACCCTCAACCGATAAAATGCTGTTCACCCAGCAGTTCTACTTCCAGGGATCTCTCCCACCACCGAGTCCCACCAGGGTGCCACGATGTAGAGGCAGGACATTTGTGGGAAGATGCCGGCGGCACCTGGGGCTGGACACAGGCTAAGTGCCTGGGAGGGGGCGGCTGGGTAAGGGAGAGGTGAGCCGAGGCCATGCAGCCTGGTAGCCATCGAGAAGAAGGAGATTACGTGGACAAGTGGTTAAAGACTTTCTAGGTGCTGCTCCGGGACAAAGGTGAGGTGCCACGCCCATGCTGTGTGTGGGACTTTGCTAAAACCAAATGGGAGGGGCACGGTGCCTGGAGGGTCCCTGCACTGTATAACCTTCTATGCCTTTGAGGTGTAAAAGCAGTGTTGTTTTACCTTCCTAAACTGCTGTAACAAATTTCCGCAAAGTTGTTCATGTAAAACAACAAAATTCCATTCTCTCACAGGTCTGGAGGCCACAAGTCCAGAATCGAGGTGCCTAAGGGCCGTGTTCCCTCTGGAGGCGCCCGGGGAGGTGGAGTTGGGGGAAACCTTCCTGGTCTCTTCCAGCTTCTGCGGGCCCCAGGTGCTCCTGGGCTTGCAGCCCTGCATGGCTCCAGCCTCTGCCTCCACCTCCACGCACCTTCTCCGCTCTGGGTCTCAGTCATCCTCTGGCTTTCCCTTTCTCCAATGCCTAAGTGTCATCGGATTTAGGGCCCAGCCGAAGTTCAGGATGACCTCATCTGGAAATTAGATGTCAATCAGAAGCTGGAGGTTCATGGGGCCTCCACTCTATGAATGCAGGGTCTATGTCCTAGAAGGAGGTGACAGTCCAAGCAGGACCTGGACACCTGGGAACCTGGTGTCTGGACACTTGGAGCCTGGACATCTGGACGCTAGGGCACCTAGACACCCCCACAATGCCCCTTTCCCCAAGCCCAGGCTTCCCCGACTGGCCTCGTGTCCAGGGCCCACAACAAGGAGGGGGTGGTGGTAAGAAGGAAGGTGGCGGAAACCACCACTGAGGCCATCGATGTGTATTTGAGACCTCAGAACCGAGTGCAGCCAAGAGCATGACCATGCAGAGACCAGCCGGCCAGGCCGTTTGTCCCAGACTGCACCCCTGGGGAGGCCCCACCCACCTCATGTGGTGCTTTCCCACGTGGCAACACCAAAGCCAGCAGGTGCAGTGTTTGAGTCAGGCTGCCTGGGCTCTGTCCACAGCTGGGGGGCCTTAGACGAGGGACCTCTGATGCTCATTTGGACAGCAGCATCATGGTGGCTGCCTCGGGGCTGGTGGGATTACCCAGCAGGACAGCCCAGGGGTCACTTTTTTTTTTTTTTTTTTTTTTGAGATGGAGTCTCGCTCTGTCACCCACGCTGGAGTGCGGTGGTGCGATCTTGGCTCACTGCAAGCTCTGCCTCCTGGGTTCATGCCATTCTCCTGCCTCAGCCTCCCGAGTAGCTGGGACTACAGGTGCCCGCCACCACGCCCAGCTAATTTTTTCTATTTTTAGTATAGACGGGGTTTCACCGTGTTAGCCAGGATGGTCTCCATCTCCTCACCTCATGATTCACCCGCCTCAGCTTCCCAAAATGCTGGGATTACAGGCGTGAGCCCCCGTGCCCAGCCTCTTTTTTTTTTTATTTTTTGACATGGAATCTCTCTGTGTCACCCAGACTGGAGTGCAGTGGCACGATCTCGGCTCACTGCAACCTCGGCCACCCGGGTTTAAGCAATTCTGCCGCCTCAGCCTCCCCAGTAGCTGGGATTACAGGTGTGCACCACCACGCCTGGCTAATTTTTGTATTTTTAGTAGAGATAGGGTTTCACCATGTTGGCCAGGCTGGTCTCCAACTCCTGACCTCAAGTGACCCACCCGCCTCGGCCTCCCAAAGTGCTGGGATTACAGGCGTGAGCCACCACGCCCAGCCAGGCCACCTTTCAACAGACGGCCCCGGTGGCCGTTCTCAGGTGGGACTGATCTGGTCCTGCTGCTGCCTTCACTGAGCGGCATCAGGAGAACTAGCTGGCCGCTGTCCAGGTTCTGCGCTCCCAGCTCTGCTGGGTCTACTCTGGAGTTCAGGGCTCATGATGGTGTCCCTGTGTGTAGGTCTGCAGAACGAGGTGGTGCGGGAAGGGTGGGCCCTGGGTCCCACCGACCAAGGCTCTGGAACTTCCTTCTCCATGTTGGGTGCAGGCTCGGGCCAGAGCTCTGTGATGCACCAGCGCCCTGCTGGGGGTGGGTGGGGAGCACAGAGCCCCAAGGTCTGCCTGTGCCTGTGGGTGACCAGGTAGCTTCTTCTGCTCTCTCTGCCCAGTTGGCCCATAGCAGCCTTAGGAGGGAGGCAGGGTACAGAGGGGTGGCAGAGGACCCTCGCCAGAGCCCAGGGTCCCTTGCGCCCCCAGGCCTTTTCTGGGGAGACCAGGAGGCGTGGAGGTCCCGGGGCAGCTGCGAGCCCTTTCTGGGCTGGCTCTTCACATGCACAGACTTGCCCTGGAGCTCCCTGGCCATGATCTGCCTTCACAGAAACCCCGGGGGGCCGGATGAGAAGGCTCCAGAGAAACGGGCCGTCCGTCGAGGAGCTGGCATCCAGATGGGGATCCCTCGGCCGACTTGGCGAGGACACACAAAACACAAGGTAAATGCCCAGAGGGTGTGTCTTGTGGTCCCCAGCACGGGCCTGGTGGATCTCGGTCAGCCTTTCTTTGACCCTGGTGTGGGGGCCACCAGTGCCTCCTCATGGCTGGCCCTGCTCCCGGTCACTGCTGGGCACCGATGACCCCCTCTCATTCTCCCAGGCACCCCCTGAGAGAGACTCGTGTGAGTCCAATTTTCTTCTTTCTTTCTTTTTTTGAGATAGGTTCTCACTCTGTTGTCCAGGCTGGACTGCTGTGGTGAGAGATCAGCATTTAACGCTGCCTCAACCTCCTGGGCTCAAGCGGTCCTCCCGCCTCAGCCTCTGGAATAGCTGGAACTACAGGTACATGCCACCACACTCAGATAATTTTTTGTTTTTATTTTGTAGAGATGGGGTATTACATTGCCCAAGCTGGTCTTGAACTTCTAACCCCAAGCAATCCTCCTGTCTCGGTCTCTCAAAATGCTGGGATTACAGGCATGTGCCACTGTGCCCGGCTTAGTCTGATTTTCTTTTTTTCTTTTTTTTTTTGAGACAGTCTCACTCTGTCGCCCAGGCTGGAGTGCAGTGGTGATCTCAGCTCACCACAGCTTCTGCCGCCCAGGTTCAAGTGATTCTCTTGCCTCAGCCTCCTGAGTAGCTGGGATTACAGGGATTACAGGCACCTGCCACGGCGCCTGGCTAATTTTTGTATTTTTAGTAGACACAGGGTTTCACCATCTTGGCCAGGCTGGTCTTGAACTCCTGACCTCATGATCTGCCTGCTTTGGCCTCCCACAGTGCTGGAATTACAGGCGTGAGCCACCCCTCCCAGCGAAGTCTGATTTTCAAATGAGGCTCAGCAGGGCCGGGAGCTACCTGGTCACCCAAGGGCACAGGCGGATCTGAGAGAAGGTGGTTTCCTGTGGGGTCCCGGGACCTGTAGCAGACAGAGCCTCTAGCCCTGCTCCTGGGGATCCTCGCCCTAGATACCCGGGGAAGTCGCTGAGCCTCAGTTCCTCGGCCCCTGGTCCCTGGCACCCCAGAGCCTGCCTGGCCTCCGACCCTCAAGCCTCTCACCTTTTCTTTTCCTCCAGGCTCCTCTCCCGTTTTCTAAACCTTCTCCTCAAAGATCCTCAGGGTCAGCCGGGCGCGGTGGCTCATGCCTGTAATCCCAGCACTTTGGGAGGCCAAGGTGGGCAGATCACCTGAGGTCAGGAGTTCGAGACCAGCCTGGCCAACAGGGTGAAACCCCGTCTCTACTAAAAATACAAAAATTAGCTGGGCCTGGTGGCACGCACCTGTAAGCCCAGCTACTCAGGAGGCTAGCAGGAGAATCGCTTAAGCCCGGGAAGCGGAGGTTGTGGTGAGCCGAGATTGTGCCACTGCACTCCAGCCTGGTGACAGAGCAAGACTCCATCTGAAAAAAAAAAAAAAAAAAAAAATCCTCAGGGTCCCCGGGAACCTACTGGAGCCAGGGACAGCCACATCTGGATGGAAACTGCAGTGCCCTATGGGGTCAGGCACATGCTAGAGGCAGCCAGGTCCCAGGGGAAGAGGAAGGAGAGGTGGTGCTGGCCTAGGGGGCAGGGGTGTGGGGGACAGGGCTAAGCCGGCCGTCTCTGCCAGTAGAAGGCAGCCTTTCCTGAAATGGACTTTGGGAGTTTGTGATATAATTGACGTCGCTGCCTGCTGGAGTCAGGAACTGGCCCAGAGTGTCATCCATCCCCTTCACTCCAGCCTCAGAAGGTGGAATTGTGCCCCCCAAATATGTCCAAGCCCTGATGCCCTCACACCTGTGAATGTGACCAGATTTAGAAACAGGGTCGGCCGGGTGCGGTGGCTCACGCCTGTAATCCCAGCACTTTGGGAGGCCGAGGTGGGCGGATCACCTGAGGTTGGGAGTCTGAGACCAGCTGGACCAAAATGGAGAAACCCCCTCTCTACTAAAAATACAAAAAATTAGTTGGGCGTGGTGGCGCATGCCTGTAATCTCAGCTACTCGGGCTTAGGCAGGAGAATCACTTGAACCCGGGAGGTAGAGGTTGTGGTGAGCTGAGATCACGCCATTGCACTCCAGCCTGGGCAACAAGAGCAAAACTCCATCTCAAAAAAAAAAAGAAAGAAAGAAAGAAAAAGAAATACGGTCTTTGCAGCTATAATCAAGCTAAGATGAGGTCAGACTGGAGTAGAGTGGGCCCTAATCCAGTGCCTGGTGTCCTTCTAAGAGTGAGACACTGAGGACGGGCACAGTGGATCACACCTGTAAATCCCAGCACTTTGGGAGGCTGAGGCGGGCGGATCACCAGGTCAAGAGATGGAGACCATCCTGGCCAACATGGTGAAACCCCGTCTCTACTAAAAATACAAAAATTAGCTGGGCATGGTGGTGTGCACCTGCAGTCCCAGTTATTCAGGGAGCTGAGGTAGGAGAATCACTTGAACCCTGCAGGCGGAGATTGCAGTGAGCCGAGATCGTGCCACTGCATTCCAGCCTGGGTGACAGAGCAAGGCTCCGTCTCAAAAAAAAAAAAAAAAAGACACTGAGACAGCCCCAATGCCAATGAGCTGTGCACTTAAAAATTGTTAAAATGGTAGATTATATATATAACCACAATTTAAAAAATAACCACATAAAATTTTAGGAGCCTGAAGTTACGGGGCGTGTATACAGTGAGGGACCGCACCGCCCGCCGGCAGCTTTCATCTGTCAACTCCTAGTGAGAAAAACACTCACCCACCAAAAAAAGGGAAAATCGAAAATGGTTCTGATTTCGAGAGTGAGTGCTTGCAGGACATTTGAGTATATGAAGTCAAATGGACAAATTCAAACCTGGGCCTTGTTACCAGGCAAGTTACTGAAATACTTCATTCAGTTTTGCCACCTGACAATATACAGTTTTAGAAAGAATATGTATACAGAAAAAGAGTGAAGCAGAGAGAGATTGGAGACCACCTGAAGCTGGGACAGAGGCCACGACAGGCCTCCCCGCAGAGCCTCCAGAAGGATCCACACCGCCGCACGTCGGTGGCCAGCTTCTGGCCTCTCAATCCGTAAGAAAAGAGCTTCCTGCCATTGAAGCGCCCAGTCTGTGGCCATTTGTTGCACAGCCAAGGACACCAAGGCCCGGACCCAGCTGTGTGTGTGCTCTGGGGAGGCAGAGGGTGAGGGGGACTCTCTGCTCCCAGGGTCGGTGCTTGGGGGGGGTCTCCCAGGAGCAGGATGGGGCACGGCTCCTCCCTCCTCCAGTGCAGGTTGGGAGGCCTCAGGGGGCTTCACCTGCCAGGAATGCCCATGGACCCAGGAGGCACAGGGTGGGGTTCCCTGAAATCTCTGGAGGCTGGGGCTGGGGGAAACAGGCTGTTCCAGGGAGGGGCCCTGGGACTGCGGCCACACACGAGCTGGGAGGGATCCGGCCTGTGCCTGGGCACTTAGCCTGAGTGTGGGGGGGACTAGGGCCTGTGCAGGTCACGTGGCCTCCACGGTGTCAGCTCCAAGGGACTCTGCTCAGCCTCCTCTTAGTCAACCTGGGGACGACTCCTTCCTGGTGGGACCTCCCTTCTTGAGGCTTCCCAGAGGCGCTCCTGTGTCTCTGGTCTCCGCTTCCCGGTCCCTCCTCCCTCCTGAAGCTCCATCCTGTCCCCAGCATCCCTGAGATGACATCCACGCCAGTTTCCCATTCCGTGCTCTGCGGCAAGCTCCGGAGTCCACATCTCCAAGCTGAGCAGGCATCCCTCACATGCTCCTGCTCGAACCGGCTGCCTGACGACCTCCTTGAGCCCAGCAGATGGCCACACAGAACCCTGAGTTGCCGTAGAACCTGCTGGCCCTCTGGCACCCATCTCAGTGAGGGGCCCCCTCACCCCAGGAGCACAGGCCTGTGGCTGTGTTCCTGTGTGACTCTGCTCCCCACACCCGCACAACACCCACAACAGATCCTGGGCATCTTCAAAATTCAGGCAATGTCCAGCTCGGGCCTTCCCAGCCACTCAGCTGCCTCCCCAACCCAGCACCTCCTCCCTGGCCCTGCATCCCCTCCGCTGGGACCTCCTCTGGTTCCCTCCCTGCAAGCAGCCCAGGCTTCAAGCCCTCCATGGGCCCCCCAGGGCACAGTCCCAGAGCCAAAGTCTTCCCCTCGGCCTTCCAGGACCTCTGTAATCCAGCCACCGGCTCGAACCCTCTGACCCCATCTCTTCTCCCCTCCCCATTTCCTGCCCCCACTGAAGGCCCAGTGGCCTCCTTTCCTTCCTGGAAGCCCCAGGGCCTTTGTGCCTGCCAGTCTCCCAATCAGAAATGCCCCCCAGTCAGGGCGCGGTGGCTCACGCCTGTAATCCCAGCACTTTGGGAGGCTGAAGCAGGTGGATCACGAAGTCAGGAGATAGAGACCATCCTGGCTAACATGGTGAAACCCCGTCTCTACTAAAAATGCAAAAATTAGCTGGGCGTGGTGGCCGGCACCTGTAATCCCAGCTACTCAGGAGGCTGAGGCAGGAGAATTGCTTGAACCTGGGAGGCGGAGGTTGCAGTGAGCCGAGATCACGCCACTGCACTCCAGCCTGGGCGACAGAGAAAGACTCTGTCTCAAAAAAAAAAAGAAAAAGAAATGCCCCCAGCTGTATGCCTCCTCCTCGCCCGCAGTACTGTACTCCAAGGTCACCTTGGCTGCCCCACTGAACACTGCAGCCCCTCGAGCCGCTATGCACACCCTCAACAACGCAGGCGCCAGCGCTTGGCTCCATGCCGTGTCCCAGCTCCTGTGCACCCACGCCAGCCCTGTGTGCCCATGTGGTGACTGAACCAGGCGGCCAGCTGACCCATGGGGTGCCCCTTCCCTGCGAGCTGCTTCCTTCCTCATCCACAGGGTACTTGGAGACTGGCTCCAGGCTGGGCCCCTGTCTGGAGCGCTGAGGCCTGCCTGTCGGCCTGGGATGACTGCAGAGGCTGCTGTCAAGGCAGTTGTGCTCCGTGGCCAGGACAAGCAAGCCGACCTAGGGGCCCAAGAGACCAAGATGAGCTCTCCAGCCCCACAGCCCGGCCCTGAGCCTCCTCTGCTGAAGCCAGTCCATGCGCTGACAGCGGTATGGGGCCTGGATGATTGGTGCAGGAATAAGCAAAGAGACCCTGGACCCGAGGGTGGGTCCAGAAAGCGGCCCCTCCCCTACAGCGATTTATAACAAAGTCCCCTGCAGAGCAGGGGGAAGAGGTGGCCTTTCCCTGCCACATGTCCAGTATCAGTTGGACATTGACAGAAGAAAGTGACTCCATCCCCACAATTAATTTAAAATGAGTCACAGAGCAGGCTGGGCATGGTGGCTCACACCTGTAATCCCAGCACTTTGGGAGGCTGAGGCGGGCGGATCACTTCAGGCCAGGAGTTCAAGACCAGCCTGGCCAACATGGTGAAACCCTGTCTCTACTAAAAATACAAAACTTAGCCGGGCGTGGTGGCACACTCCTGTAATCCCAGCTACTCGGGAGGCTGAAGCACAAGAATTGTTTGAACCCGGGAGACAGAGGTTGCAATGAGCTGAAATTGCACCACCGCACACCAGCCTGGGTGACAGAGGGAGACTCTGTCTCAAAAAATAATACTAATAAATGAAATAAGTCATAGAGTGAAGTGTGAAAACTAAGCCCCAAAGCTTCTAGAATAAAACATTGCAAAATCTCTTCAAGACACTGTGGTCAGGCCAGGCACAGTGGCTCACACCTGTAATCCCAGCACTTTGGGAGGCCGAGGTGGGTGGATCACCTGAGGTCAGGAGTTCGAGACCAGCCTGGCCAACATGGTGAAACCCTGTCTCTACTAAAAATATAAAAATTAGCTGGGTGTGGTGGCAGGCGCCTGTAATCCCAGCTACTTGGGAGGCTGAGGCAGGAGAATCACCTGAACCCAGGAGGCAGAGGTTGCAGTGAGCTGATATCGTGCCATTGCACTTCAGCCTGGGCGACAAAGCGAGACTCCGTCTCAAAAGAAAAAGAAGACACTGTGGTCAGCAAAGATTTCTAACATAGAACACAGAGGGACTCGCCATAAAAGACTGGGCTTCCTTAAAATCAACAATTTTGAGACACCATCAAGAGAGTAAAAAGGTAAGTTGCAGATGAATGTACTGTTCGCCTCGGTTTGTCTTAATAGATTCTGATGAATGTACTGTTCACCTCAGTGTGTCTTAATAGATTCTGATGAATGTACTGTTCGCCTCAGTGTGTCTTAATAGATTCTGGACCAAGGTCTTCTGCCCAGAATATATCAAGAACTCCTACAAATTGATAAGAAAAAGATAAACAAACCAATTTTTAAAATGGGCAATACACTTGAACAGGTACTTCTCAGACCTGGAGCGCATTGAAAGGGCTAAATGCAGTGAAAAACTGGTCAGCCTCATTAGTCACCAGGGAAATAAGCATTTAAACCACAATGAGATGCCACTTCATACCTTCACAAAGGCTAAAATTACAGACTGACTATCCGTTATTTCTTTTTTCTTTTTTTGGAGACAGAGTCTTGCTCTGTTGCCCAGGCTGGAGTGCAGTGGCGCGATCTCGGCTCACTGCAAACTCTGCCTCCTGCAAACGATTCTCCTGCCTCAGCCTCCCAAGTAGCTGGAATTACAGGCATGCACAACCATGCTAGGCTAATTTTTGCATTTTTAGTAGAGATGGGGTTTTACCATGTTGGCCAGGCTGGTCTTGAACTCTTGATCTCAGGTGATCCACCCACCATGGCCTCCCAAAGTGCTGGGGTTACAGGTTTGAGCCACTGTGCCTGGCCAAAGACTACCTATTCTAAACGTTGGTGAGGATGTGGAACAACCACAGCTCTCCTCTCTTTCCAGTGGGAGTTTAACGTGGCACAACTGCCTGAAAACCATTTGGTGATTTCTGTGAATTCCTATGCCTTCCCTATGAACCAGTAATTCCACTCCTAGATGGGCTTAACCTGTGATGGTTAATTTTCTGTGTCAACTTGTCTGGGGCACAGGGTGCCCAGATATTTGGTGAGCATAATTTGGGCTATTTCTTCGAGGGTGTTTCTGCATGAGATGACCTGGTGCTCTGAGTGAAGCTGACTGCCCTCCCCAGTGTGGGCTGGCCCCATGCACTCAGCTGAGGAAATACTAGGATAGAATAAGAAGTCCCAGGAATCAGAGGGCCGGCTCTCCCTGGGTCCCAAGCCTGCCAGCTTTCAGCCTGGAGCGGTGGTATCGCTCTCCGGGGTCTCCAGGGTGCCAACTGTGGCTCTCGGGACTTCTCAGTCTCCATCATCACAGGAGCAGATTCCTTCTCATCGATCTCTTTCTCCAGATACAGAGATGGGTGTGTCTCCTGGTGGCTCTGGTTCTTTGGAGAACCCCAGCTAATACACACCAGAGACAGAGAAGGGCTTCTGTGACCAAGGGACACAAACAGGAACCTGCTGAGCAGAGTTCCTCATCACAGCCCTTGTGCGTTTCTTTTTTTTTTTTTTTTTTTTTTGAGATGGAGTCTCGCTCTGCCGCCCAGGCTGGAGTGCAGTGGCGCAATCTCCGCTCACTGCAAGCTCTGCCTCCCGGGTTCACGCCATTCTCCTGCCTCAGCCTCCCCAGTAGCTGGGACTACAGGCGCCTGCCACCACGCCCGGATAATTTTTTGTATTTTTAGTAGAGTTGGGGTTTCACTGTGTTGGCCAGGATTGTCTTGATCTCCTGACCTTGTGATCTGCCCGCCTCGGCCTCCCAAAGTGCTGGGATGCCACCACGCCCGGCCGTTGTGCATTTCTTTAGGGATGCCGTAACAAAGTTCCCCAGTCGGGCGGCCTAAAGGAACACCACTGCATTCTCTCACAGTCTGTAAAGCCAAGGCCTGGAATCAAGGCATGGGCAGGATCGGCTCCTTCTGAAAGCTCTGAGGGAAAATCCTTCCGGCACCTCTCCGCAGCTTCTGGGGACTGCAGCAACGCCCCCCGGGTATCTGTGTCTGGTCTCCCTCCGCCTCGCTCTTCTAAGGACACCTGTCATTGGATTTAGGACCCACTCAACTCCAAGATAATCTTTGTAAATGTCATTAATTAATTTGTAAATGTCACCTGAGATCAAGAGTTCAAGACCAGCCTGGCCAACATGGTAAAACCCTGTCTCTACTAAAAATGCAAAAATTAGCCTGGCATGGTGGTGCATGCCTGTAATTCCGGCTACTTGGGAGCCTGAGGCAGGAGAATCGTTTGAACCCAGGAGGCAGAGTTTGCAGTGTGCTGAGATCGCGCCATTGCACTGCAGCCTGGGCAACAGAGCAACACTCTGTCTCCAAAAAAAAGAAAAAATAAATAAAGAATAGTCAGTCTGTAATTAAATGTCATTAATTAATGACACTTACAAAGATTATTTTTCCAAAGAAGGTCCCTTTCATAGGATCTGGGTGGACACATCTTTTGGGTGCCACCATTCAACAAGCCCCAAACCAGAAATGACCCAAATGTCCATCAGTGGGAGGCTGGGTCAGTGTGCCGTGGTTTATTCCTACATGGGATATAATTCAGCAACAAAGAGGAGCCACTGATGCATGTGGCAACTCAGATGAATCTCCCAGGCCTGACGCCGAACTCAAGCAGCAAGATAGGACCAAGGCCTGAGGAAGGTGAAGCTACCAGGTGGGCCTTAGTAGCGGACCCTGGTCAGGGCTTGGAGTGCCGGCTGAAGACCCAAGGGCTGCACGAGAATCTCATGGGTGAGAACGCGTTGAGCTGCAGCCCAAAGATGGAAGCATTTATTTATTTATTTATTTATTTATTTATTTATTTATTTTTGAGATGGAGTCTTGCTCTGTCGCTCAGGCTGGAGTGCGGTGGCACAATCCCAGCTCACTACAACCTCCGCCTCCTGGGTTCAAGCAATTCTGCCTCAGCCTCCTGACTAACTGGGACTACAGGCATGCGCCACCATGGCCAGCTAATGTTTTTCACCATATTGACCAGGCTGGTCTTGAACTCCTGACCTTGTGATCCGCCCACCTTGGCCTCCCAAAGTGCTGGATTACCGGCGTGGGCCACTGCACCAGGCCGATGGGAGCATTTTACCGCCTGGATGCTGTACCTTGACTGAAAAGGGAACCCCAACCAAACCCTGAAGCTGGGGTGGGTGCAATTTGAGTTTGGGGAGGGTGGTGAGCAGGTGCGGGTGGGGCTGGGGGAGTCAGGGGGGCTGGGGGAGTTGGGGGAGCTGGCAGAGTCTTTGGGGCTGGGGGATTCCAGGGGGGCTGGGGGAGTCGGGGGCTCTGCCTTTTGCAGCTTGGCCTCAGGCACTCACTCCACATCTCTAAGCATCAGTTTCTCCATCTGTCAAATGGGTGAGTGAGCCCCGCCCCAGACACTGCAGAGCGCGCCAAGCCAGGCAACTTCTGGGGGGCTTAACGAGTGTTCGTCTTAGTCCACCTGCCCCGTGGGGAGAGCCCACTCCACAGGGAGGGAGCCGGGCCGGCCTCGAGGCAGGAGGCTGGAAGCAGCACTTGCAGGTGTGTGTGTGAGCAGGCCAGTGTGTGCTGATGCACGTGTGTGTTCACATGAGCACATGCATAAATATCTCAAGTGAAATTAACATCGGGAAGAGTCCACCAGAAATGAAATAACACACGTGGGCTGGCTCAGTATTTTTTTTTTTTTTTTTCAGATGGAGTTTTGTTCTTGTTGCCCAGGCTGGAGTGCAATGGTGTCGTCTCGGCTCACCGCAGCCTCTGCCTCCCTGGTTCAAGCGATTCTCCTGCCTCGGTCACCCAAGTAGTTGGGATTACAGGTGCCTGCCACCACATCCAGCTAATTTTTTGTATTTTTAGTAGAGATGGGGTTTCTCCATGTTAGTCAGGCTGGTCTCAAACTCCTGACCTCAGGTGATCCGCCCGCCTCGGCCTCCCAAAGTACTGGGATTACAGGCGTGAGCCACCACGCCGCGCCCCGGTCTTTTTTTTTTAAGAGAGAGTTTGCTCTGTCACCCAGGCTGGAGTGTAGGTGGCACAATCTCGGCTCACTGCAGCCTCCACTTCCCGGGTTCAAGCAATTCTCCCACCTCAGCCTCCTGAGTAGCTGGGATTACAGGCGCCCACCACCATGCCTGGCTAATTTTTGTATTTCGGGGTTTCACCATGTTGGCCAGGCTGATCTCAAACTCCTGACCTCAGGTGACCCACCTGCCTTGGCCTCCCAAAGTACCGGGATTACAAGTGTGAGCCACCGTGCCCGGCCAAGACTCTTTTGATGTCAGAAAAAATACTGAATGCCAGAATCTGGGCTCATAGTGTGTGGGCGGCTACACATCAGGGTTCAGCATGTATGTTGAGGGGTCTGCCTCGGCCCCTCCATTCCTGGGCCCAAGCAGATGGGGTAGCAGGTGGGGAAGGGTCTCAGTTGTCTGGGTGGGCTTTCTGGCCCACCCCACTCTCCCCTCCACCCAGGATGGGGTGTCCTGCTGGATCAGGGAGTCTCAGGGCTCCCAGGCATTCTGAATGCTGGAGCTTGGGCACCACTGCACTGGGTCCCCTCCCCAGGGCGCAGCAGGCCCTACGTCAAAGGACATGCCCACCCTACCTCCCCCTCAACCCCTCAGTCAGGCCAGGCCCTGCCCAGCCCCCTTGGGGCTGCAGTTTCTCAGGGAACAGCACTGCCCAGAGCACCTCCCCCACGGCAGCCACTGCCCGCCCTGCCCTAGGCATCCCTCCCTGCGGCCCCACAGGGACATGAAGATAGCAGCATGGCGGCAGGCTCCCTGTGCAGTGTGCTTCCTGCCAGGAAACTCGTCGGCCTTCCGCTGGCATCACACATCCCTGACCCTCCCTGAGGGTCCTCCCAGGTTTCCCAGGCCGGGGGCAAGGGGCAGAGCAGCAGGAGACAGGAGTGGTGATCCACCAGGCAAGGTGCTGGGCTGGTGAAGGCAACCTCTGGGATCCCTGTCCTGGCTGGGGCCAGGAATGGGAGAGGCTCGGGGGGATGCTGGGGCAGAGCCCGGGAGCTGGAGGGGAAGCAGGCGGGGAGAGAGCAGAGCCCCGCTGAAGGGAGACACACTGAGCCCTGGGCACAGGTGGGGCAGGCTTTGAGTCCTCCTTGGCCAGGAGACTCCCAGGAGGGATGGCAAGAAGGCAGGGGTGGGCCACCAGGAGCCTGCAGAGCCCGTCCACATCTGCCAGGCACCGCCTGTATGACAGGCCAGCTCCCAGTGTGGTTGAGGTCCCAGGTCCCTCCGGCGCCCAGCAATGCCCAGGTCCCAGACAGGACAGGTTGCGGCCTCCCTCTCACCAGCAGGACCTGCTGGGCATCTGAGCTGCCTGGGGTGTTACAGGTGAGCCAGTAGTGGCGGGTGGGAGGTGACGTGTCATGGGTGAACCAGCGGTGGTGGGTGGGAGGTGTTGAGCCAGTCCTGGGCAGCGTATGGCTGGATGGGAGGTGTCCCAGGCCATACTTTGAAAAGGACAAATGGACTGGGTCGCTGCCCTGGAGCTCATAACACGTACCTGGCTGTGCCCCCCGCTCCCCCCACACCCCGCTCCCCACCCCTCCACCCCCCTGCTCCCCCCCACTCCCCACCCCCCCACCCCTCCACGACCCCCCCGCCTCCCCCTACATCCTCCCCGCTCCCCCCATCCCCCCCAACTCCCCCCGGCTCCCGCCCACTCCCCCCACACCCCCCCACTGCCTCCGCTCCTCTCAATCTACCCCACCCCCGCCGCTTCCCCCCACTCCCCCCATCCCCCTGCTCTCCCCCCACTCCCTACTCCCCACCCCCACCCCCGCCCAGGCAAGCCTCAGGGGTAGTGGCTGTGACTGCAGGAGCAGAGCCAGAACAGCTGGCGGAGACCAAACCTGGTCATCCTTCGCAGGCTGTGTGGCCATGGGCAAGTCACTCTACCTCTCTGGGTCCTGGTCTCCACATTTTCAGAGTAGGGGCAGTTTCTCTGTGCCCTGAAAGTGGCTGGGAGTCTAGGCCAGGGGACAGCTCAGGGCAAGTTCTCAAGGGCCCCAGAAGCATCTGGGGTGCAGGGGAGGCTCCAGGATCCCCAGTTTCCCACCTTTAAATGAAGTGACTCGAGACCCTCTGAGATGAAGGGACCCTGGACGTTGATCATTTTGACCTCCCATCTCTAGGAGCACGTCCAGAGTCTGCCATTCCTTCCAGAAAGGAAAAAGAAGAACTCACACCCAGGTCTCCCAGGGAGGTGGGGGTGGGGTCGGGCAGCAGCCAGGAAACACGAGAATGTTCGTCATGGTGGGCAGGTGCTGCACGGGCGGCCGGGCAGGGTGAGTCCATGGTCAGCACCAGCAGCGAGCTGTCATCTCCCTGTGCCTCAGTTCCCTTCTCTGTAAAACAGAACTCTGCACCCCCCCCCCCCCCACCCCATGCCGAGGTGCTGGGCAAAGCTGCGAAGGTGCTGGTGCCCGGCCACCCTCAGTCAAGGTGGCAAGAACTCCTCGGTGAGTGGACGTGGCCCCACAGGGATGTAAGGGATGAGGCAGAACCCAGGGCTCCCCAAGTTCCAGGTCCACGCTCCCCTGCACACGGGCCCACCGCCGCCCTTTCCAGAGAGAAAAAGAAATTTCTGTCTAAAGCCAGTCAGAATGCCCCCAGACTCCACACTGGTGACGTCCAAATCTCCCCAGACACCAGTGTGACCTCAGTCCTTTCTCCCAGCCGGTTCGCTCAGCCCTTGCTCCCTGCCGGCCTGCAGGTCCTGGTCCTTCTGCCACAGGCTAGCAGGCGCCCCACAGCCGGATGGCGGCTCAGACAGAGACTGGGGTGCTGGATCTCCTGGGAGGAACGTCACAGCCACACCCTCCGCCGGGCTGGGGACAGCTGCCCACGGGCCGGGCCAGGCCAGTGCTGGGATTATGTCTGGGGCCACCCAACAAAGGACCACAAATGGGGCAGCTGCAAACAACAGAAGTTTATTCTCTCTCGGTCCTGGTGGCCGGAAGAGAATCAAAATCAAAATCAAGCTGTCGGCAGGACTGTCCTCTCTCTGCAGGCTGCAGGGCAGGTTCTTCCCGCCTCTTCTGGCGTTTGGTGGCCCCAGGCGTCCCGTGGACATGGCCTGTCTCGCCTCCCTCTCAAATCTCCCCCGACCTCCGTCTTCTAAGAGCCTTTGTCTCTGGACAAAGACCCTTTTCCCAAATAAGTCTGTCGTGTTCACAGGCTCCAGGTGGACCGATCATTTGGGGGCCGCCACTGTGCCCACTGCAGTGGAGTCGGGGACAGGGCCACTCATGGCCATGAGGCCACAAACGGGTGTGGGGTCTGAGAGCAGCAGGCAGGTCACCCAACACCAGACGGGAAAGCCCAAGCAGGGGTGGCCGAGAGAGCTTGGAGGGCAATCGGGTGAAACGCCTGCCCTCAGAAGAAGAGATGGGACATGGCACTCGGTGGGGCCTCACCCGCGGCCTCTGGTTCTCCCCGTGCCTTGGCGCCACCCCCGCTCCATCCTGTCCCTTCACTCCCCTGTGGGAGAGGGTTTTCCCACAATGGCCTGGACAGGGAGGGCTTGGGAGGTGGGTGACCCGCCCGGTGTGCCCAGCTGGAACTGGCCAACTTGGGCCCAGGTCCATGTGAGTCCCGGGCCCCGCTGCCTCCTGAGACCAGGGAGCGTTTCCCTCTCTGGCGATGAGCACGGGAGCTCCTGGCAGGATGGCGACCGTCCGGCAGGCCCGGAGAGGAGGCAGCTGCTGCATCCTCGGCGCTGGCTCTCAGGGATGGCTGGGCTGTTAGGCCCGAGCTAGACCTGCTGCTGCCGTGTGGAGAAGAGGTGGCCCCAGGAGCCCACTGTCTCAGGTGTGGGCCATCTCCATGCCTGTGCCTGTCCTCATCACATACCAGGCAGTCCCCACCAGCACCCACATCCTCACCAGGGCTCTGCACGGCCCCTCCTCTGGTCCCCACCCATGTGTCAGCTCCTCATAGTTCCAGGGGGCCAGCCGGCATCCCCGGGGCCCAAGCCCTTGGAGGATGTGGTCTGGGAGGATGGGACAGACACCTCTTCCCCAGGCCTGCCTCTGATGTGTCACCCAAACCTTTCAACTTTGCACCTCAGGTTTATTTATTTATTTATTTTTATTTTTTTGAGACAGACTCGCTCTGTCGCCCAGGCTGCAGGCTGTGGGGTGTGGCGTGATCTTGGCTCACTGCAACCTCTGCCTCTCAGGTTCAAGCCATTCTCCTGCCTCAGCCTCCTGAGTAGCTGGGATTACAGGTGCGTGGCACCACACCCAGCTAATTTTTGTATTTTTAGTAGAGATGGGGTTTCACCACGTTGGCCAGGCTGGCCTTGAACTCCGGACCTCAAGTGATCCACCCACCTCAGCCGCCCAAAGTGCTGGGATTACAGGCATGAGCCAATGCACCTGGTGGGACCTCAGGTCTGTAATCATCTAAATCACCCAATAGCGGGAGGCAGCAAGACCTGGGCAGCGAGGGCCAGGCAGGAGGGCCATCTGCCTGCCCCCTGCTGTCCCCTCCCCACCCCCACCTCTCCCAGGCACTACAGCCTGGGGCAGCCCCTCTCCCAGGGCCCCACCCTCAGCCTCCTGTGCAGGTGAGCAGGAGCAGGCAGCCTCACTGGAGCCCAGATGATGGAGCCGGAGCCCCTGCCCCACCCCACCTGCATTTGAGGGGTGGGCTCTGCTTCTGGCCATGGGGAAGGACAGCCCCCCACACTCCACAAAGCCTGCGCCTTGGCTGCTTGGCTGTCTGGGCCAATTCTGGTTGTCCTGAACCAGAGGCCACCAGTGGCCCCCGTGGGGGCTCAGAACCAAAATCCCACATTCTCGGAGGTTTTTGGGGTCCTCAGGGTTGGGTAGTGCAGCAGTGTGCAGGCTGGGAGGGAAGCCTGGAATCAAATCCTGGCTCCCCTTCTTCCCGTTTGGTGGCCTTGAGGGGGAGTGAGCGCTTCCTGGTGACTGAGCCTCGCTTTCCTCGTGTGTCCTGGGCTCGGAGAAGTCCTTTCTGGAGGAAGGAGGGTCCCTTCCTCTTGGTCAGGGCGGGGAGGAAATGTGCCCCAAGGAGGGATGGCAGCGCCCACTGCGCCCATTTCCTCTTTCCCCCACCCCGGGCTCCTTCTCTGATCCCGTGCTGGGGACTCTTTCCTGCCCCTCAGAGTCTGAGGCTTCTAGACCTGCGCTGTTCATACCTTGACCCCACCCCAGCCCCCATGTTCGCAAGCCCGTGTCCCCTGGAGCCACTTGTCACACAGGACCCTCTCCTGCGGAGTCCCTGGGCTCCACTCGCCCCCACGGGGTTTCCAGCTTGCAGCCTGGGGTCCTGGGACGGGTGCAGGGAGGCAAGTGGCCCCCAGCCCAGGGAGCCACATCATGCAGAAAATTCGGCAAAACCCAGCTTCCTCCGAGTGAGGCGGCTGTCCCAGGGCAAGCTCGATGAGGGCACTGTCGCCCCGCTGCCCCTTGGCCATGGCAGGGTTAGGCTGTAGCATGGGCAAGACTCAGGGGTGCAGAAATCGGAAGGGGAGTCCAAAAGGGGGTCCAGCCCTGCCCAGCAGCCTCACCGCCTGGTGGTTCATCACCCCCATGCTGGGCGAGCTGCCCCCTCTCCAGGGCAGGGCTCCAAACCGCTCTGGGGGAGGCTGGCCTCAGCTGGGTGTCGGGGGGCCTGGTCCCATTTGCCTGGACGCTGTGGGCACCCTGCTCCTCTGGTTCCCCGGGGTCCTGGGCCTCTTGCGGGCAGGAATGCCGTCTGTGCCATCTGGCCAGGGCTCCCCTCACTGTGCACCCTGGCGTTTTGGGGCGTGGGAAGGTGTTCAAGGCTGGTTTCTGTTTCCCCGTCAAGCCCTGAGTGGAGTGCGACCGGAGGCTGGCCAGTGGCTCCCCGGGCACCTAGGGGAGGCTGTGGGCAAACTGAGGCAGTCCAGAGCCTACAATCACTCCAGGGGCCTGTGGGACAGGGATAGGGCTAAGGGGGCCTGGCACCCTGTGGGTTCCCCAGCAGTGTGGCTGGGGACATGGGGACAGAGCCCACCTTGCAGCCTCTGATCTCTGGGCCTGGACATTTGTTTGGAGTAGTGTTCATTGGTTTGTTTTGTTTTCTTTTTTTTGAGACGGAGTCTCTCTCTGTCGCCCAGGTTGGAGTGCAGTGGCGCGATCTCAGCTCACTGCAAGCTCCGCCTCCTGGGTTCGAGCGATTCTCGTGCCTCAGCCTCCCAAGTAGCTGGGATTACAGGTGTCCACCACCACGCCTGGCTAATTTTTGTATTCTTAGTAGAGACGGGGTTTCACCAAGTTGGCCAGGCTGGTCTTGGACTCCTGGCCTCAGGTGATCCACCCGCCTCAGCCTCCCAAAGTGCTGGGATTACAGGTGTGAACCACCATGCCCGGCCTGTTTTGTTTTCTGATTGCAAAATGAATACATTTCAAAAGGGAAATCTGAAAAATATAGAAAATCCACCCGTCAACCCATCATGCTATACCCAGGTGCACTACCTCCAGCTTTCAGGTCCCCCAACCTCAGCCAAGGGTCTCCACATACTTCTCCCTTCTGTAATTGGGTCTTTCTGTGGGGGCTGGGGAATGGGTGGATGGATGCCCAGGGTGGGGGCTACCTCCTCTGGACTACCAAGACCTCTCCAGCAATGAGGCGCATGCTGGAGCCAGACCAGGACTGGGGTGTACTCACCATGAGCTTGTGTCGCCATCTGGGCCTGGGCTGGGAGCAGGAACCTCTGGGGAAGGGCAAGCATGTTTCAGAGTCATCGGGATCAGGGCCACCCTCTCCCTTCCCCAGTGTCTGCAGCCATTTTCATAGGAAAAAAACTGGGTTTAACAAAGCTGTTCCAGACCTCCAGACCTGAAACTGATTTCTACCCTTCTGTGTGGCCCTAAGGCTCCCAGGCACGAGGCGCATAGCTCGGGGAAGACAGTGCCTCTGACACCCATTTAAGAGTTAACTGAGGCCAAAAAGCCACTCTGCACGCCCCTCTTGTTCAGAGGTTCACTGATCCCCTGGTCCCGTGGTCACCACGGGGTATGGGTGCAGACAAAGCCGTGTTCATGGAAGCTCCAGGCCTGATGACAGTGGCACAAGGACCCCATTCTCTGCTGTCCCCAGCTGCATCCCCTCCCCCAGCCGGCCTGACATCAGAGACAGCGGGTCAGACATCCCGGGATCCCCCACTCCCACCCCAGGACGCAGGCTCAGCTGCTGGGGCTCAGGGAAATTCACAAGGGGGCCTGTGCCGGGGAGACGGGGGGTGGATGAGCTGCCTGAGTGGTGCAGACAGCTGCAGCTTGGCCCAGCAAGTCTTCAGTGGGAAGCTGCCTGCATTTTTACAACTGATATTTGAACCTGAAAGTGGAGGTTCACATCCAGCCTGTTCAACGTAATCTTGTTGGTTCCAGTCCAACGTGACCTTTTGGAATCTGGTTTCCAGACTCTTGCCATATATTAGCAGTTCCTCCCGGCTGCAGGCTGCGATCTGCCTTGCTGGGGCCTCATCTCAGAGAAACAGGCTGGCCGGGAGCATTCGGAGGGGCTTCCCAGGGAGAGCTGGACCCTGACACATCTTTCCGTGGGTGCTGTGGCCAAGATGCCCAATGGCTGGTCATGAGGCCCATTTTGTTCTGCTCCTGGTCTACAAAGTAGAAGTCGGGACGCATCATGTCTGCCCCAGTCATGAGTCTTAGGGTTGTCCCAGGCCCAAAAGCCAGCCAACCCTAGTACTAGTTTTCCAGAAGAATCCAGAGCCTACGCACCCAGGCCCTCAGTGTGAACAAGGGCGCGTTATTTGCTCTCACAGTCTCCTTCTGCTCATCTATAAAATGGGCATGGCCACCATGCCCTCTGTGTCCCAGGCTGTCTAGAGGGTTGAGCAGGAAGGGTAGGATCTGGTACCCACGATGCCCCCGATGCCCACGCAGGCTAGAGAGGGGAGGAATGGAGTTGGCTTAGGCCTGGCTCTCCAATGCCCTCTCTGGGATCTGAACCAGGGTTCTGTCCGTCCCCTGGGGCTGCCTCCCACAGGCCAGCGCTCCTTTATTTCTCCCCGTTGAGCACCCGGGGCGTAGGAATGACAGCATCATTTCCCCAAGCAGCCCCCACAGGGCTCCCTGGATTCCTCTCTGAGAAGCACATGCGCCGGCTCTGGTCTTGGCTCCGTGTACCCCAGCACGACAGAACAAGTGCGACAAGACCAAGGCCTGCAGGGCCGCGGCAAGTGCCCGGAGGGGCGGAGGAGGGGGTAGGGGGTATGCCGGCGCCCGCCAGTGTCGCTGTCCCCGCGCCACATCCCCCCCGGCGTGACCTTCCCTGCCGCGCGGACAAAGGCCAGCAGAGCAGGCGGCGCTTTTAAGGACGCGGCGGCGCGGCGGGCTCGGTGCCAGGAGGCGCCGGGGGTCGGAGGGAGCGGGCGCTCGAGGCCAGAGGAGCGACCCCCGGCAGCCACCCAGGCGCGCCCCGCTCGTCACTCGCTCTCTTCTCCTACTTGCGCCGGCCGGGGGCGGGGCGGGGCGCGGCGGCGAGGGTGGGGGCTTGGCAGCCGGGGTCCTCCCTCCCCGCGCTGTGCTGGAGGCAGCGGGGCGCTCCCCGGAGCTGGGGCGCGGAGGGAGGGCCGAGGGTGCGTCGGGGCCTCATCCGGCCTGGGCCCTCCGAGCAGGAGCGACCCGGGTGCGGGGCCGCACTCTGCCTGGCCGCCCCGGGCGCGTGGAACGGGAGCCGAGGTTCCGCCCGAAATGCGGCCGGCGAAGGGGTGCGGTCCGGGCGGGGTCGCGCGCCCCCAGCACGCGGCCTGGGCTCCGGAATCTGGGAGAAGCCTCCAGCACGGGCTCCCGGGCGCACAAACTCGGGGACGCCCTTCCTCCCGTCCCTGGTCCCTCCCCGAAAAGCGACGGGGACGGGCCTGGAGGGAAAGGGATTCGGTTTCGCTCCACTCTCGTCAATTTTCTGTTTAATGTCACCGGGCCCCACTGTGGGAGTAGGAAGCGCGTCACCCGGGCCATAAATTTGCGGTGATGGCGCCTCCCCAGACGGAAGGACAGGGCCGACTCCGGAGCAGGTGGGGCCGCCGGGACTCGACCCCCGCGGTAGGCGCTGCGCGGCTTCTCCCGACGCGGGTCCCGGGCGCGCTCGGCCGCCCCTCCCGCCGCATCCGCCCGCTCCCGGCCCCGCCGCGGGATTTCCGAAGGGCTTTTGTTCCGGGCTTGGATGTAGAGGCTTTGATTTTTTTTACCACCCGCCTCAGGAGACTTTTTGCTTGGAAAAGTCCTGCTATTAAAACAAAAACAAAAACCAATCAATTCCGGAGGGAAGAAAATGCCTCCAGTGTGTGTCTGCGTTTCCCCCGGGCCAAGGACGGTGGTCAGGGCTGCGTATTGCCCAGACCCCGGGTAGAGGAGGCGCAGAGACCTGGCCCTAATGGACTTCGCTCGGAAAAGCCCCGGCGGAAGTGGCCGGAAGAGCGGGCGGCTGCGCGGGTCTGGGCCCTGGCCCAGGGCAGGCTCGTCTGGCCTTCCTGCCTTGGCTGCTCGGAAAGGGATTTCTGGGGAGTCTCCCTTTGGGGGCACTTTCCCCAAAACTCCTCTCCCGCCTGGGGAATTACCCCTGCAGCGGGTACTGATGCTTCATGAATTGAGATGGAATACATATTTGTTCAGGCCAGAAAAAAAAAAGGAATCCATTGAATGATTTTTAATTTAATGGATCAACTGTCCTGTTAACAAAAGACGCGGTGGCCGTGTTTGGAGCCAGCAGTCAGGTGGTCCAGGGGCTGGAGGTGAGGGCTTTGCCGCAGGCCCATGCTGCTCTGTGAGAACTCCAAGGAATAACTTACTGGAGGGCTATAAATGATGAAGGTAACCAGGCCGAGGACTCCAGTGCCCCCAGAAGTCGCGGGGGAGAGACAGTCTGTCCCCTCTGGTCCAGCCCAGGGAGGGCCTGCAGCCTCCCCATGGGAGCCATGGCCAAGAGGGAGAAAAGTCTCCAGGGCTGGAAGGCAGGTGGGAGGTGGGGCTCATCTCAGGGGCAGGGCGTGGGGGTTTGTGGGCCAGGACCCACCTGAGAGCCAAGTCTGGGAGGTGCATGGGGAGCCCAGGGCGACCTGTGTGCCCTGCGGGATGCTCCGAGGCCTCCCGCTTGTGTTGGCAGCACCCACCCTTGGGAGCCCTCAGCTGGGGCCACGATGCTGGCAGGGTGAGGCCTGGCAGGGTCTGAGGCTTTTGGAGGGTGGGGGCTAAGGGAACCCCTGGTGGAAGCTGCCTTCAGGGTTCCTGCCTGCCTTGAGGATGGGTGATAAGGGGGCTGGATCCTGCCCTCCTGCTGCCTGGGCTCTGTAACTGACACTCAGAGGACCGGTTGGGGTTGGGTGGGAGACCTAAATGCTCCACGGTCCTGTAGGTCTCAGCTGGTCTGGCCCTGCCACCCAGCCCGCACCCTTCCCCTAGGGCCCTCTCACCAGTGTGAGAATAGGCCTGGGGAAGTCTGGGCCCTGGAGGCCCCCTGACCCCCACTGTCCAGACACCCTGACAGCGACACGTGTAAACACAGCCAAACAGTGGAGACAGGCAGCCCTGCCTCCGCCTCTGCAGCCAGGCCTGGTCTGGCAGGGAGTGGAGGCAGGTGTCCTTGCAGGGAGGGCCCGAAGCCAGGCTCTGCCTTGGAGGATGCTCCCGGAAGGACCACATAAGCAGTGCCCTCATTTGGATTGGTCCTGCCTGAGCATTGTCCCCAAGCAGGGCAGTTTCAGCCACTAGGCCCTCCCAACCCCCATCTGTCTGATCTGGGCTTTCTCTCCCGGGTCTGGCTTCCTGTCCTCATCCTCGTGAGCAGGAAGACTGAGGGCTGTTTGGGGTCAACCTCCTGCGGGGAAAACCGATTACTCTTTATTCCAGCGGATCCCCAAAGCGCATCCCTTGGCCCAGAGATTCCCAGAGAACCCCGCCCCTCCAGGTCCACCCCTAGACTGGCTGCCTGTGGGGAAGGAGCCGGACTTTAGGGACGGCAGCCTGGCATGGTGGAGATTCCCTGGGCTCCTGGGCCTTTCTCCAGCCCTCCAGCCGCAGAGGAGGTGACAGTGACCAGGAGGCTGGAGGGGCAGCAGGACAATGGTGAGTGGAGGGGGGCTGGGAGGCTCCCTCCTCAGCCTGGGGGTCCCTGGCAACTCCCACCTTCCTTGATCCCCTCTAATAATTGCAACAATCACACTGTCACTAATAAAAAGGCAGGGGAAACCAGGCAAAGGGGCGCTTCTGCCCTTTATGAAAATCACTTTAATTTAACCCAGATGGGTCTCGTTGATAACCTCATACAACGAGCACCCTGAATTATACTTTCCGTGAGAACACACTGGTTATATTTAGCCACAAATTACGACTGTGTTTAACAAGCAACTTTGAGAGCGGGGAGGGGGCCGGGCAGCCTCCTGACCTGGTTGGACAAAACCAGCAACTGCAGCAATGGAGCCCCCATCGCTGGAGGGGACACCCACAAAGCCGTGCCACGGGCTTCTGAGTCTCTCTCCTCTGCTGCTGTGGTTTCTTTAAAACACTTACAACCTCCTCCCGAGGTCTGTCGAGGAGACTGTGGCCTGCAGGTACAACCTGAGCCTCCCCCAGGATCCCTGGGACTTCTGCCTTCCCACATCCCCAACCTGGCTCCCTGCTTGGGCTGGAGCCGGGACCTTCTGGGAGTGCCCAAGGAGGGAGAGCCCAGTTTGATGGGCTGGGGGCCGTGTGTGCCTGGAGGACAATGCTCCTACCCAGGTCTGGCCCCTGACAAGTCTTGCTCGTCTGTGGCCTGCCTCAGCCCTCTTATCCTGGGCCTCAGCCCAGGCCTGGTCGGGAGGGGGCAGGCGCTGGGGATGAGGGTGCGGGCGCTCCCTCCATGCGGCCCCCTCCCCTGCCACCTCATCCCCTGGGTCCTGATGAATAATGAAGGGGCTGTGACTGGAAGCTTCGTTTTCAGTGGGGGCAGCCCCCTTCCCTTCGGAACCTTCCCCGTCCTTTTCCCCTCCACAACAGTTCTGCTCCTACGAAGGGTAAGCCCCCAAAGGCAGAAGCTGTGGCAGAGAAAAGGCTGCCCCCCACTCCAAGGCACAGACCGTGGGGCTTCCTGATCCTCCCCAGAGCCAGAGGCCACACCGCTGAGCAGGGGAGGTGAGGGGGGAACACACAGACCTTTCCCCCACACCCTGTTCCCTCCAGGCACCAGGCAAGGCCCTGATGAAAAGAACTCGCCCCAGTCGATAGCAGAGGGGCTAATACAGGCAGATGGGTGGGGTGGGGTGCGGGGGTCAGGACCTCTTCCGGGAGGGAGTGGGATTGTTCCTAACCCCCTGCCCCCAGCTGTCCTCTGGAACACTGATTCTGGGGTGGGGGTGAGCTGCCGCTGCCCTCCAGTTAAGGGAGGTCTCTGTGCTATGAACCATCTTAGGCCCCCCACCTCTACCCCGCCTATCCCTCCTGCCGCCAGCCCCAGCCTCAGGCCTGGCCTCTGGACTTGTCCCCCTGCGCCTCTGGTGGGAAGAATTAAGAGTCAATTTTTGTCGTCAAGAAATTGTTTCTAATTTGCCCTTTGACTAATGGCCCAGGGAACAATGGAGAGATACCCAACACACGATTATTGGGGGCGCAGCGCGGCTGCTCTCTGGCCGAAGCAGGCATTTATTTGGAGCAGCGGCTAATTCACAATTTCATGTAACTTGCCTGACACCCCCACCCCCTTGTATTAAAAAATGATTATTTATATGATTTCAGACAGAGCAGGATCTCAGTGGTTTGGGAGCCGGGAGACCTACATCTGCTGCTCTTGGGGAGCGTGGGAGTGGGAGAGGAGTGCTGGAGGGGGCTCCAGGGCTGGGCCTGGTTCTGGGGGAACAGGGGCCCCTAGGCTGGAAGGGAGAAGGCGGTTCTCGGGAGCGCTTCTGCGTGTGTGATATGCCTCTGTACGCATGTCTTGTGCATGTAGGAGTGTGACATGCTGCACGAGGCTCACCTGTCTGCCCATCTGTGCTGTGGGTTTGGGTGTGTGTACACTTCCCAGTGATTCACATGTGGGCACATGAGTGTGTGCAGGCCGATGTGTGTGCACACATTCAAGACTGTGCACAAGTGTGTGTGTGAATATAGTGTGCATTAAAGCATGATGTGTGAGCCAGCCTGCCAGGTGTAGGAGCGCAGCTGGTTATGTGGGGTGGGGGTTTATCTTCTCCCCAGGCCAGAGGCCAAATCTGGAGTGGTGTCTGCCAGGCCCATGGAAGTGACCCTAGATCCTGCTGGAGAGGGATCAAGGTGGGGTTCAAGGCCACTCCTGGCACTGTTCCAGGCCCCACTGGGTGTCCACAGTCCTAGCCTCACTGGCAGCCCACTCGTCTGTAAAGCTGCAGGAACTTCGGAGACCTGGACCCTCCAGCATCAAGACTGACCTCGGGTTTATTATCCCCTCTCCTTTCCTCCCCCTCTGTCCCCTCCCTGGCCCTCTCCCCAGTGGAAGGCGAGTCTGCAGATCCCCACACCATGTTCCTCTAAAATTAAAAACATTTGTTAGGTCTGGACAGCAGGAAGAGTAAAAAAGGAAACTAGGGAGGTTTCCTCCAAGCAGATCGCCAGCCTGAGCTCCCGGCGGCCCAAGTCTTCCAGGGGAACTCGGGAGCTTATTTTGGTATTGCGGGAGCTGCCCAGCGGCCAGGCGCCTGTGCTGGGCAGCTGCCAGCCCCTCTCCGCCGCGTCCAGCAGACCCGTCTGCAGTTATTTGCTGTAACAACTGTTTTGAAACAGTATTGAAAAAAAAAAAAAAAAAAGCCCACTAGAATTTGTTTCAAGTGAACGCTGGGGGAGGAGGGGGCAGAAGTGGGGAGGAAGGAGGAGGGCAACGAGCTTCCGCACTGCCCTGGAAGGCGCACTCAACGCCTCGGGGCCTTTGCCCACGCGAGCAGCTTCTTTCGGGGACACGAAGGGACCAGCACTTGGGGGATTTGAAGCCAGTGCTCATCCTAGGAATCTGGTGAGGCTGAGCCAGAAGGGTCTAAACCAGCTTGAGGAGGGGATTTGAAGCCAGTGCTCATCCTAGGAATCTGGTGAGGCTGAGCCAGAAGGGTCTAAACCAGCTTGAGGAGATAGAGGCCACGCACCCGCGAGCTACCCTCTGCCCTCCCACGTCCCTGGCAGTGGGCATTTCTCAAATGGTGATTGATGACTGGGGATGGGGGTGGGCAAGCCGAGGGCCCATCATTCAGGCTCCAGGACCCTCGAACAATCTGCCCACGGGGGAGGGGAGGCTGGTTTAGGGACTCTGAGGGGCCTTTCCAGCGGCTGTCCTTCCAACACACTCTGGAGGGGACCAGGCCTCCCAAGGGCTTGGGGCCTCCCGTTCCCCCACAGGGCGGTTTGAGGTGGAGCACCTGCCCTGACGCGGGGAGCTCAGAGCAACTTCTGGGACACCACGGGTGGCCACGGTGTTCTTTTTGTTGGATCCAAGATTTTTCTCATATACATATTTTCCTATATTAAAAAATTCAAATGAGGCTTTAAAAATTAACTTGAAAAAGGTTCCTGATCCGGAAACAGGCTCATTGAAGGCAGTGATGGGAACTCGGTTCCTTAGGAGAGTAGGAAACGCGCCGTCTGCGAGGGGCGCCCTGCGTGGACCCGGGGCCTCGGGGCGCGTCCACTTCCCCAAGCCAGGAGAGACTGGGCCCCACGGTGTTAGCCCCGCGCTCGGGCTCGCGCGCCGCTTCCAGCTCGCGCCTCGTCCATCCCCGGAGGGCTCCGCGGGTCCCCGGCGACCGGTCCCTGCCCAGGGTCCGGGAACCTTCCCCTC
Organism: Pongo abelii; assembly: GCF_028885655.2. NCBI lineage: Eukaryota > Metazoa > Chordata > Mammalia > Primates > Hominidae > Pongo > Pongo abelii. The sequence continues at coordinate 96,861,373 of NC_072004.2, forward strand.
CCCTCCTTTCTCAAGCGCCATTTCTCCGGAGCCGGGCCCGCCGTCCTCGGTGTACGCGGGAAGCGGGCAGCCTCCGCCTGTACCCGCGGGGCCGGGACCCGGAGGCACCCGGTTCCCCGACACATTCGCTGGGGCCGCTGCTCGCTGCTCCAGCCTCCCGAGGCCACGGCAACAGCCCGGGGGTCGGCGCCACACACACACCCCCAGCCGGCGACCGCGCCCAGGGACCTAATTCAATCGCCCCCGGCCTAATGAATAGCCGCGCGCTAATCGGATCTCCGCGCGCTTCGGGGATTTACGCTTCCCGGCTCTCCCCCTAGGGCCACGCGGCCCACCAGACGTCGCTTCCGAAGGCGCCGGCCTGGGGCCTGGCCAAGGGCTCGGCCGCGGGGGGTCCCGGCCGCCGGAGCCGGGAGACGCCGGAGCCGGGACCCGGGCCCGCGCGACCGCCACTCCCGAGCCAGCAGGGGTGGGCCCCGCGCCTCGTCCTGCGCCCCCGGCCCGGCCCGGGGAGCCCCGGCGCTTACCTGCGAGCCCCGGACTCTCCGGAGCTCCCCTCCCGGCCGCGCCGCCCGAAGCGGGCGCCGGCGTAGGCCCCGACTCAGGCAGGCAGGAAATCCCGGAGTCCCCGCCCGCGGCCCGCAGCCCCCCACCCCAGGTCGGCGTGGCCCGCGGGGGGGAAGGCCGGCCGGGGCCGGCCGCCCGCTTCCCCTTTCTCTCCAGATTCCTTTGATCCGCGGGCTCTCCGCCGCACCTCGGCTCCCGGGCTGCCCCGGTCGGCCCGCGGGGATCCTGGAAACGGTCCCCAGCTTATCTCCTTTCATCAAGCGGCCTTGGGCCGCCTTGAAACCGCGGAGCCAGTAATTGCTTTTTTCAGGAGGCCCAGTGCGGACTGGACAACAGCCAATCAGCGCCTTGTTTACACTCGGTGATGGACAGTCCGCTGGCGGAGTGCCAACCAATCCCAGCAGTCCCGCGGGAGCGGGAGTGGGGGCGGGGAAACAGAGAGACAACAGGCTTTGAGTTTAACTCTTTCGTGTCCCTGCCGGAAGGAGACGGTGGAGAATTTCGAATGCGTGTGAATCTGTCAGTTGGCTGCTAGTTTAAATATCCTTTTTTCCCCCAGAGGGGGAGGCAGAGATTCACATGGAGAAAGAGGAGCAAAAATAAATGTATCCATCGCCACTAAGACATCACCTCGACTCCCTGAGAATAAATAGCATTTGGGTGGGAAACCAAATTCTAACAGAAATATTTGTTTGCGGAATATTTTAGAAGTGGTTTGCATCTGATTACGATAAAAATTGTTCAGTGGCTTGCTTTAGTTGGAGTGAGGATTTAGCAGATATGCCGACAGGGAGCAGCATTGAGAAATACTATACATGGTTTACCACACCATACCCGCTTCCCCCATTATCAAACTGAAAATATTTTTAAAATCTAGGTGTAGATGAAGAAAGGGCAATCCTTGTCTTCTCAATAAGTCCCTGATTTTCACTTTAGTAGTTGCTCTGTTGCAAAGTGTGGCAGAGGGAGATAAAATTGAGAGCCAGTAATGTAGACGGCTGGAGACTCAGAACTCACTTCCCAGGGTCTGATTCCCAGGTCATGGGGAGGAGAGAGCCTGGCAGGCTATTCAAAGCTTTTGCTGCCCAAGCAGCGGGCGTGCGTGCATCCGCGAGCTCGGGTCCGGGCAGGCAGCAGCCTCAGAGCGGTAGATGGGCCAGGCAACCTGGGGATGCCTCTGGGCTTGGAGGTCTGGCCTACCTGCCACCTTGCCAGACAGATTCCAGGGAGAAAAAGCAGCTACTTTTAAGGGGTGGTGGTGTTTCTTCCCTTGGCCTTCTCTGCGGCAGAAGCCAAACGTTAGACCTGCTGGGGTAAACATATATGTGTGCGTGTGTCTGTGTCTGTGTCTACGCCTCCCCCTCCTCCCGGACACGCGCACTCGCTCGCTCCAGCTCCCTCTCCCGCCCTGCGCCACCACATTCCCATTCAGCAGCAATGATCTGCGCAGAGGAGCTGCGCAGTCGCCGGGCTTGAATTAGGCGCCATCGGGCTTGGTAGTAGCCCCGCTGCTTCCTGATTGGCAGCTCCCTGGCCCGGCGCCAGCCTATTGGGAGGCCTGTTTACGCCGAATGAGTGGCACGAGCTCCCGGCCGTGGAGGGCTGCGCGGCCAATCAGCGCGCTGGCTGTTCCGGGCTGAGTGGCACGAGCTTATTAGTATGCAGGGCCCGTGGCTCGCCGCGCCAGGCTGCAGGTTTGAGAGCCGCTCTGGATGGGCTCGCTAGAGTCGTTGTTGTGGAAGCGGTGCATTTACAGTGCAACAGTCAGCACATTGAAAATACCAATAGGAATACAAAACAAAGTCACATTTACTGATTTAATTGTATTGCATTCAGTTGTATCCAGGAAACAGCCTCCAGTAAGTAACTGAAATTGCTTTCATTTTTTTTGTTTTTGTATTTTTATTATTTTATTTTTTATTCTGGCTTTGGGGTTTTACATTTTTTTTAGCAAAAGAAATTCAGGGTTGTGATGTTAAGAAGTATATATCTTCCCTTTTAACAAAATCCGTTAAAATGTCGAGGTTTTTTTTTTTTCTTAAAAAATAGGGACTATGAGCGATTTTTTTTCTCTGAAAAATCTTATCGATCGGCTTAAAATTTCCCCCGTAATGCATCCTTGCTTTGCTCTGAGCGCTTGTTGTCTCGATCGACACCCAGCATTAAAAATAAATACTCGAGACAGGACAGGGACCGCCAGGCTGCGTCTGGCGCTAGCCGCGCGGGTGGCACCGGGCGGACAGTCGGCGAAGTCCGGGCGCCGCCAGCGTGCGCCCAGTTCTGGGTGACCCACGAACGAACCCCAACTATTCGCTCCCCTACCCTGCTCCCCTCCCCGGAACAGTCCTGGGTTGACCCTGCCCGGTCGGTCCGCGGCGAGGGGAACCGGCCGGGTCGTGGTACCCATGGCCGCTGCCCTGAGGGGCCTTCCGGGCCGAAGCCAGGGGCCAGGGAGGGGAACGGTCATGGCGAGTTTTTCGGGCCTTCGTTCCCATTTCAGAATTTTTTTTTTCCGGAGAAGTGGGGGTGGAGGAGGGGGGCCGAGCGAGGCCGGCGCAGCGGGGCGTTTTCACCGCGCGCGTTCGGGACAGCGCGCGGGGCTAGGGTCACGGCCCGTGTGGCGGGGTCCGCGGGCTGGTTTTCTTCGGGCGCGGGGGTCAGGCGCGACCCCAGTTCTCATGACTCTCCCATGGAGCGGGTGCGGCTGTTTCGCAGGGAGCGGGTTCTGCGGCGACGGCCGAGCCACTCGCGCCCCAGGGCGCGCCTGGTCCCAGCCCGGCCTGCAGGCCCCACGGCGCCCGCGCTCCCGGAGACGGCGCCGGAGGGAAGCAGACGGGCCAGAGTCCTGGTCTCCGGCAGGTGGGCGAGGAGAGAGCGGGTTTTTAGATGCAAAAGCAGGAAACAAAGCAAACTTGTAGAAGCCCCAGATCCTGGAGCGCGCCAGCCACGCCTGGGGCCGCGGGAAGAGGGACCCGCGGCTCCGGGGTCACGCCCTGCCTTCCCGGGAAGGAGCCCTGTGCTCCCAGGTTCAGCTCCTCCCGAAATGCCCTCGTCAGCGATTCTCCGCCCGCCCGGGGCCCTCTGCCCGCCGCCACTTTTCGCTCCGTTTCTTCCCTTAGCTCAGCCCGACCTGGCGCTGTGGCGCCGTCCTCGCGGTCCTCCGGCGCGGCCTCTCCTGGAGCTGGGCTGGGGGTGGTCCCCGGGCCTCGGCACTCGGCGGGTGGCGGCGTCGCCGCTGCGGGACTGTGGGGCTCCCAGCCCGGGCCGTGTGGCCGCCCTTCCTCGCCCCGCTTCCTGGCCGCCTCAGGCTCCCCAGGCCCCCGAAGCCCGGTGCTGGCAGACGCGGAGGCGCGGCGCGGCCTCTCCCCGGGAGGAGAGAACACAAAGAAAAACTCTCTCCAATCCGGTCAGAGCCGTGGCGGCGCAGGCAGGCGACAGTAATCCACCTCCTGTTTGCTTAAAAAGTCGAGCAGGCTGGTGAGAAAGGAACAATCGGGCCTGCGATCCGCCCGCAGGGGGTGGGAGATTAAAATTGTTGCTTCGTAGCCGAGCCCGCGTCCCGAGAATCGCCGGCAGCTCGCGCTTTCTCAACTTTGAAATTTCTCATTGGAGAAAAAAAAAAAAACACAAAACAAAAGCACAGCACACACGACTCTCCGGAGGCCGCCAGGAAGCCTGGCACCCCCGCGTGCGCAGCCCCCGGCCCCTCTCCGGCTCTCGGCGCCTTTGAAGCTGCAGGTTTCTGACCTCCCTCCCTTTCCTTCTTTCCCTTTGTCCCGCCCGGCGCCCTCCGGGGCTCGGGAGGCGCCGGCCGGGGCTGGGGGCCCCCACGTCCCTAGTCCAGCCCGGGCAGCCCCTCCCCTGACCCCGGCGCTCGCAGCCCCCTCGCCAGAGCACACTCCAGGCCCTGGCAGCCGGGCGCTCGCTTTGCAGGCCGGGCTCGGGGCTTGGGAGCCGAGCTATTTGTTAGACCCGGGGAGAGAGCTGGCGATCCCCAGAGGGAAGGGAGCCCCAAACGCCTTTGTATGTAGTTGCCAGACAAAGAGAACTCTTTGTGTAGATCCATTTATTTACAATGCAAAAGCTCTCCGAATAAATATTTAAAAAATTTATCAGCTGAGCAAATATGTATTCACTTAATACATTATGTTTTCGATTATAGATTAAATCAGACACAAAATAGTCTGCAAATAAGACGTTTTAGAACCCAGACCATAAAATATCGCAATTTAAAAAGGTATTCAGTAGATGGAAAACATCTTAATCGCTTTGTTGTCATGGTGGGATGGCTACAAAAACACAAGGTTTTCTGCAAAGTTCCTAATTAGGAATATCAAGCCTATCCATCTCCCTTTTGTTGGAGGTGATAAACATTAAAACAATACGTATTTAGAAGATGAGGAGTAATATGTGAAGTACGTCCAGGGAGCGCCTTCGGAGGGACGCCTGGGAGCACGGTGGTGCACGCAGCTTCTATCACTGGCTCCGACCCTCCGCACCCAGAGTCTGAAATTGTCCCCAATTTCGCCTGAGTGGATGCTCCGCGTTGGGTGGGGGTGGAAGAAAATGGAGGTGAGGGTCATTTTAGGTGGCCCTGCTGGAGGTCTGGGCAGGGTCTGCTGGCAGAAGGTTGTGCCAGGCCGGGCCCACCTTCCCCGGCTAGAGGGGCCGAGCTGGGCGACGCAGACCCCGTGTACCTAGGCCGCCCGGCCATGCAGAGACCGGCCTCTGCTCGCGGTCCCCGGCAGGCGCTGAAGGAAGAAATCCCAGGGCCGATTTGGGCCGTTGAAAGAGAGCATTCTGACTCTGAAAGCATCCCCCCCCACACACCCCCAAGCCCCCAGTCCGCAGAGGAAGATCCTGGGCGAATTTGATTGGGGGGCGGGGTAATTGTTACAGCCTGAACAGGAAGCTCCCGGCTCCGGGACAGCAGGCCGGGCACTGCGGCGTGGCGGCCCAGGTGATGCCAGTGGCGGTTGCGGGGCGCCCGGGGCTCTGAGGAGCCGGCCTGGGGTCCTAGCGCGATGCTGGGGGACGGGAGCTGGTCCCGCTGGGGCTGGGGAGGGGGGACCACGGTGGATTCAGAAGAATGGGCCGAAAGATGCAGGAGGGGGATGGGAGTGGGGAGAAAAGGAAGGTTATTAAAAAAAAAACTCTTGAGTTACAATCAATAAAATTACTCGCTTAATTAGCATGGTTATTCGGTTAAGCGGAATGCAGTAAAAGCTGGACCTCGGCATGAGGTGGGGAGAGGGAGAGAGCGAGTGTGGATTCCAGGCCTTTTCCTCCGAGACACCTTTGGGCAGCGGGGGAGGGGAGAGGGTGTGCGTGTGAGTGTGTGTGTGTGCGAGTGTGCGTGATGGCTTCGCAGATTTGGGTTTTTATCACCCAGCAGAGCCAGCAGCCTCTTCGCCGCGGCGCCCTAGCTGCAGGGACCCGCGGGGACGAGAACGGGAGGCGGCGAGCAGTGCGGCTGGGTTCCCCCGGCTGCCCCGGGCCAAGCGTGACCGGGACGGTGCGTGCGCGCGCGGGGCCCCGGGTGCTGGGCTGGCTGCGCGCCGCGTGCGGCGGGGAGACACCGAGCGCCCCGGCCCCGCCACCCGGCCTGGCCGCCGCTCGCTCGGGCAGGCGGGGGTGGGGGTGGGGGGAGTGGGTGAGCGGGCGGGGCGGGGACCCCCGGGCGAGCCGAGCCCCCCAGTCACCCGTGTCTCCTCTGCTTTTGCCTCCACAGACCATGGACCCGCACAGCGGCCGCCTGCTCGGTGCGCGGCCGCCCGCCGAGAAGCCCAGTCCTCCCGCGTGCTGACCGGCCCCGCCGCCACCACCGCCTGTGACCCCGGACGCCGCCGCCTCTGCGCCGCCCGCGCGCCGAGCCGCCCCCGGGCCCCGGCCGCGCTGCTCCGAGGAAGCGGCGGCGGACCGGGGCCGGGGCCCGGCATGGATGGCCGGGACTTTGCGCCGCCGCCGCATCTGCTGTCGGAGCGCGGGAGCCTGGGCCACCGCAGCGCCGCCGCCGCCGCGCGCCTCGCCCCGGCTGGGCCCGCCGCGCAGCCCCCCGCACACTTCCAGCCGGGAAAGTACTTCCCGTCGCCGCTGCCCATGGCTTCGCACACAGGTCAGTGCTCGGCCGGGGCGGGCGCGGGACGGGAGCGTTCGAGAGCGGAACAGGGCGCCCACCCCTCCGCTCCCGGGAGCAGAGAAGCTTTGGTTTCATTTCCCGGCCCCGGCCGCGGTGGCTGCCTGGGCGCTGAGCGGGGCCGCGCGTCCCGCCAGCCCCCCAAGCTGCATCGCCGCGGTTTAGAGCGGCCCTTCCCTGGCCACCCTCCCCCGGGGGTCTCGGAGGGGCAGCCCCGGAGCCGGCTGAAATTAAAGCCTTTCCGCGCCTCGCCACCCTCCCCCGCCCCCTCCTGCAGATCTAAATTCCACGGAAACCTCTTTTCTGCATTCTGCATTCACCTCCTTAAGACGTTCCGGGGCTGGGACAACGAGGCGCTTTCTGCGGAAACAAAACGGCTGTTGTGGCTGGGGGAGGGGACCAGGGTACGCCGCGGCCTCGCGGATTAGAGTGGTGTGTGCGCCGGGCGAGCGTTAATAAGGACTGCCGGTGTAAGACGAGCAAATCCTGTTTCTATATAAAGCCTTGAAGTGTCAGGGCGAGAATGGGTTTGCAGGGATGCATTTGCCTTAACGAGTGCCTCTGGTATCCCGCTAAAGCCGGACAAAGCGTGGCCGGAGTGCGGCCCAGCCTCTCAGCCTGCGGCCCTGGGAGGAGGGCAGCGCGGGCGCGGGCTGGGGGTGGCGCGGGGCGGCGCTCAGGATTTCGGTGCAGGCGAGAGTGCGGCGGATTTGCTCCAAGAGGAGAGTGAGGTGGATTTGCTCCAAGAGGAGAGCGTGGGGCGCCCGTGCTGGGCCTCGCAGGGACGGATCCTCTCGGGCCGTCCCCTCGGACTCCCTGCCCGAGAGGATCAGTCCTTGGCAGAGCGGGCCCAGGCCTCCGGGGCAGCCCTCTTCCCGGCGGCTTTGATATGAGTGTCGAGGGAGGTCAGGGAAGGGGCAGCTACCACGCCTGAAGCCTTGGAGGTCACCAGGCGGCGCGGGTAGATTCGGGGGAAGCGCGCAGAGTTGCGCTAGGGACCCGCCGGGTCATCCTGGTACATGGGTGGCTTTTGTTTACAGTTTGTTCTAAACATCAGAAATGTTTGTCGCTTTTTAAAAAAAAATTGGCAGTAACAGTTATTATTGGTAGCTTGATGAACTGTGAATACTAATAAAATTATATCTGCTTTAATGGGATTACAATGAGCGTGTGGATTAAAACGGATGGCAGAGACGGGGCTAGAAGGGAAAACGTAGGAAGAAGGGAGGGCACTCAAAGAAAAACGTACATTTCCTAGAAAAAAACAAACTCGAAATTGCTTAATTGCTAACGGGCTTCCAGCATTTGCAGCGCCAGGAGATTGGAACGGGGGAGCCGCCCAGTGGAGGGGTCTCCCCAGCACTTCCCGGGTTGGCCCACACCCGCTTCCCTCCCTGCCTGGGCCTTTGGCGAGGCTGCCCTTTTCTCTCTGTTGCCCTTCCTTCTTTTTCTCCCTTTCTTTTTTCTCCTTTAGATTTATAACTGGAAAGAAAAGGAGAAAAAGCACTTGCCTGAGTGATGGGTGATTTAAAAATATCTCTTCCGCTGTCCCTGTGGTTATCAAGCTTGTCTTCCTTCCCCTGCATGGGAGCTGCTGCCCACCCGGCTCAGGTGCACGGGGCGCTGAGGCTGGGGCCACCCTGGCAGAAGGGACAGCTTGCCAGCCTCCCCACCAGCCCCTCTTCTGGTTGCAGGCTGGTGGCCCCTACTGGGGGTAGGGGGATTGTGTGCACCCCATCTCCACTGTGCTGTGCCCTCCAGCCTGGCAAGTAACAGCACGACAGAGACAGGGGCCCCTGACGCTGAGGCTTGCATGTTGGTGCACAGGCAGGCTGGGGCTGTCCCCTCCGGGATGCCAGGCCAAATTCCCCATCAGGTCAGGTCAGCACTCCCTCCCTGACCCCGTGCCCCAGCTCACGTCCTGGTCAGGTCCAGGCCAGCCGCATTCTCCCCCTTCTGCCCTTACTTCCAAGTCTAGGCAGCACCCGGGTAGGTGGGCGCCTGGTCGGGTGGCCTAGCCCTTTGTCTTGTTCATTCTAAGTTTGGCCACGTGGTTCTTGGCGTGTAGGCCCCGGAGGGCTGCGAGAAATGGCTCTGGGCTCTGGCCTGGCCTGTGTCCTCCCTGCTTCTTCTTGATCCCAGGCCCTCCCAGCCTCCCCAAGCGCAGGGTGCTCTAGAGGGCGCTGGAGGCCCCTCGGGGCTGCCTCTTCCAGGGTCTGAAGGGTCATGTGTCCCCTGTCCCTGGAGGCCCCATTTCCTCCCCCCTGCGGACCCAAGAGACCGCTTGTGCTCGGAGATGTTCAACCCATTTGTGATTGGCAACTTGGTCATGCAGACATCCAGCTAGAAGCATCTGTAGCTGAAGGAAAGCCTTTTGAAATTGCTAAGAGCCAGAATATTGTATTGGTTTTTAAAATTTAGCTGCACGTATTTTTTTTAAAAAAAGAATTATACCCCAGATCACTTTGCTTTGGTCTGTGTCTATATATGATCTAGTTTAGAGAGAAAAAAGTATAATTAAGTTAAACAATTTTTTTGCGTCTCGTGTGTGGACTTCCAAATGGCCGGTTTGGCTGCCTTGCTTCCCATTTTCCTGGATGGCCTCAGTCCGCAGGCCACAGCTGCAGCCAGCCCGCCCCTCCCTCTGCTGACTGCCCCTTGGAAAGGAAAATTGACCCGGATTCATCCTGCCTGTCTGGAGTAGAATCCAACCATCGGGGATGGAGGCCCTGGCCTCCATGAGGCTGCCTCTTTTTGCTGGGCTGCTCTTCCTGTGCCTGTCTGGCCTGGCACTGCCACCCCGGCTGGACTGAGGCTGTCCCTGCTGGCTGCCTGGGCTGCCTTTCCCCAACCCCACCCAACACTTTCAAAATGTCAGCCTGAGGGGCCCTGATGGGTGGGGACATGGGGCTCCCAGGCTTCTTCCATTGTTTTTCTAAAAATGAAAGTGCTGGGAGCTTTAGACTCGGGCTGTAGGGTTTTATGGTAAAGTGCTGTTCTAGTAACCTTGTCACCAAAAGGTGCAATTAAAATGTTTGGAATCATTATTTTTAGTTCAGTGTTAGATTTTGTCTCTAATACAGATGGTCCGGAGGCAAAGCTGTGAAATCTAGGGGGGAAAAAAGAGAAATCAACAAGAACCAACCCAAGATTTTTCATCAGTGCTACTGCCTGGAGCCACTGGGGCTGGCGCCTCTGCTGGGAGTGTGTGTGTGATCTGGAGGCAGCCCCGGCCTGGGGAGAGGCCCACATAGACAGCCCCCTGTCCTCCTGGCTTCTGGCTGGGCCCGCTCCTGTCCTGGTCTGTACGCCTCCCCTCTCCAGGGACCAGGGCTCCACCAAGGTGCTACTTTTCATCTTGGTTTCAATAATCTGCTCAGATTCCCCTCCCACCCCTTCTCTTGTCTTCTTTGGGGTGTAAATTGCTGGGGCCTGGGAAACCAGGTGCTCTGAGCCTGGGGTTTTGTGGGAGAAAGGCGAAGGCTCCTTCTGGTGGGAGAACTGCAAACTACTTCTTTCCTGCTGAAAAAGTGCTTCCTACCGCCAGTCTCAAAAAAAAAAAAAGAAAAAGAAAACACCGAAAAACACAACCAAAAAATACCCCCAACTCGGTAGAGGAAAAAAAAAAGATAATTTCCTAGTGTGAAAAGACCCTATCACAGGCTCCTCTCCCTCATCATGTGATATTTTTTTGTAAAGAAAAAAATACATTTTCTTAAATATCTCATTAACTCCATGACACGATGGAGCGTTTCTGCAACAGTTACCAACATTAAGTAGGTGTGAAAAGAGTTACTTTCCGAAGACGTCACCCGTCCTGCTCCATAAGTGACAGAGCTAGACATCAAAGTTGCCGCAAGCCCAAAGGAGCTACGGGAATCCGGGAATGTGGGGCCGCGTGGACCGGCGGCGGTGGCCCGCCACACCCGCCCTGCCGAAGCCCTGTTTGGAATGTGGGTTTCCCCCAGTGGGGCTCGTGCTGCCACCACGTCTGATTATCCCTGTACGGAGCCGCCGGGCTTTCTGTAGGAATATCCAGGTCACGTGAGTAATAAGGCAAATTAGTGAGCCAGGCAGAGAACGGCGTTGTGCAAATAGCACATCTCCCCTGGAAAACGCGCGTCCCCCCAAACGCTCCCCGGTTATTCTTAGAAATCTTCCCTCATCTCCCTGTGAGACAGGGTTCAACAGCCCCCACAGACAGGACAAAATGCATAGGAGGCTGTTAGAATAACATGGATGAGGCTAAAAATACCCCTCAGAAACACACATAAAAAAGCCAAATCCAACAACAGAACGAGCTAAAAATATTCCAGGCTTTGGCAAAGAGCACAGAGTTAAATAAATTATACAAGAGCCATTCATGGGAGCAAGTTGACTTTCTCTCTTACGGGAACTTGGTTCAAGCTAATAAAAATAATAATTTACTAGCCACTGAGCTTTGCATGAGTTTAAATTTAATTGGTGGGGCTTCTGGCGTTTGTCACTTCTTGGCGATTAGTGGTCTTGCCCTGGCCTGGGCCAGAGTGGGGAGGGGATGCTGAGGCTGGGGCTCCTGGCAGCAGGGACATTTTCCCCTGAGGAGCAGGGCCTGGGTGCAAGGGCAGATTACCCAGGAGGCTGGAGGAGGATGGAGACTATTGGGGGTTCCATCCAGGAAGGCAGAAAAAGAACTGGCAAGGCACGGCTATTTTAATTTGATAAATGATTGTACACCTTTAAGAGTGTTTTAACAATCAGGATACACTCCAGCAAGTCGATAGGATGTTCGCTGTCAACTTACATATGTCATCAGAGCTGGCTGTGAGCATAAATAATGTGTGAGCGCTTGGGACAGCTGCAGTCTCTCCTGGAGGCTGAGGCGTGGCAGGTAGCACCTCTGTCCCCTGGCGGGCACCTTTGTTCTCCTTCTCTCTCTGTGTCTGGAGGCAGGGGCTAGAGGAGAACAGTCGTGGGGAATCACTGAATGCTGCTTTCATCCTGGGTGGTTTGGTTGGGGTCCCTCCTCTCTGGGGACTTTTTAGGTCTCCCCACCAAAATAAGAGTCCCCAGAACTACTTGATCAGAAAAACCACTGTGGATATGATCTGAGGCTAGGATAGTAGCATTGTCTGGTGTGTTTTCTCTCTGTTTTTGTTTTGTTTTTGTTTTTTGAGACAGTCTGGCTCTGTCTCCCAGGCTGGAGTGCAGTGGCACGATCTCGGCTCACTGCCTCACTGCAACCTCTGCCTCCCTGGTTCAAGCCATTCTCGTGCCTCAGTCTCCCAAGTAGCTGGGATTACAGGCATGTACCATCACGCCCTAATTTTTTTGTATTTTTAGTAGAGACGGGGTTTCACCATGTTTCCCATGCTGGTCTTGAACTCCTCAGCTCAAGCAATCTGCCCACCTCGGCCTCCCAAAGTGCTAGGATTACAGGTGTGAGCCACCGTGCCTGGCCTCTGGTGTCTTTTGAGGCAGCAGATGTTTATATATAGCCACTTCCCAGGAGTTTTAAACATCCACCCTGGGGTTGGAGTAAGGGTAACTCCTTTTACTCCCTCCTCTTCCTTGGCTGTTTCTTAACTCAATCTCCCCCCCGGCCCCCCCCCCGTGCCCCCCCAAATCCTGGCAGGACCTTCTAACTCCCAAAGGACTACATTTCCCAGAATACCCTGATCTAGCTCCAGGGTCTGAGCCCGAGACTGTCCATGTCCCTGGGCTGGGAATTCCCAAGCACAGATAGAATTCAGCCAGTGCCGCTGGGAATAAGTACTTTCCTGGTGGAAGAAAGCCTTGCTCTCTCGTGCCCCCCTGCCCTTCCTTCTGGAAGAGGCTTCTGGGACCCCGGGTCTGGCTTCCTCCCTACCATAAATACCTGAATATAGGCCCATAACAAATGGGACCTGTCCTCTGTCCTCTGCCCTCTGGATCCTGTGAGGCAGCTACTGTGATTGTCATGGCCAAAGCCCCACCGGAGAGTCTCCCCCGACCCCCTGAGCTCAGTACATGGCACATGCCCTCTTTTGGAGTGGCCTGGTTGCCCAGCAGCTGCTGTGGAAGCGATACAGGGACTCCTCCTGGGTAGCAGCGGGGCCAGCCTCTGCCTAGGGAGTCCTTCGAGAAAATACCTCCCAGCCTTTGGGGTGCCCCCTTGCCCTCCTGACACCCTCAAACAACAGAAGCTGCCTCCCTTCTTGATGGGTCCATCCTGAATGACAGGTTTCCAAAAAGAAGCCCTCCCTCAAACAGGCACTACCTTGTTCCCCTGAGGAGGGAGGCAGGCTCGTCCTGGCCTGTCCAGGGGAGGTTCCGAAACCCTCGGCTCCTGGGTAGCCTCCTTGAGGGGAGGTGGCCTCCCCTTGTGTCCCCCACCTCGCAGACGTGCTGTGTGTGAATGGGCTTGGACTCAGAGTATGCCCCTGTCTGTTTGGTAGATGGGTTACTTGCTCTGCATCCCCCTCCCAGCCCCAGCTCCCCGCCCACCTGGGAACGGCTTCCCTGGGGTTCCCCGGTCCCCATTAACCTCTGGGACCTCATTTCCCCTCACTGAAGACACAGTGTAACAAGCAAAAAAACAAGATCAGAGCCAGCGTGCAGTGTCTGGAAAATCACTCGCAGCCCAGGTCCTTCTGCAAAGGATGGGGCCTGGAAGGGCCTCGGGCGTGGGACCGCACTCCGCTCTGGCTCCGCCACTCTGCCCGCTGACGTTTTTATGGGATAATATACCGTTTCGCTCACGCAGGCCTATTTGTCAGTGGGCTGCCCCTGTTTGTTGTAATCTATAATATTACTGCCTCCCGTGGCCCGAGAGCAGCTGCTGCCAGAGAATCCAGGGACGGTGGGCGCTAGGCGTGGGCTAAGGGGACGTGGTGGCAGGCGCTGGGGGCAGGCGGCGCCCAGGTCCTGGTTATGAGGTCGGTGCGGGGTTTGCAGCGAGCCTCGGGTCTGGTGGGTAGGCGTCCAGCGCCCAAGCTGGGAGCCAGCCGGGCTGGCATGCTGCAGCTGTCCACACGATTAGGTTCCAGATCGGATCAGCCAGGAAGTGGGTTTTTTTCATTCTGACCTGCTGTGGTGAGGAAGGGAGGGACAAACAGGTGGGCTGGGTTCCTGCCTTCCCTTCTCTCCCCTGGGATCCCCTGACAAAAAGTCCAGTGTCTCGAGATGCCGGGACTCTGAGGCTGGCCGGAAGTGCTGCCCCTTCTCCGGGGTCTGTGGGAGACCCACTGTCACTTGGAACAGTGAGGAACGACGGAGCAGCCCCTTGCCCCAGCTCAGTGCAGGGACATGGTTTTGCAGTGGAAATTTCCAGAAATGGGGGATGGGTGTGCTTCCAATAGGGTCCTCTGAGCAGCAGGCTGGGCTTCCCGAAGCAGAGGGTGACATTGGGGGGCAGTGCCTTCTTGGGGTACCCCACCAAAAAAGAGAAGACTTAGCCATATTAAGTAAGAAAGAAACCAGCCTGCTGGCGTCTTCAAGAGAAGTCAGGTCTCAGTGCGACTCCGTCTCTCTCCAGTCCTTGGAGCACAGTTGAAGTTTTGCTTTCTTCCCCTGAGACTTCTGCAAGCAGGGGCCCCTCCTGTTCTTACACATGGCATGGGTGAGAGTGAGCAGATCCAGGGAAGAAGAGATGGGGGATGCCCAGACCGAAGACCCAAGAGACCTGAGCCTGGGATGGGGGTGCCACGGTGGGTGGGAGAAGGGGCTGCGCTGTGGGGCAGGTGCCCCTCTCGGGCATGAACAGACATTGCTGCCTGGCAGGAGTTTTCTGGCCCTGTGGACGTATAGTTGTGGCCCCCTCTTGAGTGAGGCCCACTCTGCAGACCCCAGTAAGGATATCCCAGTGGGGTCTAGCCACAGGTTCACTGACCAAGCTCACAGCTGCTCACACTCACAGATGTGGCAACATGCACCTGCTCCTGTGTGCTCACACCATGAGGCAGGTGTTCACCTGCACGCTCACACACACACACTCACACTGTTCAGAACTGGCCCACAAGGAGTCCCACTCCAGTGGCCCCTGGGAAAGCCAGGCTGCCTAGTGACTGGCACGGGCACCTGTCTGCCCCCTACGTCCTCCCCACCTGCTCCATCCTCCGTCTCCTGGCTCCTGGTTCCTGGCCACCTGCAGGAGGGAGCAGAGCCGCAGATCCACATGACCCACTGGCTCAGCCTCCCTTCAGCGCCTTCCCCGGCCCCTTTCCTCCTCCTGCCCCTGTGTGGCTGTGGACCCTGTCCTCGGGCTCCAGCTGAACTTGGCCTTGCCCTTTCCTGAGCTCTTGCTCCACAGGAGGACACGCCTGTCAAGATCAATTCCAGTGCGTGGCGAATGCCTCGGGGCCAGGTCTGGTCCCGTGCCTGCCCTGAGGCTGTCTAGTTGTCCTGGAAGCTGCTGCCTGCATGGGGCACTGCTTCCTGTCCTGTGTGGTCGCCTCCGCCCCAGGCCTCTGCGCCTGGGGTCCTAGAGGTTCCTAGATGCTCGGCTACCCCAGGCCCCACCTGCCTCCCACCCTGCACCCCCACCTCTCAGCTGCCCCCAGTACCGTCTCTGCCCACCGTGCCCTGCCCCTCCAGGGGTCTACACCTGCCCGGCCCTTTACTTGGGCAGCTTCTGCAATCCCCAGTGCCTGCCCCTGCCACTCTGGAGTTCTGATCCCGGCGGCACATCCTCTCAGAGCCCCCGTGTGACTCTGCCTAAGTGGAGAGGGGTCCCCGACTGCTCCATGCCCGCCTCTCCTTTCCTCCATGCCCCATACCAGCTGAGCTGTTCTTGGTGGCAGCATCTCCTGGGCCTGCAGCCCTTCTTGTCCCCTTCTATGACCTCCCAGCCCTGACCACCCACCTGGGTCTGTCCCACAGAGCCTGGCGGCAGCCCCTGCCCAGCCCCCCTGGCTGGCTTGCTTGGGGCCAGTGCCTTTCCACTGCTGTCAGCCATCTTTCCTGGGACACTGCAGGCTTCTGAGTCTGGGGGGGAATGTTCTTCTGTCCCTTCCTATCCCCAGAGCTGGGCCGAGCCACGCTGGCCTCCGTTTCCTGCCCCGGTGCATAAGTGCCCATCCATGTTCGGGTGACGTGCACAGGCACGCATGTGTGGGTGTGAAGAGCTCTGCTTTTCCCCTAGGATTTCACCCCCATACTGGAAAAGATGATTAACTCTGGGAAAACTAAGTTAGGAGGTGGCAGTGGCGAGAGGCCCAGCCAGGGTCTCTGGTCTCTTTATTAAAAATCAAGGTGTTCCCCCCACACTGGACCGTGGCGTGGGGTCACAGGTTGCGTGGGCACCTGCCTGGGGGACATGGCAGCATCCCCTGGCCTTCGTGTAGCATCTTCAGTTGTCATGGCAGGTGTGCGCTACACCTTAAAGGGTGTCAGAGCCCAGGGGATTGGCAGATGGCGCTGTCCTCTCCTGATTAGCGCCACACGAGGTGGTGGGAGACAGAAGTGGGGGTGGGGCTCTTGTCCCCCGAAGGCTGGTTGGAGCTGTGCCGGCTGAGTGGCCTGGGGAAGGGGGGGACGTGCGTGTGAATGGAGGGAGGCGGCCCACAGCTGTGAGGGAGGGTCCTGCAGGGCCAGGAGCGGGCTCAGGGTGGGGGCCTGTTCCTTTTCATCTCGTGGCCCTGGCTGGGGCTGTGAGGCGACTCCCTGATTGTCCACGCGGGGTTGTGGGGGTACAGCTAGGATTGGGAGTAAAATCCAATGGTTTCATCTGGGTCATAGGGCACTGGTGGGTGAGAAGGGACACCTGGGGAGGGCTGCCTCTCCCTCCCCACCCATGGGCCTGCTCCCCTTCCCACTGACCAGAGGGAAATCAGGGCCCGGCGAGGTCGGGTGCGAATCAGCTGCCTCACCCTCTGCGACGTCTCCATCCACAGGCTGGCCCTGCAAGCACCTCCCCAGCAGGCTGGGCTGTGCCAGTGAGGGGGAGACCATGGCCCTGGGACTCATGTCACCAGGCCACAGCGCTGCCTCAGGCCCGTCACATTGTGGGTTTTGCTCTCCAGTCTTCCGGCCCTGGAGAGCTCCCGGCCTCAGCGCCTGCCCGAGCTGAGGGGAGCATGCGTGATGGGGCCCTGCCAAGCCGCCTTCGCTGCAGCTGCCCCAGCCTAGGGTGGGGGTCGGTGGCCCCTCCTCTTCCCTCCCTGAGTCTAGGCCTCCCACCTCTAAAACGGGCAGTGGCCCTGCCCTGCTGGAGGGTTGAATGGGACTGGGGGATGCAGTCGTGGCCCTGGTGCCCTCCCAGGAGCACTGTGGCCGTCCCCATCACCTGTGGGGTCCTGGGACCCTGTACGAGCTGCCGGAGGCACACAGCCTATGCACACCCCTTCCCTGGCAGAGACTCAGAGGCCTGGGGAGGAGGTGGCTGTGCCTGGGGACCCTTGGTGGGGCTTCCACCCTGGGCAGGCAGCGAGACTCCTGAGGGCCCCACCTCATTTGCCTCAGAGGCCCAGGCCCTCTCCTCTGTGTCCGTCGAGGGATTCTGTAGCCTTGAGGCCTTAGTCTGGCCATAGAACTAGGAAACCTGGGCCCTTGGCTCCTGTGCCCTGGCACGGGGGTCCAGTTGCCTCACTTACCCCCACCTGTGCAGGGGCCGGCATGGGCTTGGCGTGAAGGTGGACGCCCACCCTCCAGTGTGTCCTGGGGCGTTGGATGTGACTGGGATGGGCAGATGTGGACCTGCTCTGAGGCACCATGGGTCCTGGCACTACAGGCAGTGCAGACACTCTGGACCCCCAGGTGGGGCCCGGGTGCTGGGGGGCCTTCGTGGCCTTCCGGGTCTACTGGGCTCTGGGACTTCAGAGAGCTTCCCAGTGGCAGAGGGGGACTGGCCCAGGGGAGACACCAGCAGATCATGTGGGATGGGACCACAGAGCTGGAAGAGCAAAGATGTCCCCCTATCCCCCCAGTCTTGGGGCGGGGGTGGGGGCTCTCTGCCTGGGGTTGGGGGACAATGAAGCAGACTATGCTTCCCCGGAGTCCAGGGGTGCGGATGGCCGCTCATCAAACACTGCTCTCCTGGGGCGGGTCTCAGAGCTCTCTAGGTCCCTCCCAGGGAAGGAGGGCTTCAGAGCCGCACCTGGGTCTTTGCTCTCCATATGTCTGTGTGAAGGCCTGGGGCCCACGTGTGTCTACCCTCAGGCTTGAGGGGTCCCTCTCTCTGGGGTCACGCTCCCTTGTTCTCAGTCCCGCAGCCGTCCTCCGCGTGAGCCCATTCATCGCGTGCCTGCGGGTGCCTGTGTCCTGTCTCTGCCCCAGGCTGAGGCCGAGGGTCTGCGCCACCTGGGCATGCCCAGTGGGGCCCCAGGAGGACTCACCACCCCCAGTTGAGCAGCTCCCCTTCTCGGCAGCTCCCAAAACCTGACCCCAGACAGGCAGCAGGAGCTGGACCTGCGGTCAGCCCAGGCCCGAGAGTGAGGCTGGGGAGAGGGGAGGCAGCGGTGCCCTGTGGGTGTGAGCACTGCTGGCTCCGTCCTCCACTGTATTCAAATGGATCAGGGAGGGTGGGGTTGGGGGGGAGCAGGGTTCTTGAGGTCGTCGGCCAGCCCCACCCCTGCCTTCCTTCCTTCCTTCCTTCCTTCCTCGAGAGGCCTCTCCACCCAGCACCCACGAAGACGGGTGAGCTGCTGGCCACCCAGAGAGGGTGTGGGGTGGTCCAGGGTGTAGGTTTGGGGCATCCCAGACCTGAGGCGCTCCAGGCAGCTCCCCTTCCACTCTGCCCAGCACACCCTGCCAGGGAGGCCTCAGCATAGTCCTTGAGCTCTGGGGGCCCCAACCCAGCCTCCCTGGGTCTCTGGGCCTTTGCCCACTTTGCCACACTTGCACGCCTCAGCAAGGTCGTTCCCGACAAGCCCCTCGCCGCCCCGGCCCCTGCCCCTCCACACCCTGGTCACTCTTCCCTCCAGCTCAGCCCTCGCCATCGTATCCCTGCGTCCGAGGGTAGCTTTGCCGCAGGAAGCATTTGCATTTAGCGAGACACACAGGCGCACGGGGACCCAAGTGTGGCTACGATGAGGGCAGGACAAGGGCCCCGTGGCCTCCTGGTTTCTGGCTTCAGCTGGTGACCCCCAGGAGGCCTGATGGCAGGTCCCCCGTCCCTGGCCGGTGAGCTGGCCTTGGAGTGGCAGGAAAGAGCCCAGCTCTGTGGTCCCCCAGGATACTCCAGGTCTCCGTAGTGGGACAGCTACCCCATCCAGCCGGCCCTGCCGTGGACCCTGGTCACTCCAGGCCAGCAGGTCACCTTGTGGGCAGTTTTCCTGGAAGCCAGTCCCCTCTCTGAGGGTTTTCGTATCCGTTTAGGTATCCTAAAAATAAACTTTTAATTTATTTTAATTTAATACCCAAATTAAATTAAATTGTAATGCATTTTTCGGCTAACTTAAAAAGCCCTTAGTGTGTGTAAATACAGATAAAATCAAAGAAAATGAAAAGTGTATGTGAGGCCATGCCATTCTTCTAACACGTTGAGAGTTTGATGGTAAATACTTAGCAGAAATCCAAAGTGCCTAAGTCTGGAGGGCCTCAGGTGGGAGGCGGCTGGGTGGACACCCTTGAAAATGCCGAAAGCCAGAAAAGCCAGAGGGAGACACTTGGTCCGCAAAGGCCTCGGGACAGCTTCCCACACCTTGGTCAGAGACCCCTTGGGGCCCGTCAGCCAGGGCAGGGAGCAGCCACCACGCTTCAGCCTGCGTTGCTGACTTGTGCACGAGGCAGGTCTGTGGAGTCACCGACTCTCCCTCCCGGCCCTTCCTGTACCTTCCCAGGGGCTCTTTCCCCATCCTTGCGCTCCGCCCCCGCCATGGTTCTGTCTCTTCCCTGCATGAGTAGCTGGGGCTCTCTCTCACATTATCTCGCAACTGGGTAGCTTAAAACAGCGAACATTGATTATTTCACAGCTTCTGTGAGTCGGGAATCTGACTCAGGGCCAGGTGTTGGCTGGGGCCTCGGACATATCCAGACCCAGCTGTGGGGAGTCCCCTCCCGAGGCCACCCTCCGGCTGTCGTGGGTGTGGGATCGTTGCTGGCTGCTGGCTGGAAGGAGACAGTGAGAGAGCGCAGGACGGAAGCTCAGTGCGGGTGCGGCCTCACCTTGCGGGGGCAGTGGGTGGGTGTCATTTCCACCACATCCTATTTCTAGAAACGAGTCCAGTTCCCGCCCACACCAAGGACCGATTACATAAAGGTGAACACCAGGGTCTGGGGTTATCAGGGCCTTCTCTGAGGCCCCCCACAGCAGTCATACCCTCCCCAACCCCAGAGTGGGCCATCGGGACCCCACCTGTGGCTGTGGCTGCCTCCCCTGTGCTGACCATGCCCTCCCCGGGCTCTGGCTGCTGGCTGGGGGAGACCTGCCCTCGGGGGTTTGTGCCTCTCCTCTGCCCTGTGCCCTCGGCCTCCTTCTATGTGACTTGGCCAAGTGTAAGCCCCGGGCTCACTGGAAGCCTCGCTCCCTCTCAGCCTCTGTACCCCCGTGCCAGCCTGGTCCTGGACATCTGAGGCGAGGCTGGCCCTGTTCGTCCCTCACCACTCTTCCTCCCCCTTCTGTCTTCCCCCGACACCACACCACACCACCGCCTCCACTCTGGGCTGTCCCCCTCCGCAGCAGCGGGCCCCTGGATACCCATGGACCGTCCCCACCCCAGCCAGGGCAGTGCTGTCCGCACAGGTGCAGTGTCATCTCAGCACCTGTGGGAGGTCCGTTCCCAGACGTCCTGCCCTGGTGGAGTGAGCTGACCCCAAAACAGCCACAAGGCCGCGGAGGGGGGGGGGCGCTGCAGCAAGGTCCCAGGGCCCGTGCAGGAGGCAGGCCGCTCAGACCACCTGTGGCTTCCCTGGACTCCAGGCTGGGCTCAGGGCGAGAGTGCGTGACCCTAGCCTGTCATGGGCACTCAGCAACTGTTCATGTACCAGCCAGGTTAAGGTGTCCTTCTCTGGATGGAGCGCAGGGCTCGCTATGGGGTGCTGGGGCCGCTGTGTCCTCTGGTCTGGGCAGTGCTTTCTCCTTCCGTTTCTGCGTCAGCTGCCTGCCCGGGTGGGGTCTGCAGGTGCGTCAGCCACCCCGGGGGCTCCCCCAGCCCACCTTGAGCCAACACTGGCAGCCCATCTGGGTGCCCTTGGGATGGGGAGCTGGCCCTGGACCTGGCCTGCTGGACCCGTGTGGTCTGAGCGTGTCTCTAGACTTTCCTCTGAAGCTCTGGGGGTGCCTTCTGGGCCCTTACCCACGCCGAGGAGCCCCCACACAGCAACCCAAGCCACCTGCCCAGGACCAGCCATGGCCCCCTCGATGTCCCCCTTGGCAGCAGAGCGGCTCGTCCCAAGGCAGGACCTGTCCTGGGGCAGGGGCAATGGTGTGGGGGCACCTCCTTCAGCGAGGGCCAATGCCTGGCACCCTGGCCTCTGGGGCAGGTCTTGTCTGAGCAGCAGAGGGTTAGGAGGGCGCTGGTTCTCCCAATGGTCCGTGAGGCCGGCAGGGTGTGCAGGCGGCCAGCATCACAGCCCGGACCCCACAGAGGCGGAGCTCGGGCTGCTGGGCTGGGTGCTGAGGGCACCAGGAGCTGCCGGACCTCACCAGGGCCTTTTCTCCCTCGGGCCTCCCGCCCGGGCCCCAAACCCCCTCGGCCAGCCCCATCTACCCAGAGTTCCCTGCCTGAGCCACCTGCCTCGCCCGCTCCCCTGCAGAGTTCCTAGGAACGCCCAGTGTTTGCCTCAGAAGGCTGAGGTGAAAACTAAGATGAATAAGATGAACGTGTGTGTCGTGAGGGCGTGGGTCCGTGCGGCAGGAGCGCCGGCCATCCGGAGGGCCTGGCGTGGCCATCGGGGGCAGGAAGGACCGAGGCTCCCTGGGGTTCATCACAGCCTCACCATGTGTCCCCAACCCCAAGGCCCCGGGACGGGGTGAGGCTGGGGGTGGAGGCGGCAGGCACCCCCTGGGCCCAGCCGTGCCCACTCCCCTGGCGCTGCCACACTGCGCTGAGACGTCCCGTGTGTTCCCTGGATCCCGGTGTGCTCTCCGTTTCCCACCCCGGCCTGTCGCGTCTCCACCCGACTGGCCGTTACCCGCCACGGCGTACTGTCCTCCAGCGGCCGTTACCCGCCACGGTGTACTGTCCTCGCCTGCGGCCGTTACCCACCACGGCGTACTGTCCT
This sequence comes from Pongo abelii, assembly GCF_028885655.2. Taxonomy (NCBI): domain Eukaryota; kingdom Metazoa; phylum Chordata; class Mammalia; order Primates; family Hominidae; genus Pongo; species Pongo abelii. The sequence continues at coordinate 96,883,196 of NC_072004.2, forward strand.
CGCCTGCGGCCGTGCACTCTGCATGTTTGCCCCCCAGTTCCCATCGGGGCTCTGCCCTTCCCGCCCTGGCCCCTCTTCCAGGGCCACCAGATGCTGCGCAGGGGGCTGGGGATGGGCCCGGGCGAGGGGGCTGGAGGAGGGCACCTGGCCGTGTGACCCCCGCCCTCTGAGACCCGTCCGCTGGCAGCTTCTGGTTCCTTCCTCTCTTCCACCCATCTCCCTGGACCCTGGGTTTGCCCATGCCTGGCTCGGTGCCACACAGCAGGGGACAGGTGTGCTCAGCCCCTTGGGGTCGCAGCAGGGTGCTGCCTGGAGGGGAGTTCCAAGGGGGACCTTCGTTGTGAAGGAGGGCAGGCTGGGCTTTTTGAAGGTGACTGGGTGTGAACCAAGCCTTGAGAAACAGAGTTTGGCAAGGGGCATATGTCCCCCTGGAAGTGTAACACGAGTGCGAGGCCCCATGTGGCTGGAGCCAGCTGTACCAAAAGCGATTGGCTGGGAAATAACATAAAATGGCACTTTAGCGGGGGCCGGTCATCAGTGGGGGCTGGTCCCTGCCCTTTCAGCCTGCAGTGACCTGTGCTGGCCCCAGCCCCCACCCAGCCCCTTCCTGGGATACTGCAGCCTGAGCCAACCTCATTTTGGGAATCAGGCCCTTGGCACCCTGTCCTTCTCAGCACCAGGGGCAGGAGTGACCTGAGCCCCCTCGGTGGCAGGTGGAGCTCTTCCGGCCAACATAGCCACCTCCACGCTGGATGTGGTGACCACAGCGTGCGAAGCTGTCCCTGCTCCCTGACCTACCCCCCAGCCCTGCTTAAGCTGACACAGACCATCGTTTCTCTCGCCTGGGTGCAGGGACCCCAGCTCTGGGGGCTGCAACTACCCACAGAACCATTGCGGACGGCCCAGGCTGGCTGTGGGCAGAGCGCCCCACCCTGCCAGGGAGACCATTGGCCTCACACCTCCAGGCAGGCCAGGCTAGGAAACAAGTAATATGTGTGTGTGTGTGTGTGTGTGTGTGTGTGTGTGTCCATGAGGATGGGTGTATGCACGCGTGTGTGTGTGTCCATGAGGATGGGTGTGTGCGCAAGCGTTTGTGTGTCCATGAGGATGGGTGTATGTGCGTGTGTGTGTCCACGAGGATGGGTGTAGGCATGTGTGTGCGTGTGTCCATGAGGGTGGGTGGATGTGCGTGTGTGCGTGTGTCCATGAGGATGGGTGTATGCACAAGTGTGTGTCCATGAGGATGGTGTATGCGCGTGTGTGTGTCCATGAGGATGGGTGTGTGCATGTGTGTGTGTCCATGAGGGTGGTGTATGCACATGTGTGTGTCCATGAGGATGGGTGTATGTGCGTGTGTACGTGTGTGTGTCCATAAGGATGGGTGTACGCACGTGTACGTGTGCATGTGTGTGTGTGTCCATGAGGATGGTGTATGTGCGTGGACATGTCCACAAGGATGGGTGAGCACACAGGAACGTGACAGCCTGCCCCCCTGGCCATCCCGAGCCTGCACCTGCCTCCGCCCACCTTTCTTCAGCTGCTCTGGCGTGGAGCCTGTGTCATTGACGTCGCCCGTGTGGGCCAGGTGGCAGGAGTTAGGAGCATGCTTGCAGCCTATGGCTGGTCCACTTGGAGGATGGGAGAGGCTGGCCAGCAGGGCCACATGGCTGTGTGGACACAGGGCCAAGAGCACTAGAGTCTCCCTGCAGCCCGGCTCTGTTGGGGCTCATCCTGTGGCTGCTGTGCCCGGGCCGGCCTTGCACCCCCATCCGGTGCCCTGTTGTCCCCTCCATGTCCACAGCTAGACTGGACATGTCCGGGGTCAGGGCAGGGAGGGCCCCGGTTGAGAGGCCGGAGTGTAGGAGGGCAGGGCGGGTGTCCACATGGCCTCCCTTGCTCTGTGGGGACCTGGGGGTCAGGGTGGATTCCTGGGCTGGGGTGTGTGTGCGTGTGCCCCTGACATCTTCACCGGGGTGTCCATCTCCCCACAACTGGCTGTCTCAAGATGGTGGGATGCGAAGCGTTCAGTTTGGGGCGGGGAGACTCATCCAGCTGTGGGGGTGGCGCGAGGGAGTGGTGCTGACCACTCTGGTTGCCTTCCCACGCCCCTGGCCGGCCGCCCCACAGCCCTCCAGAGTGTCTTGGGGGCAAGGGGAGGTCCTGGCCACCCGCCTGCCCAGGACAGCCGGTGAGAGACATGGGAGAAGGTGTGAAGAGCTGGAGAAGCAGAGAGGGAGCCTGCCTGTGTCCCGCCCTCAGCCCCCACCATGGCTACTCTGAGTCACTCGGCACAGAGGCACAGAGCTCTCAGGGGAGGGAGACCGAGGAGGGACCCCATGGGGAGCGTCGGCCACCCCTCCCCCAGCCCTAGCCAAAGGGCTAAATTTACTCTTTTAATAAGAACCAGACTTATATCCGATTTTCCTTTTCTTTTATTAGTTCTGGGCTGTTGGTGGCTGAGCCCATCTTGTCATCATCACCTCCCGGCCGTTTCCACACTGATTGGGTTGGGTACACAGCAACCACAGAGTTTTCCTATTAAGGCCTGAGAGACACTGCCTCTGGGCCAGCGCAGGCTTCTGGAAGGTTCTCCTGAGCCAGCCAAGGGGCTTCCCGGGTGACGTGCTCCTGTTCCTGGGCGGGCGCCCCTCCCACAGGCTGCTGCAGGTCCTGAGCTGAGCCCATGGCTGCATGCTCTTGGCCTTCCCTGCAGCCGCTCCCTCGCTGCCCCCATGCTGGTTCCCATCCTTTCGCACCCCATTTTTCTCTGTTACTCCTTTCTCCCTGTGCCTGCCTCAGTCTCCACTTCTTGTCCAGCCTCCTTCATGGAGCCATGGGTGGTGGGGAGGTTTGGTGGCCCCAGGGGGCCAAGGTATTCTCAGACACTTCCAGGCTGTGGGGGCAGAAGAGGCAACACTAAGCAGGGCGGGCCCCGTGTCCCACCAGGCGTGGAGGGAGCCGTGCTGGACAGATGGACATCTGGTGGCAGCAGGTGTGCAGTCGGGACAGAGGGCCGCCCCGGATCTGGACAGTTTGCGGGCCCTGGAGAGGGCTTCAGATAGGAGAGGGCTCCAGGACAGCCCCAGAAACGCTGGGGCCTGCTTCTCCACTGCAGAGGGGAGCTGGACCTGGCCACATGGCCTACTGGCTGCCCCCCAGAATCCACAAGACTCCCAGGGGCCACTTTAGGGTCTGGGGTCTCACTGATCCAGGAGAGGCAGCTCAGAACTGAGCGGCTGTGCTGGGTTGGGGGCTGGCTCCCATGCAGCAGGGGGCTGGGGGACTGGAGCTGCAACTTGATGCAGATCTGAGGCCCTCTCTACCACCAGTGGGCTGGGACATGCTCCAACCCAGGGCAGCTGTTGATCCCGGTGCCCCTTCCATGCCACCTTGTGCACAGCGGAGGCCAAGAGCCTTTGCCAAGGTTCAGGTCAGTAAGAGGATAAGTCTGGTGGAGGCCTGAGCCCTGGGAAGCAGCATCTTTGAGGACTTGCCCAGCTGTGTGGATCCCGTGCCCGAGAACAGTCTGCCAAGGTACGCACACCCACAGACGTGTGTGTGTGTGTGTAGCCACTCATCCCAGACATGCGATCACAGTCAGACCTTGTGTGCACACCCATAGTCACGTGCACACGCCCAGAGACAGGTTTGCACACTCAGACACACCCCGTGAGTCTCGCACACAGTCCTTCCCCTGCCTCCGTGCAAGTGTGAGTGTGTGCAAGTGTGAGGTGCACCCCACATCTTGAGTCTGGACCACTATTGATTGTAGCCGGGGTGGGGGAAGCATCACTGGGTTGTATCTGGGGGTTGAGCCTGCAAACTTACCTGCACACCCGGCATGCACCTGCCTGTCTCCCAGACACATCTGCACACTGTGGTAGCATGTGGTTGGGCCTCTAGCCCCTGCTACAGCAGCTTCTGGTCTCCTGGTGCGGGCAGCGGTCCCAGAGTGGCCTCTCACCCCAGGCAGGGCCTGGTCTCCCCACCCCATCCCTCATTCCTCTTTCTGGGCAGCCAAATGGTCAGATGCTACACCCCTGCCTCCAAGCGGGCTGCACCTCCCCTCTGCATCCACGCAGGAACCTGTGCAGGGCGGCTTCCTCCCCCAACTTTCCCGGAATGAGGAATGTGGGGCAGGGCCAGCAGGGGGGCTGCTCCTCCTTCCTGCTTCCCCTCCCGTCCTGCACAGCTCCCCTGGGAGCCTGGCTCGTGGGAAGGGTGCTTGGGACCGCCCATCACTCCCTTCCCAGCCACTCCTGGTGTCCCCCACCTGGGCGGGCCCTGTGGGGGGCGGGGAAGGTGTGGAGCGGAAGCCAGTGCCGAGGGAAGAGGGGAGCCTGAGCGGGTGTGGGTCGGGGGTGGGAGCTGGCGCAGGCGGCGGGTGCAGCCGCCAGACTCGGAGCCGGGGAGGCCCATGCCAGCAGCCCGGCAGCTGGGCTTCCGGAAGCAGCGGGAGCCGGGAGCCTGGGAAGGGCCTCGCTGCTTCTCTGGAGCTGCCGCCATCTCAGCGAGGCTTTTTTTTTTTTTTTTTTTTAACAACCCATTTCACAGTTTCCAGAAAAGGAGGATGCTGTCTCGGCAGCTCACTTAACTCAAAACAAATGCTTGCTCTGCCGGCTCTGCGCCCGCCTCTCCCGGCTCCCAGGCCCTGCCATCCTCTTGTTCCGTCTGCCTTCAGTCTGGTGCCACAGGGTGGAGCAGGGTCAGCCTGGCAGGAGAGTGGGGTGGGGCACAGTGGGCACCTGGCCATCCGATTGCCCAGGCCCAGCCTCTGGTGTATGGGTCCTCGGGACCCTGGATGGGGGCTGCTGGCACGGCTGCTGGACCAACCCTTACAGAGGGAGTGGCTCTCCGGGAAGTCCTGGGCTCCAGGGCCCCAGCATGCTCTGTACCCCTTGGGCTGCCCAGCATGTGTTGCCCTTCTTGGCCATCCATGGCAGGGAGCCTGGCAGACAGGTTGGCAGGAGGCAGGCTGGCTCCCATCGGCTGTCCTGGCCACTTAGGGCCACCTCTGCTGTAAGCCCATGTGGCCAGCTCTCACCTACTGTGTGCCGGCCTCCCCACACAGCAGCCCTGGGCCAGGGCCAGGCTCAGTGGGCATCAAGACTCCAGCCCAGCTGTTGTGCAGCTGTTCCCCAGTCCTCCTGCTGCTGGGCCACCCTGGGACAGCAGGTCCAGGCACAGCCTGCCTCCTTGTCTAGTTGGCTGGACCTTGGGCGCCGGGTCAGACTGGCCTCCAGGGATGGGGCTGTGCCCGAGGACCTGAGCCACCTGGGGGTGGCCACAGCCCTCCTGGCATTGCTGTCTCCCGAAACCGTTTCCTCAGCTAGCCGGGCGCCCGAGCCAGGCCTCTACAGCATCTTGGGCAGAGCTGAGGTGGCCCTGGAGCTGGGGCCAGAGCCTGGTCTGTATCTAGAGCTGCAAACCCGGCCTGGGCCGGCTGGGCAGTGGGGGGAGCCGGCTGGAGGCCAGTGTGCAGTCCTCGATGTCCCTGCCGACACCGCGTCCCACTTACTGGTCCCTTCCCCAGGAACATCTAAACTTGTACTGCATCCCTGTGATGAGAGCTGATGGGAAGCCTGGCAGAGCGGCCCCAGGCAGGCTCTGTGTGGGGCCAGGGTGCCCTGACCATGCATGCGGGTGGGGACAGGCCGTGTTCAGCCCCCAGCGGAGCACTTGGGGCTATGGGCCTGGACCAGCAACTTAGACTCGGTCATGTTCCATCTCTTACCAGCCCCGTGGTGGGCCCACGACCGACCTTGAGAGCATGGTAGCACTACGTCACGAGTCTGAAGCCCCAGGTGGGGGAGGTGCCACTGCAGGCAGTGCTAGGATGGGGCACTTGATCTGAGGAGGCCTAGGTCAAGACCCCCTCCCTGGCCCCCAGCTGCCTCCGCCTGGGCTGGTAACCACAGCACTTGGTAGACAGGGACTTTGCCAAGAGGAAAGAGCCCTCAGCCCGGTTCCCGGCTGGCCTTGGCCCACGCGATCTGGCCCTGGCCAGATCCCAGGCTACACTCGGCTCCCAGGCAGCTGAGGCACAGGCTCTGTCTGGGGTTGGCCACTGGTCGGCAGGCGGGGGCTGGGGAGGTGACAGCCTGGTCTGCCTGTGGCTCTGCTGGCCAGTCACAGTGCCATCCCCAAACACTGGGAGGTGGGGGTGACAGTAGAGGCGTGATGCTCTGTCCTGGGGTTTCCCGGGCTCCTCGGCAGCTGAGTGGGATAGGGAGGGCCTTAGGTGGCCGGCAGTCCCACCCCCACACTCGCAGGGGTCACCACAGTAGTGACCACCTGGCAGGGCCTGCAGAATCTGCTTCCAAGTTTCAAGCTAAGGCGAGGACAGTGGGGGAGAAATCCACGCCTTTAGAGTAAGCATCTGAGAGCCCCCAGCCATGTGCAGGGCCCGTGCCCACGGGGCAAGGGAGATGCCGGGCAGAGGCTCTTCCCCTGCCTGGTCTCGTCTCTGAGGTGCTGGCCTGCTGAGCAGCCAGTGAGAAGCCCTGGAAGCAGCTGCCACCCGAGCCAGGATTTCCAGAAGCAAGAGGCCACCCCAGTCCCTTGGGGGGATGGTAGGGTCTCTCATGGTAGGCTCAGTACGCAGGATGCCTGGGCCACGGAATTGGGGTGCAGCGTGCGACCCCGTGTGATACTGGAGAAGTGTATTTGCAGCTGTGCCCAGAAGTGGTCCCAGATCGCTCATGTGAGGGCCTCAGGGCCAGGGTCTCGTGTGACTCCACTTCCTCTCGTGATTTTTTTTTCTTGGAGGCGGAGTCACACTTTGTCATCCAGGCTGGAGGGCAGTGGAACAATCTCTGCTCACTGCAACCCCTGCCTCCCAGATTCAAGCAATTCTCCCACCTCAGCCTCCCAAATAGCTGGGATTACAGGCGCACACCACCATGCCCGGATCATTTCTGTATTTTTAGTAGAGACAGGGTTTCACCATGTTGGCCAGGGTGGTCTTGAACTCCTCACCTCAAGTGATCCACCACCTTGGCCTCCCAAAGTGCTGGGATTACAGGCGTGAGCCACCGTGTCTGGTCTCTCTTGTGCTTTATTACCTGAGCTATTTTGGTGAAAATACAAAGACATGATGTTTGTATGATAAGGAGACAGCAATCCAGCTGGCCCATTTCCAGAATGAAAGGGAAAAAGAAGTGAAAGAGATCCCCAGATCAGCGGCCCTGCCTGACTCTGGGCACAGACAGCACTTTGGGGCCCCCAGCTTGGTGAGGCTGGTCAGGTGCAGGGAGGGGCTAGGCTGGAGCCCCCATCCCCTTCCCTCTCATTCCCCAGACTGTGGGGCCGGGGACCCTTCCTTAGTAGGCTCAGATAAGGCAGCACAGCAGGGTCCCCCAAGTCCAGAGACAGGCTGGTTGCCCACTGAGGGCCCCGTGGGACACCGGGGTGTGTCCCGCCCCCACCTGATGTGGTGTGGGAGAGCTCAAGGTACAGGGTTCTCAGGCCAGGATCCTGGAGAAATCCCTTCTCCAGACCTAACTTTTGGACTTAGTTGCTTCCCACCATCCCGGGGAGGAAAAGGCGGGAGGGACTTCCCCAGGAGGGTGTGGGGGTGGGAAGGCCTGGGGGACTCAAGGCGAGCCTGGGCGAGGCAGTGGCAAGCTTCCAACTCCGAGGGGAGCCCACACTCACCCCACAGGCATGCCCCAGTGTCCCCAAGCAGGGGAAGCCAGCACTTCCCTTCCCAACCCCGAGTCCCCTCCCTGGCCGCCGGGCCTGTGGTCTGGCCCTGGCCCATGGCAGTCCCAGCCCTGTGGTCCGGGAAGCCCCTGGCTCGCGGGCACCTTCGCCCCCTGCCCTGGGCCTGGGCCTGGCCCTGCTCCACAGTCCCTTGGGCCAGCTCTTCCTCTCCACCCGCCCACCCGCCCACCCGCCACAGAGGCCAGCTCACAGCCCACGTCCCCCACCAGCACTCACAGACCCCTCCTCTGCTGCCATGACCGGGAGAGGCCCCTTGAGTCCACGTGGCCGCGTTCACACACGAGAGGGGAAGGGGCCTTGGCGGCCCTGGGCTGGGAACTGGCTCAGCACAGCAGGAGCCTGCCAGGGCCCTGCAGGGCAGCCCCCGCCGCCCCCCTTGCCCCGCCGCCTCTGCTGAGTCACCTCATGTCTGGGAAGTTCCCAGGGCCAAGCCAGGCTGGATGAGGCATCAGAAATTCACAAATTCCCCCTGCCTCCCGGGCAGGCGAATGGCTGTCCTGACTCACCTCGGGCTGGGCCCCCGCAGACCCCACTATCCCCACGCTCAGCCTTATACCCCTCTTTCCCGAGGGAGCAGGGCCCCTGCCCCGGGTTCCTGGAATGGTCCCAGGCCAGGCCTGCTGCCCGTGGGATGGAGACGACAAGGTGCCAGGGTGCCTGGCTGGAGTGGGGGCCGCTCAGTGACAGCCTCAGACCACCCACGGAGCAGCAGGACCATCGTGTGCAGAAATCTGTGTGTGCTGTGTCCTCCGTGTGCAGGAGCCGGTAGTCATGGCAACCCTGGGAGGCTCCCTTGGGCTGGCCTTGGCCACTGGACTTGGGCAGGGGGGGCACAGCTGAGGGGCCACAGGCAAGCATGCAGGCGGGCCGATGGTCCTGGAGAGCTGTGCTGGGCGGGGCCTGGAGCCCTGGGGGCTCACCATTTCCCATACTCAGGCTGCCAGGAGAAGTGCAGGGTATCCTGGCAGTGCCCAGGAAGGAGCCTCTCGCCGCCTCCACTGACCCAGAGGTGAGCGCCATCCGCAGCTCTGTGCCAGCTCAGTCAGGGCCCAGCCCTAGGAACCCTGAAGGGATTTTAGAAGCAGATCCGTCCTCAGCGCCGCCCTTCCTTCCTCTGTCCCCCACCCTCGATCTTCACCCCTGGCTCGGTTTCTCTCTCTGCTCACCTGAGACTGGGCCACTCCTGTCTGACAAGTCAGTTTATTGGGCCTGGGCAGAGGGATGAAGACCCCACTCGGGAGAGAGAACAGCTCCTCCCAGTGCTGCCTGGAGGGGCCGAGACTGTGGGGCCCGTGGAGCTGACACAGGGCCTATGGCTGGGGACCCGCTGACCCTGGTGCCTCATGTATCACCTTGACCTTTTTGGCAAGTTCGCCAGTGTCTAAGAGGCCTTGGAGCTGCCCACCGCTGTGGGCTGGCAGAGTCAGGGTGCTCTCCCTGTGAAGAGGAGGCCCATCCACAGGCCCTGAAAGTTGATTTGGCACAGTACCCAGCACCTGGGTGGCAGTGGTGGTGACGGTGATGGTGGTGGTGGTGAGTGATGTGGTTATTGATGGCGATATGGTTGTTGTGGTTGGTGATGTGGTTGGTGATGGTGGTGGTGGTGTGGTTGTTGTTGAATGTGGTTGGTGATGGTGGTGGATGATGTGGTCGGTGGTAATGGTAGTGGTCATATGGTTGAGGGCATGGTGGTGGAGGTGATGTGGTTGGTGTTGTGTGGTGGTGGTGATGGTGATGTGGTTGGGGTGGTGTTGATGTTGGTGGTGGTGGGTGATGTGGTTTGTGGTGATAGTGCTGGGTGATGTGGTTGGTGACAGGTGATGTGGTTGGTGACAGGTGATGTGGTTGGTGGTGGGTGATGGGGTAGTGATGTGAGTGGTGGTGATGGTGGTGGGTGATGTGGTTGGTAGTGATGGTGATGGGTGATGTGGTTGGTGATGATGTGGTTGGTGGTGATGTGATTGGTGGTGATAGTGGTGGGTGTTGTGGCTGGTGGTGATGTGGTTGGGGGTGATGTGGTTGGTGGTGGGTGATGTGGTTGGTGATGATGGTGGTGATGTGGTTGGGGGGTGGTGGTGGGTGATGTGGTCGATGGTGGTGATGTGGTTGGGAGCATGGTGGTTGAGGTGATGTGGTTGGTGATGATGTGGTTGGTAATGGGTGATGTGGTTGGTGGTGGTGGTGGTGGTGATGTGATTTGGGGGTGGTGGTGGAGGTGATGTGGTTGGTAGTAACGTTTGTGGTGATAGTGCTGGGTGATGTGGTTGGTGATGACATGGTTGGTGACGGGTGATGTGGTTGGTGGTGGGTGATGTAGTGATGTGAGTGGTGGTGATGGTGGTCAGTGATGTGGTTGGTAGTGATGGTGATGGGTGACGTGGTTGGTGGTGATGGTGGTGATGATGTGGTTGGTGGTGATAGTGGTAGGTGATGTGGTTGGGGGTGATAGTGGTGGTGATGTGGTTGGGGGTGATGTGGTTGGGGGTGATGTGGTTGGTGGTGATAGTGGTAGGTGATGTGGTTGGGGGTGATAGTGGTGGTGATGTGGTTGGGGGTGATGTGGTTGGGGGTGATAGTGGTAGGTGATGTGGTTGGTGGTGATGTGGTTGGGGGTGATAGTGGTAGGTGATGTGGTTGGGGGTGATATGGTTGGGGGTGATGTGGTTGGAGGTGATGGTGGTGATGTGGTTGGTGGTGATGTGGTTGGTGGGTGATGTGGTTGGTGGTGATGTGGTTGGTGATGTGGTTGGGGGTGATAGTGGTGGGTGATGTGGTTGGGGGTGATAGTGGTAGGTGATGTGGTTGGGGTGATAGTGGTGGGTGATGTGGTTGCTGGTGATGTGGTTGCTGGTGATGTGGTTGGTGGTGGGTGATGTGGTTGGTGGTGATAGTGGTGGGTGATGTGGTTGGTGGTGATAGTGGTAGGTGATATGGTTGGGGGTGATAGTGGTGGTGATGTGGTTGGGGGTGATGTGGTTGGGGGTGATAGTGGTAGGTGATGTGGTTGGTGGTGATGTGGTTGGGGGTGATAGTGGTAGGTGATGTGGTTGGGGGTGATATGGTTGGGGGTGATGTGGTTGGAGGTGATGGTGGTGATGTGGTTGGTGGTGATGTGGTTGGTGGGTGATGTGGTTGGTGGTGATGTGGTTGGTGATGTGGTTGGGGTGATAGTGGTGGGTGATGTGGTTGGTGGGTGATGTGGTTGGTGGTGATGTGGTTGGTGGTGATGTGGTTGGTGGTGGGTGATGTGGTTGGTGGTGATGTGGTTGGGGGTGATGTGGTTGGTAGTGATGTGGTTGGTGGTGGGTGATGTGGTTGGTGGTGATGTGGTTGGTAGTGATGTGGTTGGTGGTGGGTGATGTGGTTGGTGGTGATGTAGTTGGGGGTGATGTGGTTGGTGGTGATAGTGGTGGGTGATGTGGTTGGTGGGTGATGTGGTTGGGGGTGATGCAGTTGGGGGTGATAGTGGTAGGTGATGTGGCTGGTGGTGGTGGTGGTGATGTGGTTGTGACAAAGATGACGTTCTTGGGTTTGCAACAGCAGGAGGGTGTCAGTACCAGGACACCTGAGGCACCAAAAGACTCAGGACTCTGAGTGTGGCAGTCAGAGGCCTACGTGGGTAGCCTTTCCCATCATCGGTTTCTTGGATATTGAAAGTCAAAGGCTCTGGGGGAGATTGGGGCCTGAGAGTCCCCTGTGGAGAAGGGCTGTGGTGTTGTCCCTGCCCTGCCTCAGGCCACACCCTGGGAGCTGCCCCCAGACTCACTCTTGCCCTGTGTCCACAGCCAGCAGCCGCCTGATGGGAAGTTCTCCGGCCTCCTCTTTCATGGGCGGTTTCCTCACCAGCAGCCTGGGCTCGGCAGCCTCCACGCACCCCAGCGGCCCCAGCTCCTCCCCCGCTGAGCAGGCCTACCGTGGCTCCCACACTGCCACCTCCCAGATCTGGTTCTCCCACTCCCACGAAGGTAAGTTGGCGGACTGGGCTCCCAGCGATGCCCTGGTGCCCGGGCCAGGGGCAGGTGAGGGGCTCCCACCGTGGCAGTGGGAACCTGGCCGGTGGATGTCGACAAGCAGGCTCAGGTGAGGCTGCCTCCCTGCCGAGCAAGCCCCGGGGGAAGTGGTGATTGGTTGGAAACAAGGGCGGCCTGTTCGGCAGTGGTCCTGGCCAGGTGTGTGCTCCAGATGGGCAGCAAGGGGAAACGGGGGGCCAGGAGGGGCTCTGGGGAGCTGAGAAAATGTGGAGCACAGCTGGGCCGGCCGGGCTGGGCTCACCCTCACAGTGGCTGTGCCCCACCTCCCCAGACGCTGGGAGGCGGGCTCCAGATGTGCCAGCCGGGAGGTGGGGGCGGGACAGGGAGAGCTGTCAGTGCACACAGGCTGCCACCCAGGGGCCTGGCCCAGGATAAAGAGTTCCTCCCAGGCCACCTGCCTCCCCGTGGGACACAGCCCTGGGCACACAGTAGGTGCCTCACGAATACTGGCTACTCTCAGGCTGCCTGGCCAGCAGGAGACCCCTGGAGGCCCCCCTGGCCTTTTCCTGGCAGGGCACCCCCGCCCAGATCCCCGTGCTTGCTCAGACCCCTTGCCCTGCAGCCTAGGAGGCGGCCCTGGGCCCCCATGTCCTTGGGCCCACAGTTGCTGGTATTCCCTCGGCCACCCCAACCCTACAGCATGGGAAGGGTTAAGCTCCCCCCGCCCCCCGCGGCTGGCACGCAGAGAGGTAATTGCAGTTGGCAGCGGGCACACAGGGCTCTCCGCTCCTGGCACCCAGCACTGCCGTAACTCAATGACTGCTGAGCGGCAGGCGTCGTGTTTACAGAGCGCCGCGGACCCACACACCACGCCACCGCCCCGTTCCAGGCAGGGAGATTAGCACCCGGCACTGCTGGAAGCAGAGAAACCTCTCTTTGTGCAACAAGAAAGGGGCTGTTTTCCAAACAGAACAGGTGACGAGTGAGGGACAGTTGCTGAAATAATCTGGGCTTTCGGCTCAGGGCGCACATGTTGGGCAGGCGATAAGGAGTGGCCTCTTCCTGGGTGCGGGGGAGGCCGCTACCTCAGGACACGGTGGGCAGCATGGGGTCCTCGGTCCAGACTCCCCTGCCCCTTCGTCCCACCCCTGCACTACTAGCGGCCTCCTGGAGGGGAGACCAGGCTGGCCATGGCTCCTGGGCTGGCTGTGGGGCCCCGCCTTCCTGACTCATACCCCCTACCCCGCCTCAGCCTTTTGTGTCTGTGGGCAAACGCCCCGGCCAGCCACAGCATCTGGCTCCCAGGATGTCTGTGGGAGGGAGGAGGGTGGCCTGGCACGGGGGGAGCAGGAAGGGGAGGCCTGTGGCAGCCGTGGTGAACCCCCCACAACAGACGCAACGGCCGCTGCCTGGTCCCGGCCCAGCCACAGGTGCACAGATCACCTAGGACCACTGACTTGGTTTCCCCTCCTGACAGTGGTGGCCCCTAGTCAGGGCCCAGAAGTGGCACCAGCCCATCCCCAGTGCTCTCTGCGCCAGGAGAGAGCTCCTACCCCGCTCCCTCCGCCCACCCTGGGGGACCCCAGCAGCAAGGAGGGCCGTTTGTGGGTAGCACCACCTGCCTTGGAGCCCCCATCCCGCCCCTCTGGGGGCTGCTCAGAGGGTGGGTGTGTGGTGGCCCGCAGGCAGACAGCACCCACAACGGCCTCTAGACACTCACTTCCCCTTGTGCCAACGGCTGCCTGGGCGGAGCTGCCCACATCCCACCCCGGGGACCCCCACCACTTCTCAGCCCCTCACATGGGGCCCGGCATCGGTGGGTTCCATCTGCTTCCGAGCCCTTGGGAGTCCCCCTGGTTGGGTGGGAGGCCAATGTCCTGCCACAAGTGTCGACGTGAGCCCCTGGCATCTGGGCTTCTGAACTTCTGTTTGCGTCCCAGGGAAGTAGCTCCTCCAGGCGGGGGTGTTCTGAGCAGGAGGAGAGGACAGTGCCCACAGTGGCCCTGGCTGTGTCACACCGAGGAGGTTCACCTGTCCACCCTGCTGGGCACCTGGCACCCTGGCTGGGCGAGATGCATCTCCCGCTGTCCGTGTCAGGTGGGGGCGGGCACGTGTGCGGGGCAGTGGGCCGGGTGGACCAGCACAGGTGGAGGCAGGACAAGGGGGCGTGGGGCGTGGCCTCTGAGCCGCCCGCCTGGGCCCCAGAATGCAGCGCCCACCCGGGGCTGGGGATGGGTGTGGGTGCCCCCCGAGGGTGGCAGAGCCTCCAAGGCCACACACCTGCAAGGCCCGTCCGTGCTCCGGCTTGCTGTCCTCTGCTCTGCCTTCAGTTCAGTTGTCCCACCCCCCGGGATCCCCTCCCCTCCCTGCGGGGGTTCCCTGCCACGCAGCCGTGCTCCCCGACAGACCACATGGAGCTGCCGCGCTGTGAGCTGAGCGGCAGAGGCCAGGGCGGGCGGGCCAGGGTGAGAGGCTGGCTGGCTGCCCGGGCAGCATGCCTGGCTGCTAGTTTGACAGGGTGCCAGCTGGCTCCCCGTGCGCCGGGCCTGTTTCTCTGCCGTGTGTGTTCATGGGGGAAGGGGAGCGAGGTGGGCGGGGGGCACGCGACTCGGCCGGAGAGTGGGGGCCAGCAGGCACAGCGGGCTGCCTGGGCGGTCGGCCTCGCCCATGTTTCCTTCTAGTGGCCCAGGATGGGCAGGAGGCAGGTGCCCGGCCAAGCCAGCTTGCCACCCCCTCCCCAGCCCAGGGCTTTCGTTGAGGGTAGGTAGGACAGGGTGGGGCAGGCCAGCAGGAACCCAGGTTGGGGTAGCCCCAGGAACCCCCCATGCCAGGCGGGGCCTCCTCTCTCCCCATCTGCAGGGCAGCCCCTCGAGCGGGCCAGGGCTTCCTGCTTCCCCGGGGGAGCAGCTGGGGGTGCAGCAGAGGCAGCCTGGAGCTGGAGGAGCAGCCCAGAACATCTGGCCTGGGCAGAGCCTGTCTGTTCAGCTCTTCCCGGCCCGCAGCTCACCCGAGGCTTGGGCTCCCACCAGCGGTGGGCCTCCCAGGGGCTTGGGGTAGGGGTGGGAGGGGGAACTGGCCAGGGGCAGAGGTGAGCTCCTGCCGGGCAGCCTGTCCTGGGTGGATGAGGATGAGAGCAGGGGTGGGGGCACGCACAGCTGGCCCTATTGTCAGCAGGCCTGGTCCCCTCCCTCCCCACCGCGCCCCCCAGCTGCCTGGCCGGGACCACCCACAGGGCCAATGAAAGAGGATTCTGTTCCTGGGGGGCTTAGCTGGGAAGGGGTAGGGGCGGGGGCTGCTGAGCTGCCCACTGAGGCCACTCGTGGTCTCTTGTGCCACCTGGGGAGAGCCGTGGGGGCAGCAGGCGCACACACACGCACTGGCTCTCCGCCTGGCTGGCCTCTTGGTCAGAACCATGCCCCATCAGCGGCCACTTCTCACTGGGCCTGGCCAGCTCCTGGGGGTCCGGGACTACGCATGCCGAGCGCTCCCTGCCAACGGAGTCCCACAGCCTCCTGCATCCTGCCAGCTGCCCCTCTGTCCCCTTTGTCCCCTCTGAGGTCTCAGGACTCGCTGGTGCTGCTGGGAGTGAGCAGGAGCTGGGACCACAGCTGTTTGGGGGACAGAGGTCCCACCAGCACCCACCCACCCCAAGTGTCCTCAGAGGTACTGGGGCCCCAGCTCCATCCTTCCTGTGATGCCTGCCTGGGACCCGCCGCTTCCTCCCAGACCCCTTCAGCTCCTCCTTCCTCTCCTGGCCTCGATTTCCTCGGTGGCTAAAACAGCCTCTTGGTCTGTCTCCCACAGGCCCGCTGACCACCCCAGGCACTGACGTTTCTATCTGGGCTCACTCCAGGACCCCCACATCTATGTGGGGGGGGTTGCCCTTGCCCTGCCTAGACCTGCTGTTCCCTCCCATGTGTGAGGGAGAGTTGGGCCAGTGGGGACAAGCTGGCTCCCCTGGGATGCGAGGGACAGCGTGGGGGTTCCAGCGTGGGGGTGGAGGGGCTCTGCTGGGCCGGCTACCTCCCGCCAGCTTCTCTCAGCCAGAGGGCGGCTGCCCCATCCAGGCCTATGATCCCCCCTCCGGAGGTGTCCTGTGGCTTTCTGGAGCCAGCCCTCCCATTCCCTCGGCCCCTCACCATGGCCTGCCCTGGCCGGCCGCCCTGCCAGGGTCGCAGCCTCCTGTCCCCACTGGAGTCTGCCCTGAGGCCCTGGCAGTTCCCGACCCCCAGCCCGCTGAGACTTTATGAGCCTCATGTTCACGGCCTGGCTGAGTGCTGCCAGTCACTGTTGAGGGCAGGGGTTTCATCCCATGGCCATGGTGACCAGCACCCAGGCCCGCGCCTGGCAGAGAGGGCTGTGTGGAGGTGGCTAGGGGAGACGCAGACCTGGGGAAGCCAGGATAGGGACATCCCAGGTGGCAGAACCTGAGCCCCAGGGAGGCTGGGGAGAGAGCCACCCCTGGTTTGGATAAAGGGCTTGGTCCCTTCAGCTGCAGGGTTCCCAGGGCCAGCCCTGGCTTGAGGTTAGGCAGGATGATGGCACTTGTCATGAGCCCGGCCCTGGGATGGCACCTGCCTCCCCCTGGCAATGCTGCACAGCACAGTGGCGCTTGCGCCCATTTTACAGGTGAGGAAACTGAGGCTGAGGATTGTGTGTGACTGAGAGCCTGTCCCCTCATCCCCTCCCTGCCCTCTGACCTGCCATGCTTTGGCGTGGGTGTCCCCTCTGCCCCGCAAGCTCCTGCTCTCCAGGAGCCGGGGACTTGGGCTAGAGGCTGCTCTGGGACCCAGGAGGCTGCACCTGAGCCCCCGCGCACACCCAGGCACTGCAGGACCAGGCAGGACTGTGGCAGATGCGGCATGGGCCCCTGCCATGTGCAGAGCAGGTGGGCAGGGCAGGGGTCTTCACAGACCCAGAGCTCCTTAGCCTCGAGTTCACGTGCCCAGCCTCAGTTTCTCTATCTGCCACACCAATGAGAACAGCTGTCCAGACCCCATGTGATATAGGCACAGAGAGCAACTTCCCTCCCGTGTCCTGCGGCGGCTGTCCACTGCTGGGGCCAGTGGCCTTGGTCACTGGGGATGGGGTGCAGCCTTCCTAGGCTGACATCCCTGGACCTGACCGATGGTGCAGCCGCCTCGGCAGGTGCACCGTCTACTGTGTGCCTGTGTGTGGGGCTGGCTGGTGTTGTGCCTGTGGCCCCGGTACAACGACCTGTGTGTCAAGGACGCTGCCTGGGGAACGTGAGGAAGGTCCTGGTGGACAGGCGGGAGGGAGTTCTCTGGTAGCCAGAGCTGATGTCCAGGGTGCCAGCGAAGGCTTTGGGGTCGTGCGGTTGCTTCTAGCTCCACGCTCTGAGAATTGTCCATTGCCTCCTGTGGCTTAAGGACAGCCCCAGCCTCGGACCCACCCTCCCTTCCATCGCTGGGCCCACCCTCCCCTCCAGCCCTGGACCCACCCTCCCGGGCCCACCCGCCCCCTGAGCCCCAGACCCACCGTCCCCCCCATCCCCGGACCCACCCTCCACCCGAGCCCCAGACCCACCCTCCCCCCCATCCCCGGGCCCACCCTCCCCCGCCATCCCCAGGCCCACCCTCCCCCCACATCCCCAGGAAGGCTGCGCTCCTCCCTGTGGGGTTGGTGCCTGGATCCTGGGCAGGCTGCCCGCTGCGTTCGTTCTAGAGGCTCCCATGGGAACCTGGCACCTGCTCCTGCTCTTAGCCACCTTGCTCAGCCTGGGAACAGATGGAGCTGGCCCGGCCTGCCCCTGAGGCAGCTGTGGGTCACCACTTGGGCCAGTTCCCTGCAGGCTTGTGGATGGGGAAGAGGCTGAGCTTCCGAAGCCTCAGGGGGCCCCAAGAATTGGGCACTCCAGCTCCAAGAAGGAATCTCCTGCCGTGCCCCCCCAACCACTCATGTCCCAGGAGCTGCACTTTGAAACACAGCCTGGACGCCCAGGGGTCTGCCCACCTGGAGTGAGGGGCCTGTGTGTGGGAGCAGGGGTGTATGGCAGAGAGCAGACAGGACTAGGGAAGGGGCTGCTGCAAGGCTGTAGGCCTTTCTGGCCCTAGAGTAGGAGTGGGAACTGCCCACAGCTGCAGTCACTGCTGAGGCCCCTCCTGTGCCCAGGGCAGGCATCATCAGTCCCCGAAGTCCCTCCTGTGCCCAGGGCAGGTGTCATCAGTCCCCGAGGTCCCCGTGTGCCCAGGGCAGGCGTCATCAGTCCACCGAGGTCCCCGTGTGCCCAGAGCAGGCGTCATCAGTCCCCGAGGTCCCTCCTGTGCCCAGGGCAGGTGTCATCAGTCTCCGAGGTCCCTCCTGTGCCCAGGGCAGGTGTCATCAGTCCCCGAGGTCCCTCCTGTGCCCAGGGCAGGTGTCATCAGTCCCCGAGGTCCCCGTGTGCCCAGGGCAGGTGTCATCAGTCCACCGAGGTCCCCGTGTGCCCAGGGCAGGTGTCATCAGTCCACCGAGGTCCCTCCTGTGCCCAGGACAGGTGTCATCAGTCCACCGAGGTCCCCGTGTGCCCAGGGCAGGTGTCATCAGTCCCCGAGGTCCCTCCTGTGCCCAGGACAGGTGTCATCAGTCCACCGAGGTCCCCGTGTGCCCAGGGCAGGTGTCATCAGTCCCCGAGGTCCCTCCTGTGCCCAGGGCAGGTGTCATCAGTCCCCGAGGTCCCTCCTGTGCCCAGGGCAGGTGTCATCAGTCCCCGAGGTCCCCGTGTGCCCAGGGCAGGTGTCATCAGTCCACCGAGGTCCCCGTGTGCCCAGGGCAGGTGTCATCAGTCCCCGAGGTCCCCGTGTGCCCAGGGCAGGTGTCATCAGTCCACCGAGGTCCCTCCTGTGCCCAGGGCAGGTGTCATCAGTCCCTGAGATCCCCGTGCGCCCAGGGCAGGTGTCATCAGTCGACTACAGCACTTGGTGTGCCGCATGCGGACAAGGTTTCAGAATCTGTCAGCCCAGCACTCGGGGCCTGGCAGTCATCGGGTAGACCCGTGCACTGCACCTGAACCCCACTGACACCCTGAGTGAAGGGGGCGTCCTGTGAAGAGCCAGTGCTGAGTCGCAGGTGGGTGGAGGCCAGGCTGAGCTTTGTGCATGTGGCTGCACGGCAGGGACGTCCTACGTGACAGGGACGATGTGCAGAACCACAAGAGGAGCTGGGACCACTTGCCAGGCCAGGGTTCTCCCGGGACTCCCCTGGGGTCACTGGGCGGGGAGTGATGGGATCTGGCAGAGTTGGCAGGAGGTGGAGGAGGGGTGTCTGCTTCTGAGCCAGGAGGATGGGCCCTCACTGGACAGTGGGCATTTGAGACAGTCCCCACAGCCTCCCACGTTCCCCAGGGCCTCCCAGGCTGGCTGCCCGCGTGCACATTCCAGGCCCGGGGCCACACCCAGCTGGGCTGCATGACCCACTGCCCGCCCGGCCAGGCGTGTGGGAGCCGAGGTGGTACCACAGCGGGAGACAGGTCGAGGCTCAGCCGTGGGAGGCCGGCGTGGCTGACACGGGTGCCCAGTCCTTCCCCCAGGGAGGAGGCACTGCCGTTTGTCAGGATGGTGGGGTGTCCGCTGCAGAAGGTTTTGTCCTCAAAGGCGTGCGGGCTGGGGCAGGGGCGCTCGAGGTGTGCTTCAGCACCCCCAGAAGTTTGCTGAGCCTGCAGCATCCGGGCCCTGAGCTCTGTGGCCCCAAGTGGGGCTTCCTGGGTGACCCTGCAGTGGGAAGTCCCCTGACCCCCCAGGTGATCTTGGTCCTTCTGCTGGCTGACGTCCCTCCCTCCTACACCTAGCCGTGAAGACACCCCAAGTCCAGCATCCTGAGAGACCCAGGAGCAGCCCCCGGTTTTCCACGGCAGGGATGCTCCCTGGAAGGGCGGCCTGGGGGGTGGGTTGTGGCCACCTCCCCAGATCTGGCAAGAGGAGGAAGGCACAGGGCTGGCCTGGAGAGGGCAAGGCCTCGACGCGCGGGGCTGCTGGGAAAATGTGCTGTGTCAGAACGCAGGAGGGATGAGGGGGATGAGGTACCTGGAGTGGGGGTGCCCGGCAGGCAGCCAGGGCTGGTGTGAGCAAAGACACCCGGCCAGGCCCTGTGCACCCTGGGTGGGGGCTGCTCCTCCCTCCCCAGGGGTGAGAAGCCACCAGGCCTCCCTTCTCCAGGTGGGCCGGAGGAAAGGAAGGGTCCCCTCACCCCTGGCTGTCCCCAGCCCCCATTTCTCTGCATTGTGCCCTCCCACTCCTCTGTCCTTCAGCCCTGCCCAGGGGCACCCCCAACCCCCACTGACTGCCCACTCTCTCCTCCTGCCCACGCCATGGGCCTCCTACCTGCAACCGTTGACCTCCCCAGACGTGGTGAGCTCAGGCCTGGGGGAGGTTGGGAGGGGTCTGTGGGTGTGGCCATTGTGCCCCCTGCCCAGCCCATGCGTGACCCCCTGGCTTTACTCACCCATCAGGTGCCTGTGGCCTTGAGCCTCTGTCTCCTGCGGTCCGTCCCATCACGGGACTGAGTTTGGAGTCTCCTGCCCACCACAGTAGCAGGGGCAGGATGTGGGGACCTCGGTGCGACCCCCACTGCCCGCAGGGCTCTTCCCCACGCTCCGCCAGGCTCCGAGAGCACCAGCAGCCTGAGTCCTGCCCACCTCTCTGGCGGTTCGCTTAGCCCTTGTCTGTTGGGGTGATCGTAAAAGCTCCCGTCTCAAAGGGGTCTGGGAAGGGGAGGTTCTGGGGCCCCGACGTTCTAGCAGGAGCTTGCAGTTGAGGACTTCTGGCTCTGGGTTCATGTGGCCCCAGGCCCTGCTGGCTGAGCCCTCTTGGTCTCTGGCCCCGGAGTATCCCCTCCCTGCCATCTGGGGCCTCTACTGTCCCCCTGGAGCCCTCCCCAGGACCACCACCCCCACTCCTCAGTGGCAGCCCCTTCCAGGATGCCTGTGTGTCCCCGGCCCGGCCACAGCAGCCTTGCCTTCTGGCTTCTGGCCTCAGAACAGCTGCTCTGATTCATAAAAATCATTTTTTAATTTCTTTTCTCAGTTTTGAGAGTATGGTCTTATTGGGAAAAAGAAAGGGGCTTTCTTTCGCTGGGCTGGGAGGACCTTTTTCCCTTCCTCTCTCTGCCCCCTGGCCAAAGATGACCCCACCCTGCTGACTGGGCCTCTCCGGCACCCGGCCCCTCCCTCTCTGCTCCCCACCCCTCCATCCCATCTCCCCACCCCTCCATCCCATCTCCCCACTCCCTCCTCCTCCCCTAGCTCCCTAACTTCCACTCTGGGGCCTCAGAGGTGGGGACCCAAGCAGGCAAGGATGGGGGCACCAGCCAGGCCTTTGGTCTTAGGGCCGTGGCCGGTGCTGCCCTGCTCCCCAGCCCAGGGGCCACCAGCAAAGGCCCAGCAGCTGAGGGACACGCATAGCTGCCCACGCTCAGCTGCCCCCAGAGGGGACCGGCGGGAAGGAGCCCACTCCTCTGCCAGCTGAGTGCCTGCTCCCCCCAGAGAGCGGATGGGCTGGAGGCCTGGACCTCCGGAGCGGGGAGAGGGGCTCCATGCCTGGGAAACGGTGTCTGGGAAGGAGGAATTTACAGACTTCTGTTTACCAAAATGAGGCCTCGTAAAACATTTAACAGCAGCCAATTAAAGGGGGACAGCTGTGGAGGTTTAACCAGTGCCCCCCAAGGCCCTGCCCCTTGCCCTGCCACTCCCCTACCCCCGCCCCAGGTCACTCCCACCCCGTCCCTCTCAGCTTTGGTCAAATCTTCCAGGATTGGAGTTTAATCTGGTAAACAGCTGCTCCAGATGCAGCTCCCACACAGACCAGGCCAGTCGGCCAGGCTCGAGCCTTAGCCCGGTGTCCTCAGCTGGAGGGCAGCTGCAGGGCCGCACCAGGGACAGGGCGCGCCTTCCCCAGGTTCCCAGACTTGGCCTGGGATGTGCGGCCTCACAGGGAGATGGGACTTCACCCTGTCAAGCAGGCCTCCGTGTCGCAGGACTTCCCAGGGCCTTCCCTGTGCTCAGCGCCCTGCACAAGACTCCAAATGGGACGTGTGTGGGGTGCGTTCTTGGAGCTGGTGACCCAGAGCTTGGGTTTCCTGGAGCATCTCCTGGGGCTCAAGCTCCACAGATTTCCCTGGGATCCACTGAGCCAGAGAGGATCGAACAGCACCTGCCGCTGCTGGGGGACCCACTGGGATTGGGGTGTGGGGTGCCTCAGTTGGACTGGGGGGCCTGTTTTCCAGGGAAGATTCAGAGCAGGAGTTTTAGAGGGTGAGGGCCCCCCGTCCTGCCCCACCCTGCTGCGTTCATTCTGGTTCATTCTGGCAGGTTGAAGCTGTGGGTTGCTGCCTCAAATGTCTTCTCCTCAGGCCTACAGAAGGCTGCCGGACCCCCAACCACAGCCAGCCGCTTGGCCCTCACGTTCAGGCAGCTGCTATGGCGGGCCGGTCGGCCCGGCACCACTGGCACTGCACGCAGGGCTGGGGCTGGGGCTGGGCGGGTCTGAGTCTGAGAGCTCTGCCTGTGGCCCGGGGTCCTGCTGAGGAACCAGAAGCCACACTCCTTGTGGCTGGTGTCCCCGGTGTCCAGCAGACATGCTCTCTGCAGCCCCTGGGCTGGGTTCTGGTGCCTGCAGACCTCCCAGGCCATGCTCAGCCCTGTCCTGACCTGCCGGCTGTGCTTCATCCCCTGGGTGGGGGCAAGTATGCCCCACACAGCCAGAGCTGTCCCAAGGCCCAGGGCCAGCCGTGTGGGTGGCTGGGTGTGGCTGGTTTTCCTGTGCTGGGCAGGGGCAGGCCGCTAGGAAATGTGGCTGCCTTGAGGGACAGACAGACCCCTTAGCCTAGAGAGGGGCCTGTCTGGCATGACTCGGAGTCACCGCCTGGGGTTTTGGGGCTGGGGCCTGTGCAAGGAACTCTTTGCCCCCGTCCCTTCCCCACCCTGTGCAGATCTCGGAGCTGGAAGAGGCCTGGCCATGGTGGGAACTTGGCGTCGGATGGACACACCTGTGACCTCCAGCCAGGGTCGGGGGAGGCTGGCCACACCCCAGCGGCACTGGCCCCTGGCCTGGGCTGTCCACTGGGCCCTGGGGCCTGCCTTGGGGAGGCCAAGTCCGGGCCTGGTTCTTCTTTGGTCAGGGCCTTGGTGCAGAGTCTGTCCACAGTGCCTCTCCTCCCACAAAACCTCCCCAGAGTCCCTTTTGTTGCCCAGCCTGGGAGCTTCCGCGATCCTGAGTGCTGCTGGGAGGGAACAGAGGCCCCCTCGTCTGTCCTTCCCTCTCCCCAGCCCATCAGCAATTCAATTTGTGCCACACCGGAGGGATGGCATTAGTCGAGTCAGAGTTAATATGATGTATTGATGGGTTGATTTCCCCCCGGCGGCTGCGTGCTGGGCTCTGCGGGACATCGCTCCTGGGCTGCCTGCCGGCTTCTTGCCTCCCTGGGGTCAGGGCGAGTGCGGGCCAGGGGGCTGGGAGTTGCCTCTGCAACTGGGTCTCTTGCTTCTCTAGCTCCGGGGTACCCCAGATTTTCGGGGAGTCTGGCATCCACCTTCCTACCCGTGAGCCACTTGGATCACCATGGAAACAGCAGCGTTCTCTATGGGCAGCACCGTTTCTATGGAACCCAAAAAGGCAAGTGCAGCATGGGGCCGGCGTGGGGAGCAGGCATGCTGGAGGTGGGGAGGGGGCGCGGGAGCTTCTGGGGCACAAGGGAAAGGCCAGCCTAGGTGAGCCCTCCCACCAGGTGTCATCGAGGCCAGAGTGGGGGCTAGAGGAGAGGGTGGGCCTGCCCCTCAGGATTTAAACTCAGGGGCCCAGGACCACCCCCAGGCACAGGTCCAGTTCCCAGGTCACGCTGTCTCAAGACCCTCTCACTGCTCAGGTGGGAGCAGCTGAGCTGGTGCCCACCTTCCTCATTACCCTAGCCCCACCAGCTTCCTCAGGACCTGGCCTTGCCCTGCAGCCCCCAGCAGCCCGGGGATCGTGGGGTGGCTCAGGAGGAGGATGCATCCTGTGGGGGCTGGAGGAAGCCCACAGAAGCCCTCACTTCCTGGCTTACACACTCAGTGGCCTGGGCTACACCTGGGCTACACGAAGCCCAGCCCCCAGCCCCCCAGCCCCCCAGCCCCGTGGCCTGGTGGACAGAGGGGCTGCTCATCCCATTGGCAGCAGGCATCCCCAAAGAAGGGATGCAGAGTTTGTCTTTGCTGAGAAGTCAGAGCCGGTGGGGCCTTGAGGAAGAGGAAGCTCAGGCCCAGCAGAGCCCAGTCCTGGTGCCAGTGAGTCCCCTCGGGGTACCCGAGAGGGCCTGGCTGGAGGTGGGATGGGTGTGGGTCCTTATGTCCAAGTTGGGTTTCCTCTGGTAGGGCGATATCTCATTTGCATTTTAGAAAGTTCTCCTTGGGGTGACACCAGGAGGCTGGAGCAGGAAGCCATCGGTTAGTTACCGGGTTCCACTGAGAAGCGATACAGGTGTGGGGCCCCACAGGGGTCGGCATCGGTGATATCTAGGAGAGAGATTAGAGGCAGGGAGGGATAGAGGGTTCTAGGTGACCCCCGGTTTCTGGCCTGGGCTATGGGAGAGCGCACCTGGGGAGCAGCAGTTGGACGGTGGGGTGAGTTCTGCTTCAGTGCAGAGGGGCTGGGGCGTCTCCCCAAGGGGTCCGAGAGGTATCTGGACACATGGGGTGGTGTCAGTGCGGAGGGGTGGACTGGGAGGTTGTCCCAACTGTGAAGAGGGATGCCCAGGCTGCTGGGAATGAGAAGGGAGGTGGGGACAGACGGTTTCCGCACAGCCCTTGGGGAGCCCAGGAGCCCTGGCATTTAGGGCTGGAGCTCAGGGTTAGGGCAGAGGAGAGACCCAGAAAGCTCCCCGCAGGGTCTGGGAGGTGGACCAGACACCCTGCAGGGAACAGAGGGAGGGGACCCCAGTGAGCCTGTGCTCATGAGTGGCCATGATGACCCCAACTCTGAGTGTGAGTTGCGGGGTGGGGACCCGAGGCCAGTCTGCCCCGCCCTCTCTTGGCTGCCCCTCAGCCCCTTTCTCCCCACCTCATACTCACTCCAGGACCTCTGTGTGGCCTGCACTTCTGCGCCTGCAGGAGCCCGAGATTTGCTAAGGTTCAGGAGGGCCTTGGCCTTGCCCATGCCAGCCAGCTGCAGGGGAGCAGGCATGGGGGCCAGGAACTCACCACCAGCCCCACCCAGGGGATTCAGCTCTCACCCAGGACAGGCACCCAAACCCGTCTCCTCACCCCACACCCCAGCTCCTGCGGCTGGAGGCTGAAGGGCTCTGCTGCCCAGAGGACAGCCCCGCAGGCCCCAATCCCCCAGACCCATGTCAGCCCCAGCGCGTGCAGTTATTTTGACAGTGTTTGTCAGGGGCGGGCAGGTGGCTGGTCCCAGCCCCAGAAACCCAACCCCTCCACCAGCACAGGGGACTCCCTCTGGGCAGTGGGCCGGCCAGGCCTCTCGGCTTTCACAATATTGTGGTGGAGCTGTGTCCAAGAACAGTATTTGGTTTTGGAAATGGAGCTAATTAGGTTTCGCCGGGGCTAGCCCCTTCCCGCTCCCCTTCCCCCTTGTTTCTAATTAGCAGGAAATTGACAAGGAATTTACATGCCTGAGGACAATTTTACAAGTTCCAAATGTTTCTTTTGTTTCTCCCCTTGTCAGCTCCCTCTGCTCTTGGCACCACCCTGCTGCCCACCCACCCAGCTGGGTGTGGAGAGGGACAGCACCCCCAGCGTCCCCAAAGGCGGTGGCCTGGCCCCCTCTGTGGGGCGATGGGTAACCCCAGGGCAGCCGGGAGTGTGGAGAGCTTGGGGCAGACCCTAGCCGGGAAGGGAGGGCCCAGACCGAGGGCCCAGGCTGGGCAACCATTTCAGGGACCGCAGACGCTCACCACTCACCAGGCAGGGTGAGCACAGCTGCTGCTCTCTGCCCCCGGAGCCACTGGCCTTTCTCCATTTCAACACATTACCCTAGCCCCACCAGCCTGAGACACCCAGATGAGAGGCCGAGGGGCTGGGAGCTCCCAGGGTGTCCAGCAGGTGGGTGAGCCCCTCCTCCACGACCCACCCGTCCTTCCTCACCTCTCCTCCGGGGGCGCCTGGAGCTGTGCCTGCTACCTGTCCCTGGTTTCCAAGGTCCTGGTGCCTGTTTGTAAAGACCCAGCAGGGATGCTCTGTAACATTCACTGTCTGCCCCGCATCCCCCGAAAATCCACTGCCTGCCCCGCGTCCCCCGAAAATCCCTACTGGCACTGGGCCAGGCGGGGGAGAGACTGGCCTCGGGTTTGCATCTCCCATCTCTGAGGTGTGGGGAGCTGAACATGGCGGCAGAGGGTGAGTGTTTCACAGGGACAGAGCTTCAGTTCGGGGAGGTGAGAGGTTCTGGCCATGGATGCTTGTGACGGCTGCACGGCAGGGGGAGTGTGCCCAGTACCCCTGAACTGTGCACCCAAAATGGGAAATTGTATGTTACCCCATATTTCACTACAATTTTATAAAAACAAAAGCAAAAACCAGCCTGACGCTGTGGCTCACGCCTGTAATCCCAACACTTTGGGAGGCCAAGGCGGGCGGATCACGAGGTCAGGAAATCGAGACCATCCTGGGTGAAACCCTGTCTCTACTAAAACATACAAAAATATTAGCTGGGCCTGGTGGCGGGCGCCTGTAGTCCCAGCTACTCGGGAGGCTGAGACAGGAGAATGGCGTGAACCCGGGAGGTGGAGCTTGCAGTGAGCCGAGATCACGCCACCGCACTCCAGCCTGGGTGACAGGGGACAGAGCGAGACTCCGTCTCAAAAGAAAAAAAAAAAAAGAGCAAAAACCTTCCCTAGGCTGTAACCTGGAGTCAGTGCCAGCTGGTGTCCGGGAGGCACCTGTCTCAGGGAGTCTTCCTCCAGCCTCGCCCCTAAGGCCTCCCATTGACCTTGGCTCTTTCCCACACAGATAACTTCTACCTGCGCAACCTGCCGCCCCAGCCCACGCTGCTGCCGGCCAACCACAACTTCCCCAGCGTGGCCCGGGCTGCCCCTGCCCACCCCATGGGCTCCTGCAGCCGGGATCGAGACCGGGGTGAGGCTGGCTCCCTGCAGAAGGGCCCCAAGGACTTCGACCGCTTCCTCGTGGGCAAAGAGCTGGGCAGAGAGAAGGCGGGCAAGGCCGCTGAGGGCAAGGAGCGGCCGGCGGCAGAGGAGGACAGTGGCAAGGAGCGGCACAAGCTCGTGCTGCCCGTGCCAGCCGACGGGCATTGCAGGGAGGGCGGCCCCGCACCCCGAGGGGCCTGCGAGGGCCGCCCCAAGCACCTCACCTCCTGCCTCCTCAACACCAAGGTGCTCAACGGTGAGATGGGCAGGGTTGCGCTAGCCAGCTGTGCAGGGGGCGTGCTGGGGCGGCCTGGCACGGGGGTGGTGACCTCCGGGCGCTTTGCAAAGGAGGCAGCAGGCCCCCCGGAGCCCGGGCCGGCCTTCAGCGAGTGCCTGGAGCGGCGGCAGATGCTACACCGCACCGCATCCTACGCGGGGCCGCCCCCACCCCTCAGCACGGCCGCCGGCTCCTTCCCCTGCCTGCAGCTGCACGGGGGCTCTGACGGGCTCTGCCCGCTGCAGGACAAAGCCCCCCGGGACCTAAAGGCCAGCGGGCCCACCTTCGTGCCTTCTGTGGGACACCTGGCCGACAAGGGCCGCCCCTTCCAGGCCGCCGAGGCCTGTGCCGTGGCAGGGGAGGGCAAGGACCGGCACCTGGAGGGAACCATGGCCCCCGACCACTCTGCATCCTATGGAGTCTCCTATGCCCACCTGAAGGCTGAGGGCAAGGGCGAGCGGCGGCCTGGGGGCTTTGAGGCGGCCCTCAACCCCCGGCTAAAGGGCCTGGACTATCTCAGCAGCGCAGGCCCCGAGGCCTCCTTCCCCGGACTCCCTAAAAGCGGTCTGGACAAAAGCGGCTACTTCGAGTTGCCCACCTCTTCACAGGACTGTGCTCGGCCTGGTCACCAGGACCCGCTGGGCGGGAAGGCCCCCCAGGCCTGCTGCACTTTAGATAAGACTGTTGGCAAGGAAGCCCCGGCCGGCCCCCCGGGGGCACAGAAGGTGGCCCGTATCAGGCACCAGCAGCACTTGGTAGCCGCCGAGGTGGAGCAGGGGGGCATTGGGGCTGAGGCCAAGCGCAAGTCCCTGGAGCTGGCATCCCTGGGCTACGGCGGGCCCCACCTGCCCCCATGGGGTGTCCAGGCAGGCCAGGGCACCGCCATGGCCATCAGCGAGGAGCGCAAGGCTGGCGCCTACCTGGACCCCTTTGGCAGCGGCCTGCAGCAGGCGGCCCTTCTGCCCCAGGAACTGCCTGCGCCGCCGGATGAGGTCTCGGCCATGAAGAACCTGCTCAAGTACAGCAGCCAGGCCCTGGTGGTGGGCCAGAAAGCACCCTTGGTGGGCCTGGGTGGCCTCAAGGCCAGCTGCGTCCAGCAGGAAGCAAAGTTCCCATCCTCTAAGGGCCCAGGCCAGTCGGAGAGGCCGGACTGCGCCCGCAGCAGGGAGCACGACACCACGCACGGCGACGGGGAGGTGCGGCAGCCCCCTGTGGGCATTGCAGTGGCCTTGGCCAGGCAGAAGGACACGGTGAGCCGGTCCGAGGCGGCCTACGCCACCAACACCGCGCGGCAGGGCCGGGCCGCCCCCGCCTTCAAAGGTACACGCCCTGCACAGAGAGGGAGGCAGGCGGGGACGGTCTAGGGCGCCCAGCTGGCCCTGCCCTGCGCACCCACTTCCCAGCTCCCACACCTGCCCTTGGCAGACCCTCCGAGGCCCCAGGACCAGGGGATCCTCCTCAGTGCATCAGGCCCCCCAGCTCGAAGCGGGGTCACTGCTTGCCTTAGCCTGTGGCTCCCTGGCCGCCCCAACCCTCTTCCTTCTGCTGTCTCGACCCTGTGCAGCTGGTGGTGGGCCCCGTTCCACACACGCGCTGGACCTGGAGGCTGAGGACGAGAGGACGCGGCTATGTGATGACCGCCTGGGGCTCGCCAGCCGTGAGCTGCTGCTGCAGTGAGAGCTGGGCCTGTGGCCCTGGAGAGTGGGGCTGGGCCTGGGCTTGGGGCTCCTCACTCAGAACCACGTGGAGAAAGAGGGGTGGTCGTGGCTGAGGCAGCAGATTCTATGGCCAGCCGTGGGTGGGGTTCTACCCACCCCTAGAGCCTTTCTGGGGTCTCACCTGGGGTTGGGGATCTTAGCTAACCCCTTGCAGCGGTCAGGTTGCCCACTCTCGGGCCAGGAGAGGGCCCCCAGTCAGCCCTGCAGAGCACTGAGGCTGGAGCCTGGGGTTTTCCCTGAGCCTCCAGGTCCTGTTCTCCCTCCCCAGTTGATGGCAGGGGGTGGGACAGGGAGTCAGGCATTGGCACCGCTGGTGGGGCTGAGCCCCGGGTCTTACAGAGACAACAAAGGGCCGGGGGTGGGATGGGGAGCTGGGCATTGGCGCCGGCGGCAGGGCTGAGCCCCAGTTCTTACAGGGACAGCAAAGACCGCGTAGAGTTCGCCCGGATCCACCCACCGAGCAGCTGCCCCGGGGACCTGGCCCCTCACCTCATGATGCAGAGCGGCCAGCTGGGCGGGGACCCAGCCCCCCACACCCACCCCCATCCCCCCTGGCTGCCCCGCACCCGCAGCCCCTCCCTGTGGATGGGGGGGCACTCCTACGGTCAGTGATCCAAGGGCGGGGGCTGGCCTAGGGCTGATGAGGGTTCCCTCCTGGTCCCCGGGAGTGAGAGGCCTGACCACTGTGCCCTCTGCCTCCCAGGCCTGGGGCACCCTGCCCTGCACCAGAACCTGCCCCCCGGCTTCCCCGCCTCCGTGGCTGGCCCTGTGCCCTCTGTCTTCCCCCTCCCACAGGATGCCCCCACGCAGCTGGTCATCCTGCCCTCAGAGCCCACACCCCACAGCGCCCCCCATGCACTTGGTAAGGGCCCCTGGTCCAGGCTGCTACACTTGGGGGGTGCTGTTGGAAGGGGGGGCAGCCGGGGGTGTGCTGGCCAGGGCTCAGGAGGGAGCGGTGGGCTTGGGCTGAGGAAAGGGTGGCGGGGAAGCAGCCCCGGAGCTGTCCCCTCCCCAGCCGGGCTGACCCCTCCTGGGCCCTGCCCACAGCGGATGTCATGGACCAGGCCTCGCTGTGGCCCCCCATGTACGGGGGCCGGGGCCCCGCCTCTCACATGCAGCACCCGGGCCAGCTCCCCGTGTACTCGAGGCCACAGCTCCTCCGGCAGCAGGAGCTCTATGCTTTGCAGCAGCAGAGGGCCGCCCAGTTCCAGGTACCACCCCTAGCCACGCCCACCTGGGCCGGCACTTCTCCCCCTCCCTGCCTGGCCGGACGTGGCTCCAGGAGACCCCTGCATGCCTGGCCTCTGGCAGGATGAACCCAAGCAGGGGGCCCACTGGGGTCAGGAGATCCTGAGCCTGGCTGAGCTTGCCCCCATCCCTGACAGCGGAAGCCCGAAGACCAGCACCTGGATCTGGAGGAGCCCGCCCAGGAGAAGGCCCCGAAGTCCACCCACAAGCCAGTTGCCTTAACCCCCACGGCCCCGGGCGCCCCCTCACCTGCTGCAGGCCCCACCAAGCTGCCACCCTGCTGCCACCCGCCCGACCCAAAGCCCCCCGCCAGCTGCCCCACCCCACCACCTCGGCCCAGCGCCCCGTGCACTTTAAATGTCTGCCCCGCCAGCAGCCCCGGGCCTGGCTCCCGGGCGCGCCGCGCCGAGGAAAAGAATGGCGAGGGTCAGCAGTCCGCGGCCGACATCGTCACATCCGAACCAGGTGAGAGTAGCCGTCTGGCCTGGCCCGCTGTGCTCCCCTCCAAGCCCTCCCGCCCCTGCCTGGCAAGGCTGTGCTGAGTCCGGGCTGCCTGCAGGCAGGCTCCACACCTGCCCAGGCCCAGGGCAGCATGGCTGTTCCCTTCCTTTCTCTTCCTTCTTCCCAATCCTCCCAATGACCATGGGAGAAGCACACAGCGCCCCAGCCGCCTCCTTCCTGGCCGTGGGCTGATGAAGGCAGGAGGAAGACGGGGTCCCGCTGGCCGTCGTGGGGGCCCTCCAGCAAGGAAGGCGGGGCCTGCTGGTGGTAGTGCTGGCACCCTGGGGGCACTGGGCATGGGACTTGACCAGGCTGCCATTCAGGGTCTCAGCAAAGCTGGGTGAGGGAGGGGCAGCGAGGCGGGGTGCCTGGGTGGGGGTCTTGGGCCTGCCCTCGGTCCCTGCCACCCGCCCATCCGCTTCCCCACCAGCCTATTTGATTCTCTGAGTGGGACTGAGAGTTCACACTGGAAACCGTGTGGCGAACATAAAACCCGTCCTAGTTTCACAGTCAGGAGATGTAGCCAGCAGAGGGTTTTTCAGTTTTTTTCCCTTAGTTTTTTTTGTTTTTTTTTTTTTTTTGCAGTTAATGGGACGTGATGCCTCTGACATGCTGCCGGCTTGTTCTGGTTCAGGGAAAACCCTGATTGAAGCATCATGTTTTACAAGTTCCCCCTTTTCTGGTTACCCACAGCACACCATGCCAGAGATGGCTCCGAAGGCCACCCCCAGCCCAGGTGGCCAGGGTTGTTGGGGGGAGCTTTAAGGCCACTCTTTGGGGGAACGAGGGCCTGGCCTCAGGCTGCTCACACTTTTTTTTTTTTTTTTTTTTTTTTTTTGAGACAGGGTGTCTCCCTCTGTCGCCCAGGCTGGAGTGCAGTGGCGCGAACATGGTTCACTGCAGCCTCGGCCTCCTGGGCTCAAGCCATCCTCCCACCTCAGCCTCCTGTGTAGCTTGGACCACAGGCATGCACCACCACGCCCAGCTCATTGTTCGTTAATTTTTTGTAGTGGCACGTGCTCACTCTGTTGCCCAGGCTGGTCTCGAATTCCTGGCCTCAAATGATCCACCCACCTCAGCCTCCCAAAGTTTTGGGATCACAGGCATGAGCCACTGCACCTGGCCAGGTTGCCCCCTTCATTAACGTAAAACTTTCCCCGCCACCAGTCTCGCGGACCTGCAGCTAGCCCAGGACCCTTCCGCACGGGCTTGGGTCTGAGGGTTTGAGGCCACTGTCCTCCGTCCTATCGCAGGACACCCCCTTACCACCACTCCCAGCTCCCTGCTGACCTGTCCCCTCCTTTGCAGACCTGCCTCCCGGATACCTGCGCCCCGTGGCTGGCCTGGGCTTCTCCCTACCCTCAGACGTGCACTCTTCTAACCTCGAGGACCCTGAAACTATGCAAACCGCTGCCCCGGGGGCCCAGCCTGAGCCCACAAGGACATTCCTGCCTGGGGAGCCGCCTCCCTGCAGCCCCAGGAGCCTGGAGGAGACCGGGCTGCTCTCAGGGGCCAGGGAGGCCACCCAGGACCTTGCCACCACCCCCTACCCTGCCGAGCGGGGATGCCAGGGGAAGGCAGCGGACCCCAGCCCACTTGAGGGGCTACAAGAACTGCAATGTGGGGCCCTCCTCGAGGCAGGGGGCCCCGAGGCCACCGGCCAGGCTCATTCTACTCAGGGAGGGGCACGAGAAGAGAGGAGCAGGGAAGAGGGGGAGCAGAGGCCCTTGTCAGGGGCCTCCCCCCAAGTCCTGGAGCAGCGATCAGGGAGCCCGGGTGCCCTTGAGGTCGAGGGGGAGCAGCCGGCCCCTGAGGCGGACGAGCTGGAGGAAGACGAGCTGGGGCAGCAGAGCATGGAGGACTCAGAGGAGGACTGTGGGGGAGCTCCCGACAACAGCCACCCACCCAGGGCCCTGCCAGGCCTGGATGCCTTGGTGGCCGCCACCATCGACCTGGGGGACCTGCCCAGTGACAGCCCACTGGACCCTCAGCCCCCAGCGGCCTCTGGGCCCTCCAGCACAGTCCCCCTGCCCCATAGCTCAGGGATTCATGGGATCGCTCTGCTCAGCGAGCTGGCCGACCTGGCAATCCAGCGTCAGAGGAGTGAGAGGGCTGTGCCAGGTAAGCCCAGTGGTTGCCGCCATCCCCCAGAGTCCCAGCGGTGGGACCCGCAGGCCTGGCTCAGGGTCACCTGGCCAGACGGCAGCCTTGGGCCCCACTCAGTTGTCCCCAAAGTGTGGTGGGTCCCCTGGAGAGTGTCCGCCTCCCCTTGCTGTCCCTCGTCCATGGAAGTCAGGTGTGCCATCTCCGAATCCCTCTGTCCCAGGTGGGGCGCTGGGAGCAGGACTCACCTCCATGGTGGTTTCAGAGGAAGGGCCTCTCGGGCAGCACCTCCTGTTGGAAGTGGCTGAACAGGGGCCCGCGTCCTGGCAAGGGGAGAGGAGAGCCTGCCACCTGCCACCTGCTGTGCCAGGCCTCCACCTCCTCAGCCTCCACAGCTGCTACCCTGGCCTGGGGGGTCCAGTTCAGGAACCGGCGCCTCCCCACTCAGGCCCAGGGGAGGAGGCAGGAGGTTGGGGCTCCTGCTGCAGGGAGGCCTATGGGACCGGGAGCTTCTGGGCTCTTCCACCCACCCAGGGGCCCCAAGGACAGCCGGACAACAGTGGGCAGGGCCAGAGCACCTGGGACACCGAGGGCCAGGTTTCTGTTTAGTCCACCCCGGCCCTTGGTCTGGGCACTCCCTGCGGTCCAGTGCTCCTGGGAAAGCCCCCACTTCCTGTCATCTTCCCTGTGGCCCCCAGAGAAAGCCCCGGGGTGGAGGGCGTCTCCCAGCCGGGCGCGGTGCCGTGGTTGTTCATAGCACAAACCTGACAGTCTTCAGGGCTCGGCCACTGCTTTCTGGATGCATAAAGCTCACCACCACGATGAAGAGAATGTTCTCGAACAGTGCATTTTCCCAGGGGCCCGTGGTCACCCTGGGCTGGATGAGGCTGCTGGCTCGCACATGGCAGGGGTGGTTCCGCAGTGCTGGGAGCTGCCTGCCCTTGGGGGTATCTGGCCCAGAGTCCCTGCTTCTGGGTGGGGCTGTGCAAAGGGTTTGAGGAAGCTTGGAGTCCTATCGGGGTGGGCTCCACCTGGACCCCCCCAGAGGTCCTCCCTTGGGCCTCCAGCTGGCGGTGTATGAGAAGATAAGAGGGTGAGGTGGAGGCACCTTGGGGCAGGGCCTGAGCTGCCAGGGACCCGCCGTGGGAGGGTCTCGGGGACCCTCACCCGGCAGCATGAGGAGGCGTCAGTAGATAGCAGGTCCCGTGTGTATGGCCAGAGTGGCCGGTCTGCCTGTGTGAATGTCTGCAGGACAGGAGCCCGTTCACTGCATGAATACTCACGTGTAGACCACGTGTCCCGGGTGGCGGGCCATGTGGCTTAACCCAGCATGGATGTCGTCACACTCCGGCCAGGCCAGGTGTCCCAATCCCCAGGGTGTGCAGAAGTGGAGTCAGGGCCAGCTCTGCCCTCCAGGTCTCCACCTCACGGTCCCCTCCTGGGCCCCTGCCCTCGCCCCTGCCCTCCCCTTGTCCCAGTTAATGGGCAGGTCTGTGCAGCTGCTGGGCTCAGAGCTGATCCCTGCAAGTGTAGCGACTACTTCGGTTGAAATTAATTAGGAGATTGGTTTTGTCCTGTGCCAGACAGCAGGATTTGCAGAGGGGAAAGTGGGGAAAAAGCCCCCAGCATCCGGGCTGGGCAAGCATAGAGCCCCCAGGCCTGGCAGAACCTTCTGGGTGAGGCCACGTGGGAGCCACACGCCTGTAGCCTGCAAGGGCAGGGGAGGCACGGAGGAGCTTCTGGCCAACTGCAGTGACCCCAGGAGACCTGGGGCCTTCAGTGGAAGGGGCCTGCAGATGCACCTCCCTGGCTGCTGATGGCAGCAGCTGCTCAGCCCACCCGCCTCGGCCCTCTCTCCCCCTCCCATTCCCTGCGGATCCTGGACCCAGCAGCCTGAGTGTTCCCATGGTCCCCACCAGATCTGTGGTCTCGGTCCAGAGCTTTGCACCCCAGCATCTGCCCCTCTGAGCACCTCCTGGCTTCTTAGTAATGACCTCTGGGGACGGATCAACCCTTGGTCTGGGTTTGTAGCCTCTTGGCCCTCCCTGTACTTGAGGGAAGCAGCCACGCACCATGGAGTGCCCCGGCCTGGGCGCTCAGGTCAGTGCTTTTGGTGGAATCTCAGGTGCATGCCCCAGCTGTCAGGCGCTGATTTGCCCCATTATGGATGGGGTTCTCCCGCACTCCTGCCTCTGGCTGAGATGAGCCATGTCTCTGGGGAGCACCGGTCCGTTAAGTGGAGTGTGGGGTTCCGAGGCAGAGACCAGGTTTGGGGTGCTCGTTGCTGTGAGGTCATCGTTACTTCTGGACTTTCCCAGGGGATGCCAGCACCTCTCCTCACCCCACAGGGGTGCCCCAGTTCTCCTGCCTTCCTGGCCATAACCACCCACCCCCACCACAAGGTGTCTGGCCCCTGTCTCCTGCTGGATGTCCTTGTGAGATCAGCCCATGGGGACCCCGTTCCTGGTCTCTGTGGTCAGCTCCCAGGGCTGGCTCCCTCCACTCAGGCCCTGAGTCCCCGCCCTGGGCCCTACCCTGCATGGACGCCAGCCTCTTCTGGCCCAAGCTCTGACCCCAAGATGGGCTGTCCCTTCCCCGGGCCACTGCCTGGGCTGTTGGGCTGCTGCTGTTCCTGCGGTCACTGTGAGGGTAGCTCCCCCGTTCCCGCCCCCAGGTTGAGGTCCCAGAGGATGTGGCCCTGGCAGCCCATTCCTCCTGACCTGTGCTCAGCCCATGGCCCTCCTGTCTGCCCCAGGGCCGGAGTGTGCTGGAAAGGGCCTGGCAGAGCCCAGCGCTGTGTTCAGAGACCGGGCAGGGGCAGGGATTTGGTGCTCTGAGGGAGGATGGAGGAATGGTGGCTGCCCCTCCGAGAAGGGTCACAGCGGGTAAGGCTGCATCCAGAAACCCCGCCCGCTGCCCTCCTCACAAGGAATCGAGGGACTGGGGTCCCAGCTACCCAGGAGGCTGAGGTGGGAGGATACTGGAGCCCAGGAGTTCGAGGTTGCAGTGAGCTGTGATGGAGGCACCACACACCAGCCGGGGCAATAAATCGAGACCCTGTCCCAAACCTAAAGGTATCGAGGGGAGTTGTCCCCTCCGTCTGCACTGACCACTGGCCTTCCTGCAGCCATTGCTCTTTAGGTGTGTCCACACAGGCGAGTGGACGGGAGGACTGATGGGCAGATGGACAGGCAGTGGCAGGTCTTAGCTGCTGGGGGATGCCAGCCTCCACCACCTGGGTTGAGTGATGCCCAGGTACTGAAGCCCCTGGTTCAAAAGCCATCTCTCCACGTGACTTTGAACTTGGTTAAAGCCACATAGACAGACGCCTGTTGGAACTGCAGGCTTGGCCACGGAATTCAACTTGGTTGAACTTCAACAGCTTCCATGCTCGAGGCCTCAGTGGGCTCTCGTAGCACTGCCTGTGTCTCGGGGCCCCAGAGTGTCCCTTCCCAGGGCTGCCGTTCGAAGCAGGGCCCCCCGGTGGGGGGACACACAGGCGTTTCTGTTAGAAGCTGTAACGAGCAGCTTGCTTTTACTTCGATGGTTTGGGGCCTGTCTTGCTCTGTGACGCAGAGGACCCTGCCCCGTGGGTCCTCCCAGCTGGCCCTGCCCTACCACCAAGGGAGTGTCTCCCCAGCATGGAGCCAAACAGGGGTGCTGGGTGCCAGCCCTGGTGCCCACCTCACTCTTTCCGGTCTCCTGACCCCCATCCCGGTCTTCAAGGCTGGGTGGCTTCAGGGGGCCGGGGCTGACATCAAGAGCCAGTGAGGGGCAGTGTGTGTCCAGTTATGCCCATGCTGACCTTCCCATGCCCCACAGAGGAGGAAGAGGACGTGCTAGCCTTCAACCTGCAGCACCTGGCCACGCTGGCCACAGCCTGGTCCCTGGTGGAGGCCGCCGGCCTGGACAGCTCCACTGCACCAGCGCAGCCGCCCACGGCCGACCCCTGCAACGGCCCCAGGCTCACCCCCCGCATGCAGATCCTGCAGCGCAAGGACACCTGGACCCCCAAAGCCAAGCCTGTGAGTGGAGGTCCCAGTGCCCACGTTGCCCAGTGCGTTGCCACTGGGCCCCGGCCCGGCTCACAGGCCCCTGTGCCCCGCCCACCAGGTGTGTCCCCTGAAGGCCGCCATCGACCGGCTGGACACGCCGGAGGTGGGGATGCGCGTGCAGCTGGCGGAGCTGCAGCGGCGCTACAAGGAGAAGCAGCGGGAGCTGGCCCGCCTGCAGCGCAGGCACGACCATGAGTACGCCCGGCGTTGCGGGGGGACCTGGGAGGGTCGCAGCACCCCCACCCCCGGGAGGTGCCCGCGGTACTGGGGCCGATGTGGGAACAGGCCGGGATTGGGCTCTGCCCCCTCCCTACCTGTGGGCAGACACTGGGGTCCGTCGGGGAGGCCCCCCAGAGGCAGTGGGGCCCAAGGAGGGAGGCATTCGGCCAGCAGCGAGACCAAGCGGCAGGGCCGGGGGTCTGTGGCAGAGCCGCTTGTCAGAGCCTGGTGTGGCAGGAGGCTGGCCGCAGGGTGGTGGGTGAGGGGACGGTGGCCGAAGGGGGAGTAGGGAGGACTGGGGGTGCTGGGGGGCCAGGGCAGAAGTTGGGGGCTTCTCTGGGGCAGGGGACACCCCGCAGTTGCAACAAGGGCAGGGGCACTACCTGACCAGTGTGTGTGGATGGTGGGAGGTGGGGACGGCAGGGGCCCTGGCTGGCCTTGCCCTCTGCGTGAGGGGTCAGGCTCCACAGGCCGAGTCTAGGCCGCACCTTTCCCCGCACCCAGTAGCCCTCGAAGGCCAGTGCCCTTGGCTGGAACCTTGTCGGGGAGCTGGGTTGTGCATGAGCCTCTGACCATCCCCCCTGCGGCCCCCAGGAGAGACGAGAGCTCACGGAGCCCTGCACGGCGGGGGCCTGGCCGGCCGAGGAAGCGCAAACACTCAAGCTCGCTGCCTGCCCCACGTCCCACGGGGCCGCTCCCCAGGAGCGATGGCAAGAAAGTCAAGTGAGTCCTGGGCACTGGCATGGCAGGGCACGTGTGGCCAGCCCTGGGCACTCGAGGCTGGGGAGCAGGGTTCAGGCTCCCCGAGGCTTCCGGGCTGTTGGCGTCCCTTCACACCTACTCTGAAGGCCTGGCCCTGCCCTTCCTAGGCCATCGAGAGTGACCAGCGGACAGAGCCCTGCTCCAGACAGGCTTTGCCTTTCTGGAAGCTCCCAGCACCACCCTGGCCCGGGTCCCCCTCTGGAAGTCACGGCCCCCAGGCCCGGCCACACTGGCTCTGCACACCTGGCTGTGGCATCGTCCCCACCTGTGCCCCGCCCAGCCCCCCTGGAGTGTGAGGCGGTGTTGCGTGCAAGCCTCTTTATCTGCACTGTATAAAGTCGTTGGTCACGCTGCGGTGCTGCTCACGGCTGCCGGCGCGATGTTATTATCCATTACCCGCCCGGCGCAGTCATTGGCGCACTCCTGGGCCTGGTATAATTGTCCTTCTCGGCTACAAATTGCCTCTCCCGGCAGGCCCATTTGCATAAATCCTCCGAGCTCCTCCAAACACGATTGGCGCGTGCATGTGCGCACTGCATCAATCCTGATGATTTGGTAATAATAGTTAAATCGGCACTAAATGGTTCCTTCAATTAAGACAGAGGCAAAAAATTAATCTCAGGGCTTTATGTCACAGAACATTAGCAAATGCAGAGAAGGTTACGGGCAGGGGCTGTGTGGCTGTGGGCAGTGGAGGGGTTACCATATGGCTGCCCCCCAGAGCTGCCCCTGCCCTGCCCTGCCCAGGTGTCTCCTGGGGGGGTCTCCTGGGGTCTCCCTTTGAGAACCAGCCAGCACTGTGGGAGCTGCTGGGCAGGACAGGGCCCCTGGAAGCCAGGATCTGGCTAGAAGGCAGCAGCCTCAGGACAGGGAGGGAAACTGAGTCCAGGACCCCTCTTCCCGAGGGTCAGGGCCCCACCTCACCCTTCCACCTCCTGCCCTCACTCATCCAGGCAGTGGTGGTAGAGGCAGTTGGCCCTGGGACGGGCCTTCTACCATGCAGGAAGTCGGGGAGCGGGGGCCCAGGGGTGCCTTCTGGCCCATGGCTTCCTGCCTGGCCCCTCAGGCCTCAGAAGCCCAGCCTCCTCTGTGAGCAGGAAGGTGGAAAGGGACATCCGGCCACGCCAGGCCAGGGCCAGGCAAGGGCCAGGCAGGGCTGTTTGTCTCCATCTGTGATTCATTTTCATGAGCAGCTGGGTATCCCTTTGCACCTGTGGGCGGGGGGGTTGAAAGGTGAGAGGCCAAGCCCCCAGCCCCTGTCTAGCCAAGAACAGGCAGAGAGACTCCCCAAGCCTTGGCTTCTCCATGTGAAATGGGGCAGTGGGAGATTCTGGGGAGGGTGGGTCACCCACACAAGATGGGGAGCCCGGGATGTGGGGGGATCAGGTGGGACCTGTTTTGGGGCATCTGGAGGTAGCTGCTGGGCCCATGTAGGCTGGAGTTGACTTCTGCCCCAGCTCCCAGCCTGGGGGACAGCACAGCTCTGGGGCATGGGGAATGCTGAGGCTCAGCCTCCGTAGTGTCCAGGGCTCCATCTGGGAGGGGCCAGGGATGCAGAATTCCGTCCTTAAGACCTGCGTGGAGGACAGAACGGGCTCCTGAGAGGGCCTGAGCCCGGCAATGGGGTCCCTGGGGACTCGGGAAAGCCCAGGCTTCTCTGGACACCGCCCCCACCCGCCTGCCCCTACCCCTGCCCCTGGTGGGACTCCGGTTGGCGCATCCTCTTCTAGCTGTGGCAGAAATGTGGATGCAGTTCTCACAAACCTGCCTGGTGCCTGCCCCACTCCTAAGGGTGGTAGCATCAGTCCCTGAACACCCGCCAAGGGCCAGGCCTGGCCTGCATAAGCCCTGCCCCAGACTCAGACGGGCGCATGTGTGGCTGTCCCTTGTTCCAGGTGCCAAGGCTGGGGCTGCAGCCCCACTCAGGCCCCAGTAGCAGCAGAATCCTGGCTCCTGAGCACTGGGCGGCCCCTCAGAGCCCTCACTGGCCCCAGCCCCCGACACCTGGCCTCTGGGTCACTGTGGCTAGGACCAGACAGCACTGCCAGGGCGTTCCTTCCTATCAGGCTGGAAGGATGGGATTTGGGTAACAGAAGCGTGCCCACTTCCAGTATAGCCAAGTGGGGGATGGGGCGGATTTGAGGATATAGGAACTGCTGAGGGCCGGTGGTTGGCAGGCAGAGGGGGCTGGCTGGAGGCAGGTGCTCAGGGGAGGTCAGAGCCGGCTCAGCCCCCGGGGCCCCTTGCCCCCAGCTCTGTCTGCCCAAGACGTGGGGCCCTTGGAGGAGGGTGACCCACAGTGTGACCCACTATGGAGACAGTAGGGGGACAAGGCTGGGGCGGCCAGGCCTGCATCTGCCCTGCACCCACCACCCCATGTCCCCAGGGCGGTGCGGACAAGCCTGGGTCTGCTGTGCGCGGAGCTGCGAGGAGGCAGTGGGGGCGAGCCTGCAAAGAAGCGAAGCAAACTGGAGAGGAGCGTCTATGCGGGCCTGCAGACCGCCTCCGTGGTGAGTGCCGAGGCGCCCGCCTTGCCCCAGGGCCCTTCAGGTCCCTTCCTGGCAGGTAGCAGGTAGCAGACTCTCCCCAGCCCTGTGCCAACAACCCATTGCTCAGATGAGCGAACCAAGGCTGGGGAGCTCCGAGCGCCAACAGCAGGAGGAGGAGCCTGACCCTGTGGTGCAACGCGGGAAGGTCTGACCTGGTGGCCCTGCCGCCACTTGCCCACGTCACTCCACCCTCCTCGTCTCACTCCAGCAGGAAAGCAAATGCTGAGGCTACATTCTGCTCACACAGACTCCCTGGAGCGAGGCCCTGCCTTTCTTCAGGTGGCCCAGGGCACACTTGGTGTGGCGGGGGCTCCTCTGGCTGCCGGCACCCCCTTTCTTCTTGGTGTGGAGGGGGCTCCCCACGCTGCTGGCACCCCGTTTCTTCTTGGTGTGGCGGGGGCTCTCGGCTGCCGACACCCCTTCCTTCTTGGCACAACAGGTGCCTCCTGCCCCTCCCTTCTCCGAGGGCTCGGCGGAGCTGGTGAGACGTGGGCCCCAGCATACTTCACCTGTCTGCCTGGGGGCTGATTCTTCTGCCCAGATGCTGTTTTATCCTTCCCTTTAGAAAAGCTAACAGCCTGGCACCACAACCCACAGGCACTGGGCCCTCAGCCTCCTCCACGTCCCTTGCGTGGGGTGGGCAGTGGGGTGTGTGGGAAAGGCCGCAGCGTAGGTTCCAGGGGCAGGCCCCGTGTCTCTGGGCCAGACATCCCTTCAGATCCCTTCAGCCCCTGTGGATCGAGGGCAGGGGCCTGGGAGGTACCAGTTCTGAGCTGGGCATCAACAGAGGCACCTAACCACCCAGGGGCTGTGGTTTGCAGAGAGTGCCCTGAGAGTGCAGCTGCCCCTCCCTGTTCACAGGAGAAGGCGCAGTGTAAGAAGAGCAGCTGTCAGGGCAGGCTGGCGCCCTCCGTGGCCCACAGGGTGGCCCAGCTGAAACCCAAGGTCAAGAGCAAAGGGCTGCCTGCAGGCCTCAGCTCTTTCCAGCAGAAGGAGGCTACCCCCGGGGGGCGCATCCGGGAGAAGCTATCCCGAGCCAAGAGTGCCAAGGTGCCTGGGGCCACACGGCACCCACAGCCCAAGGGCCACGGCAGCCGGGAGACACCCAGGTGCCCAGCCCAGCCCTCCGTGGCTGCATCCCGGGAGGCAGGCAAGTTGCTGGCGTGAGTGGCCACTGCCAGGAGCCCCAGTCATGGTCACTGGGGGGCTGGAGGAGGGGGCAGCAGGTTCATGGCCGCCATCAGGGCTGGGTCATGGCTTGTGGGGTGTGACAGGTCCAAGGAGACATTTTCACTGAACAGGCTGGGGAAGGAGATGAAGGTCTCACGGAAGGAGACCCCCATCCCCAGGCAGAGCTCAGTGGCTCTCAGCATGCCTCACCCCCATGTCAGGGCCGAAGGGGAAGGAAGGACCCCTCCTGGAAGCATCTAGGTTAAAAATAGCCCTCTCAACAGCTCCAGCCCCTGTGACTGTAGCATCCGGCTGGGCTGACCCCGAGGTGTTATCTGACCCCCCCCAGCAAACACGTGTGTCCAGAAACAGGAGCCTAGAAAAATAGAAGCTTCCTTTCTCCCGGCAGCCCCTTCCCCCAAGGTCTCAGACGCCTGAGAAAGAACAAAGGGAGGGCCGCTTGGGGCTGGGGGAGGGGCAGAGGGCCAT
Organism: Pongo abelii; assembly: GCF_028885655.2. NCBI lineage: Eukaryota > Metazoa > Chordata > Mammalia > Primates > Hominidae > Pongo > Pongo abelii. The sequence continues at coordinate 96,925,052 of NC_072004.2, forward strand.
CTGGGCGGAGGACAGCAGAAAAAGGGGAAGGGACTTTCTGGGGAGGGGGCCCCAGCCCTGCCAGGTGGGTGCCCTATTGCCCAGAGTATAAGAAAAAAACACCCCTCCCCACACCCATACAAATCCCTTCAGGCTGGAGGCCAGGACCTCAGGCGCCTGCCCCCAAAGCAGCCCCACAGAGCAGCCCAGAGGGTGACAGTGACCGGCTCCACTCACAGCCCCGCCATAACCGCATGCCCAGAGGGTCACCTCCCCCACCTCTTAATGGCACAGCTTACCATCAAGTCATCAGGATCCTTCTGCCTCTCTCCCAGGCAGTGGCTATGACAGTGAGGACTGCGAGGGTCTCCTGGAGACAGAGGCACCACCCAGGGAGGCAGGGCTGCTGCTGCATGCTGGGGCCAGTGTGGCCGTGCTGGGGCCGTCACCCTCCTCTGTGGTCAAGATGGAGGCCAACCAGAAGGCCAAGAAGAAGAAGGAGAGGCAGGGGTTGCTAGGTAACCAGGAGGGAGGGCAGGGGTTGCTAGGTAACCAGGAGGGAGGGCAGGGGTTGCTAGGTAACCAGGAGGGAGGGCAGGGGTTGCTAGGTAACCGGGAGGGAGGGCAGGGGTTGCTAGGTAACCGGGAGGGAGGGCAGGGGTTGCTGGGTAACCGGGGGGGAGGGCAGGGGTTGCTGGGTAACCGGGGGGGAGGGCAGGGGTTGCTGGGTAACCGGGGGGAGGGCAGGGGTTGCTGGGTAACCGGGGGGGAGGGCAGGGGTTGCTGGGTAACCGGGGGGAGGGCAGGGGTTGCTGGGTAAGCGGGGGGGAGGGCAGGGGTTGCTGGGTAAGCGGGGGGGAGGGCAGGGGTTGCTGGGTAAGCGGGGGGAGGGCAGGGGTTGCTGGGTAAGCGGGGGGAGGGCAGGGGTTGCTGGGTAACCGGGGGGGAGGGCAGGGGTTGCTGGGTAAGCGGGGGGAGGGCAGGGGTTGCTGGGTAAGCGGGGGGAGGGCAGGGGTTGCTGGGTAAGCGGGGGGAGGGCAGGGGTTGCTGGGTAAGCGGGGGGAGGGCAGGGGTTGCTGGGTAACCGGGGGGAGGGCAAGGGTTGCTGGGTAACCAGGAGGGAGGGCAGGGGTTGCTAGGTAACCAGGAGGGAGGACCGGCACAGTCAGCCCAACCAGCCGGGTCTCCAGGATGGGGACCCCTGTGACGGCCTCCTCTCCCCCAGGGGCCTGCCGCCTGTCCAGTCCTGAGAGTGAGGTCAAGATCAAGAGGCGGTCGGTGAAGGCCAAGGTGGGCACCACCCTGGAGCGGGCCCCAGGGCAGAGGCCCCCAGGTGCGCTGGGCAAGAAGAAAGCCAAGGGCAAGGCCAAGGGCAGCCTGCGGGCAGAGCCGGGGGCCACCTCCAGCAGGGACGCCCTCTTCAGCCCCTCCCGGGCCTTCGCCTGCCATGAGGAGGGCAGCCAGCTGGCCAGTGAGCGCCTCAAGAGGGCCACGCGCAAGGGCACGGTGCTGCAGCCAGTGCTGCGGGTGAGACTGGGCTCTGGGGTGCTGGGCCGAGAGGGTGGGTGCCTGTGAGGAAAGGCCTTCCCCGCCCTCCCCCGCACGCCAGTCCCTGAGCCTTGGGTCAGCCTGAGACTGTCCCACCCTTGACTCAGCCCCTTCTCTGCCTGCCCACGCACAGCGGAAGAACGGGGCCCTGTCCATCACACTGGCTGCACGCAACGCCAAGGCCATCCTGGGGAAGGGCCGGAAGCTGAGCAAGGTGAAGCACAAGGCCGGCAAGCAGGTAGCAGCCCCCCACTCTGGGAGCCCACTGTGCACCCACCTGCACCCCGCCTGCACCCCACCCAAGCCTGACCCCTCTGGCCCCCAGGGCAAGGGCCAGGCCGTGAGCCGCCTGCTGGAAAGCTTCGCCGTGGAGGAAGACTTTGAGTTCGACGACAACAGCAGCTTCTCGGAAGAGGAGGAGGACGAGGAGGAAGAGGAAGAGGACAGCGGCCCCCTGAGTGCAGAGCAGAGCGCCGCCCTGGGTGAGCAGGGCCAGGAAGGGTGCCAGCCGCCTGGGGAGGGGCGGTGGGTAGGCTGTGCCGGCCGCTGACACCTTGTGCCCACAGCGCGCTCGTGTGCCATCCACAAGGAGGACCTGCGGGATGGGCTGCCCGTGCTCATCCCCAAGGAGGACAGCCTGCTGTACGCGGGCAGCGTCAGGACCCTGCAGCCACCCGACATGTGAGGCCTGGGCATGGTGGGGCAGGGCAGGGGCCTGGAGGGCAACCGAGACCCGTGGCACCTCACATTCCCCAATGCCCCCAGCTATAGCATCGTCATCGAGGGCGAGAGGGGCAACCGGCAGAGGATCTACTCACTGGAGCAGCTGCTGCAGGAAGCGGTGAGGACCGGGCCGGCCTGCCCCGGGGAGGGGCCTGGCTGGCTTGTCCCAGGACAAAGGAAGGCCTTGGCCTGGCCCACAGCCACTCCCAGGCCCAGGGACCAGGCTCTCAGGCAGCCCTGGGCCGGGCCCCTCCTGTTCATGGGTCGTCGCCCGCGTTCCTGCAGGTTCTTGATGTGCGGCCACAATCCAGCCGGTACCTCCCGCCTGGCACACGGGTCTGCGCCTACTGGAGCCAGAAGTCTCGATGTCTGTACCCGGGCAACGTGGTCCGGGGTAAGTTGCACCCAAAGCCGGGGCTGGGGCAGGCCCCTCTGAGACCCACAGGCTCATATCTGCCCCCAACAGCCTGGCTTCCGAGGCTGGCGAGGGCAGAACCAGCTCTCTGCTTAGACAGAGTACGACAATAAAATGAGTTCCCCAGCTGCCATGAAAAAGCACACGGTGTGTGGGGAGGGAGGGTGGGGACTCTGGCCTCCAGCCAAGCAGAGAGGGCCCAGCAGGAAGGGACCCAGAGCACTGCTGCTGGGGGTCACAGAGTACGTCGGGGGCACCAGCTCCCCTGGGCAAAACCTCCTGACTACAGGCAGGGCATGTAGGTCCCTAGGGCGAAAGGCTCAAGGGTCCCACAGGCAAGTGGCCAGGTGGGCGGGAGGCGCCTCCAGGCGGAACTCGGCTGGGAGGTGGGCACGTGGGCGTCAGCACGTGTGGGGAGGTCTGGTTCTGGGCTGGGTGGGGTGACGGTGGCATCGCATGGGAGGCACTGCAGGAGGTGGAGAGGAGGCCCCTGCTCCTGGGCTGCAGGGCGGCTCCACCGTCTGCGTGGTCAGGGAGCAAAACCCTGGAGCCCTCCCCTCACCCTCCCACTCAGCTTTGGCAGCCCCGCCTCCCTGTTTCGGGTGCCTACTGGGGGTTCCAGCTGCAAGCTCAGGTGTGCCGTCCACAGGGGCCTCCGGTGACGAAGATGAGGACCTGGACTCAGTAGTGGTGGAATTTGACGATGGGGACACCGGCCACATCGCCGTCTCCAACGTCAGGCTGCTGCCCCCTGACTTCAAGATCCAGTGTGAGCATGGGAGCTGCACAGGGCAGGGCCCTGCCTGGGCTCCACTGTGTCCAGACGGGCTCCCAAGGAAGGGTTGGGGTGGCAGTCACCCCACAGCCATGGCACTGAAGCCCTTGGCCCATGCTATCCACAGGCACAGAGCCCTCTCCAGCCCTGCTAGTGTCTAGCAGCTGCCGGAGGACCAAGAAGGCGTCCAGTGAGGCACCCCCGCCTAGTGAAGCCGCCACCCCCAGCCTGTCCCCCAAAGCCCAGGATGGCCCCGAAGCTTTGAAGACACCTGGGAAAAAATCTATTAGCAAAGACAAAGCTGGTATTTTACTGGACTTCCCAGAATCCAGATCGGGGAAGGCACCCTCTGGGGGCTGGGGGAACCATGGGGTAGACAGGGAACCGGGAGGGGCAGGTGGAGGCAGCTGTGTGGGCCCAGCTGGGGCTGACTCCGCTGGGCTTTTGCCCTCAGGTAAAGCCGAACTCCTAACCTCAGGTGCCAAATCCCCCACGGGGGCCTCCGACCACTTCCTGGGCCGCCGTGGCAGCCCCTTGCTGAGCTGGTCCGCGGTGGCGCAGACCAAGCGGAAGGCGGTGGCAGCGGCCGGCAAGGGGCCGGGGGTGCTGCAGAACCTCTTCCAGCTCAACGGCAGCAGCAAGAAGCTGCGGGCCCGCGAGGCCGTGTTCCCTGTGCACAGCGTGGCCACGCCCGTATTTGGCAACGGCTTCCGCGCCGACTCCTTCAGCAGCCTGGCCAGCTCCTACGCGCCCTTCGTCGGGGGAACCGGGCCGGGCCTCCCCGGGGGAGCCCACAAGCTGCTGCGGGCCAAGAAGGCCGAGAGGGTGGAGGCCGAGAAGGGTGGGCGGCGGCGGGCGGGTGGTGAGTTCCTGGTCAAGCTGGACCACGAGGGTGTGACCTCCCCCAAGAATAAGACCTGCAAGGCGTTGCTCATGGGGGACAAGGACTTCGGCCCCAAGCTCGGGCGGCCCCTGGCCAGCCCCAGCTATGCACACCCGGCCCTTGTGGGTAAGGACAAGAAGGGGCGGGCACCCATCCCCCCGCTGCCCATGGGGCTGGCGCTGCGCAAGTACGCGGGCCAGGCAGAGTTCCCGCTGCCCTACGACAGCGACTGCCACAGCTCCTTCTCGGACGAGGACGAGGACGGGCCGGGACTGGCGGCTGGCGTGCCCTCCCGCTTCCTCGCCCGCCTGTCCGTGTCCTCCTCCTCCTCCGGCTCGTCCACCTCCTCCTCCTCAGGCTCCATGTCCACCTCCAGCCTCTGCTCCTCCGACAACGAGGACTCGTCCTACAGCTCAGACGACGAGGACCCGGCTCTGCTGCTGCAGACCTGCCTCACCCACCCCGTGCCCGCCCTCCTGGCCCAGCCTGAGGCCCTGCGCTCCAAGGGCAGCGGCCCTCACGCACATGCCCAGCGCTGCTTCCTATCCAGGGCCACGGTGGCTGGCACCGGTGTGGGCTCAGGCGCCAGCAGCAGCAAATCCAAGCTCAAGCGCAAAGAGGCCCTGAGCTTCTCCAAAGCCAAAGAGCTCTCCCGGAGGCAGCGGCCGCCCTCCGTGGAAAACCGGCCAAAGATCTCAGCCTTCCTGCCTGCCCGGCAGCTCTGGAAGTGGTCGGGGAATCCCACACAGGTAGGTCCAGCGGGTGGCGGGAGGAGCTCCTGGTTCCCAAGGAAACCAGGGCGGGCTCATGCGCCCCCGCTGCCGTTCCCTCTCCTTTTTCATCTTCGTACTTGATTTCAAGTTAAAAAATGTGGAAAACTCAAGGGAAGAACAAAGACCCGTCCATGACCCAGTGAGGCAGCCACTTCCGCTGGCCCCTCGCTGGAGCCCATGGCCCGCGTGACAGTGGAAATGGCTTCATGTCGGGGCCGGGCCCGAGCTGTACTCCGCATGTTGTGGACTTACTTTTCCACGTCGATAAGTGGTGTGGCCAGCTGGAGAGCTGTGTGTCCCCGCGCTCAGACGCCAGCGTCTGTCCTCACCAGGGCACTGCTCGGGGGCGCATGTGGGGCCACTCGTGGGTCTTTTGCCTTCGTAAATAACGCCGTGGTGAGCGTCTTGTCCACACGTCCCTGTCCCAGATCCAGTATCCAGACGTCATGATTCCATGTGCGGGCTCAGTGGGGGCGCGGCCGCTGCTCCAGATCCATGGCTGCCACGGCCTTAAGCTGCGGTGCTGCCGCTTCCTGCCCTTTCGGGCGCCCTGCACACCGACACTCGGACTCACACTCACACCCACACCACACCCTCCATGCCTCCTGGCTGCCGCCTGTCCCCACGGCCCCCGGCCTCTCAGAGCCACCCTCCCCGTGTCCCCCACAGCGGCGCGGCATGAAGGGGAAGGCCCGGAAGCTGTTCTACAAGGCCATCGTGCGGGGTGAGGAGACCCTGCGTGTCGGGGACTGTGCCGTCTTCCTGTCAGCTGGGCGGCCCAACCTCCCCTACATCGGCCGCATCGAGAGCATGTGGGAGTCGTGGGGCAGCAACATGGTCGTCAAGGTCAAGTGGTTCTACCACCCCGAGGAGACCAAGCTGGGCAAGAGGCAGTGCGACGGCAAGGTGAGGCCCGGGCAGGTGCAGGGCCCAGCCCCCGTCGGGGCCCCGGGGAGGGGCACAAGCAGCCAGCACTCTGCCCCAACACAGAGCACCCGGCCCCACCACACAGCCCCCGCTCAGCAGGTGCCACGGCCCTGCAGGGAGCCGCACAGCCCATGGGCATGCCCTAGAGCAGGGCTCCCAGGTCCCTTCCCACTGTGGGGGGCTGTGGCCCACAGCAGTGCTCAGCATCCGGCAGGCCCGGTTCACTCCTGGGATGTGTGGCGGCCCCCACCCCGTGGGCCCTCCCTGCCTCCAGTGCCAGCCCGAGACAGAAATTGCACTCAGCACACCCTCTGCTCCTCTCTGAGAAGAAGCCATTTTCCAGACCACATGACGCGTCCATCTTTCAGGGAAATTAGTATTTCTCTGACTCCAACAGCCCCCAGAGGGTCCCCGGCAGGTTCCTCGGCCTCTGGACTGGTTACCGTCTTCCGGCCACACAGAAGCCCATCCGGTGACCCTCACAGGACATGGGTGGGCGGGGGGTCTTTCCTGGCTGGGCAGGGGCGCACTGGCCGAGGCCGGCCACTGACACCCTGTGTGCCTTGTCCCCAGAACGCACTGTACCAGTCCTGCCACGAGGATGAGAACGACGTGCAGACCATCTCCCACAAGTGCCAGGTCGTGGCGCGCGAGCAGTACGAGCAGATGGCCCGGAGCCGCAAGTGCCAGGACCGGCAGGACCTCTACTACCTGGCGGGCACCTACGACCCCACCACCGGGCGCCTGGTGACGGCCGATGGCGTGCCCATCCTATGCTGAGCCGCCCACCGCAGATGCCTCCCACCTGCGCCAGGGACCCTGTGTGCGGAGCCTGGCGTCGGCCAAGCCACCGGGCAGGAGGCAGCCCCGGCCTCCCAGGGGCGAGTCTGAGCAAATATGCAAAAGCCCACAGGGCAAGACCCAGGCTTTCTTACAGTTTTCCCTGGAAAGAGCGCTCCAGGTGTCGGAACCCAGTCCCGTCCCATCCGCTGCGGAGGGTCGGGCTGTGGCCCTCATGGGTCCCTGGCCCGCCCCGCCCACAGCGCCCTCCGTTTCCCGCACCGGCAGTTCACGGGAGATTCGAATCCAAGCCATATTCCCTAGTACCTCCGACTGTCTCCCACCAGGGAAAGCAGAAATCAGGTGTGTTGTCTATTTATTTCTCTATGTAAATATTGTATTTCTGCGGGGAAGTTTTATGGAAAAAAGTGGAAAAGGGTTTTTCCCCATCCGCGTGACAAGGTGTGTGTGCGCGTGTATGTGTGTGGGCGTGTGTGGCGATTTTTGTCCTGGGGTTTCCTTTGGAAATGCACTGTTCTCCTCAGCCCAGCTGGGTTCCAACGGGGGCACCTGGGACGACAGAGGGAGCTCGGGGCAGCAGGCAGAGGCCACGGGAGGGTCAGGTGGGACCCTTGGTGGCACCCTCTGATCTCTTGGGGGGACGACCGTGTAAGATGAAAGTCGGTCAAGTTTATTTGCTTTCAGTGCATCTCCTAGAAAAGAAGTGTTGGAGCAGGGGGTGGTGATGAGGGGCCCGTGGGGAAAGAAGGATTCAAGAGGCAAAGCCCAGACCAAGGAGTGTGACAACAGCAATGAGCATCTCACCTCTGTTTAAAACAAGACAAAGACGAACAATATTTTAAAGTATTGATAAGAAAAAGCAATGTTTGGATTGTATCTCCTGAATCATATTCCAACTTATATCTGATTTCTGTTTCCGGGGCCAGTTGGTCTGAGGCCAAGGAGTCTGGCCTCCACCCAGAGCAGGGAGGGGCTGGCCCCTCGCCCCCCTCACCCTTGCTGCTCTGGCACACTCGGGAAGCAGGGCCCAGCTCTGAGCCCCTCCTCACCCCTGGGGTCCTAACTTTCCTGAAAGTAGCAGGTGCCGTGTGAAGGGGCAGCTTGGCCAGGTTCCTGAACTAGGCAGGGCTCGGGACCTATGAAGGCCGGTTCACAGTCCCGCCAGATTCTCTCCTCACCCCCGAGCAGAGTGCATGCAAAAGCCACCCGTTTTCCCACCCACCTTACTGGTGCCCCCAAACCCCTGGCCTGCTGGGTAGATGGTGGTGAGGCCAGGCCAGCAGTGCTGTGGCCAGGGGAGAAGAAAATAAAACGCAGGCCCTGCCCCACGGCCCACCCCAAGCAGGGGAAGGCCCCTTCCTGAGCCCCCTTTCACCAGCCAAATCTGCCTGGCCCTTGGACCCCTCTGCCTGCCCCAACCCCTTTGGAGGTTTCTCGGCCTTTTCTGTGCCACTTGGTGGGGCAGATGGCCTGATGGGCTAGTGCTTGGGGCATAGAATAAAGGTGCCCCTGACCACCTGAGCCCACATTCTGGCCCCAGGTGCAAGAAGCACCCCTCAGGGGCTCTGCCTCAGTATCCCCGGAGAATTCACACCCCTCCCCTTCTCCCACAGCCAAGGACAGACAGGGCTGCCTAGACCTGAGTCCGACAGCCTCCAGCCTCAGAAACGCATGGGGGCCACACACTCCTCATGTCCTCCCACACCAACGTTCCCATGGCCCCACGGGAGCTTCAGGAAAGCCCCCCAAGTTAGCCGCTGCTCTAGGACAAGCTCTGTGTCACCCACACCACAGGCCTCGAAGCAGGGTGCTGGTGGGTGCCCTGTACCCCAATCCCAGGTCCCCTTGGCCCCCCTATTTTTCTCGGGCCCATTGGGGCCTGTTTCTCACCTGCTGGCTGGACCCCCTGAAGGGCTGTTCCCAGAGGCTCCCCAGGAAGCTCAAGGCTGGGGGCTTCTGTTGTGGTCGGGGGTCCCCGCCCCCAGCCCCCCGCTCCCACCCCCGAGCCTACCCTTTGTCTCGCATGAGTGCAATACTTCACTCCCGGTGGTTGTCTGGAGAGGTGGTTGGACGAGGTCCTGCTTGAGGCTCGGGGATCAGAGCGATGTGAAGTGAAGAAAAATGCATGGGGGCACGCTGAGCCACTGGAGTTCCAGAGAGGGCTGACGAGGGCGCGGCCACGGAGGTTGGATCCTCTGCTCCGCCGCCTCATCCTCGTCCCGCTTCTGCTGGGTTCCGCTTTGCCCCTGGTTTTTTCCTTTTTTTTCTTTCTGTGTGCGTGCGAATGGTGGGGCCCCTCCCCTCTCACCGTGGTTAACGTGACGAAGGCGATTCCTGTAAATGTGTAAACTAAGGGGATGGTTGGATTTTTTTTTCAATGTAAACATTAAAAACAAAATGGACAAAAAAACACACAAAGGTTTTATGAACAGCAGACTCTATGTAAAGGCATTTTAGTATCAAATTTTTTATTGATAACTTGCTTAAGAATAAATATATGGACTATTGTACAGGTTTTCGGTGGTCCAGGGTCCTGTGTCCCACGGTACTCCTGGGGGGCCCCCAGGGCTCCGGGGGCTCAGCAGAAGCCTCTCGTTCCCAGAGCTGGGGCTTCTGGGCCAGGCCTCCCCACCGCCCCCTGTGTTGGCCCAAGTGAAGCCCCTCAGGGTACTGAGCCTCAGGCCAGGAAAGGGTCATGTGACCGGAATGGGTTCGGAGTGGTCTTAGGGGTGGGGTCCCTCCAGGAGGCGTGTCCCTTTCCTGGTTGCTCTCACAGACCCCTGGTCAGTCCCTGTCCAGCCTGAACCAGTCCAGGGCCAGAGCAGGTTCCACTGGAGAGGACGAGGGGCAAGAGCAGTCTCCGAGCTGGTATGCTGGGCAGGGCCTCAGACGTGAATGACCACCCTGCAAGGGGCGGCCCACGGCCCGGGTGTGGGAACACAGATGAGTGCACCCCCAGCTGGAGAGAGCCCTGTTCGTGAGGCTGCAGACCCAGAGGAAGCTGGATGCTTGCAGAGGGTGGGGGACCCTCCTTGTTCCCCCTCTACCACCGGGATCTCGGGAAGCTGCGTGAAGTCGGTGCACATCTGTCCCAGTGGGCCCTGAGTGCCTGGTCGCAGCTGCGTCGAAGGCCAGGAAACACGGTCCTTGGAGGACGGAGTCCCTGAGTCAGCAGCGCCTCCCCGGGCCGGTGAGTGCAGAGAGGTGCTCAGGGACCAGCCGTGCCTCGGGCTGCTGCGAGGGCAGGGAGCAGATGAGGCCTTGGCCGGGCAGAGCGCTGAGTAAGGAAGGGCTGCTGGACCGGGTTTCTGGGTCAGGGGTCCTCTGTGGCAGGAAAGGAAAGACTGGGGTGAGGCCAGACACTCCCTGTGGGCTCAGGAGACCCTGACTTCAGTGATCTCAGTGACTTTTTTGGGGCAGAATCCAGCCCAGAACAGGGAGGAAGGCCTGCGGCTGTTGCCCCGGCTCCTGGAGCCCTGAGCCAGGACTTGCTGCTGCCTCCTGCCCACTCCAGGAGCTTGCCCTGATGAAGCAGGTCACACGGAGAGGCCACAGGCAGCCGACAGGGACTCTGGGGCAAGAGAGCCGGGTGAGGCCCAGGCCGGAGAGGTGACACCTGCCTGGGAAGCCCACAGGAAACCTCTGCCAGCAGGTCTCGGGTTCAGATCCTCCATTCACCCAGCACTGCCTGGTGCCAGCAGTGTACCCAGCAGTGAGCTACAGTAGACGTGAGCGGCCCACGACCCCACCTTCATGACAGGCAGATGGGAGAGATGAGAACAGTGGGACCCAGCCGCTGCATCTGGGGCCACGCAGCTGAGATAACCTCACCCATGGAACCCCAAGGTCGGCCACCCCCATCTCAGCCAAAAGCGTATCGGGGCTGAGCCAGGCCTGGTGGGGCAGCACTGCGGCTCCCCGCACCCCACTGCATGTGGCAGCAGGATCAGCAGGGACTTCCCCACCTGGCAGAGCAGAGAAAGAACTGACTGTCCCTGGGGCAGTCCAGGTGGGCTCCCTGGAAGAAGTAACACCTGGGCTGTCTTGGAAGAGCCCAGGGCAGGGCAGGGCAGACAGAGGGTAGTCAAGGAACAGCTGGGGTGGCCAACAGGTGATCAACGGGGGTGAGGGGAGGTAGGGGACTGATGTTAGAGCTAGAGGGTGGCAGGGCCAAATCTCAAGCCCCTGAGAGCAGCGTGGAGCCTGTGTTCTCTCTCTCTGACAATGGGTGCCCCAAGGGCTCTAAGCAGAGTCTGCAGTCAAATTGAGGCGCTGGTTCTGCAACCTGGGAGTCAGGGTTGAAGGTCCCAGGCCAGCCAGGCACCTGGGGGTCAGGGTTAGAGGGCCCAGGCCAGCCAGGCGCCTGGGGGTCAGGGTTAGAGGGCCCAGGCCAGCCAGGTGCCTAGGGGTCAGAGTTAGAGGGGGTCAGGATTAGAGGGCCCAGGCCGGCACAGGTACCTGGGGGGAGGGGCTGGCACCAAGAGAAAGGCTTTAAGGGTGGCACAGGGCCGGACTAGGGGTCCAGGTGGGGCTGAGGGCCAGAAACGGCCAGAGGGGAGGGGGCCTGGCTGAAGGGGGTGCCACCGTGGGCCCATGAATGGTCTGGGTGAGCCCAGGAGGCAGATGACCCGGGCACAGCGAGTGGAGTTGACAGCAGGCTTAGGTGGGCCCCGGACCTCAAGGGTCTGACCTCCCCAGGAGCCCTGCAGGGCACACTGCTGAATCTAAGGGCAGGACTCACGTCTGGGTCTGGCCTCGCAACACCGCCGTCCTACCCTCCCCCTCCATCACCTCTCTGCCCCTCGCCCTCCCACCTTATCTCAGACAGAGCCATCCTTGCCTTCCAGAACCTCCTGCCCCCAGAACAGGCCCTGGGCAAAGGGCAGGGCGTTGTAGGAAGGACAGTCTGTGGGGCTGGGCATACACTGCTGCGGAGCCCCAAGGGTTAAACATGCAAGACTACACTTTGATCAAGACAAACGGGCCATTACGTGAAATGCTGGAGCAAGATGAATGCTGGCGCTGGGTGAGTGAGATCAATAAAAGTCATGTTTTCTCAGGTAGAAATGACAACCTGGCCGATCGCAATTCGTTTTTAATACCACAAACCAATTGGGGACCAGGGGGCTTTAATTGTTCGTCCCCGGCCTGGCGAGGTTGCTGGGGGTTGGCGGGGAGTGGGGGAGAGGCAGCCGCACCGCTCAGCCATCGCGGGGTCACCGGGCACTGGAGCTGGCTGGACGCCCATGCTGGGTGGGCCCCTCGATGGTCTCCTGAGTCTGTACCAGGCAGGGTGAGGAGGGAACTGCCTCTGGCCCCTGAGTGCGGGCTAAGAAAACAAGCAGAGGCAGCACCCCAGGGGAGTAACTTTGAATGGTCCCCTGTCTCTCGCCAAGCCCCTACCAGGAACCTGGGCCCCTCAGCCTCCACTCTCCCCCCAACAGCCACCCTCTCCCGCTCCCCAGGAGTCCCAGTGAGAAGCCAGCACCTCCCTCCTTTAAGAGCCAGAGGACCCAGCCTTGAGCTTCCTGTGCCCTCCCTATTGGTGCAGCCTCTGTAACCTGCCTTAGGCTACCTGGAGCCATAATGGTGATGAGGATGCGTCTAGGGGAGCGAGCTTCCCAGGGACAGGCGGGTGGGTTGTTCAAGGCCCAACCACCACTCAGTGCCCACCTGGGACCACAGCACAGCTGCCAGGGGGACCAGGCCTGCCCCTGTCTCGGGTGGGGAGCTGGGCCGGGCCATGGGTCAGTGGGGTAGAGGTGTGGCCCCGGGGCCAGGCCTGCAGGTGCAGCCTGACTTTCCAGTGGCTCGGACCTCAGTGTCCTTGTCTGTGAAATACAGACCTTGAGTCTCTTTCCCCACCCATAAGACCAGGATGAGGCTCACAGGTGGCCCAAGGGATTTCTGGACGGATGCGCCGGCAGAGCCCAGTCGGCATGGGGGTCTCAGCCCCTTTCCCTTGGCCTACAAGCTCAACCCCCAGGCCTTGTGTCCCCACCCACACCCAAGGGAGGCTTGAGAGGCCCAGTTCAGGCAGAAAGAGGAGTAGGGCTGGCCTCCAGGCCTCCGCTCTGTGTCAGTGCCTCGTCACAGAGATCAGGTCCGCGGTCAACACTCGGGCCACTTACATCACTTCCGAAGGCCAGACACACTTCCACTTCCATTCAGCCCCCTGGACTCCTGAGGGCCTGAGCAAAGGCCTCCCAAAGCAGGAAGAGGCAGCAGGCCAAGAGCAGACACTAAGGCCGGGTGCGGCGGGTCACGCCTGTTATCCCAGCATGGGAGGCCGAGGCGGGCGGATCATGAGGTCAGGAGATCGAGACCATACTGGCTAACATGGTGAAACTCCATCTCTGCTTAAAATACGAAATTAGCTGGGCGTGGTAGTGCATGCCTGTAATCCCAGCTACTTGGGAGGCTGAAGCAGGAGAATCGCCTGAACCTGGGAGGCAGAGTTTGCAGTGAGCTCAGATCTCGCCATTGCACTCCAGCCTGGGCAGTAAGAGTGAAACTGTGTCTTGGAAAAAAAAAAAAAAGAGCAGACATGGATAGCCGCCACTCGGAGCCCAGAGCAGGGTTTGCCATGAGTATGCCACATGGTCTCGGGCCTGATGTCGCCGCGGAACTGGGAAAAGCATCTGTTTTCTTACATTCCACATCCCCCTGGTGTCTTTTGCCCCTTTCCTTTGCTGAGATTGAGTTCTCAGGCAGGCTCTATCCTGTGCTTTAGAGTCCGCGGGGCCCACTCTGATGGGCATTTCCTGTCTGTTTTTTGGAGACTGACTGCACCCATTTACAGAAAGAAAAGGCAGGGGATTGACACAGCACCCTAGGCTTCCTGGGCCAACATCTACTGTTCAGAGAAAATCTCCAGTCCTGTCTCCCTGGACAGAGAGGACAGCAGGGTCCTCATGATACCCAGGGCTGGTGGGGAAACTCAACACCTCCAGCCTATCCCAATATCCTAGAATCTGTCATCCTGCCAGAATAGGCCTGTGATGTCCCTGTCCCATCAAAGCAGGGGACAGTGCATGCTAGTTCTCAACCCCTGATGATGTGATCTGTTCTTGTCAAGGACACATCTTGCTTCCTTCTCAGACAACCATTCCTGTGTCCATCTGCCCATCCATCTGTCCGTCATTTCAACAAGTATTAATACAAACTCAAGACCTACTGTGTGCCAGGCACCAGGATGCAGTGTTGAGAAGATTACACAAAGCCCCCACCCCCAAGAAACTCAGAGCCCAGCACACAGAAGCCCTGGCACCCAGCACACCAGGAACTCCGAGAAGCCACATCGAAGGGTACAGGACAGGGCCCTTCCTCAGTACAGAGCAGCTGCAAGCCAAAGAATCTGGCTCCAGCCTCCCAGGGAGAGGAGCAGTCCTGTTGCCCTTCCAGGAAGCTCAGCCCCTAGTAGAATGCACTTCTGGGGGCATCCACAGTTGCTTCCTTTAACTAGTTTAATCCGAAGACAAAAGTTGAGCTAAGGCCGCTTGCAGAGAAAGGCAGGACTAGGGGCTTGCTAGGTAGGACTCGTCCTCCACTGGCGTCACCTCAGAAAACAGTGACTCAGAGAACAGCCTCTAGGCCTGGGCCCTCAGCGCCAGGGCAGACTGGCTAGGAGGCCAGTGGGAACTCTGGTCTCACTGAGGCTGGGGCTGGGGGCTGGGACTTCCCTGAGAAAAAGTGTTCCAGATGGCAGTGGGGTGGGCTAAACCAGAGGCCTCCCAGAGCCCCTCTCCCCTAAGGTTCCCAGCAGTCAGGAGCCTCAGGCTCTCAAACCCTTCCTGCGGTGATGGAATGGTCTAGGAGCCTCCTCACAATTTGGTTTGCTGAGAGGGGAAAGTTAAAACCAGCCTTTTTATTTGGGAGCCTTTGAACAAGTTTATGATCTTGCCCCTTGTCAGGAAATCTGTTTTCACTTACAAGAAACAGGCTGGCTCAGGGGCTGGCGGTGAGCAGAGCAGTGAGGGGAGACTCCACACTGACAGGCTAATTATATTTTTCACCACTGGCCCAGTTAGTCCCCACTCTGGTCCGGAGCGAAGCACCCCTGGCCTGGTGCTCCCGGAAGCCCCCACTACGGCACGTCTTTTTGGGGGGTGGAGTTGGAAAGCCAATCTACAGCGAGGGTGCAGAAAGCCAGAAGTGATGTCGGGGGGCCCGGACAGGAAGGGGACGAGCGCCCACTGACAAGGCAGGTCTGCACAGCCAGAGCCCAGGCAGCCTCTGCTCTGGGCTGTGAGCTCTGTGGGGCAGCCGGGGATTCTGAACGATCAGCAGGCAAACAGTGCTGCCCCCAGACATTCAGGGCTCCGAAAAGCCAAAGCCCTCGGAGGGTGTCCGAGGCCACTGTCCCAGGGCCCCAGAAGCTGCGGGAAGAGCCGCCTCTGGGGCAGAAACACGCCATGCACGCACGTGGCTCCGAGGACAACCATGCCATTCTCCAGTCACATGACCCAGGCCAGGCCAATCACAACACCGCTGCTTCCTCTGCCACCGTGATTGGCTTTGGGCCGGGCATGTGACCTAAGCTGAGCCAATCAGGGTTTACCCCTGGGACCTAATAAGCTCACAGCCCTTCCTGTGGCCTCCTGCAGCTAACTTGCCAAGTTCTCTTCTCCCAGCGCTGGGCTTTGACCGCGGCAGAACTTCGGAGTGCAGGATGGGGTTGCAGAGCCCACTGTGTCATTCACATTGCTGGTGAAGAACAAGTAATTTGTAACAAAAGCATGTTTCATGCAATATCAGGGGTATGCTTATACTAAAAATATTCATTCTTTATCTGAAATTTAAATTAACCTGACGTCCTGTTTTGTTTAGAGACAGAGAGGGTTTCGCTCTGTCGCCCAGGATGGGGTGCAGTGGTAGGATGTTGGCTCATTGCAGCCTCCACCTCCTGGGCTCAAGCCATCCTCCCACCTCAGCCTCCCACGTAGCTGGGATTACAGGAACGTGCCAAGCCCGGCTAATTTTTTAATTTTATTTTTTGTAGAGTTGGTGGGGGAGGGTCTTGCTATATTGCCCAGGCTAGCCTCGAACCCTGGGTTCAGCCTCCCAGAGTGCTGGTATTACAGGCATGAGCCCTGCACCCAGCTTCTGTATTTTATTCATTAAATCTGGCAGCCCGCCTTCACAACGGCGGTTGACCTTGAAAGCCAGCTGTCCAACATAAAGTGGGTCTCCCCAGCTCACCTGGCTGCACGCAGCTGCACCCGGCCATCCATCACGGGGCAGAAAGAGCCCATGCAGGCCCTGAAGGCTCAGGAAGCTGCTGGAGGCCACTCCTGCTACACTGACCCTCCCTCACCTCAAACCCATGGCCTCTGTGAAGCCCCATCACCTGTTGACCAAGGAGGCAGCAGCCTCCTTTACAGAGCCAGCCCCAGCCCCAAGTGGATGGCTGCACCCTCACAGCCTTGCAGGACCTTGCAGGACAACCGTCCCAGAGTGCAGCACATTGAGTGGACGTCTCCATGTTCAAGGCTGAGGCCTACACAGAGTCCTGGGCAGTGCCTGGTCATCTGGCCAAACGTGAGGGACCTGGAAAAAACACAGGGCAAACGAATCGGGGACAGGAGTCGGGGGAGTTCGAGGAAGAGGAGGGTCAGTAGGCATTTGAGCTGTGCCTGGAGGCTGAGCATGTGCAGGCCATGTGAGCCCACCAGAAGCCCCACTGCAGAAGTTTTTCAGTCAGGTGGGCACATGACCCACCGGGGTGCCCATCACCTCCCTCCCCCCAGCCAATCTGCAGCTCGCCCCACGGACTCGCAGTGTGCAGGGAGGAAGGTCAAGCACAGGCACTCCGTCTTGAAACTGCCCTCCCCGTGGCTGGTCTGGATTCCCACTGAGGAAGGCTCAATTGTAGAAGCCACAACGGACCTGAAATCCCAGCAGGGTGCCATGCTTCACGGGCACCTGGCAGCGCTGTGGGGCACATTGATGACTTTGGTCCCTTCCGTTATGGCATGGGCAGCAACTTGTCCTCATCAGGAATAAGCTCTGCTCTGGATGAGGTCGTGCCATGGGCCTAGAGAACCTCTAGACCTGCTCAGGGAACCCCGCCCCGCCCCTGCAACCAAGGAACTCATTTCCAGGCACAAGCACAGCCAGGAGCTAAGTCACAGCCATTCCCCATCTCACCCTCTGTCCCTGGCATCTGCAGCCCAGGAGCCACGCAACCTGGTTGGTCTGAGGCAGGGCACCCCACAAGCCAGGATAAGCTCCAGTCCTGGCTTCAGGAGGCAGGAGTTGGAGGAGGAGTTTCAGCCTCTCACTGTCACACTAGTGCCCTTAAGCTCTGCCTCCCATCCCGACTCAGAGCTGCACTGGTCTGCAGTGCAGCACCCACGGGGAGACATCGTTACAGCCCAGGGATCTGGAGCCATTTCATGTTCCTTGGGCTACAAGGTGAGTAGGAGAAAGAGGGGGTGTGGTTGCCATTCCGGCCTGCTGTTGGGCGAGGAGACATGGGTGGAGCTGGGGGCCTACGACATGCCGATGCACTGGCGGGAGACCTCTGCAACCCCAAGAAGGCAAGAGCCACAGGGGCTCAGACACCCAGCGAATAAAATTGGGGCCAGGCGCAGTGGCTCCCGCTTGTAATCCCAGCACTTTGGGAGGCCAAGGTGGGTGGATCACGAGGTCAGGAGATTGAGACCATCCTGGCTAACATGGTGAAACCCCATCTCTACTAAAAAATAGAAAAAAATTAGCCAGGCCTGGTGGCAGGCGCCTGTAGTGCCAGCTACTCAGGAGGCTGAGGCAGGAGAATGGTATGAACCCGGGAGACGGAGCTCACAGTGAGCTGAGATCGTGCCACTGCCCTCCAGCCTGGGCGACAGAGCAAGACTCCATCTCAAAAAAATAAAAAAAAAGTTGGGTCGCCCCACCAGGGAAAGAAGCCACCCATGCAAGGCTCTGGCTGGAGACGAGGGCAGCGGTGGTAAGGTCAGGAGTGAAGGCACCGCCGATACCAATGGCAGCTCGGGACCCCAGAGGAAAAGGAGAGCGCCTCGACTTTCTTGCCTCGGGCTATGTGCTTTCTATTTTATTTTCTTTCCTCTTCTTCCCCTGCTGTTGGGTGTCAGGTAGATTGGCAGTGGGTAGTTCCAGCGTCCACTCCACAGCTGCAGACGCCCGGCAGACCTTCACCAGAACTCAGGGAGGTGGACATCCCAGACAGCAGGCAGGCACAGCTGTCGCCCCTTGCAGCCACAGCTGAGCCGCCCGGCTCATCTCCTGCGGGGAAAGGGAGTGTTTTTATTGACCATCAGATGGCTGCACGGTGCCCCTGGAGTCGTGGGAGTGGGTCAGGGGAAATGTGTGGCTCCCACGGGGGCTGAGTGTGGCCCCCGCTGCCGTGTCTGCCCCAAGGCCTTCCTGCCACCTTCTCCTGGTAACAGATGCCCCTGTTTCGTGCTGGAACTGCCCTCACCTGACCCACGTGGTTCTAGTAGAGTTGTTACCCGACCCCTGGGCCTGGATGATCACACGGCCGTGTCCCCTGGCCCAGGGGAGCAAGCCCTTTCCTGGAATGAGGAAGGACCCTGCACTCCTACTCGGTAGCCACACTGGAAACGAGCCGGCCTGGCCCTGTCTGAGTCATGCCCCCATTCTCCTCCCCTATTTCCCTTGAAGAATAGGGAAACACGTGTTTGCAGTGGAGAAGCAGAGGCCAACACACACACAGAGAAAGAGCAAGGGACAGAAACACGGAGACAAGTGGAAAGACAGACAGACAGAACCCTGATGACAGCTGGGTCCTCAGAGGCTCGGAGGCCCAGAGGCCCACGCCGCCCAGGCCGTTCTGGCCATAGCTTCCTTTTGTGCTGATGGCGTTTGAGCTGATTGCATCCGTTAGAATCCTGAGGGTCTTGGTGCTCTCAGCCCCTGCCCTGCACGGAGTAGCGATGGATCCACCGCCCCTGGTGACGGTGTATGCTCTGAGCGTCTCCGGGTTCCCGGGGCCCCACAAACACTGTGGTGGCAGGTGGGAATGACTGAGGCCTGACAAAGGGGGAAGGGAGCCCTCCCTCCTGAGTACCCACAAGTACCCAACACAAAGACCTCCTCAAAAGACTGGACTGGACACTCCTCCATCAGCAGGGTCTACCTCACTGATCCAGTGTGAATGACGGCCCAGCCACTCAGCCAGGGAGGTGAGCAGGGCCAGTAGCAGCTCAAAACCCACATCCCGTCCTGTTCCATACGTGTGTGTGTGAATGCAGCCCTTGTGTGTGCATAGAAAACGCTCTGGGTCGGGTGCAGTGGCTCATACCCGTAATCCCAACACTTTGGGAGGCCAAGGCGGGATGATCACACCCAACTTTGGTGCTGGGGAGGACGCTATCCTTGGGCCCAAATGGGGCTGAGGCCAGGATAGAGGGCAGTGGCAGGTCCAGCCTCTTCCCTCCTTGGCCTGGGCTTCTGTGTGAGGCAGGGGGCTGCCATTGTTGAGGGCACACCTGGCCATCCAGAGCATGGCCACCCTGTGGTGGGTCCTTGCCATGCCTGCTGTGCTCCAGGAAGATGGGAAGGGGTCTGTGGGCACACCTGTGTCCTGCTTAAGGTGGCAACGTCACAGCCTTTTTCATCCAGGGACCCAGAGAAAAGGAGCGTCTCGGGGAAGAGAGCAGTGGGGGCCTCATGGTCTGGAGCCCTCTCCCCACCAGATAGATGGAAGTTCTGGAATGTTCCTAGCCGGTTCTGCTTCTCTTGGCCTGCCTCTTGCTGTGGGCCCTTGGGCAGGCCACTGGCCTTCCTGAGACCTGATTTCCTTGTCCATGAAAATGACATGGAAAGTGACAGCAGCAGGATGGCTCATGGGAGACGTGGCTGAGCACTGGGCCTGCTGGCGCCTCTTCTCCAGCATCAGCTCTTCCTTTCCTGTTACCAGGGGTGGGGGTAACTATATTCCCCAGTACCTGTCCCCCCTTCTTCCTCAGTAATAGAGCCCCCAACTCGTAACCGGGCACCTGGCCATTAAGAGTGAAAATTACATTTCCCAGCGTGCCTTGCAACTAGATGCAGCCATGTGTCTGAGTTCTGGGCAACGAGGGTGAACAGCAATGTCACGCGCAGCAGAAAGTATCCTTAGACATAAGGCTGTGCTCTTCTCCCTTCCTGCTAGTTGGAATGTGGGTGTGATGGCTGGATCCTAAGCAGCTATTTTGGGTCATGAGGAAGAAGCCACAGCTAAGGATGGCAGAGCAACAAGACAGAGGAGCCTGGGTTCCTGATGATTCCAGAGGCTCCAGAGTGGCCCTGGAGGCCTTATGTAAAAGAATAAGAAACATCCCCCTTACTTAAGTCACTACATTTCTGTGGTGTTTCTGTGGAGCCTGAATCTAATCCTAGTGTCTGTGTTGGTTACCCATCAGTCTACCTTCAATCTCTTTGGCTCTCCTCTGTGACCAGCCCTGCCGGCCCACACCCAACATCCACTCTCCACTTCTCCCTGCTCTCGTTCTGCTGGGACGCCCCTTGGAGAGTCCCACTCTCCACTTCTCCCCACCCCCGTTCTGCTGGGACCCCCCTTTGAGACTCCCAAGGCCCTGTGGTCTCTGAGGTTGAGGTCCACTCTCAGCTTGATGTTGCCGCCAAGCCAGCCCCTCTCATAGCGCAGAGCGCTCGGCACAGCCTGTAATTATGTATTTATTGTGGGTTTATTTGATTGCTGCCTCCCCAGGACTGTCACTAATGTGAGGGCAGGGCCCCTGCCTGGTATTCACATTATATCCTCAGCTCCTGGCTGGGGGTCTGGGCTCAAGCAGGTACCCAGTGAACCCCAGGCAGGTGAACCTCGTCCTGGTGAGTGCTGACTGCGTGACCCACCACCCTCCCCACCCCTTCCTCGGCTACCCTGGCCCCAGCCACTCCTGTCCCTCTCTCTACCCTCCCCCAATGCCCAGAGTCCCCCTCCCAGCCCTTTTCTTCCACCCCATTGTCTTCTCTGCCGCCTTCCTGACCTTGTGTTGAGGCTACAGGCCTCGGGGCCTTCCAGTGACCCACACCCAGCCACGTTTCATTTTCTGAACTCGGGTTTCAAACATGAGGAAGGAATTGAAGCTGGCGTTCCAGGAGCGGCACCAGCACTTGCTGGTGGCTGTGTGGGGGCACAGGCCCCCGAGTAAGTCTCCCATCCACAGGGACATTGGAAGGATGGAGAGGTGGAGTGTCTCCCCCACCCCCTGATTGGCTTATGGGAAAGGACAGACAGTCCGCAGTGCTGGCACTATGTGGGGCGATCAGAACCCACCCACACTGCGGGTGGGATCAGCGGTCAGGACAGTGGCTTGGAGAGCTGGCAGTGTCTGCTAACATCCACCAGAAACCCCCACTGTCGGGCACAAGGAGACACACACTAGAACGTTTGTAGCAATACTATTCATAAACTTTGGAGATAACCTAAATGTCTGTCAACAAGAGACTTGGTAGATAAAGTGTTACATCCATACAATGGACTACAACCCAGCAACGCAAGAGAACAACCTCAGACACACGCAGTGTCGCAGCGACGCAGCGAACACGGGGCAGCGTTGTGCTGCGTGAAAGCGCCAGCCTCGGAGAGGACAGCTGTACAGCTCTGCTGGCGTGGACTAAGGATCAGGCAGAGCAGTCTCCGGGATGGGTGGCAGAGCACTCCTGGGCTTGCATGGGACGGGGCACGAGGGAGCCTCTGAGTGCTGGGAGTTCTCTGGACCGGGCTGGCGGTTGCATGGGTGTGCACGAATGTGAAAGTCCAGTGATCTGCAGCTTAAGATTGGTGCACCTGGCCAGGCACGGTGGCTCACGCCTGTAATCCCAGCACCTTGGGAGGCCGAGGCAGGCAGATCACGAGGTCAGGAGATTGAGACCATCCTGGCTAACACGGTGAAACTCCGTCTCTACTAAAAATACAGAAAAAAAATTAGCTGGGCGCGGTGGCAGGTGCCTGTAGTCCCAGCTACTCGGGAGGCTGAGGCAGGAGAATATCACGAACCCGGGAGGCGGAGCTTGCAGTGAGCTGAGATCGCGCCACTGCGCTCTAGCCTGGGTGACAGAGCAAAACTCTGTCTCAAAAAAAAAAAAAAAAAAATGGTGCACCTACTTCACTTTTTTTTTATTTTTATTTTTTTTGAAACAGAGTCTCACTCTGTTGCCCAGGCTGGAGTGCAGTGGCACAATCTTGGCTCACTGCAAGCTCCGCCTCCTGGGTTCACGCCATTCTCTTGCCTCAGCCTCCCGAGTAGCTGGAACTACAGGTGCCCACCACCATGCCTGGCTAATTTTTTGTATTTTTAGTAGAGACCAGGTTTCACCATGTTGGCCAAGCTGGTCTCGAACTCCTGGCCTCCAGTGATCCGCCTGCCTCGGCCCCCCAAAATGCTGGGATTACAGGCATGAGCCACCGCGCCTGCCCCACATTTTTAATAAGAATATAGAGATGGAGGAGGCGTGGTCTAAGAATGCAGAGTATGACTCTGCAGGATGCTCTCATCCCTGTAACCCCCAACTGTCGCCTGCCCAACAATGCAGGCCTTGTTCCTCCTCCTCTGTCCCCTGTTCAGGGCAGCCTGAGCTTCCCTCCCTGAGGCTCAGGGCTCTGCACTGTCCCCAGGCCCAGCCAAGTGCTCCCGTACTCCATCATCTCCTTCTGGTCCATTTTCTTGTGACCCTGACAGGTGCCATCCTGTTTGCCCTCCCTGGCTTTGGGTCCGGGCTGTTCCGACAGCACCAATGGCACCTGCACATCCTGGAACTCAAGCCAGACACTCTCTTCTGGAGACAGGCTTCTGAACCCTCCAGCCTCTCTGCTCCTAAACAAGATCCCAGGCTGGGCGCGGTGGCTTGCACCTGTAATCCCAGCACATTTGGAGACCGAGGCAGGCAGATTGAGCTCAGGAGTTTGAGACTAGCCTGGGTAACAGAGCAAAACCCCATCTCTACAAAAAATACAGAAATTAGGCTGGGCGCGGTGGCTCACGCTTGTAATCCCAGCACTTTGGGAGGCCGAGGAGGGCAGATTACCTGAGGTCAGGAGTTCTCAACCAGCCTGGCCAACATGATGAGACCCTGTCTCTACCAAAACTACAAAAATTAGCCAGGTGTGGTGGCGGCACCTGTAGTCCCAGCTACTTGGGAGGCTGAGACAGAAGAATCACTTGAAGCTGGGATGCAGAGGTTGCAGTGATCCGAGATCGTGCCATTGGACTCCATCCTGGGTGACAGAGCGAGACTCTGTCTCAAAAATAAAATAGAATACAGAAATTAGCCGGGCATGGTGGCACGCCTGTAGTCCCAGCTACTCGGTAGGCTAAGGTGGGAGGATCACTTGAGCCTGGGCGGCGGAGGTTGCGGTAAGCCGAGATCACGCCACTGCACTCCAGCCTAACAGAGTAAGACCCTGTCTCAAAAAAATAATAAAATCCCATCCACCAGCCCAGGACGCCCTTCCACATGGGAAACAGGCCCAGGGTTGGGGGGCACTCCTAGTTCCCAGCCATTAATTCCCAACTTTTTTATTTTATGTTATTTATTTATTTATTTATTCATTTTATTTTTTTTTTTGAGACAGAGTCTGGCTCTTTCGCCCAGGCCGGACTGCAGTGGCGCGATCTCAGCTCACTGCAAGCTCCACCTCCTGGGTTCATGCCATTCTCCCGCCACAGCCTCCCGAGTAGCAGGGACTACAGTCACCTGCCACCACACCTGGCTAATCTTTTGTATTTTTAATAGAGACGGGGTTTCACCGTGTTAGCCAGGATGGTCTCAATCTCCTGACCTCATGATCCACCCGCCTCAGCCTCCCAAAGTGCTGGGATTACAGGCGTGAGCCACCGCGCCTGGCCTTTTATTTTATTTTTTGAGACAGGGACTCCCTCTATTCCCCAGGCTGGAATGCAGTGGCGCAGTCACGGCAGCTTCTTCCTCCTTGGGCTCAAGCAGTCCTCCCACCTTGGCCTCCCAAAGTGTTGGGATTACAGGCATGATCCACCACCCCCAGCCCAGATCCCAGTTTTTGATGTTGGTGGAATCGGAGATGGCAGGCAGGGCCATCTGTGTGCCAGCTGTGATTGATTAGCAGGGGCTGCCTGTAGAATGATCTGAGGGCCCGAGGCCACCGCTGGGCTCCGTGGGAGAGAGTGGCTGATGGATTAGTGATGTCTGCCACATGCGCTGCAGGAATGAGAAGCAGCCTCCATGTCCCTGAAAGAGGGCCATCCTTGCACTAGCCTCACAGCCCCCCACAGGCAGCTCACTCCAGCCAAGCCCACCACCACCTCCTCAACGGCAACCAGTGCTTATAATGACAGCTCATGTATATTTATCGAGCCTGTAATTACCAAGACACTGTGCTGCACGTCACCTACATCCCTCACCCTGCCCAACAACCCTATCATCATCGCCATACCACAGGCAGAGAAGCCAGGGGCAGGGGTGCCTCGCCCCAGCCTCCTGATGCCTGAGGCAGAGGCCCAGCTGTGCACAGCCACACTCCCCCGGACGCCACGTCCCTGATCCCCTTGGTGGCACCTCCTTTTCCCCTGCTTTTCTTCAGCTTCTCCACCACTCCTACTCCTCCTTGCCCTTCAAAGCCACCTCAAGTGCCACCCCCTCTCTCCTCATTATCCAAGAGTCCTCCCCCTCCTGAGCCTCTCAGG
Organism: Pongo abelii; assembly: GCF_028885655.2. Lineage (NCBI taxonomy): Eukaryota > Metazoa > Chordata > Mammalia > Primates > Hominidae > Pongo > Pongo abelii. The sequence continues at coordinate 96,949,527 of NC_072004.2, forward strand.
GGACCTGGGCCCGAGCCACCTTATCAGGAACTTGTGCATGGCTGCACTGTTGGGTCACACATGTCTCCAAGTCTGAACTACATCCTTTCTTCCTTGGGCTCCCTGGGGCTAAGCCCAACCTGGCAGAGAAAGGCTCCCCTGAGAAGGTTTGATGAGTGAATACATGTCCCGTGCCTCAGAGGGAAGCCCCCGTTTCAGGCCTCACCCAGGCAGATTCATCCTCCTTCCAGATACAGGCCCCATGAAGGGGCAAGAGCAAACAGGACCAGTCCCTGCCCCAGGGAATTACAGTCCCAGCAGTGGCTTGTGACAGCTGCCAAGATGGGCAAGCATCGGAGCATCCAGGAGGACCCCCAGGAAGAGGTGCCTGAACAGCACCGTGCACGTGCGCTGACACGGGGCATTCCTCGTCCACAGTCCTGCCTCGTTTTGTGACTCATCACTTTCAGGATGGGAAACCCTCCAAGGAAGGTCCCCTTGGCTCTGGGGTGGCTCCTAGTGGATCTGCAAGAGGCGGGGCCCAGCCTGGTCGTGCCCCATCTTAGTCTGCCTCTGCATGGGCTACACATCCACAAAACAAAGCAAAACAGCAACATTTTCTACGATGCTTTTATTCACACTTCAAAACAGGTGCTGGACACCTTCCCATTGCCCCACCCCAGCCCCTGCTCTGTGCCCCGGGAAGCTGACTGTAGGTACAGGATCCATGGGGCTTCCTTGCTCTCTGGCCTCTACCTAGTTCAGCCAATGCGTAGCCCCAAGCAGTCAGGAGGGGTGAGGTCAGTGTACAGAAGCAGCTCCTCCCTGCCGGGTCGCTGTGTCCCTCTCCAAGGTCAGGGCTCCTGGAGACGGCCTCTCCTGTAGCTCCAGCTGCCCTCCAGGTCTCAGGGGGTAACAGCTCCCCTTTGTTGCTGTAGCTCCAGCTGCCCTCCAGGTCTCAGGGGGTAACAGCTCCCCTTTGTTGCTGGCCGTGGCTACTGCACAGCTCTCCTTTAATTCACGTATTTTTCATTTATTCAACTCTCCTCAAATACCCTGTCTGAGGGTGCCATAAAAATGTTAAGACTGTGTCAATTGCCCATATCAAAAAACATGCTTGTACGTTCCACTTGAAGTAGTTTGGAGGGGAGACTAATGGAAACTAGGGAGAGGCTAGCCCCCAAACCTCCGCTGAGGCCACCGCTGTCTGTGTCCCGAGGGCCCTGGAGTAGGAGGTGTCAATGACGGACTCAATGAATGAATGAATTGATCCCACCACCACCAGCGGCAGGCCCGCCTCTTCCTTCCACAGCCCACCTTGGCCTCCCCGCCCCGCCAGGTGGCAATGCCTTCGCTCCTGGTCCCTGAGCGCCGCTCCCTTCCCTCCCGCGTGGGCAGGGGGCAGGCGCGACGCCGGCCCAGCGCCTCGGAGCCGGGAACCGCACAGCACCCGGCGATGGCCCCGAGCCCCGCGCGCCCGAAGCCACGGCGCCGCTCGCTGGGGGCCTCGGGACGGCAGGGACGGCTGGGGGTGGCGCGGACCGCGTCCCCGAGGCGCGCAGCGCGCGATCGAACCACGCGCCCCGCCCGCTGCGGTCCGCTAACAGCAGCGCGCACCGCCCCACGTGGGGCCGCACGGGCTGGCGGCCCCCTCACTCGATTGGCCGCCGCACAGCCAATCAGAGAGCTGAGGCGATAGCGGCCGCACCGATTGGCCGCGGCGGGCCGGCCCGGGGGAGGGGGCGGGGCCCCTTTTGTTCTCTCCGCACCTCCGGGTTCGCGCGACTGTGAGCGCCCCCGCCCCGGAGCAGGGGTCCGCGCTGGGGGTTTGGAGGGCGGGGGCGCGGCCCGACGCCCCACCCCCAGCTTGTTCACTACCGCCAGGGCCCAGCGCCTGAAGCGCGGGTCCTTCGCTGGGACGAGCGCTTTCATCTCCATCCCTCAGTTTCCCTCCTCTCGTCTTCTCCCTGTGTTCAGGGAGTTATGGAGAAGCTCAGCCCTTGGCAAATGAGCTTGGGACCTTCCTAAAACCTAAGCCAATGATAGGCCCGATCTTGCCTGAGAGGGGCACGTGAGAGACCCCCAAGCTGGAGAGGCAGGTGTCCTGGTAACTCTAACCTGAGACCGTTTTCAGGGTGAGCTTTCTCCTAATCACCGCTGGGGCGTCTTCGTCCAAGGTGGGGCTGGATGGGGGTGGGCAGAGGCCCCCACAGCCACAGCCTGGCCAGCTGTGCAAATGCTCCCTAAACCGTCCCCCTCTTCAGTCACTCAACCAACCAATCAGTCAATCGCAGGGGCCTCCTTCTGGGGTGGAAGTGGTGGCCCCAGGGACCAGGGACCTTCACAGGGAGAGAAGGCTATGGTCCGGGCAGGGGCGTCAGGGGTTCAGCCTGGGTCTCCTGACCTCCAGGCCCACGTTTTCCCTTAGACAACACCTGAGAGCATCTCCCAGAGCGGCTGTGGCCACACACATCCCTGGGAGTAGGACGGGCCACCGCACTGAAGCTGTGGACGCAGGGCTCCCAATCTGTAGGCGAGGGGCCTCTCCCCTGCAGGGGACAGGATCGGACCCTGGGAGCCCTCAGTCCCCCTCCCAGCACTGATTACCTGGAAAACCCCCCAAGCCCAGGGTGATGAAGAAGGTGGGACCCTGACAGACAGTGAGTGGCCTGGACCTGGGATGGTAGCTTGACCTCATCTCCAAGGTCATCCTCCCAGACCTGGGGATCTAAAAACATTAAATCCTTCAGAATGACACATTTGCATCAGATCACTGTTCAGAACGCCACTGGTGCCATTGATGGAGCAGTCCCTGGGCTGAAGTGGCTGCTCTGGTCTGGTGAGCGGGGGCACCCGCGCGAGCTCCCAGGCCCAGAGGCCTCCCCCAGATCCTGGTGTTAGTGGCCCATGGAAGGACTCCCAGCCCCAGAGCCTTGGCAGGTGTCTGCGGCTCCCCAGGGGTGGGGTGCTGGGAGGCTGACATCTGTGGAGTGTTTTTACTGTTGAACAAATTGAATCAATTAAACAGGCCCCATCGGGGTGGCTGGGAGCGGTGAACAGGAGGGAAGAGGGGAGCGGAGCCAAGAGGACAGCCTGAGGGCGTCTGTCTCCCCAGGCGGGATTCAGACGCACCTCTTTCCCTGAATGTTCCAGGGCAGGAGACCTCCCTTGTTGACAAGAGGGAGGTGAGTTAGTGGAGGTGGAGTGGGAGGAAAGTCAGTGGGGACTGTCCCTGTTGTGTGTCCCCTGAAAGCACGCCAAGGCCTGTGTCTCCTACCCAGCCACCTCTGGGCTTCTCAGCCCCCAGCCCTGTGACCCTTTGGACATCCCAGCCTCCTTTCAAAGGCATTTTATTGCTCTCACAAGGCCTCCGGAAGCTGGAAGGCTCCACCAGAGAAAGAGAGGAGGCTGCCTAGGGAGGCTGGAGGAGGCGGAGAGGAAAGAGGAAACATTGTGGGGGTAATAGCAAGGGCCCCGGGTCACCCACCTGGAGCGGAAGCCTCCCCCTCGGGCAGGCTGAGAATGACGCAGGCGCCGGCTGCTCTGTGACCCAGCTGACCGAGGGACAGCCCCTGCCCGGGAGCTCCAGCAGCTGCTGCAGCGTCCCTCCTGCCCAAGCAAGGGCCGCAGGGCCACCCCTCTAATCTGTCCCCAGAGGTCCACTGCCGCTGCCTCTCCTCCAGCTGCTGCTCAGGGGAGCGAAGTTTCCTGAGTCAGGCCACCGGCAGCGGGCGGCCAGCCCCTCTCAGCATGACGCTTGCCCAGGGCCTGGGCTCCGTCACATGCCAGGACAGTGGTCACCGTCACCCTGGACAAACCACCTCTGTCCCTTCATGTCAGGTGACCATTATTGGGCCCCCTGAGGCAGACGAGCGTCTCACCAGTAAGCTCCCAGGGAGGACAGTGTGGTCAGGGCCTGCCCATCCGCCGGCACTCTGGCCTCTAGGCCCGCAGGCTGAGGGCACTGGCTGGCACCAGAACAGGGGCTGGTTTGGCCGACGGACCTGCTTCTTGGGCAGCACCAGGAAACAGCCGGGGACCAGGGCTGGAAAGCGCGGAGACCCTCCCAGCCCCCACATCCATGGCGTGAGCCCCGCGTGGGTGCAGCCCCTTCCGCAGCCCGAATTCCAGGCCCAGCTGCTGCCGGAGGGACCGCCAGCCAGGGGCGCAGGGCAGAGGGTGGGGGAAGGCGTGGCGCTCGCGCTCTCGGTTCTTGCTTGGATGGCGCCGGCTGAGGACCCCCACACCTGCGCTGCGGTGCAGAAGTCTTAGGATCCGAGGGGGCTGCCGGTCTGGGCCGGCGCGTTCAGGCCCCGGGCGGTGGGGTGGCCTCGGCGTCCGTGGCTCGGTTGTCTGCAGGCAGGCACGCGGCGCTGTGAGAAACGAACGTCCGTGACTTAGTCCACGGGACCGTTTCTGCATTTTCACCCCAACCTGGAGAGCTGCAGCGCAGCCGCGGGACAGGAAGCCGCCGCCAGGTGGGTCAGGACTGCGACCTGAACTCGGCTCTGCGGCCTCCCGCTCCGGCCGCCGGTTCGCAATCCTGGCGTGAACCAGGAGATCAACCTCCGGCGCCCGCCACAGGCGCCCTCCCGCGGGAACCGGCAGGCAGGAGCGGTGTGGGGGCGCCCTCCAGCGGCCGTGGCCGGGATGGCGGCCTCCTGCCAGGCCCCAAGCGTGGCCGCGTGGGCAGCGCGCATAGCCCGCAACGGAAAGACATGCGCTCCTCCTGGGTGGACCTTGAGACCCCTTCGCACCCTGGGTGGCCGCCTCGTGGTGAGCACCCCCGCCCCTCCCTGCAAGGCAGGTGTTAGCTGGAAGGGCAGGCAACCTGGGAACCAGAGGGAGCTGCTCTGGTTGGGAGGAAAAAGCCAGCTCGGTTCCCGCCTGAGCCCCGAAGGGGCGGGGTTGGGAAGGGGGCCTGGCCAGAGGGAAGGAGCACTCTGGGTTGAGGGTGCTGGGGGAGCACAAAGGCAGGAACTGGGGAGCATAAGGCCAGGAGATAGGGGACAACCTAGGCAGGAGCTGGGGAGCAGCCAGGCAGGGGCTGAGGAGCAACCAGGCAGGAACTGGGGAGCATCGATGCAGGAGCTGTGTCGCGTGTTATCCCCGTCACGTGGAGTTGTGTGTCCTGGGAGGAGCACAGCATTTCAGGGCCTAGAGCCCCTCTCTGTACTGGAGCCGCCTCTGTGTGTCCATTCCGAATGAGCCGTCCTTCCCTCGCAGCGCTCCCAGTGGGATTGAGAACTGTTAGGCACACACCTGGTGAAGCATTGCTGCCCTTTCTCTTGGGGAGAAGTGGCCTTCTAGCTCAGAGAATAGCTGCTTCCTGGAACTGAAATCCTGCCGCATCCAGACCAAGAGCATGCTTGGAGCAGGTATCAGTGCACACACTGCTTCCGAAATTACAGCTATACATTTAAAAAAAATTTTTTTTCAAGGCAGGGTCTTGCTCTGTGGCCCAGGCTGGAATGCAGTGGCAGCACCATGGCTCATGGCAGACTCAACCTCCCTGGCTCAAGCCACGCCCCCACCTCAGCCTCCCAAGTGGCTGGGACTACAGACACATGCCACCACACCTGGCTAAATTTTTTTTTTTTTTTTTTGTTTTTGAGACAGAGTCTCACTCTGTCACCCAGGCTGGAGTGCAGTGGCGCAAACTCTGCTCACTGCAAGCTCCGCCTCCCGGGTTCACGCCATTCTCCTGTCTCAGCCTCCCGAATAGATGGGACTACAGGCGCCCGCCACTATGCCCAGCTAATTTTTGTATTTTTAGTAGAGACGGGGTTTCACCGTGTTAGCCAGGATGGTCTTGATCTCCTGACCTCGTGATCCGCCCGCCTCGGCCTCCCAAAGTGCTGGGATTACAGGCGTGAGCCACCACGCCCGGCCTAGTTTGGGTATGTTACATTATATATTTTTTTCTTTTTTGAGACTGAGTCTTGCTCTGTCACCCAGGCTAGAGTGCAGTGGTGTGATCTTGGCTCACTGCAACCTCCACCTCTCGAGTTCAAGGGATTCTCCTGCCTCAGCCTCCCAAGTAGCTGGGATTACAGGCACCCACTATCACACCCGGCTAATTTTCTTGTATTTTTAGTAGAGACAGGGTTTCACCATGTTGGCCAGGCCGGTCTCGAACTCCTGACCTCAAGTGATCGGCCCGCCTCGGCCTCCCAAAGTGCTGGGATTATGGGCATGAGCCACCATGCCTGGCCCATAATTTTTTAAACTGTGATACATTTTGCCATTTTAACCATTTTTAAGTGTACACTTCAAAGGCATTGAGTACATTTACCATGTTGTGAGACTCTCAACACTATCCATTTGCAGAACTTTTTCGTCATTCCAGAGACTATCCATTAAGCACCAACTTCCTTTTCCCTCTCTCCCCAGCCCCTGGCCTTGCCCTCTCCCCCCAGCTCCTGGCCTTTCCCTCTCCCCCCAACCCCTGGCAACCTCTTACCTACTTTCTGTTTCTGTACTTGCCTATTCTAGATGTTTTATAAGTGGAACCAGACAGACTTTGTCCTTTGTGACTGGCTCATCTCACTTAGCATAATGTTTTCAGGCCATCTGTGCATGGTGTGCGTCAGAATTTCCTTCCTTTTTAAGGTTAAATCATAGTCCATTGTATGGAGGGACCACATTTGTTTCTCTATTCATTTATGGATGGACACGTGGGTTGTTTCCACCTTTTCTCTGCGGTGAGTATCGTTGTGGTCAACATTTGGAATAACTCGTGTTGAGCACACTGTTCGTGTTCCTGCCTAGTTCTCTGGGTGTGCGGCTGCGCAGAACTGCTGGGTAATTCTGCCCTTCGCTCTTTGAGAACCGCTAATGTGTTTTTCACGGTGCATGCATTGTATGAGAGCTCCAATTTCTCCACATCCTCACCAACACTTACTGTTTTTATTATTGTTCTTGTTATACAGCTTTCATTTTTATAAAAAGCAATTTTTTTTTTTTGAGACGGAGTCTCACACTGTCACCCAGGGTGGAGTGCAGTGGCATGATTTCGGCTCACTGCAATCTCCGCCTCCCAGGTGAAAGCGATTCTCCTGCCTCAGCCTCCCAAGTAACTGGGATCACAGGCACCCGCAACCACGCCTGGCTAATTTTTTGTATTTTTAGTAGAGGTGGGGTTTCACCGTGTTAGCCAGCATGGTCTCAATCCCCTGACCTCGTAATCTGCTCACCTCAGACTCCTAAAGTGCTGGGATTACAGGCGTGAGCCACAGCCCCCAGCCCAAAAGCAGTATTTTCATACAAACAATACACTAACGCTAACTGAAATAATTAACAAATTACAGAGATAAAAAAAATTTTTTTTTCTTTTTTTTGAGACAGGGTCTCACTCTGTCGCCCAGGCTGGAGTGCAGTGGCACGATCTCGGCTCACTGCAACCTCTGTCTTGCCCAGGCTCAAGTGATTCTCCTGCCTCAGCCTCCCGAGTAGCTGAGATTACAGGCGTGCACCAGCACGCTCGCCCGGCTAATTTTTTTTTTTTTTTTTTTTTTTTGTAATTTCAGTAGAGACGGGGTTTCACCATGTTGGCCAGGCTGGTCTCGAACTCCTGCCTGGGGTGCTGGGATTACAGCCGTGAGCCACTGTGCCCAGTCAAAATATTTTTTATTTACCTCCAACCCCACCATCTAGAGATGACCACTACTCATTTTTGTTGATGGTATTTGGCAACAGGCTTGTCTGCTTTCTAAGCACTGTTGTTTTGTTTAGGGACAGGGTCTCCGCTCTGTGGCCCAGGCTGGAGTGCAGAAGTGCAATCACGGCTCACTGTAGCCTCCACCTCCCAAGCTCAAGCGATCCTCCCGCCTCGGCCTCCCGAGTGGCTGGGACCACAGGCGCGGGTCCCCTCCAGCCAAGCATTGTTTTTCTGACCCGCAGGATGGGAGCAGGGAGAGCGGGGCTGGCCGGGGGTCGACGAGGAGGCCCTGCGAAGGGCAGGCCCCGGCCAGGCCGGGCGGGGCTCCGCGTCTCAGCCGGCGCTTCTGCGCACGGGCTCACTACTGGGGGCGGCCAGGATCACGGACTCGCTGGCCTGGTCTCCGGAGCGGAGGCGGACGGCTTGAAGGAGCGACCCCGTGGGCCGGCGCAGCCCTCCCCAGGCCCCGAGACCCGGTCGGAGACGGACCCGCCGAGCCAGGAGCCGCGCATCCATTGGCCGAGAGCGCGGCCGCCCGGGCCAATCACAGGGTGGCCCCGGCGCCCCCGGGCGCGCCGTGGGGACAGAGTCAGGCGCGTGCGCACTCGGCACTCGGCCCTCCCCGGCGGCCTCCGGGCGGGACGCGGCGTCGGCTTCTGAAGTTGGGGCTCCGTCCTGCCTCCCGGCGGGCCGGGAAAAGGGTATCGCACGTGCGCCCCCCGCGGCCCGCGATCCCCAGCCGTCGGCCTAGCCCCAGGCGGGTCGCTCGCGCTGTCCCCAGCCCTGGACCGGCCTCCTCCAGCTGCCGGGTGGAGAGGCTGGGGGGCTTTTCCCGAGGTCGGCGGCGAGGCTGAGAGAGCCCAGGCCCCGCCGCGCCCGAGGAGACAGCCCCTCGCGGGCTCTGAAGGCCCCGGGGCCTCCGTGATGTTCCGGGGCCGGGTTGTGCCTGCTCCCGTTTCCGGTGCCGCTGCCCTCGGGCACCGTCCTCTCTGGCCCTGCCTTGGTCTGGGAGGGGTCGCTAAGGGGGCGGAGGGCGCTCCTGGGGGGCCCTGCGGGTCTCCCGGCCTCGGCCCCCCCAGGTGGCCAGAGCGGGGCTCTGCACAAAGGCCTCAGGTAGCCGGGGCCTCGGTTCCGACAAACCCCTCGCACTGACCGGGCCTCAGCTGACCCGGGCAGCCTATTGACCCGACCCCGACGCCCGGGCCCTCCAGGCCTGTCAGAGCCTCCAGGAAAGGAAATGGGCTGCGGGACGCAGCGAGGCTGGACAGCGGGCGCTGGCCCAGGACTCCCCTTGCCCAGAGGAGAAAATGGAGGCTGAGCCTCGAGAGAGCCCAGCTCGATGCCAGGAGCACTTTGCAGAGGGACACGGATGGGGGCTGGCAGCACTTCACCCCTGGGCAGTAACGGAGTAACGGGAGCGCACTAAAGTCAGCAGCACCGCCACCCACCCACCCACCAAGGCCACCGCCACCTCCCACCATCCCGACCGTCCTTTGCTCCCTCAACGCTTGTTGCTGTGGGGCTTGGGGATGTGTTGGATTCTCACTGGCCCGGACCTTTGCTCCCCAAGGGCCGCCTGGCTGTAGAGCAGAACCCCCAAGTCCTGGAGAGAAGGGCAGAGGCCGGCCGACCAGGAACTCTGCAGAGGAGCAAACTCTGGCCTGCGGACCCAGGGCTCTCACCGGCAGGTAAACCTCTGTGGGTCACAAGGCTTGGCGCTCCATGCTCTCTGCAAACTGGGCCTCATGCCACCTGTCTGCCCTGCACCTGGAGAACTGACAGCCTACCCGCCCAGCACTCGCAGCAGAAGCTAAAGCATTCCTGGAACCCATAGGCCCCCAGCTAGCCTGACCCCTTGCCGCAGCCCCCCACGGCCCTGGCCTGGCCTCCCGGAATGCACCCAGGCTGTGCTCGCCCTGGGGCCTCTGCGTGCCCGTCCCTCTGAGGACAGCTCTTCTTGCTTTAGGCGCCTCCATCTCCTCCTACAAATCTTTGCTCGCATGTCTTCTCAGACAGCCCCACACCCCTGTCTAAATGTTCAGTCCCCCTCCCCCACTCCTCGTCCCCCTCAAGCCCAGTTCCTGCTTGGGTTCTGGTAGCTGGTGCCCCCTTCCCTGCTGCTGTGGACCTGAGCTCTTTCTGCCCCTCTGTTTCCTGCTGCATCCTGCCTGGCTCCCAGGAGGCCTCTCTAAGCATTTCTGACAACAAAGCCGGGGCTGCAGATCCCTGGTAAGATTCCAGGCTAGCATCAGCCCTCCTCTCCCGCACACACCACAGCTAAAGCACACAAGGGCACCGCTGAACGCCACCACTCCCAGCTGCCAGAGTGCCGCATCCGTCGGCAAGGGAAATTGGGACCCTTCCATAGAAAACAGGCAAAGACTGAACAGACATTCACAATGGCCCCAAACAAATGGAAAGAAGCTCACGCCCTCCAAAAACCAAAGAAATGCAAATTCACATAGCCAGGAAGTGTCATTTCTCACCTTCCGAACTGGCAAATGTGGACCAGGGTTGTCCTGGGTGTTGGTGGGGATGCTAGCAAGGTGCCCTCAGGGAGGGAGAGCACAGCCCTGGGGGGCCATCTGAGCCTGTGGGGCACCTGTTCATGCTAAGGAATCAGGAGCCACGGCCCCCTGGGGACCCCATTAGCCTTGCTGTGGCCAGGCCGGGAGAAGCCCCCTCAGTGTGAGGACATAGCAGCACTCAGCCCCAGGGCAGACCCACAACCTGTTCCAGGGCCAGGACTGTTCCTGCCTGCCCCTAGCTCCTTCCCTGTCTCTCTGTCCCAGTGCGGTTAATACTGGATGTTTCTGAGTCACCAGCTGGAGGGAGTGTGGCCCTTCAGCCTGGTCAGGGGCCCCCCAGTTGGGGTGGGTGGCTTGGCTCATGACCTCGGTGGACGGGCCCCTGGGCACCCTGCTGGTGGCAGGAGGAAGCCAGAGTGGCCCCAGAAACACTCCTTAAAGAGCCAATAAATCACAAGCCCCGTCTGCCTACCGCCTCCACATCGCTGCCTGACGTTTTTTATATTGATGCATTAATTTATCTTTAAAAATGGGCAACACTGCTTGTTTGATTTCCTCAGAGGCCACGTGGGGCAGAGAGTGACAAATTATTTCCTGAATCTCGAGTGGCTGACCCTTTCAGTCCCCCACACTGAAAGCCCGTGTCCCCGGTTCCCAGACACTCCTCGGTTTGGCTTGGGGCCACTCCCTGGTGCTGCGACGTCACTGGTGCTGTCCTTGACAGGTGACCCATTTGCCTGAAGCCTGGGACGCCCATCCGTCCAGGACCTGTATCAGGACCGCATGGCCTCGCCCCCGGGTCTCTCTTCCATGCCTTAGAGGGGGCTGGGGGCCAGGTAGGGGTGGGGGCACTGGCCTGGGGCCTGACAAGGCTGTGAACTCGGCTCATGGGGACAGTTTGGATGCTGCTCATTCGTTTGCCTACATCGCCAGGACAGGCAGGATCTGGGAGCATCAAAAAAAGGGAATTATTCGCAGCAAATATGAGTGTGTTCAAAAAGAAATCTGAAGGCAGTTTCCACCAGAATCCTTTGTCTACTCTGGACAGGCAGAGGCCATCTGAGCTCGGGACCTCCCAAGAAGGGATTCGGAGGAGCCACATTCCACTTTCTAGGTGTGACCCTCCATCTGCTCCAAGTGGACTTGAGACATCTTAATAATAACACTGACTAGCTACTAAAACAAACATGGGCAGGAGCACGTGTGCACCCTGAACACACAGAGCAGCAGCCATCCAGGGTGGGCAGCCTCCCAGATGGCCCCACAGGCCCGCACCCCTGCCCTCCTGTCGGTCACACCCCACCAAGGGAGGGTCTGTGTAATCAGTGGAGCAGGGCAGAGGTGCCAGCAGGCCAGTTTAGAGAGACACAGCACACAGCAGCTTCCGTCCTGGTTCTCTCTCCCTCTCTCTTTCTCTCTCTTTCTCTCTCTCTCTCTGCCTCTCTCTCCCTCTCTCCCTGCCTCTCTTTCCCTCCCTCCCTCCCCCCTCCTTATCTCTCTCTCTCCCTCCCTCCCTCTTTCCCTCCCTCTCCCCCTCCCCCTCCCCCTCTCTCTCTCCCCCTCTCTCCCTCTCCACCTCCCCTCTCTCCCCCTCTCCCTCTCTCCACCGCCACTCTCTCCTTCTCTCCCTCTCTCTGTCCCCCTCTCCCTCTCGCCCCCTCTCCCCCCCCTCCTCTCCCTCTCTCCCCCCTCCTCCCCTCCCTCTCTCCCCCCGCTTCTTTCCCTCTCTCTGTCTCTCTCCCCCCTCCCCTCCCTCTCTCCGTGTCTCTCCTTCTGTCCCCCCTCCCTCTCTCCCTCTCTCCCCCCTTCCCTCTCTCCCTCCCTCTCTCCTTTCCCTTCCTCTACATGGGGAGGAGCTCACTCCCTGCCAACAGCCAGGGGAACAAGCTTGGAAGCGGATTTTCCAGCCCCGCACCCAGCCTCGTGGAAGACCACCCAGGTGAGTTGCTTCCTGCGCCTCAGCTGCTGTGAGAGATGATAGATGCTTGTTGTAAGCCCCTGTGTTTTGGAGTAATTTGTTACACAGCAGTAGAGGGCCAACGCACTGCTAAAGCAGCAGCAGGAGCAGGTGTAGCCAGGCACCTAAGAGGAGCTGCTTATAAACGCCGGGGAGTGGCTCAGCCTGTAATCCCAGCACTTTGGGGCCGAGGATGGAGCCGGCCTGGACAACATAGTGAAACCTCGTCTCTACAGAAAATTTAAAAAATAAAACATTAGCCAGGCATGGATCCGATGCTTCCGTGAGGACTTTGAATCTCCAGGCAGTGACAGAGAAGACATCAGAGACTCAGGATCAACAGCAGCTGCACTGAGAGCTGAGGTCCTTGCACTGGGCCACTCCCCTTCCCCACTGAGCCACTCTGAGTGCAGGTGATGCTTCCCTGGGTTCCTTCCCACCTTCTGAGAAGGGTTCTGTCGACCTGTGGCTTCAGTGGGACCTGAGCTCATCCCAGAGACCGCCTTTTTTCACTTTCTTACCGAGGGTTGGGCGTCTGGTTACTGAGGGTGGTGTGTGCCTGTAGTCTCAGCTATTCCAGAGGCTTGATGCAGGAGGATCACTTGGACGGTGGAGTTCCAGGCTGCAGTGAGCTATGATCACACCACTGCACTCCAGCCTGGGCAACAGAGAAAGACACTGTCTCAAAAAAAAAAAAAGAAAAAGAAAAAAGAAAAAAAAGCGGGGAGTGGGGGGCAGGCGGAGTGGTTCACACCTGTAATCCCAACACTTTGGGAGGCCGAGGGGGGCGAATCACGAGGTCAAGAGATTGAGACCATCCTGGCCAACATGGTGAAATCCCCTCTACTAAAAATACAAAAAATTAGCCAGGCTTGAAGAGAATCACTTGAAGTTGGGAGGCGGAGGTTGCAGTGAGCTGAGATTGTGCCACTGCACTCCAGCCTGGGGACAGAGCGAGACTCTGTCTCAAAAAAAAAAAAAAAAAAAAAAAAGTAAAACGCAGGAAGAGGAGGGAGAGAGGAGACCTCAGAGCTGCGTGGCTTTCCTTTTCTGACCCAGGACGCATTTGTGGCCAGACCCCTGGGATGGATGGAGCCCCAACACCCTCCTCTCCATGTCTCCATTCCCTGGGGGCTGCAGGCCCGAGAGATTGCACACGGTGTTCCTTCTGCCCAGAAAATTATTGGTCCTCCCGTGTACCAGAAGCCACATGCTCACTTTCCAGGGCACTTCTGCCCACACAAGCATTTCCTCCAACATGGAAGGAAGGCCATCCCCTGCAGCAGGCAGTACTCCAGGCTTCAGCGAGCTGCCCTTCACCAGAGGGGCTGTCTGCAGACCCACCCACAAGCCTGGCATACCGTGGCACTTAGTAAATGTTTGCCGACTCAGGGCATGCAGGTCAACTCTCTGGTCTCTGTTATGAACCAGAAAGTGCGGGGTGTGGTGATAACAGGACTATTTACACAGGTTAACAACCTGCCAGTGAGGTAGCAACCTTCCACCACACTGATTAAGAAACTGAGGCACAAGGAGGTTGTATAACTTGACTCAGATTGCACAACTATTAAGTGGCAGAGCCAGGACACAATCCAGGTAGGCTGGCTCTGCATCTACACTCTTAACCACTGCACTTGCTGTTTTCCTGGAACAAAACCACCTGCTTGTCGGGTGCCTCCCTCCATCAGCGCCTGGACCAGGACATCAGCCACGTGCATGGTGGGCCTGGAGCTGCCCCACGCCCGCCAGCCAACCGGGTCAGTGCGGCCTCCCCTCCATCATGATTGGTTCAGGCAATCCAGGCCTCAGCCAATCAGAACACAGCTCTCTGGTCCAGCTCGCCTGGAGCGCCTGACTTCTGCTCTTTCCCAGCATGGTGGCCTGGAGATGTCTCACTCATTGTTGCCCAGGCTGGAGTGCAGTGGGGCAATCTCAGCTCACTGCAATCTCTGCGTCCCGGGTTCAAGAGGTTATCCTGCTTCAGCCTCCCAAGTAGCTGGGATTACAGTAGGTGGCTCACGCCTGTAATCCCAGCACTTTGGGAGGCCTAGGCGGGCGGATCACAAGGTCAGGAGTTCGAGACCAGCCTGGTCAATATGGTGAAACCCCGTCTCTACCAAAAATACAAAACTTAGCCGGGCGTGGTGGCGTATGCCTGTAATCCCAGCTACTTGGGAGGCTGAGGCAGGAGAATCACCTGAACCCGGGAGGCAGAGGTTGCAGTGAGCCGAGATCGTGCCACTGCACTCCAGCCTGGGTGACAGAGCGAGACTCCGACTCAAAAAAAAAAAAACGAGAGAAAGAGAAGTGAGAAGTTCTGTTTGCCATAGAGCTTCGTGCAAATACACGCATTGATCTGCAGAGGCAGGCCCACGGGGTATCCAGGTAAGAACGTGGTACTAGTGAGCAATCAGCAGAATACCCGACTGACAGGCAAGTCAATGTGTGGAGGCTTTTCTTCTTTTTCATGTAACTAGAAATCTGGAGGTGGGAGTTATCCCCATCGCGACCCAGACTCTTTCAGTCTTTCTGCCCCAACATCCTTGGCAGGTGGGCTTTTGTATGTTGTTTATAGGGCAGCTGCTGGAACGCCATATACCACACACACCTCTACAGTCAAGGCACAAAGAAAGGATGAAGAGACAGGGCCAGTCACATCTGTGCCCTTTTATTAGGGAAAGACAAACCTGCCCTAGAAGCCCCTGCAGTGGATTCCCCCCAGGCCTCAATGGCCACCCATGATCGGGCATCCTATGAGGGATTCGGAGACGGCAGAGAGCCAGGTTGTCATGACAGCACTGGCCAAGCACGCTTCATTCCCAGGGTCTTGGTAGCCCTCCAAAAAGCAGAGTTCCATAGGCAGGAAAGAAGAGGAACAGATTTTGGTGGGCGGCAGGTCTGCCTGCCACAGGTGGGAAGACAAGACATGGGGAGGTTCACAGATTACCCAGGGGAGTGGGGATCAGCTGAAGGGCTGCCTGGCCGGGTACAAAACCTGAGATCCTGCCGCACGGCTGGATGAGGGAAGAGCCCTGCTGCTGCTGCTGCTCCAGCCCCCTCAGCAACAGCATGGATGTCACAGATGCTAGCCACCAGATGTCCACTAGCCTCACTGCCAGAACCGGTTCTATGCTGCTCCTGCTTATGGTGCGAAGACACCACAGGCTTCCAACTGAAGGTTGGAGGTGGATGCACCTGATTGGTGGAGCCTGGGCCGTGTGACTGAGTCCTGACAGCAACAGATACTGGGAAAGTTAGTATCTACTGTTTTTCAATTTATACAGAAAGATGAGTCCTGCTTTGCAGACTGGAGATTAACTTTAGGTGAGAAGGAGATTCTTTATACATGCAGGGAGCATAAGTTGGCACAACTTTTTGGAAAGTAATGAGGCAGTACATATGAGCAGCCTAAAAAAGGCTATAGCCTGCCACCCAGTAATTTCATTTTAGATAATCTCTCTTAAAATCGTAGTAGGGGCTGCCGGGCAAGGTGGCTCACTCCTGTAATCCCAGTACATTGGGAGGCTGAGGCAGGAAGATCACCTGAGGTTGGGAGTTCGAGACCAGCCTGGCCACCATGGAGAAACCCTGTCTCTACTAAAAAATACAAAATTAGCCAGGCATGGTGGCGCATGCCTGTAATCCCAGCTACTCGGGAAGCTGAGGCAGGAGAATCGCTTGAACCTGGGAGGCGGAGGTTGCAGTAAGCCGAGATCGCGCCATTGCACTCCAGCCTGGGGAAAAAGAGCGAAACTCCATCTCAAAAAAAAAAAAAAAAAAAAAAAAAAAAAAAAAAAAAAAAAGATGGTGGTAGGGGCTAGGCATGGTGGACACCTGTAATCCCAGCATTTTGGGAGGCCAAGGCCAGCAGATCACTTGAACCCAGGTGTTCAAGACCAGCCTGGGCAATAGGGTGAAACCCTGTTTCTACAAAAAATTTAAAAATTAGCCAGGCGGTGTGGATCATGCCTGCAGTCCCAGCTACTTGGGAGGCTGAGGTGGGAGGATGGCTTCAACCCTGGAGGTCAAAGCTTCAGTGAGCTATGATTGCACCACTGCACTCCAGCCTGGGCAACACACCGAGACCCCCATCTCTTAAAAAAAAAAAAAAAAGGTAGTGGCTGGAGTGGTGGGAAATCTTTAACACTCACGTCATCAGGACAGAGTTGATTATAACCACAATCATGTGGCAACAACTGACTTGTCCAATGAGGAGAGTAAGTGAATCTCAGCCCAGCCATCCTACAATGAATATTTAATAACCTGAGGAAAAAAGCTTAAGTTCTAATGGCAAATGGAAAGATTAGGATATATCTGTAGTTGTCTTGGCAAAGTCTTACAAGGTATTATTTATTGAAAGCAACAAGCCAGTTGTGCAAACCTGCCTGATTTGAAATTACTTGGCAGGAATGTTTGGAAAATTCCTCGTATTTAAAAAAGCTTCCCCTTGAAAATTAGGAGAAGCCTTAAAATGAAAATACCCGGGAGAAACCTAAAGATGGTTGGCTGAGAGGTTTGGAAATGTGGACATTCCCAGACAAGTTCATAATGATGCCATAAATAAGAATGCTTGCAGTCCAGCTCAATGGCTTATGCGTGTAATCCCAGCACTTTGGAAGACTGATGTGGGAAGATTGCTTGAGACCGAGAGTTCGAGGCCAGCCTGGGCAATATGGTGAGACCCCATCTCTACAAAAAAATTAAAAATTAACCAAGCATGGTGGCTCACACCTTTAGCCCCAGCTACATGGGGAGGCTTGAGCCCAGGAGGTCAAGGCTGCAGTAAGCTATGATCATGCCACTGAACTCCAGACTGGGTGACAGAGTGAGACCCTATCTCAAAAAGAAAAAAAAAATGGAGGCCGGGCATAGTGGCTCATGCCTGTAACCCCAGCACTTTGGAAGGCCGAGGTGGGCGAATCACTTGAGGTCAGGAGTTGGACACCAGCCTGGCCAAAATGGTGAAACCCCATCTCTGCTAAAAATACAACAAAAATTAGCCGGGTGTGGTGCCACACGCCTATAATCCCAGATACTCAGGAGGCTGAGGCAGGAGAATCGCTTGAAGCTGGGAGGCAGCTATATCAGTGAGCTGAGATCGCGCCACTGCACTCCAGCCTGGGCAACAGAGTGAGACTCCATCTCAAAAAAAAAAAAGAAAAAAGAAAAGAAAAGGACTGAGCAACACAGTGCCTCAAAAAAAACACAAAAATTGGATCACGAGGTGCAGTTACTTGCAAGGCTTGAGGCCAGACATTTGAGACGGCTTCAGCAATATAGTAAGACCCTGTTTCAAAAAACAACAAAAAAAATTGAATTGGCCAGGTGTGTGGTGCGCACCTGTACTCCCAGCTACTCAGGAGGCTGAGGCATAAGGAGCACTTGGGTCTAGTAGGTCAAAGCTGCAGTGAGCTATGATTGCATCAATGCACGCTGGGCAACAGAACAAGACCCCATCTCTGAAATAAATAAATACATACATAAGTATCAGGTCATGGAAGAATATGTCCTTTTTTTTCTTTCTTGAGATAAGGTCTCACTCTATGGTCCAGGCTGGAGTGCAGTGGCACAGTCTTGGCTCACTGCAGCCTTGACCTCAAGAGCTCAAGTGATCCTCCTGTTTCAGCGTCCAGAGTAGTTGGGACCACAAGCACACACCACCACATCTAGCTAATTTTGTTTCTTTTTTGTAGAGATGGGGTCTCACTATGTTTCCCAGCCTGGTCTCAAACCCCTTGGCTCAAGTGGTCCTCCTGTCTGGGCCTCCTAAAGTGCTAGGATTATAGGTGTCAGCCACTGGATCTGACTGCAAGAATATATTCTTTATGTGTAAAATATTTTAAAATATACATTTCAGCCGGACACAGTGGCTCACGCCTGCAATCCCAGCACTTTGGGAGGCCGAGGCGGGCGGATCACGAGGTCAGGACATCGAGACCATGGTGAAACCCCATCTCTACTAAAAATACAAAAAAAAATAGCCAGGCGCGGTGGCGGGCGCCTGCAGTCCCAGCTACTCAGGAGGCTGAGGCAGGAGAATGGCGTGAACCCGGGAGGCGGAGCTTGCAGTGAGCCGAGATCGCACCACTGCACTCCAGCCTGGGCGACAGAGCAAGACTCCATCTTAAAAAAAGTAAATAAATAAATAAATAAATAAAATATACATTTCAGGACAGGCATGGTGGCTCACCCCTGTAATCCCAGCACTCTGGGAGGCCGAGGCAGGTGGATCACCTGAGGTCAGGAGTTCAAGACCTGCCTGGCCAACATGGTGAAACCCCATCTCTACTAAAAATACAAAAAAATTAGCCAGGCGTAGTGGCACATGCCTGTAATCCCAGCTACTCGGGAGGCTGAGGCAGGAGAATCGCTTGAGCCAAGGAGGCGGAGGTTGCAGTGAACGAGATCGCGCCATTGCGCTCCAGCCTGGGTGACAAACTCTGTCTCAAAAATAAATAAATATATATTATATATATTATAAAATATATATAATATATTTTATAATATATTATATATATTATATATAATATATTTTATAATATATATATTATATATATAATATATTTTATAATATATTATATATATTATATATAATATATTATATATACAATATATAATATAATATATAAAAATATATAATATATATAAAAATATATATTATATATAATATACATTATATATAATATATAATATACATTATATATAATATATAATATACATTATATATAATATATAATATACATTATATATAATATATAATATACATTATATATAATATATAATATACATTATATATAATATATAATATACATTATATATAATATATAAAATATATATTATATATAATATATATTTTATATATAATATATATATATACACACACATTACAAAGTATAGAAGGGACTTCTGCTTCTGGCCATTATGGGGTAACTGGTATGGGACTTGCTCTCCTGCCATATACAACTAGAAAGCTAGAAAAGTCATGAAGCAACAACTGTTTTTTTTTTTTTTTTGAGACAGAGTCTCGCTCTGTCACCCAGGCTGGAGTGCAGTGGCACAATCTCGGCTCACTGCAAGCTCCGCCTCCCGGGTTCACACCATTCTCCTGCCTCAGCCTTCTGAGTAGCTGGGACTACAGGTGCCCGCCACGACACCTGGCTAATTTTTTTGTATTTTTAGTAGAGATGGGGTTTCACTGTGTTAGCCAGGATGGTCTCAATCTCCTGACCTCGTGATCCACCCGCCTCGGCCTCCCAAAGTGCTGGGATTACAGGCATGAGCCACCATGCCCGACCAGCAACAACTGTTTTTAAACACAGGACAATAGTCAGCGCAGGACCATGACCCCTAAGAGATTACAAATGATGTGAGCCCTGCAATTATCATGGTTTTCTACCTGCAGGTCTTTCTGGACTGAGACACAGAACACAGACGTCCCGTGAACTGAGACATAGAGATTGGAGTTTGAAGAGGCTGAAATGATTGGAATGTGCAAGGCAGAGTGCCTATGTGGAGGTAGCAATGCAGATAGTGACTTCTAGAAATTTGTATAGAGGTCCCCTTAAGGATTTTGATGAATCTTAAACTGTGCGTATGTACAGGGAAAACCCATGAGACTCAGGAAAGAGTGACAGCTGGACAACAGTGACACAGAGTAAGTGACAGGGTTCACAGAGGACTGAGAGACATTGGGGTTTCCAACAGACTTCACCAGCACTCAGGGCACAGAGTGAAGATTGCGGAAGTATCTCACTTTCGTAGCAAATCTAAACTATCTCGGAATAAAAGCACCATCTAAGGCCGGGCACAGTGGCTCATGCCTGTAATCCCAGCGCTTTGGGAGACTGAGGCAGGTGGATCACCTGAGGTCAGGAGTTCAAGACCAGCCTGGCCAACATGGCAAAACCTTGTCTCTACTAAAAATACAAAAATTAGCCAGGCATACTGGCGGGCGCCTATAATCCCAGCTACTAGGAAGGCTGAGGCGGGAGAATCATTTGAACCTGGGAGGCAGTGAGCCGAGATAGGGCCATTGTACTCCAGCCTGGGCAACAAGAGTGAAACTCCATCTCAAAAAATAAATAAATAAATAAAAATAAAAGCGTAATCTAGACTTATTTAACAAAACTTCAAAATAAGCCTCAAAAATATCAACCTGCTCTGCAAGTTGACTTTCTGTCAAAACTAACTTCAGCATTCTAAAAAGAGACAACAAAAAACAGAGACTCAATGATGTAAGGATTACAATGTCCAGCATTCAGTGAAAAATTACTAGACATATATAGAAGCTGGTAAATATTACCCATAACTAGGAGAAAAATCAGTCAATAGAAATAGACCAATACTATCACACTGGTTGTTAAGTTAAAAACAGAATAAAAAATAAGGGCCGGGCATGGTGGCTCATACCCGTAATCCCAGCACTTTGGGAGCCCAAGCTGGACAGATCACCTGAGGTCATGAGTTTGAGACCAGCCTGACCAACATAGTGAAACCATGTCTCTATTAAAAATACAAAAATTATCTGGGTGCACATGCCTGTAATCCCTCACCCGGCCGAGAATGACTAAAAATTTTAAAAGACTGACAATACCGAATGTTGAAAGAGAGCTACTGGAACTCTCATACATTGCTCATGTGAGTGTAAAATAATATAGCCACTTTGGAAAACCATTTGACAGTTTCTTATAATGTTAAATATCCACTTACCACATGATCTAGCAATTCCACTCCTAAGTAAGAGAAATGAAAGCATATGTTCACATAAAGACTTGTACATGGGCCGGGTGTGGTGGCTCACGCCTGTAATCCCAGCACTTTGGGAGGCTGAGGCAGGCAGATCATGAGGCCAGGAGATCAAGACCATCCTGGCTAACACAATGAAACCCTATCTTTACTAAAAATACAAAAAAATTAGCTGGGCATGCTGGCAGGCGCCTGTAGTCCCAGCTACTTGGGAGGCTGAGGCAGGAGAATGGCGTGAATCTGGGAGGCAGAGCTTGCAGTGAGCTGAGATTGCGCCACTGCACGTGAGCCTGGGTGACACAGCGAGACTCCATCTCAAAAAAAAAAAAAAAAAAAAAAAACTTGTACATGAATGGCAGAACAGCTTTGTTTGTAAAAGCCAAAAACTGGAAACGACTCAAAAGTTCATCAGTGAGTGAATGGATAAGTCAATTGTAGACACAAAATTATAGCTAACTGATTTTTGTCAAAAATGCAATGGACAAATAATCTTTTAATGCATGGTACTGGAACGATTATATGTGCAGATGGATTTTTTTTTTTTTTTGAGACGGAGTCTCACTCTGTCACCCAGGCACCCAGGCTGGAGTGCAGTGGCACGATCTCAGCTCACTGCAACCTCCACCTCCCTGGTTCAAGCTATTCTCCTACCTCAGGCTCCTGAGTAGCTGGGACACAGGCACATGCCACCACACCCAGCTAATTTTTATTTTTTTAGTACAGACGGGGTTTCACCATGTTGGCCAGGCTGGTCTCAAACTCCTGACCTCGTGATCCACCCGCCTCAGCCTCCCAAAGTGCTGGGATTACAGACATGAGCCACCATGCCTGGCCCGCAGATGGATAATTTTTTAAAAAAGAACCTAGACTCAGACCTGATATCTTACACAAAAATTAATTCAAAATGAACCATAGGCCAGGTACAGTGGCTCACTCCTGTAATCCCAGCACTTTGGGAGGCCAAGGCAGGAGAACTGCTTGAGCCCAGGAGTTGGACCAGCATGGGCAACACAGTGAGACCACCTCTTTACAAAAAATAAAAAATTAGGTGGGTATGGTGGCATGCACTTGTGGTCCTAGCTACTCAGGAGGCTGAAACGACAGGATCAGTTGAGCCCAGGAGGTCAAGGCTGCAGTAAGCTATGATCATGCCACTGCACTCCAGACTGGGTGACAGAGTGAGACCCTATCTCAAAAAGAAAAAAAAAATGGAAGCCGGACATAGTGGCTCATGCCTGTAACCCCAGCACTTTGGAAGGCCGAGGTGGGCGAATCACTTGAGGTCAGGAGTTGGACACCAGCCTGGCCAAAATGGTGAAACCCCATTTCTGCTAAAAATACAATAAAAATTAGCCAGGTGTGGTGCCACATGCCTGTAATCCCAGATACTCAGGAGGCTGAGGCAGGAGAATCGCTTGAAGCAGGGAGACAGCTATGTCAGTGAGCTGAGATCGTGACACTGCACTCCAGCCTGGGCAACAGAGTGAGACTCCATCTCAAAAAAAAGAAAAGAAAAAAAAAATGAACCATGGACATAAATGTAAAATGCAAAATTATAAAAGTTCTAGAACAAAACATAGGAGAGAATCTACATGACCTTAAATTAGGTCATGAGTTTTTGTTGGTTTGTTTGTTTTTTGGTTTTTTTTTAGATGGAGTCTCAATCTGTGTCCCAGGCTGGAGTGCAATGGCACGATCTCAGCTCACTGCAACCACCGCCTCCTGGGTTCAAGCAATTCTCCTGCCTCAGCCTCCCAAGTAGCTAGTATCACAGGCGCACATCACCATACTCGGCTAATTGTTGTATTTTTAGTGGAGACGGGGTTTCACTGTGTTGGCCAGGCTGGTCTTGAACTCCTGACCTCAAGTGATCTGCCCATCTCGGCCTCCCAAAGTGCTGGGATTACAGGCATGAGCCACTGCACTTGGCCAGGTCATGAGTTTTTACATACTGCACCAAAATCATTATCTATTACCGAAAAAACTGAATTGATATTATTAAAATTTAAAACTTTTGGGCTGGGCACAGTGGCTCACATCTGTATTCCCAGCACTTTGGGAGGCCGAGGCAGGTGGATCACTTGAGGTCAAGAGTTTGAGACCAGCCTGGCCAATATGGTGAAACACCATCTCTAATTTAAAAAAACACAAAAAGTAGCCAGGTGTGGTGGTACACACCTGTAGTCCCAGCTACTTGGGAGGTTGAGGCAGGAGAATTGCTTGAACCCAGGAGGCGGAGGTTGCAGTGAGCCGAGATCACGCCATTGCACTCCAGCCTCGCTGACAAGTGAAACTCCGTCTCAAAAAAAAAAAAAAAAAAAAAAGAGCATGGAAATTCCAACACACTCTGCACCACAGGTCCGCCTTGAGGACAGTGCATTAAGTGAAATAGGCCAGTCACAAAAGAACAAATCCTGTACGGTTCCACATGTAGGAGGGACCTAGAGCAGCTAAATTCATACAGACAGAAAGTGAAATCGTGGCTGCCGGGGGCTGGGTGGAGAAGGAGTTGTTTGATGGGTACAGCTTTTCAGTTTTGCAAGATGAAAGTTTTGGAGATTTTGGCTGAACAACAGTGCAGATGCTCAGCACCCAACTGTATGCTCAAAAGTGGATGCCTGGGAGCGGGGGCTCACTCCTGTAGACCCAGCACTTTGGGAGGCGGAAGTGGGCAGATCACCTGAGGTCAGGAGTTCGAGACCAGCCTGGCCAATATGGTGAAACTCTGTCTCTACTAAAAGTACAAAATTAGCTGGGCGTGGTGGTGCGTGCGTGTAATCCCAGCTACTTGGGAGGCTGAGGCAGGAGAATCACTTGAACCCGGGAGGTGGAGGTTGCGATTAGCCGAAATAGGCCACTGCACTCCAGCCTGGGTGACAGAGCGAGACTCAGTCAAAAAAAAAAAAAAAAAAAAAAAGGGCCGGGTATAGTGGCACGTGCCTGTAGTTCCAGCTATTCAGGAGGCTGAGGTGGGAGGATCACTTGAGCTTGGGAGGTTGAGGCTGCAGTGAGCTGTGATCTTGCCACTGCACTCCAGGCTGGGCGACAGAGTAAGAGCCTGTCTCAAAATTTAAAACAGTTTCAAAGAAGGAAAGGAAGCTATGCCTGCTGCATGCAAGCAGAATCTCCTCGCGGCTCGGCCTGCTCCAGGATGCGACTCTGACCAGGGCCGGCCCAGGTGCCACAGTGACAGCCAGTGGCCCGCAGTTCTGAGGCCCCTGGCACCGCTGAGGCGTCCGTGGAGCTTCCTCACTACCCCCACGCGTCCTGCCGGGGTGGCGGGGTCAGGGCCCACCCCTGGGCACGGGAGGCGTGGGCCTCACGGGCCGCGGATGGGAGCCCAGGGCAGGGGGCTGGAGCCCTCGGGGGTCAGGGCACGGCGAGCGTCTCGGGAGAGCCCGTGCGCCTTCCAGGGCGGAGGCGGTGAGCCGATGGACCAGGCGGTGCCGCAGCGACACGGGGGGTTGAGATCGGGGCTTTCCCCTGCGCCCAGCTCGCAGCCTGACGTCGGCCTCGCTCTGGGGAAACCAAGGCACGGGCACGCGCGGGCGTGGCGCCAACGTCCTCGCTGCCGGCCCCGCCTCGCCCGGGAGAGCGCCCCGGCCCTGCTCCCCGCTCTGCGGCCCCGCGCCCCGGCCATCTGCGGCTCCTCTTGCTTCGCGCCCGCGCCGCGCTCTGTCCAGGCCCAGCCCCGCAGCTTCTCTGTGACCCCCGCCTGCCGCACCCCGGCTGGGGGCTTGTTAGCGCCGCGGAGCTGAGCTGGACGCGTCCAGGATCTGGGGAGGGAGCGGCCCAGAGAGGGCAGGGCCTGGCCGAGCCTCCCCGCCACGAGGGGAGGGGACGCCATAAATCTGGGTGCCGACCCCGGCCAGGAGAGTCGGGAAATGGGCCTTGGCTGGGACCCAGGCCGACTCTGATCCCGCGGGCCCTGTAGCCCCTCCAGCCCTCGGCCACGCAAAAAGTGAGGGTCCCACGGGATGAGCCCCGCGGTGGGAGCCCAGCTCTGACAGACATCACCCCTCAGTCCCCCCACCCTCCGCCCCAGGAGAGAAGCTGGACGCTTGCCTGGGCGACCAGGTCCAGGCCACCCTAGGCAGTGAGGAGCAGCAGGGGGCCGTGGCGAGAGGACAGGGAGGGCCGTTGTTGGGCCTCAGAGGAGGAGACCCCACTGCTGAGCCACAGCTGGCGCGTGCATTGGCTTTCCTCTGAGCATCTGTCTGCGGAACCGCCGTGGGAGGAGCAGATCCCCTCGGGCACTGGTAGGGAAGCCAGGCTGCCAACAGCCCTGCCACCCTGGCTGCAGGTTCTGGAGCCTGGGACCCTCTAGGCTGAAGTTCTCCAAGTGGGTTGAGCCCAGGTATCCGTTTATCCTAGGTAGGCCTCCACGCCTGAAGGTCCCGGGCTCCTCTGGACCACCTGTCCTGCCAGGGGGCAGACAGGCCTCCTGTCCCTTCCTGTTTCCGTTCTGCTCCCTAAACTCCAAGCTAAGTGTGTCCGTGGGCAGCTGGGTCTTAAGAGCCTGAAAGGCTGGATGGAGTCTGTTCGTTCAGAGGAATCTCAGCTATTTCCTGGGAGGCTCCATCTCAGCCTGGCAGGTCCTGGGTGAGGGGTGGGTGGCCCGGTGAGCAGGTCAGCCCTGTCCTCAGGGGCTTGCAGCACACCCGCCAGGGTGGCAATTATCCAAAAAATAGAAAACAAGTGCCACTGAGGATGTGAAGCAACTGGAACTCTTGTCCACTGCCGATGGGAATGCAAGATGAGGCAGCTGCTGTGGAGAACTGTTGGTTCCTCAGAAAGGTGCACACAATGACCCTGTGACCAGCAGCCCATGCTGGCCACAGACCCCAGAGAACTGCAGGCAGGCCCTTGAACACATACTTCACAAGCAGAATGTAGTATAGACATATACTGCTGTATTTTTCAGCTTTAAAAAGGTAGGGCCAGGCAAGGTGGCTCACGCCTGTAATCCCAACCCAGAGGCTGAGGCAGGTGGATCGCTTGAGGTCAGGAGTTGGAGACCAGCCTGGCCAACATGGTGACACCCCGGCTCTACTAAAAATACAAAAATTATCCAGATGTGGTGGTGGGCACCTGTAGTCCCAGCTACTCAGGAGGCTGAAGCAGGAGAATCACTTGAATCCGGGAGGTGGAGGTTGCAGTGAGCCGAGATCGTGCCACTGCACTCCAGCCTTGGCAACAGAGTGAGACTCCATCTCAAAAAAAAAACATGAGAGACAGAGGTTGCAGTGAGCCTGAGATCACGCCACTGCACTCCAGACTGGGTGATGGAGACTCTGTCTCAAAAAAAAAAAAAAAAAAAAGAAGGAAGGAAGGTGTGGTGGCTGTAATGCCAACACCAACACTTTGGAAGGCAGAGGCAGAAGGACTGAGCCCAAGAGTTGGAGACCAGCCTGGGCAACATGGCGAGACCCCAACTCTATAAAATAAGTAAATAAATAAAATTGGCTCAGGGCAGTGGCTCATGCCTGTAATCTCAGCACTTTGGGAGTCCAAGGCAGGCAGATTGCTTGAGTCCAGGAGCTCGAGACCAGCCTGAGTGATACGGTGAAACCCCGTCTTTCCTAAAAATACCAAAAAATTAGCCGGGCTTGGTGGCATGCACCTGTATTCCCAGCTACTCAGGAGGCCGAGGTGGGAAGATCACCTGAGCCCAGCCAGTGACTGAGATTGAACCACTGCACTTCAGCGTGGGCAACAAACTGAGACCCTGTCTCTAAAAAATAAATACATAAAAGTAAATAAATTAAATTAGCCAGGCATGGTGGCACACGCCTGTGGTCCCAGCTACTCCAGAGGCTGAGATGGGCAGATTGCTGGAGCCAGGGAGGTTGAGGCTGCGGTCAACTGTTATTATGCCAATTCACTACGGCTTACGTAACAGTGCAAGACCCTGTCCAAAAAAAAGAAAAAAAAAAGGAAGGAAGAAAATTTGTTGTTTGATAGATATAGAGTTTCAGCCGGCATGGTGGCTCACGCCTGTAATTCCAGTACTTTGGGAGGCCGAGGCGGGAGGATTGCCTGAGGTCAGGAGTTTGAGACCAGCCTGGCCAACATGATGAAACCCTGTCTCTACTAAAAATACAAAAAGTAGCCAGATATGGTGGTGCATGCCTGTAGTCCCAGCTACTCGGGAGGCTGAGGCAGGAGAATCCCTTGAACCCGGGAGGCAGAGGTTGCAGTGAGCCGAGATCACGCCACTGCACTCCAGCCTAGTGACAGAGCAAGACTCCGTCTCAAAAAAATAAAAGAAAATAGATGTAGAGTTTCAGTTTGGGAAGATGAAACAATTCTGAAGATGTGGTGATAGAGGCACACCTTTGTGATGTAATGACTGTACCCTTCAACACAATTAAAATGATAAATTTTGGCTAGGCGCGGTGGCTCACGCCTGTAATCCCAGCACTTTGGGAGGCCGAGGCGGGCAGATCATGAGGTCAGGAGATCAAGACCATCCTGGCTAAAACGGTGAAACCCCGTCTCTACTAAAAAAAATACAAAAAAAAATTAGCTGGGCGTGGTGGCAGGCGCCTGTAGTCCCAGCTACTCAGGAGGCTGAGGCAGGAGAATGGCGTGGACCTGGGAGGCGGAGCATGCAGTGAGCCGAGATCGTGCCACTGCACTCCAGCCTGGGCGACAGAGCAAGACTCCGTCTCAAAAAAAAAGAAAAAAAAAAAACAAATTTTGTGTTATGCATGTTTTACCATAATTTAAAAAAAATTTTTTTGGGGGCTGGGTGCAGTGGCTCACACTTGTAATCCTAGCACTTTGGGAGGCCGAGGAGGGTGGATCAACTGAGGTCAAGAGTTCAAGACCAGCCTGGCCAACATGGTGAAACCCTGTCTCTACTAAAAATATAAAAATTAGCTGGGTGTGGTGGTGGACGCCTGTAATCCCAGCTACTTGGGAGGCTGAGGCAGGAGAATCGCTTGAACCCAGGAGGCAGAGGTTGCAGTGAGCTGAGATTGCACCATTGCATTCCAGCCTGGGCAACAGAGCAAAAACTCTGTCTCAAAAAAAAAAAAAAAGAAATTTTTTTTTAATCTTGCATATCAGGGAGGGAGATGGACAAGTTAACAGAGGGTGAAAGTGGAGGAAGGCGTGCTTCCCGGGGGAGGACTGGGCTGTGTGGGGATGCTGTGGACAGCTGCACAGGTGGTGCACTGCACAACTCCAGGGAATGCCATTCACATAGACTATGATGCTGTATCATGTGGGAAGTATGCACCATGGCAGTCCTCTCTGGAGGGCACCCTGAGAAGGGCTGCCAGCAGGGAGCTGGACAGCATGGGGACACATCCTTTCCAGGAGGAAAGGATTCCAAACAACCACCAGCAGGCGGGCAGGCCGAGCATAGCTGAAGGGAGCCATGGGAGGCCATGAGGGTCTGTGTATAGCAGGCAGCCCCAGCACTTGGCAGCTCACGTGCTGCACAGAGGAAAACACCTGCCCACAGCTGTCTCTGGCTCTGATGTTTGGGACCCACCTCTAACCAACCAAGGGTCCTGTAAGTCAGAAAATCTCTCAGTCATCGGAGCCAGGATTTGCCAACATGAACCATTGAACTTCCCCCTTGGTCTATATCCTCTATGAAAACATGAAAGGGGTTTGAAATTGCATCCAATAAACACAATGTCCATCTCCTGCCGGGGAAAGCTGGTCTGGGTAGAGGGATGCCGGCGGTGTGGACAGGCTCGGAATGCTGCGGGAAGGCTCGGCTTGGAGAGCCTTCTGCTCCCATTGGAGAACATCCTCCACCTCTGCCTACCATCAGGACCCAGGGATCCTGGGGAAGGGGAGCCTTTTCAGGAGTGCCCTGAAGTCCCCCAGCATGTGTGACACTTCTCAGAGCAGGCATCCCTTCCAGAAGTTTCTGTTAACTAAGCTGAATGGCATTTAAGATATTGAAAACAGGCTGGGCATGGTGGCTCACACCTGTAATCCCAGCACTTTGGGAGGCCAAGGCGGGTGGATCACGAGGTCAGGAGATTGAGACCATCCTGGCTAACACTGTAAAACCCCGTCTGTAGTAAAAATACAAAAAATTAGCGGGGCGTGGTGGTGGGCGCCTGTAGTCCCAGCTACTCAGAAGGCTGAGGCAGGAGAATGGTGTGAACCCAGGAGGCGGAACTTGCAGTGAGCCGAGATTGCGCCCCTGCACTCCAGCCTGGGCGACAGAGCGAGACTCCATCTCAAAAAAAAAAAAAAAAAAAAAAGAAGGATAGAATTAGAAAACCACTAACCAGACATGCTGGTCCTAGCTACTAGGGAGGCTGAGGTGGGAGGATTGCTTGAGCCCCTGAGGTCAAGGCTACAGTGAGCCCCTACTACCACTGCAGTCCAGCCAGGGTGACAGAGGAAGCCCCTGGAAAGAAGAAAATAAAGAAAGGAAGGAAGGAAGGAAGGAAGGAGAAAGAAAAGAAACAAAGAGAGAGAAAAAAGGAAAGAAGAAAAAAGACAAAGAAAGGAGGGAGGGAGGGAAAGAAATAAGGGAAGGAAGGAAGGAAGGAAGGAGAAGAAAGGGAGGGAGAGAGGGAAAGAAAAGAAGAAAAGAAAAGAAAAGGCCAGGCGCAGTGCCTCACGCCTGTAATCCCAGCACTTTGGAAGGCCAAGGTGGGCAGATCACATGAGGTCAGAAGTTCAAGACCAGCCTGGCCAACCAACATGGTTAAACCCTGGCTCTACAGAAAATACAAAAATTAGCTGGGCATGGTGGCGTGCACCTATAATCCCAGCTACTTGGGAAGCTGAGGCAGGAGAATCGCTTGAACCCAGAAGGTGGAGGTTACAGTGAGCCGAGATCACACCACTGCATTCCAGTCTGGGCAACAAGAGCAAAACTCCATAAAAAAAAAAAAAAAAAGAAAGAAATAGGCCAGGCGCAGTGGCTCACGCCTGTAATCCCAGCACTTTGGGAGGCCGAGACGGGCAGATCACGAGGTCAGGAGATCAAAACCATGCTGGCTAACACGGTGAAACCCCGTCTCTACTAAAAATACAAAAACTAAATTAGCCAGGCATGGTGGCGGCTCCTGTAGTCCCAGCTACTCGGGAGGCTGAGACAGGAGAATTGCTGGAAACTGGGAGGCGGAGGCCGCACTCCAGCGGCGAGAGAGTGAGACTCCGTCAAAAAAGAAAGGGAGGGAAGGAAAGAGGGAAGGAGGGAAGGAGGGAGGGAGGGAGGGAGAGGAGGAGAGGAGAAAAGAGGGAGGGGAGGGGAGTGGAGGGGGAGAATCATTTGTAACCACTAATGAAATAGCAGGTCCTGGCAGGGATTTCCGATGGCTGCTAACATCACAACATAAGGCTCTGTGGGACTGTTTCCCTCTCCATGAAATTGCACTCACCCTATGGTCATCTTCTTGCTAAAAAAATCAACCTGAATGAGATTAAACAGACCAATTTAGACATTTACACCCAGATCTAATAGACTATAGGAAATATAAGGGTTGAGGAACATGTCACATCAACCACAAGGATGAAATCAGCAAAATCCAGACAGGTGGAACCCTCTGGAACAAAAGACCTGCCTTCTTCCACAAATAACCTGAAAGGAGAAAAAGGAAAGAGGGTAAATCCAGCGGTTAAAAGAGATTTAAGAGACATAGTGGCCAAATGCAATGATTGGAAACAAACCAACAGTTAAAAGAAATTTAGGCCAGGCGCGGTGGCTCATGCCTGTAATCCCAGCACTTTGGGAGGCCTAAGCAGGAGGATCATTGAGTCCAGGAGTTCAGCCTGGGTAACACAGTGAGATGCTGTCTCCAAAAAAAACACAAAAGCAAACAAACAAAAGGCCATGGAGGAGGCCAGTCCCCAGCTGTGCTGAGCCAGGATCAGATTCTCTCAGCCCCTTTCAGCAGCACCTGTCCTCCTCTGAGTCAATATATTGCTGTTGCTGCCAGGCGCGGTGGCTCATGCCTGTAATCCCAGCACTTTGGGAGGCCGAGGTGGACAGATCACCTGAGGTCGGGAGTTCGAGACCAGACTGACCAACATGGAGAAACCCTGTCTCTACCTCTCTACCGAAAATACAAAATTAGCTGGGCGCGGTGGCGCGTGCCTGTAATCCCAGCTACTTGGGAGGCTGAGGCAGGAGAATTGCTTGAACCCACATGGCAGAGGTTGCATTGAGCTGAGATCGCATCATTGCACTCCAGCCTGGGCAACAAGAGCTAAACTCTGTCTCAAAAAAAAAAAAAAAAAAAAAAAAAAAAAAATATATATATATATATGTATATGGCTCTTGCTAAACAAAACTGAATGAAAGCCTTCCCGTTAGCATCTCTTGTGATCTGGAAACACACACGGTGCTGACCTTGGGCCAGGTATGCGCTGGGCTGGGGGTCGTGCCCGTGCTCCAGCGGCTGCTGCACTCCACAGAGCTCCCCTGAGGGCTGGCATGGAGCCTGGTCTGGTCTGGAGCTGAAGGCATGACCTCGCCCTCACCAATCAAGAGCCTGCAACAGGGCTGGCTGCGGTGGAGTGGGCAGGGGACCCCGCCAAGGCTGGGGAGCACTCCAAGCCTGGAAACAATTTGATCTGATTGGCTTTGCTGTTAGATGTCAGACTTGGAAAGTTGGGTCCTGCAGCTCACAGCTTACCCACCAGCTGCTTCTGCACAATCCTTCTTGGTTTTCTTATTTTATTCCTCCCCAACACACACTTCATTCTCCCTCCCATCCTATTCTCTCCCCATAGACACAAATCGTGTGCTTGCTACATGTCCTCAGACGTGCATATAACCTAAAATATTTATTGTGATAAAAAGAAATATGTAGGCTGGATACGGTGGCTCACGCCTGTAATCCCAGCACTTTGAGAGGCCAAGGTGGGCAGATCACCTGAGGTCGGGAGTTCGAGACCAGTCTGACCAACATGGAGAAACCCCGTCTCTACTAAAAATACGAAATTAGCCAGGTGTGGTGGTGCTTGCCTGTAATCCCAGTTACTCGGGAGGCTGAGGCAGAAGAATCGCTTGAACGCAGGAGGTGGAGGTTGCAGTAAGCCGAGATCGCGCCATTGCACTCCAGCCTAGGCAACAAGAGCAACACTCCATCTCAAAAAAGAAAAAAAAAAAAGAAAGAAAAAGAAATATGGAACATAAAAGTTACCATTTTAATCATTTAAAAGTGTACAGGCCAGGCGCAGTGGCTCACACCTGTAATCCCAGCACTTTGGGAGGCCGAGGCAGGCAGATCACCCGTGGTCAGGAAATCGAGACCATTCTGGCCAACATGGTGAAACCTCGTCTCTACTAAAAATACAAAAATTAGCCAGGTGTGATGGCACACGCCTGTAGTCCCAGCTACTCGGGAGGCTAAGGCAGGAGAATTGCTTGAACCCAGGGGCCAGAGGTTGCAGTGAGCCGAGATCGCACCACTGCACTCCAGCCTGGCAACAGAGCAAGACTCTGTCTCAAAAAAAAGTGTACAATTGGCTGGGTGCGGTGGCTCACACCTGTAATCCCAGCACTTTAGGAGGCCAAGGAGGGTGGATCACCTGAGGTCAAGAGTTCAAGACCAGCCTGGCCAACGTAGCGAAATTGTTTGTATTAAAAATACAAAAATCAGCTGGGCGTGGTGGCGCACACCTATAATCCCAGCTACTCGAGAAGCTGAGGCAGGAGAATCGCTTGAACCTGGGAGGCAGAGGTTGCAGTGAGCTGAGATTGCACCACTGCACTCCAGCCTGGATGACAGAGTCAGGATGGTCTCATTCTCCTGATCTCGTGATCTGCCAGCCTCAGCCTCCCAAAGTGCTGGAATTACAGGTGTGAGCCACTGTGCCCAGCATTTTTTTTTTTTTTTTTTCGGGACAGGGTCTTGCTCTGTCAACCAGGCTGGAGTGCAGTGGCTCAATCACAGCTGACTGCAACCTCAGTCTCCCCAGGTTCAAGTGATCCTCCCACCTCACCTTCTGAGTAGCTGGTGTACTACAAGCATGTGCCACCAAGCCAGGCTAATTTTTTGTATCTTTTGTAGTGGGATTTTGCCATGTTGCCCAGGCTGGTCTGGGACTCCTGGGCTCAAGCGATCTGCCTGCCTAAGCCTCCCAAAGTGTTGGGATTACAGGTGTGAGCCATCATGCCCTCACTGTCACTATTTTCCATTTTTTTATTTTTTGTGGCCATCCTACTGGATGTGAAGTGATATCTCACTGTTATTTTGACTTACACTTCCCTAATGATCCCCTAATGACGTTGAGTATCTATCTTTTTCATCTCCCTGTTGGCCATTTGTATATCTGCTTGAGAGAAAATGACTATTCAAGTCCTTTGCTCATTTTTAAATTGGGTTCTTTTCGTTGTTGATTTGTAGGCCTTCTTTACATATTGTTGATACTAGATCCTTATCAGACATAATTTTGTGGGGGTTTGGGAGTTTTTTGTTTGTTTTTGAGATAGGGTCTCACTGTGTCACCCAGGCTAGAGTGCAGTGGCTCGATCACAGCTCACTGCAGTCTCAAACCTCAAACTCCTATCAAGAGATCCTTTCTTCTCAGCCTCCTGAGTAGCTGGGACCACAGGCAGGCACCATCATGCTCAGCTAATAAAACAAAAAAAATTGGGGCCAGGCATGGTGGCTCACACATGTAATCCTAGCACTTTGGGAGGCTGAGGCGGGCAGATCATGAGGTCAGGAGATCAAGACCATCCTGGCTAACACGGTGAAACCCCGTCTCTACTAAAAAATACAAAAAGATTAGCCAGGCATGGTGGCGGGCACTTGTAGTCCCAGCTGCTCGGGAGGCTGAGGCAGGAGAATGGCATGAACCCGGGAGGTGGAGCTTGCAGTGAGCTGAGATCACGCCAATGCACTCCAGCCTAGGTGACAGAGTGAGACTCCGTCTCAAAAAAAAAAAATTGGCTGGGCATGGTGGCTCACGTCTGTATTCCCAGCACTTTGGGAGGCCAAGGCAGGCAAATCACCTGAGGTTGGGAGTTCGAGATCAGCCTGAGCAACATGGAGAAACCCCGCCTCTACTAAAAGTACAAAATTAGCCGGGCCTGGTGGCGCATGCCTGTAATCCCAGCTACTCGGGAGGCTGAGGCAAAAGAATCGCTTGAACCCAGGAGGCGGAGGTTGCGGTGTGAGCCAAGATCACGCCATTGGACTCCAGCCTGGGCAACAGAGGGAAACTCCGTCTCAAAAAAAAAAAAAAAAAAAAAAAAATTGTATAGACAAGGTCTTGCCAAGTTGCCCAGGGAACCTGCACTGGGCAGTTCCAGAAGAGCTGCAGAACCTGTTCGCTGGGAACCTGCACTGGGCAGTCCGTAAGAGCTGCAGCTTTCAACGCTTGAAGAGTAACTGTCCCTGGTCCCCATGCCCTGGCCAATACTCAGAACTACCATCTCCTGATTTCTGCTCATCTGATAGACACAAACTGGCATCTAATTTGTTTTAATGTGCATTTGCTGATGCCCAGTGTCCATGAGCATCTCAGTTTGTCCTGTAAGTGCAATGCTTCACAGGACAAAGAGAATTTCTTTCTTTTGCAGGTATCAGAGTCGCTGAGAAGAGTCATGCTGTGATGTGACGTCACAGAACAAGGTAGGGTGGGAACCTGGAGCTCAGTAAGGTCCTTGCAATTTATCATGCCCGCCTCCACACTGACCCCACCCAGCTTGAGAGCCTCCTCTCCCCCATCCCCATATGGGATGGGGAGCTAGGAAGCACCACTACCTCTGCTTGAGTAAAATCTCTCTCTCAACAGCAGGAACAATCCCTTGACCCGACTTAACATGAAATAGTTCTTCCAAATCTTTTTTCAACTGGTAGAGATCTCCCTTCCCTGTCCCAACCGCCAAATGACTTCTGCAGCTGTAAGCAGTTTAGAGGAGCTGTGCATTGGACTCCCGATCCCATCTACAGAGGGTCTCCCCTGGCACCTGTGGGGAGAAAAGCTCAAGTACAAAGGGCACTTGCTGAGCCACTTACACCAGGTGAGGCCCTTATTATTGGCAGATATTGAGTTCCAGGATTCAATAATCACCCAACTCCATGACTGCAGCGCTCTTGACACAAAGTAAAACTATCTCACATCCCATGTCCACCTGAGGACTGGGAGGAAAACTGCTAAGGCAGAGGCCCCTGCTGATTGAGGTGGTTTTTATTTTATGCCAAATATTTACCCAAGATGTCATCAAGTCATCTAGTTTTTCCCAAATTACAGAAAAACCCTTCTCAGGACTTGCTCCCAGCCTGCTTATGATGTTGCTTCAGTTATTTCCAACACCCAAACTCACTAAGCTGCCTTGTTCTTGCACTTTCGCTTTGGAAGAAATCGAACTGTTCAATTTATTAAGCCATTTTCTCACCAGCCCACGAACCCAAGCTGAGCAGCAGCATCCACTGCCCCCACCCACAAGACCACCCAATACTTCCAGGTCGGTCTGTTTTTCCCAGCCCACTTGCTGCTTCCCCAAACAAGAGCCAGTCATCGGTTATGGCAGCACTTTTATTTTTCCTTACGCAATGACGTGTTGCTGGGGCCTAATGTTCTCACATAACAGTAGAAAACCAAAATTTGTTGTCATCTCTTTAAAGAATCAAGAATTGCGTACAAAAAACCTTACATAAATTAAAAGAATGAATACATTTACAGGTGTAAATGCAAACTGCTTCCAACTCAAGGCAATTAACAGCCCACGGGTGTTCTGGCAAAAGACATCAGCTAAGAAAGGAAACTGGGTCCTACGGCTTGGACTTTCCAACCCTGACAGACCCGCAGAACAAAACAACTGGTTCTTGCCAGCCTCTACAGAAATCCCAGAACACTCAAGCCCTGACACGTTAATACCCTGCACAGATCAGAGGCTGCTGGCCACGCAGACTCACCAAGCCACAGACTTGTCTTCCACAAGCACGTTCTTACCTCAGCCACGAAGTGACCAAGCCACATGTACTAAAGGTTGAAAACTCAAAGATATGTACAGGGTATTAAACAAATACCAAGGGGAACAGTTAACTTGAATACAATGTCAAAATCAGCAACAAGTTCTACAATCCAGTGCTGATATCAAGATACAAGCTTCAAGGACAATTTCTTTTCGAAGGCTTATTCCAGTTTCGTGAGGCTAGCATGAGGTGTATGCATTTGCCAAGGGCAAATTTATACTTCTGAATTAACCCATGCAGCAAATGCTACGCATCTGCTCAGTCCATTTAGAAGCATTTGCGATGGACGATGGAGGGGCCCGACTCGTCGTACTCCTGCTTGCTAATCCACATCTGCTGGAAGGTGGACAGTGAGGCCAGGATGGAGCCGCCGATCCACACTGAGTACTTGCGCTCTGGGGGTGCAATGATCTGCAAAGACAGCCAGGCATGGCTTCAGTTCACAGAGCGCCCCCCAGTCAGGTCTCCCGAGCCAGACAGGGCCACCAACCCCTCGACTCACCTTGATCTTCATGGTACTGGGCGCCAGGGCAGTGATCTCCTTCTGCATCCTGTCGGCAATGCCTGGGTACATGGTGGTGCCGCCGGACAGCACCGTGTTGGCGTACAGGTCTTTGCGGATATCCACGTCACACTTCATAATGGAGTTGAAGGTGGTCTCGTGGATGCCGCAAGATTCCATGCCTAGGTGACAAAGCCCTCCCTTAGTGATGCTGTGTCGCCCAGGATGACAGAGCAGAAACTTTTAGCTCACAACACCTACCCAAGAAAGAAGGCTGGAACAGCGCCTCCGGACACCGGAACCGCTCATTGCCAATGGTGATGACCTGGCCATCAGGCAGCTCGTAGCTCTTCTCCAGCGAAGAGGAGGATGCGGCGGTGGCCATCTCCTGCTCGAAATCCAGGGCGACGTAGCACAGCTTTTCCTTGATGTCGCGCACGATTTCCCGCTCGGCCGTGGTGGTGAAGCTGTAGCCTCGCTCGGTGAGGATCTTCATGAGGTAGTCGGTCAGGTCCCGGCCAGCCAGGTCCAGACGCAGGATAGCGTGGGGGAGGGCGTAGCCCTCGTAGATGGGCACCGTGTGGGTGACCCCGTCTCCAGAGTCCATGACAATGCCAGTGGTGCGCCCAGAAGCGTAGAGGGACAGCACGGCCTGGATGGCCACGTACATGGCCGGGGTGTTGAAGGTCTCAAACATAATCTGAGGAGGAACAAGGGGCGGCTTAATCGGGGACAGAAACCCACGGCCACCCCATGCTCACACGCCACAACATGCCGCATGCCAGTGTGATGTGTGGAGAAAAGAAAAGAACGCAGGCAGAAACCAAATGAGAAACCTGGAGGCTTCAGGGAGGAAATGCCGGGAGAGGAACAGAGCCTGGAACAGCGAAAGAAACACTTGAATGTCAGAAACCAAGCTGGGCAGAAAATGACTGGGGAAAGGACGGGAGCACGGGCGGCGGCCGAGCCTCACCTGAGTCATCTTCTCTCTGTTGGCCTTGGGGTTCAGGGGGGCCTCGGTCAGCAGCACTGGATGCTCCTCCGGAGCCACGCGCAGCTCGTTGTAGAAAGTGTGGTGCCAGATCTTCTCCATGTCGTCCCAGTTGGTGACGATGCCATGCTCGATAGGGTACTTCAGGGTCAGGATGCCACGCTTGCTCTGGGCCTCGTCGCCCACGTAGGAGTCCTTCTGGCCCATGCCCACCATCACGCCCTGCAGGGGACGACCCGTCAGCCTCACCAGCGACACCGAATCCACCCCGCAACGCAGAACCCAGGAGCCCCGCGGCGCCATCCACTCACCTGGTGTCTGGGGCGCCCGACGATGGAAGGAAACACGGCTCGGGGAGCGTCGTCCCCAGCAAAGCCAGCTTTGCACATGCCGGAGCCATTGTCAATGACGAGCGCGGCGATCTCTTCTTCCATTGCGACCTGCCCGGAAAAGGATGAACTCAGACGGGCGCGTCTCTAACACAGCCCCCTCCCCACAGCCAACTCATATCCTCCCGCGGAGCAGCGTCCACCCTGCCCCAACCCCGGAGACCGTGGCCTCCAAGACCGCAACCGCCTGGAACCGGAGACCGGGCCTTTTACGTAACGTCCACGGCTCGGAACTCTGCACTGCGCCCGGGCCCCGCCCTGGACCCCCGGCGCCCGCCCAGCCCCGTCCGTCTGACCCGGCCCACCCCGCCTTTTGTTCCCGGGGAAGGAGCGACGAGGCCTCGGCAGCTGGAAGCGGGGCCAGCCAGGGTCGGGGGGCGCAGGCCTGAGACGTCCAGCTCAGGCCCCGGGGCGGGGCGCTTACCGGCGAAAGAATGGGACAGCGGAGCGGCGGAAGAAGAAAGTACGCGAGCTGGCAGCGACGACTGAGACCGACCGCGGCCTCCCCCGCCGTTATTTAAGCGGAAGCGGCGCGCCCGCGCGGCCCGGCGGCGCGCGCGGCCCCAGAACATGTCCATATATGGCGATCTTTCCGAAAGCCGGGCACCCATTGGCCCGCCCGGCAGGGACACGTGGGGCCCCGGCCCGCCCCGCCCCCAGCCCGCACCGCCTCCCGACGGCCCCGCCCGCGCCACCCCCGCGCGCTCGCGACCCTGCGCGGGCCGGCGGGCGGGTCTGGGTTGGGGCGCCGTCTGGGGGTCGCCGGGAGGGCCGAAGGGCTGACGGGCCTGGCCCCTCCCCGGGACTGCCGCGCCGTGGGGAGGACCCGGCTGCGCCCCGAAACTGCCTGACCCGGGGCGGGGTCACGCCGGAGCTGGGGTGGGTCCCCGAGTCCCCGGCCATGCTGCGGGGCTTTGCTCCCTGCGACGTCCCTTGCAGTCTTTCCCCTCGGGCTCCACGAGGATCCCGGGCGCTAGTACCGGGCTGAGGAAGAGGCGCGGCGGGGGTTCGCGACGCTCTGGGTCCCTGGGCGCGGGGGAGCTCTCAGGAGCCTCGCCCTGGTCACCATAGGAAACAGCCCGCCCGTCCTCGAGCGCAGCCACCACTATGCAGGTCCTTCCACGGGGCGCCTTGCCCCGGATCTCCGTTGGTTTGAAGACCGAGGCCCCTTTCTACCCGACCCGACACATGCCTGCCCCTCAAATCACAGGCCCGATTGTCCCCAGGCGCGCGCTCCGGGTTGGGGCTACCCCGCCCCCTTATGTGCTGAGGAGGTGGTGTGGAGTGAGGCCTTTGTTACATTTTGGTCACCTGTAGACATTATAGGGAAACTGAGATAGACAACGGGAACCCTGACTTTCTTGAAGGTCGGCTCCCCAGCCTCGGGCGGTCGGGGGGATATCCTTCTCTGTTCACGGTGCTAGTTAAGAGCAGGGATCAGGGCTGGCGTGGGTTTAGCCACAGGCTTGTCCGGGCGCTCACTTCTCGCCGGGAGCGGCGCCGGTGCTTTGGTTACACCCCGAGAGGCGCCCGGCACTACGATTTCCTTGTGCGCTGCTGGAATTTTCAGGGTTGGAGCGCCGGCCGCGGAGGGGTGGCAGTGAGGCCGCGCAGTGAGGCGACGGACTCGCCCGAGGTCGCAGGGCGTTTAGATTGACTCGACAGGCTGGGGGGCGGGGCCGGGGTCCCCACGCGGAGTCCGGAGCTCTGCAAGGTTAGCTCGCGACCCCGTGTTTGGGAGTGAGAACAGCGAGTCAGGGCAGGGCGGCCGGCCCAGCTCACCTGCGGGCTGCAGTCACCCCGGACGCCGAGACCCGTGCCTAAGGCCCCCGTGCCCCAGGCCTCCCAGGGGTGCTGAGCCCCCCGGGCCCAGACTCTCCGGGGGCCCAGGCAAGGCTGTCCGGTGTGTTTCCTCCCGTGGCGAAGCCGGGGCTGGGCCTCCAACAGACCCACCCGGACTCGCGTCCCTGGGCAGAACCACACAGCCTGCTCGACCACCGGGTGAGGACTTCCACTTGGGGGGTCCCAAGATGCGACGTCACACACCGAGGGACACGGGGCGGGTGGGCAATAGCCACAGGCCCCTCCATCCTGCATTCACCCCACCCTACGTTCTGCTCCGGGTCGGCTAGAAACCCTGCCCCTCGGGGCCTCGGGTCTCCTCCGAAGCTCCTTTGTCTGGAAAGTGCAGGGAGGCGCCGGCCCCGGGCGCGCGTCCCCGTTCCCCACCCTTCTTCCCCACGTTGCGGACCCGAGGCCGCCAGGGTCGTGGGGGCGGGGGCGGGGCTGGCGCCTCGAGACCCCCTGGTTCCCGCCACCCGCAGGGCCCGAGCCGCGGGGAGGGGGCGCCGCCGCGGGCCGGGGGTGGAGAGCGACTTCCTCTTCCGCGGCCGCGTCACGCGGCGGGGGTCAAGGTGCGGCCCAGGTACGCGGCGGGGGGCGGTGGCGCGGCCATATTTGGCGATTTCGGCGCCGCCGGAGCCCCGCCCGCCGCCGCCTG
Source organism: Pongo abelii (assembly GCF_028885655.2). Lineage (NCBI taxonomy): Eukaryota > Metazoa > Chordata > Mammalia > Primates > Hominidae > Pongo > Pongo abelii. Next base: position 96,989,696 of record NC_072004.2, read on the forward strand.
GAAGCCCGGCCCGGGGCAGCGCCATACCCGCCCGCCGCCGGGCCTGAGTCACGGCGGGCGGGGGGCGGAAGTAACGGACGGGGGGCGCCCGCCCGGCGCTCGTGGCCTTATTTAGTCAAGGAGGCTGCCGATTGGCGCGCGGGACAAAGGGGCGGCGGCGGGGCAGCCTCGGGGCGCGGGAGTGGCCCGGCGCCTCCGAGGGGTCGGGGCGGGAGCCAGGCGTGGGGGGCCTCGGAGCCTGGGGAGTCCCGGGACCGAGGGCGGCGGGGATGCGGGTCTGCCTGCCCCTGGGAAGCGGGCGGGCAGGGCGAGGCCTGGAGCCCGCGGGGCGCAGGGGGCTGGACCGCGCGCTGTGATTTTTCTGTTTTGTAGCGGGGCCTCGCCCAAGGTCGCGCCGGGCCCGTCCTGGGCTATGCTCTGGGAAGCCAGTGACGCAGGGCGGGCGCCACCCTTCTGGAACCAGTGCCGGAGAGGGCCGCGCAGGTGGGCCTGGGGAGGGGACCGCATGGATGGAGCTGGGGGGAGCTGGGCGGCCCCCGGAGCCGGGAGAGTCAGCAGCTGCACTTCCGCCAGAGGTGGGTGTGTCCTTCACATTTCAGGAAGGGAGACTTGGGGCTTAGACAAGCGATGTGATTTTTCTTTTCTAGTTCAGTGCTGGCTTTGGTGGCTTTTTATTATGACCTTGTTATGTCTTACTTTAGTTTCAGCCCATTTAGTGGATAGGACAACAGTGGCCCATGGAGGTGTGGCTGAGCTGAGACTTAACCCAGGGCCTGCGCCCCCCACGGCCTGCACTGCCCCACCTCTAGGTCCTTGCCCTGTTCCTCCCTCTCCACCGGATCAGCCCCCGGACTCTGGGTCACCTCCACACCTGTTGACAGGGCCCCCCCAGTCCCCACCGCCAACCACCTGGCCGGCTACTTGTCAGACAGACATGGGGGCTTGGGCATGGGTCCCCACCCCTAGCCTTTGCCTCTGACACTCTACCTGCCTGGAATGTCTCCTTTTTCTTTATATTTTATTTTTGAGACAGTCTCACTATCGCCGAGGCTGGAGCGCAGTGGCGCGATCTTGGCTCGCTGCAACCTCTGTTCAAGCGATTCTCGGGCCTTAGCCTCCCGAGTAGCTGAAACTACAGGCATGCACCACCATGCCTGGCTAATTTTGCATTTTTGGTGGAGACAGGGTTTCACCATGTTGGCCAGGCTGGCCTGAACTCCTGACCTTAAGTGATCCACTCGCCTAGGCCTTCCAAAGTGCTGGGATTACAGGCATGAGCCACCTTGCCCAGCCTGGAATGTCTCATCTTCCCCCGCTAAATGAAACGATGGACCCTGAACAGAAAAAGGAACAGTGGTGGAAGAACTGCAAAACCCAAAGCCTCGAGTTGGGTCGTAAGTATCAAGGTTAATCTCTCAGTTATGGCAGTTGTCCCATGACCCTGTAAGATACCAGGTTTGGGGACACTGGGAATAGAGCATTGGGAAACCTTCCTACTGTCTTAGCAACTTTTCTGTGAGTCTGAAGTTCTCCCGTAATAAAAAGCTAACTTGAATCCAAGGCAAGCAAAGCTTACCTACTCTCAGCCCACCTCCCTATTCTCCCACACCCTTTTGGACAGATCAAATACAAGGTGATGGCCCTGTTTCCTGAAGCTCTTTCCAGGGCCTGGCTGGCTCCCTTGGGCAGGCCTGGAGTGGGCTCTGCCTCTTCAGGAACAGTGGTCCCAAGGCTGGTCCCGGTGGGCAAGGCTGGTTTCCTGCAACTCGGCCTGGCTGCCTCTGAGTTTTGGCTCAAGGGACAAGGCCAGGGTCCCACACTTCTGTCTCCTGGCTGGTGCCCAGCTTGGGGCTTGGTTCTCCTGCCCCACTGCTCAGACTGAAGCCCAGAAGGCTCAGCCGGCTGCCCCCAACCCCACTCCTGCGGAGTCACTGGGCAGCTGGCTGTGAGTGGCCAGGTGCTGCTTGTTTGGTCCCAGGACAGACCAGACCAGGTCTCTGCATGCGTTGTCCAATTCTCACCACTGGAGAAGAGTCCCAGACCGTGGAGTTTCACAGGGAGGGAAACTGAGGCAGTCTTCTGGGTCAGGGTAATTAGCCAAAAACAAGGTCACATGCTGGGAGGTCAGAAGGTTCTGGAGGGCGGTGTGGGCACTCCACACGAGGGTTAGGGGCTTGAATGCACAGACACTCAGGCCGAGAGTCCCTCAACCCCACTCCTTCCCCGCTGCTTCAGGCCTTCTGGAGACAGGATCCCTGTTGCAGTTTACCTGAGGCTCCCCATCCCCGCTGTGCGGCAGGAACCAAGGAGGCCCCTGGAAGGGCCCTGAGCTGGGAGTCGGACACCCGGGTTCTGGGCCCGGCTCAGCCCTGTGCCTGCCATGTGACCCCTCTGTACCCCATTTCCTGTCAAAAAAGAGGAGAGGGGTCTGCGATGTGAGACGTGTGGCCCATCAGGGGCTCTGAGGCTGCTTGCCCTCCTGTGTGGACAGGAAGTCTGGGGACAGGAGGCCGTCAGGAGGCCCAGCAAACCCCCCAGGCGTCTTGCCTGACACGCAGGGGTTCAGTTTTCGGTGATGAGAAAGACGTGCTCAGTGCCTCCGTGTGTCGTGTGTGAGACCTGAGACCAGGGTGCCCACTCCTCCCTCTGTTCCCAAGGGCAAAGCCCCAGGCCTGTCTGTGACCCTCCACTGGGCCCGAGAAGAGAAGGCTCCTTTCCCCAGGCCTCAGTCCCCTGTGGCCTCCCGGAGCCGCACGGAGTGGGGAGGGTCTGCCCTCCACCTGGCCATTGTGGGTCCCACCCCAGGAGCTCCTTCCTGCCCAGAGACCGCGAGGCCTGAAGTTTGTGTTTCCCCTCAGGGTGGTTCTTAGCTGCGGTGGCAGATTGCAGGGGAGGAGCCAGAAACGGAGATGAAACCCAGGAGCCCCCACCCTCTTCACAGGGCTAAAGCCAGAAACCACCCTCCCAGGCCACAGCCTGCCTCATGTGGCCATGCCTGCTCCCCGGCAGTGCGCGTCCTGCAACCCTTCCCACCCCAGGGCCTCGGCGTCCACAATCAATCCCCATGTTTCAAATCCCCGCTGCTCCCAAGGCTACCTGCTGCCTCAGGGTAGAGTCTAAGCCCCTTCCCCTGGTGCTGGAGGCCCACAGAGTGGGCGCTGCCTGTCCCTCCACTCCTTCAGCTCCCTGACCACCTCCTGGCTGTTCCTCTGCCCCCAAAGCTCTCCCACTGGGTGCCTCCTCCTGGCACCCCCCCATGCCACCCACGACCTCCCATCAACTCCTATTATTAGCTTCTTTCACCCACCCTGTGCCCTAGAGCATTGGTTCTTGGGGCACAGCATCCTTGTCCTCCACAGTGAAGCTGGTGCCTCTGTACCTGGCATAGCACCCGCCCAGCAGCTGCTTGTGCAGGAAGCCCAAGTAGGGATGGAATAGAGAGGGAGGAGTTCCCAGCCCTGGAGGAGGGAGCGGAGAGGAAGGCCAGGCCAATTCGCAGCTGCCTCCTATCTCAAAAACGTGGAAGGGGCTATGACTCTAGGGCTGGGAGGGAGAGGAGTCGTTTTTGCTGACTCTCCCCACGCACTCTTCTGCCCTCTAACTGGTCAGCTCCTCAAGCTCTCCCCGCGGCAGCAGGCCAGGGACCGGCTGTCTTGTCCAGGATGCGCGGGGGACCAAGGTAGGGGAAGACTGTTTAACCCGTCCAGCACCTCCTGCTCTGGCCTGCAGCTCGCCCAAGGAACTCTGAAGAGCAACTAGGTCAGGGCCTCGCCAGGTGTCTCCACTCGAGGGACGGCTGGCGCCACGCGGAAGATGGGGAAGCGGGTCAGGGCGGGACAAGGGCAAGAGGCTACTGCTCTGGGCGCTGTGTCCTAAGGGCTGCCTCTGGTGTGCGGAGAATGGAGGGTGCCGGGGGTCAAGCCCGGACTCTGGTCAGGGTACCCGAGCTTCAGCCACGCCCTCCTTCCCCAGCGCGCCGCGGGGGCGGGCACAGCAGGGCGGGCGTGGCTGGGAGACCGGCTCTGCGTCCCAGCCCCGCCCGTCCCAGCCCAGGAAGCTGGGACTTGAGTTGGTTTGCGTTCGGGCAAGGTGAGCCCCGGGATGTCTCTCAGGCAGGGCACAGGGCTGCACGCCCTAAGTTGGTGCGGGGTCGCGGCGGTCCAGCCCGGCTGCACGTCGTCGCGCGCCCCTTGCAGCTCTCGGTCCGCCACCCCGCGCTGCTGCGCCCCCTCCCCAGGCAGTCGGCCGCTCCTGACCCACAGGTGCACGCAGGGCGCGGGCCTCGGCCTCAGCTCCGCGCACTCCCCCCAGGACGCGGCACCGGGGCTTCGGGTGGGCGCAGGACCCCCACTCAACACGCACTTCCCCCGCCGAGCACTGTCTGGCAGCGGGGACGCACCCCCAGGACCACGAGCTCGGAGGCTCGGGGCCGGGAGATGGCGCTCGTGGAGTGGGTCCCGCGGGAAGGCCGGGAATAGCGGGCCGCTGTCGGTCCCACCTGGGCCGCCAGGTGGGTCCCGCTATCGCCGCGAAGGCGCACCTGCCGCGCTGCCGGATCCCGCGCCTGCCCAGGAGCGCCAGGAGGGACCCCCCGCTCCTTCCTCCGCCACTGGGCGGGGCCGGCCGCTGAGTCACGGCCGCACACCGGACGGTGACGGAGGCAGGGCTGCCTGGGGAGGGGCCGGTGACCTCAGCCAGGGCTGACGTGGAAAAGTGGGATGGGGTCACCCATGGCAGTGGATGAGGGGGTGGCCCGGGCGTCCACTCACTGCCCACCGTAGATGTCCGGGGCCCCTCCTGCGACCAAGGGCAGAAGGCACCCACAGAGAGCCCCCAACACGAGGACCCTGGCCCTGGGTGCGGGGCGTTTTTCAGGCACTCTGCTCCCCCAGCAGATGGCCCTTGCTAACCACCAGTTCCCAGAAAAGTAAAGGGAGGGGCTGAGAGGCTGAGAGGCTGGATGGAGGCAACACAGCAGGAAAAGGTGGCTCCAGGGCTGGAGGGGTGGGACTCAGAGCTCTCACTACGTACACCTGCTGGGGACAGAGGCTTCTCTGGCTTTCCCAGGGCTGGGCCAGGCCGTGGCAGGGGACTCCCCAGACCTGTGTCCCAAGGGGCCAGGTTGTTTGCGGCTGGGCTGGCTCCGGGAAAGCAAGAGGGGGCACTGCCGGACAGGGGATGTCCAGTGCCACACCAGGGCAGTCACACTTCCTTCTAGGGCCGTGGGGACACAGGAAGGTCTAGGGGAGGGGTGGGGAGAGAACAGACTCAGGAGGTGACCCTGAAGGTGGAGAGGCCCTAGCTGAGGTCACATCATGCCCAGGGAAGGACCGTGGTTGGCCCAACCCATGTGTCCACTCCGTCTGTGGGAGGGAATCACCCTGGGGAGCCCCCTATGCCTGGCCCCCACCCACACACACCTTGGGCTCTCTTGAAGGTTAACTGTGCCCAGCACCTTGACAGGCCCCGTTTCCTCCAGTCCTTAGGACAAGGCATCCTTTGGGGGCATCACCAAGCTGGGAAGGTGAGCCCCCGAGTCAGTGTTGAGTTTGCGTATCGGCAAGTGCCTCGAGCTCACACCCTGAAACTGGCAGTTTGGTGAGAGATGGAATTTCAAGTTGAGAACTGGCCTGGGATTTTCAAGGCTTCGTCCCTGTTTCTTGCCGGCACTGCTGCTAATGAGAAATGAAGGTCACTGGATTCCTGATCCAGAGTCCAGGTGTTGTGTTTCTCTAAGAGCCTTCAAGCTTTTTCTTGCTGATCTAAAATTGCTTCATGTCCCTGGTGATGCTTTTGCATTCATTATCTTGGCTACTTCCTAGGGCCTGTTCTTGCTAATTTGCTTGTATTATTTGTTTTACAATTTCTTTTATTTTCTGTTCTTCTGTTTTGGGATTTCTGTTAATTGGGCATTATACCTTCTGGATTTATTCTCTAATATTCTAGTTTTTTTCTTCTGTTTTTTTAAACTTTCTGGGATATTTCCTTGACTTCTAACCCTTCAGTGGAGTTTTTCATTTTATTTATTATAGTTTTTAACCTTTTGGTTTTGAAATTTTTTTTTTTTTTTTTTTTTTTTTTGAGACAGAGTTTCGCTCTTGTTGCCCAGGCTGGAGTGCAATGGCGCGATCTTGGCTCACCGCAACCTCCGCCTCCCAGGTTCAAGCGATTCTCCTGCCTCAGCCTCACTAGTAGCTGGGATTACAGGCATGTGCCACCACGCCTGGCTAATTTTTGTATTTTTAGTAGAGACGGGGTTTCTCCACGTTGGTCAGGCTGGTCTCAAACTCCCGACCTCAGGTGATCCACCCGCCTTGGCCTCCCAGAGTCCTGGGATTACAGGCATGAGCCATGCCCGGCTTTTTTTTTTTTTTTTTTTTTTTTTTTGAGACAAGGTCTTACTCTGTCATCCAGGCTAGAGTGCATTGGTGCCATCTCGGTTCACTGTAACCTCGACCTCCCAGGCTCAAACGAACTTCTCACCTCAGCCCTCTCCATCCCCCAGCAGCCAGGACTACAGGTGTATGCCACCACGCCTGGCTAATGTTTGTATCTGTAGTATAAATAGGGTTTTGCTGTGTTACCCAAGCTGGTCTCGAACTCCTGGGCTCAAGCAGTCCACCCGCCTTGGCCTCCTAAAATGCTGGGATTACAAGTGTGAGCCACCACACCCAGCCTTTGTTTTGAAATTTCAAACTTACCTAGTTTTAAACATCTTGACATGTTTGCTTATCATTCTCCTTCTATTTCTGAGCCCTTTGGAAGCAGGTTTCAGGCACGATGCCCTTACTATTTTAGTGTGTGTTTCCTAAGAACAAGGATGTTTTCTTCTATAACCACAGAACAGTGATCAAAATCAGGCAACATCAGTATCACACTGTTTATCCAATTGACAGTCAATGATGGCGTGGATCATACAACTTCGGTAATGACACTTGTCCCAGAAATGTCCTCCATAGTGTGTTTTCCTCATCTAATCCAAAATCATGTATAACATTTTGTTGTCGTAAACTCTTTTTTTTTTTTTGAAACGGAGTCTCACTCTGCACTCTGTTGCCCAGGCTGTAGTGCAATGGCGCGATCTCAGCTCACTGCAACCTCCGTCTCCTGTGTTCAAGCAATTCTCCTGCCTCAGCCTCCTGAGTAGCTGGGATTATAGGCGTGGACCACCACACCCAGCTAATTGTTGTATTTTTAGTAGAAATGGGGTTTCACCATGTTGGTCAGGCTGGTCTCGAACTCCTGACCTCGTGATCCGCCTGCCTCGGCCTCCGAAAGTGCTTGGATTACAGGCGTGAGCCACTGTGCCTGGCCAAACTATCATACTTTTAATTCCCAAGGCCTCTCTTGTTCTCTGCACCATTTCATTTACTATAGGCAATGAGACTTTTTTAGAAAGCAGACCAACTTGAATGCATGGAGCTAAGTGGTGTGGCATTGTCCCCAAGGGAGCTGGGTGACACCACGATGGTGACCATGTGCAGAGCCCTTCTCACTGTAGAGTGGTAAATGGTCCGTTTCTGTTTTGTCCCAGAAGTCAGAGGTAGAGTTAATTCCTTTCCTTTCCCCAGCACGGTTCCTGGCACACCGTACGTACTCCCTGAGTGCCTGCGATGGTTGGTCCTTGCACGACTGAACTTGCAGGTGGACGTGGCATTACAAGTGGGCAGGGCGTATGCACGCCTGTGTGTGTGTGTAGATGCAGGTAGACAGGGGCTGGGCAGAGGCTGCCACCTGCAGAGCTGTGGGCTCGTCCACGCCAGGTGTCCATGTCTGTGGTGTGCACCTGTGTGTAAGTCCAGCTGGGCTGTAGACAGCCATCTCTTCTCGGAAAGTTGATCTGTTCGTCACTCTAAGCCTCAAGCAGCCAGGGGCTCACGGGGTTTTCATGAACACTCTCCTCCTGCTCCTGGCATGTGCAAAGGTCCTGGGGCTCAGGGGTTGGAGGCTCCATCGCCTCAGTGGTTGTGAAGCATCTTGGCTTGTTGAGACACCTTCGCTTCTGCCCTTGGGGTCCCTTTGGGGACTTTTGTCCTTGCTGGGGTCCAGAGTTTTCCGGCAAGGCCTAGAGCCCTCTGCCAGATGCTCTTCCTCCCCTCCCCTTCCAGGCACAGCCCCCCACCAGCACCTTATGATTTCACAGAAGACAAAAGCCAGGAGACTGTGTGGGCTGTCTGCCCTGAGAGTTCCAAGGGGAGGCTCCGGAGCAGCCAGCCATGAACCCCAACTGCAGTTTGGGAAGCTGCCTGCGGGGAGGGGCAGGGAGGGGAGGGGGATTCTCCGAGCAGGCAGGCAGCCACACTGGAGAGCCCCTCCCTAAGCTCTTCATTCCAACCCTGCCCTGCCCCCTGCCTTGCCGATAGAGCCTGTCACCCTAAACCCGGCCTCAGTAAACCAACCCAGGCCAGAGAAAGAGAAGTTGGGCCCCCTCGCCCGTGTGAGTGGAACGGCAGCGGAGCCGATAGCTCAGCCATGAAAAAATCATGAGGTCGCCAGGCTGCAGGTCTGTGCTCAGGAACACCAGGGGCTGGGCCCCGGGGAGCAGGTGCTGGGCCAGGATTGAGGACATCAAGGCCTGGTGTGCCCAGCAGGGTGGCCCTCACCTGGCTGCAGGGCCAAGGGGACAACAGAGCCTGGGCAGGGGCTTGGCACGGGGACAAGGGGGAGGGTGGAGTACCTGGGAATCACTGGAGACAGGGATGCCAACAGGAGTGGCAGCAGTCAGGGCCTGACACTGAGGTGGGGGCTCCTCCGATGCCTGCAGGGAGGGCTGCAGGCACTGCTGGCCTGTGAAAGGCGTGGTCCTCAGCCTCGGGGTGGCCCCAGGTCTCCATTTCCCAGTTTCCAGGGCTCCAGGCCAGGAGGGCGAGGAGCCACCTCTCCCCCAGCTGCACACACGCAGGCCTGTGCCAGCTCACACCACCAGCATCAGCGTTGCAGGGCATCCAGCCTGGAGCACGTGCCGGTCACCATGGCAGCAGACAGCGTGCCAGCAGGAGCCCAGGCTGGGCTCAAGCATCCAGGATCAGTGGTCTAGGCATGGGGTGCTGGGGTCCTTCCCCTTGTAGCACCAGAGGGGCCAACTGGGGGAGGGGAAGGGGGGACCCTGGAGCACCAGGACAGCCCGTCCACCAGCACCTCAGAAAGGGAACGATTTCCTGAGGGCTCTTGGGAAACCTGAGGGTGGACACCAGGGGCCGGTGGGGGCGCATGGCTTCCTGGTCCTGCCCAGCTGGCCCTGCACTGAGAGGGATGGAGGCTGAGGCTCAGGCCTCAGGGGAGGCTGCCGGGGGATTCTGATGGCTGAGGCATTCCTTGCCCTCTGGGCTCAGGTGAGGCCAGGAAGTCTGTCATAGCTGGCTGCTCCCTGGACCAGGGGGCTGGGGGTACTGCTACCCCAAACAGCCTCTCAGTGCCCATCAGGACAAGGCACCCTCTCCTAGGTGCAGACCTCAGCTTGGGCCTCAGGCACACACTGGGCAGGGGCTTCCGCCAGCCTCAGAGGTGGGCGAGGGTGGGGCGTGGAGCTCTCAGAGTGGCAGCGGCTTTGAATGTCCCCACAGTGCAGCCTGCACATGTCAGGGTGGCAGGCGCGTGTGTACCCCATGTGAGTGGTTGTTTGGCACCTCCGGAGGTGTGGCCACAGGGCTTGGAGGGGGTCAGTGGGAGGAGTGCTCCCTGTTGCCTGAGAACACTGCAGAGGGCTAGAGTACCCCAGCCCACCACACGCTCTTGTGAGTTGTGTATGTCTGGAGTATGAGTCAGACTCTGGAAACCGCCTCCCTTGGGCAGTGTGCAACCTGGGCTCCCTGCTGGGTCGCCCTGAGTAGGCTCTCAGGCTGGGATCCAGGATGACATTCCCAGGGTCCAGAGTTGGCCCAGCAGGTGACCCTTCTGGCAACCTTTGCCCACCCTCATCCATGAGCACCTTGACACACACACACACACACCACACTCACACACAGGCACGACGCTGCACCCATGGGCAGAGGCTCAGCCCATCACACAAGAACCCTGCCCTGTGCTGGGATCCCAGCTGCTCAGGAGGCCAACGTGGGAGGATCGCCTGAGCCTAGGAGGTCGGGGCTGCCATTGGCCAAGATAGCACCACTGCACTCCAGCCTGGGTGACAGAACAAAACCCTGTCTCTAAAATAAATAAAAAAAGAACCAGATGGCAAGGCACGGTGGCTCACGCCTGTAATCCCAGCACTTTGGGAGGCTGAAGCAGGTGGATTACCTGAGGTCAGGTGTTCGAGACCAGCCTGGCCAACATGGTGAAACCCCATCTCTACTAAAAATACAAAAATTAGCCGGGCATGGTGGCACACACCTGTAGTCCCAGCTACTTGGGAGGCTGAGGCAGGAGAATCGCCTGAACCCAGGAGGTGGAGGTTGCAGTGAGCTGAGATGGTGCTACTGCACCCCAGCCTGGGCGATAGAGCAAGAATCTGTCTCAAAAAAAAAAAAAAAAAGGCTGTGTCTGGTGGTTCATGGCTGTAATCTCAGCACTTTGAGAGGCTGAGGAGGCCAGATCACAAAGTCAGGAGTTCGAGACCAGTCTGGCCAACATAATGAAACCCCGTGTCTACTAAAAAATACAAAAAATTAGCTGGCTATGGTGGCAGGCGCCTGTAATCCCACCAACTCGGGAGGCCGAGGCAGGAGAATCACATGAACCTGGAAGGCAGAGGTTGCAGTGAGCCAAGATTGTGCCATTGCACTCCAGCCTGGGTGACAGTGTGAGACTCTGTCTGAAAAAAAAATAATAAAGAACCAGACTCCCGACATCCAACAATCTCAGGCACTTATTAAGTACCTGCTGTGTGCCAGAAACCTTGCTGGGAATCCAGAGGAAACGATCCTAGCAGGTGGCTGGGCAAGAGCCTGGGGTCCTGAGGTGGAGGCAGGAGGGGCTGGAATCCCTGTAAACGGCCTCCCTCCAAGGAAGCCTGGTCCGGGTGCCCACCCTTCAGTCGCCCTCCCCTGGGGCCCTAGAGTCCCCCTTAGCTCACACACCTGGGTCAGTGCCAGGCAGCCCCACCCAACGTGGACCTGTGGGGCCCCCGAACTGAGGAGCTGCCATCATTTCTGGCTCTGCCACCAAGAGGCTGCCCAGAGCCAGGCCCACTTAGTGCCTGGCGGCCAGGCTTCCTCCCTCTGGGCACCTGATACCTAAGCACCCTGCCAGCCCAGACAGCGCTAATGAGGCCGTCATGCCAATCAGAGGGGCAGGCCGCCTGGGCTCCTTCTCAGCCTGGCTGGGCGTTGGGGTGTGGCGGTGAAGCCAGTGTCTGTGCCTGGGGTGGGGGGACCATGGGCACAGCTGCCCCTCCGGCTTCCCCCACTGCTTACAGACCAACTGAGCTGTGCCCTCAAGATCCAGCGGGAGGCTGGGCACGGTGGCTACGCCTGGAATCCCAGCACTTTCAGAGGCTGCGGCGGGCAGATCACTTGAGGTCAGGAGTTCGAGACCAGCCTGGGCAACATGGCGAAACCCCATCTCTACTAAAAATACAAACATTAGCCGGGCATGGTAGCAAGTGCCTGTAATCCCAGCTACATGGGAGGCTGAGGCAGGAGGACTGCTTGAGCTCAAAGGTTGCAGTGAGCCAAGATTGCGCCACTGGACTCCAGTTTGGGCGAAGAGCGAGACCCCGTTTCAAGAAAAAGTTTTTTTAAAAAGAAGATTCAATGGGAAATTGAGGTGCAGGCAGCACCCCAGCTTGTGCCCCTAAACCAGAGACACTTCCCTGGCATCAGTGCTAGGCCTGGGTCCTCAGTTCCCTGGAAACTGTGGGAGAGTGTGTGTGGGCATCGTCTCTGGGGAGGAGGTAAAACCCCAGACTGCTTCTCCCTAGGATGGTGCCTGGCACATGACCTGGTTTCGCACACAGTTGGTGCCTCATAAATGCGTGTGAATCACAGAGGCGGATGAGGCCAGCACACAGGGAGAGACGAGAGCAGGCCCTGGCGTCGTGGCGTACACCGTGCCCTGGGGGGTATTTGCATGTGGGAGTCTCTCTGGCCCCTGAGCGTGGGGACAGTGGGGACAGGTCTCTTTTTCCTCCCGTGTCTGCAGGTGCCTGGCACGGTTGCTGTCCAGGGCTTAGAGAACAGAGGAAGAGCCCTTGAGTCTGTGCACACTCTGCCACCACGGCCCCGCCCACCTCTGGAGCCCACAGGTGCCCAGCCCACAGGTGTCTTGCTTTTGGCTAGACTCCTGCCATATGGGGACCCCCATGATGGCCACTCAGGAGATGGGGGGCCCAGGAGGACAGGGGAGTGACTCCAGGCTGTGACCGGAAATTCCCCGTGGCCCCTGTTCCAGTCCCCAGGGAGATGGGAGGGCCACACGCTGTTATGAGGAAGAGGACACCGGGCTGGCCCTGGCCCAGGGTGGGCAGCTCTGGTTTCACTGCTTGGCTCCGAGCCCGAGGCAGGTGCAGGAGCCAGGCACGGTGAGCAGGGCCCAGTGCCCCTCAGGCTCTGGGGAAGGGGTACAGCCAGGTGGCCTAGAGCGAGGAGGTGCTGGGGACAGGTGTAACCACTTCCAGTCTCTCCCAGCCTGCTGACCTTCATCCTCTCCCAGATTCCAAGGGCCACTGCTGGGAGCATGGGGTGGACATCGTCCCACCAGCCTCCTGGATCCACATCCGTAAAGACTCCAAAGTGAAGTGAGGCTGGCTTCTCTCCAGCTCACAGCAGAGGAAGGGGCAGCCTCAGGGCCCAGCAACTTGCTCAGAGCGCACAGGAGTGCTCTGGGGCTGGGCCAGCCCAGGGCCTCTGACTCTGCCCCCTTCATGCAGGGCTGCACGGCCAGTGTGTTCCACCCTCCGGCGTGGGCAGCAGTCCAGTGCGTCATTCTGGGGCCTGAGCAGCGTGGCCAGAGGCCGGTCTGGGGTGGAGGCGACCTGGGCTGCAGGTTGCGGGTGGGGTCCTTGCTGTGCTTCTGGCAGCAGGAATCAGAGAAGCAGTAACTGGATCTGGCTGAGGGCCTGGCGGCCACCGAGGGTACTTGTGGTGATCAGGTTGCGGCCGAGCTGTGAGCGTTCCACTGGGCGGCTTCTACATCCGGAAGGGCTGGGCCGGGCTGGGAGCCCACACAGGGGGTTGAAGGAGGTGGGCAGGAACGAGAGAGGCCAAAGGGTGCAGGGCCATGAAGAGGGGTGCTGGGCCCACGCTCTGGGGAAAGGGGGATCAACCCTGCCCTCCAGCCCTGTAGGCCCTCAGGCCCTGGACTCTGTGCAATCCGGGAGTGGCTGAAATCCAAGCTGAGGGTAATGAAAGGTGCCGCTCCTAAGCCGCACGTCTCTGATCCGCCCTCCCCGCCCGCCCTCTGCCGCCCGCCGGCCCTCTAAGAGCTGCCCAGGCTGCTGCCGCAGGTCAGAGGCAGGTCAGAGCAGGCAGGGGGTTCATGACGCCGGCTGGGTCTGGGGGCCGCAGGCCAGCCGAGCCGACCCGGGCTTCTGGGGGACCGTGGGGGCCGTGAGCACTCAGAGGGAGCATCCCAGGCCTCTCCGGGGACCCGGCCAGCCTCAAGATGCCGACCAACGGCCTGCACCAGGTGCTGAAGATCCAGTTTGGCCTCGTCAATGACACTGACCGCTACCTGACAGCTGAGAGCTTCGGCTTCAAGGTCAACGCCTCGGCACCCAGCCTCAAGAGGAAGCAGACCTGGGTGCTGGAACCCGACCCAGGACAAGGCACGGCTGTGCTGCTTCGCAGCAGCCACCTGGGCCGCTACCTGTCGGCAGAAGAGGACGGGCGCGTGGCCTGTGAGGCAGAGCAGCCGGGCCGTGACTGCCGCTTCCTGGTCCTGCCACAGCCAGATGGGCGCTGGGTACTGCAGTCAGAGCCGCACGGCCGCTTCTTCGGAGGCACCGAGGACCAGCTGTCCTGCTTTGCCACAGCCGTTTCCCCGGCCGAGCTGTGGACCGTGCACCTGGCCATCCACCCGCAGGCCCACCTGCTGAGCGTGAGCCGGCGGCGCTACGTGCACCTGTGCCCGCGGGAGGACGAGATGGCCGCAGACGGTGACAAGCCCTGGGGCGTGGACGCCCTCCTCACCCTCATCTTCCGGAGCCGACGGTACTGCCTCAAATCCTGTGACAGCCGCTACCTGTGCAGCGACGGCCGCCTGGTCTGGGAGCCTGAGCCCCGTGCCTGCTACACGCTGGAGTTCAAGGCGGGCAAGCTGGCCTTCAAGGACTGTGACGGCCGCTACCTGGCACCCGTGGGACCTGCAGGCACCCTCAAGGCCGGCCGAAACACGCGGCCCGGCAAGGACGAGCTCTTTGACCTGGAGGAGAGTCACCCACAGGTGGTGCTGGTGGCTGCCAACCACCGCTACGTCTCTGTGCGGCAAGGTAAGGAGGGCATAGGTGGTGACCTCTTGAGGGGTGCTGGGACCCCCCCGCTTCAGAGAGGAGGCCGTGGGGGTCTCACGGGGAGTGGTATCGTGTCTGTGCGTTCACATGTCTGTTCTGGGCTGGGGATCCATGTGGGACATGTGTGGCCACTCAGGGTGCAGGTGGGTGGGCCTCGGGCCATGCCCAGGGGACCCCCACTGAGGGGCGGTGTCTTCAGGGTCAGAGGCAGGGGTTCCTGGCCTTTCTCAGCATAGCTGGAGAATGTCTCAGCCAAGCCCTGGGCAGCTGTGGAGTCTGAGACTAGAGAGGTGTGGGCCAGGCGATGGGCAGTGCCCAGCAGGGTCAGGAGGCCCACAGCCTGGCCTGGTGCCATGAGGGGCATGTGGGCAGGAGGCTGTGGGGGGCCCATATCTCCCCTTCTTTTTCTCCACCCCATTTTCCGGACTTTATTTATTTATTTAGTTTTTTGAGACAGAGTCTCGCTCTGTCACCCAGGCTGGAGCGCAGTGGCGTGATCTCGGCTCACTGCAAGCTCTACCTCCCGGGTTCACGCCATTCTCCTGCCTCAGCCTCCCAAGTAGCTGGGACTACAGGCGCCCGCCACCACGCCCGGCTAATTTTTTGTACTTTTTAGAAGAGACAGGGTTTCACCGTGTTAGCCAGGATGGTCTCGATCTCCTGACCTTGTGATCTGCCCACCTCCGCCTCCCAAAGTGCTGGGATTACAGGCGTGAGCCACCGCACCCGCCTGCATTTTCTGGACTTTAAAGGAAATTGGGGAGGGGCCCAGGGCAGGGCAGGGAGCTGGGGATAGGGCGGGGATAGCACTACCATGTGCCTGACCAGTGGAGCCTCATGTCCTCAGGAGTGGGGGGCATAAGGTCAGCTCCAGTGCTGGAGGACACAGTGGGCAGGCGGCCTCACCCGGGGCCTGGGCTCCTGGTGGGGAGGCACCAGTGGGGCGTAGCCTGGCTCTCCCCAGTTCCCAGGTCACCAGTTGCCTCCCTGCGTGACTCCCTCCACCACCTATGGGATGAACCCCAGCGGTTCCTCCTTCCCCACAAGCTGAGCTCTGAGGGAAACGCCCTGGTCCGGGCAGTCACTACCCACTTGGGCTCCTGGCTCCATGCACCCCAGAGTGGCTCTGAGGTGGTCTGAAAAGGTGAGGTGGGGAGATCCGGGTGCATGGAGCTCCTTCTCCCAACTCGGGTCCTTCCAGACCAGCATCAGCTGGGCAAGGAGAGCTCCCCTATCTCCTGGCAGCTCCCAGGTGCCCACTAAGCCCCTGCCCTGACGGATGTCCAGGCCCCCTGGGCACACTGATACTCTGGGGCCAGATGGCAGAGGCCCCACCCTGCGCACCGAGAGGGGAGCCCAGCCATGGCTATGGGGTCCTGCACCTGCAGTCAGCGTCCTCGGGCCTGTCCCAGCAGTGACAGGATCCCAGAAGTGAGGGTTCAACTGTGGATGCACGGCCATGGCCCTTCCTTCCCATCACAGCCCACAGTCCAGCTGCAACGCCTGCTGGCCAGGGCCCAGGCCCAGGCATGTGGCAATCCTTAGGTGGTTAAAGGGGGTAAGTGGGACAGTGGCAGCAAGAATGCTTCCTCCGTGGGAGCCTAAGACACTGGACCTTTAGGCATTTGTATATGGACAGCTTGGGAAACAGACTCAAAGCGGCAGTCATGGCAGTGGCCATGGCATTGGTGGTGTGATGTGGATGGTGGCGTGGAGGTGGAGGTGAGGGTGGTGGTGACAGTGTGGTGGCAGCGGCAATAATGATGGTGATGGTGATGATGGTGATGGTGGTGATGGTGGTGATGATGATGGTGATAGTGGTGGTGATGGTGATGGTGATGATGATGATGGTGATGGTGGTGATGATGATGGTGATAGTGGTGGTGATGGTGATGATGATGATGGTGATAGTGGTGGTGATGGTGATGATGATGATGGTGATAGTGGTGATGGTGATGATGGTGATGGTGGTGGTGGTGGTGATGGTGATGGTGATGGTGATGATGGTGATGGTGGTGGTGGTGATTGTGATGGTGGTGGTGATGGTGGTGGTGGTGATTGTGATGGTGGTGATGGTGATGGTGATAGTGATGGTGATGATGGTGGTGATGATGATGGTGGTGATGATGGTGATGGCGATGGTGGTGATGATGATGATGGTGATGGTGATGGTGGTGATGATGGTGATGATGGTGATGGTGGTGGTGATGGTGATGGTGATGATGGTGATGGTGATGATGGTGATGGTGGTGGTGGTGGTGATGGTGATGGTGATTGTGATGGTGGTGATGGTGATTGTGATGGTGGTGGTGATGGTGGTGGTGATGATGGTGATGGTGATGATGGTGATGGTGATGGTGGTGGTGGTGATGGTGATGGTGATGATGGTGATGGTGATGGTGGTGGTGATGATGGTGATGGTGATGATGGTGATGATGGTGATGGTGGTGGTGATGGTGGTGATGGTGATGATGATAGTGATGGTGATGATGGTGGTGGTGGTGGTGATGGTGGTGGTGGTGGTGATGGTGATGGTGATTGTGATGGTGATGATGGTGATGGTGGTGGTGGTGATTGTGATGGTGGTGGTGGTGGTGGTGGTGATGGTGATGGTGGTGGTGATGATGGTGATGGTGATAGTGATGGTGATGATGGTGGTGGTGGTGATGGTGGTGGTGATTGTGATGGTGGTGGTGATGGTGATGATGGTGATGGTGGTGGTGGTGATTGTGATGGTGGTGGTGATGGTGATGATGGTGATGGTGGTGGTGATTGTGATGGTGGTGGTGATGGTGATGATGGTGATGGTGGTGGTGGTGATTGTGATGGTGGTGGTGGTGATGGTGATGGTGATGATGGTGAGGTGGTGGTGATGATGGTGATGGTGGTGGTGGTGATGGTGATGGTGGTGATGATGATGGTGATGGCAGTCATAGTGATGGTGATGGTGATGGTGATGGTGATAGTGATGGTGGTGGCGATAGTGATGGTGGTGATGGTGATGTTGGTGATGATGATGGTGATGATGGTGGGGATTGTGATGATGGTGATGGTGATGATGGTAATGATGTTGATGACGGTGGTGATGGTGGTGATGATGGTGGTGATGGTGGTGACAGTGATGATGGTGATGGCGATGATAGTGATGGTGGTGGTGATAGTGATGGTGATGATGTTGACGGTGGTGATGGTGATGGAGGGGTGCTGATAGAGTGGTGGAGGAATGGGGACTGTATGGACCATTTTTCAGTCTCTTGATCCTCAACCACCCTGCATCTGACCCCATCGTCCCTTTGAGGGGAGAACCTCCTACTCAAGACCAGCTCCCATCTCCCACTTCAGAAGCAGGAAGCAGCAGCCCCTCACCTCCCTGCCTTCAACAGGGCTGAGGGTAAGGACCCAACCACCAGGTGTTTCAGGCTCTGGATTGGCGGCCAGTGCTGTAGGGAGTGAGACATGGCATCTCAGTCCTGAGGCATGGAACCCCACAGCTTCCAAGGCAGCTGCAGTGTGGGTGGTGCCATAGCATCACCCCTGCCTGGCCTCTGTGGAGTGGCCAAATGGCAGGCCCTTCGTCGAGGCATCTCCCTGGCTGGGCGGCGCCTAACTCTCTCTTCCCCCTGGGAGGGGAGTGAGCACCCAGGCTTGCATGTATCCCCCCATCGGCCAGAGCCTGCTCATTTCTGCCAACAGACAGCATGGTAGGCAGTGTCTAATGCTGCCAGTAACAGAAAACTGGCCACAGGCTGGCTCAAGCAGTGACACTGGTCATCTCCTGAAACGGGAGTCCAGAGCCCTGGGCATGGTGGGTTCCCAGGCAGCCACTATCACCCACTCAGCAGCTTCCCCGGAGTCCTCTGTTCTTGCCTCCTCACCAAACCACTCTCCTGGGTCAGCTCTGACCTCAGCCTGACGCCCTCATGGTCGTAATGTGGCTGCTGGTATTCCAGGCCTCACATCCAGGCAGGACAAAGTCCAGAGGAAAAAGAGGCACTGGCTCTGCTTGTGTCTTCTCAGAAGTAAGAAAACTTCTCCCCTAAGTCCTAGCAGACACTTCTTCACGCTCATTGGCCAGAACTGAGTCCCCCAACTGCTCAGCCAGCCCCTCTGGAGAGGGTAAAACCAGTGTTGCCGAGACCAGTGCGGACCCCACTCCTCTCCTATTTTGAGGCCAAGTCCCCGGAAGCAGATGGCTGAGTGAGGTAGCCCCAGACAGCATCCTGTCTGAAGGAGGTGTGGGGGCAACACTGGGGACACCAAAGTGCTGGTCTGGGAGGTGCGGTGGCGGGGGGAGCCCTGCGATGCTGTGGCTTCCTTCAGTGCCCACGGGGATGGCGTTCCCATGCCTCTCATGGGCCCCTCTTGCTGAGGGCTCCTGCTGCCCCCGGGCCCCATGTCAGTGTTGCCCTCTACTGGGCCCAGGCAGCTGCTCTTAGCTCAGTATTTGCCAGGATCTAGAGCTGGTGGCAGTGGGGATGCTGGCACAAATACTCGGCCACAGTGCAGGGGACATGCTGGGTGCTCCTCTGCATCTGATCAGTGATGAGTGTGAGGGAGACCCCAGCCTGGGGCGTGAGGGGCAGCTTTGGGGCTGGCAGAAGGCAGCAGGTCCCAAGCTCTCTGGCATGGTCACAGCCTGGTGCCCTCTCCCCTGGGGACAGTGTGGGATGGGATCTGGCCCCACCCTCAGGCCCTGTGGAGCTCTGCCCACCACTCCCTCCTGGTCCCCAGTTGGACAGGCCACCAGAGTCCCTGGGCCTCATGGGGGGCTCTGCAATCTGACACACCACTCCCAGTGGCTGGTTGCCATGCAAACAGGGAGGTGGTTTGTGGGAGGAGCCAGGGACTCAGTTCACAGAAGATCCTGGGGAGGCTCTGGTGCCTGCTGTCCCCATGCTGGGCATGGGTGCCCCTCCATCCCCTTGCAGGAACCCCAGATGGAGCCCGGGGCAGTCTTGTCCTCTCCCAGGGGTCCTGGTAGACCAAGCACAGATGGTTGGGGGAAGCTGCAGAGGTGACAGGGACCATCCCCTGGCTGGTGCCCACAGGTGCCCCATCTCCATCCCCACCATCCCCTTCATTAGGTCCTGCCTGTGCCCATCCAGCAGCTTAGGGTGAGTTATAAATAGAGGCTGGTGTAAGCCCTGGGTCAAGAGAGCAGGGCAAGGAGATTACCAGATGATTACTGATTAGCAGAGAGTGGGGGCTGTGCCAAGCAGAAGGGCCTGGCTCCTGGGGGTGTGGAGGGAGGTCAGGGCTTCCTTGGGGACAGTGTGCAGGGTCCACAGACGGCACATATGGCCCTGGGGCGGGGTTCCCAGGCTCTCTAAGAGGTGCCTTCCAAATCTTCTCAAGTCAAGAGGGTTCTAGATGAGACCCCCCTCTGGCTTCAGGGGTGCCCCCAAAAATATGCCCCCTCCCCTGCTACCTACCCAGGAGAGGCGTGAGGGGCTTCCCCATCTCCTCCCTCCAGGGGTCAACGTCTCAGCCAATCAGGATGATGAACTAGACCATGAGACCTTCCTGATGCAAATTGACCAGGAGACAAAGAAGTGCACCTTCTATTCCAGCACTGGGGGCTACTGGACCCTGGTCACCCATGGGGGCATTCAGGCCACAGCCACACAAGTGTGAGTACACACATCTCTTCCTCCTCCATCATCCCCATTACCACCATCCCCATCCCCATCCCCATGACCACCATCCTCATCATCACCATCCCCACCATCCGCATCCCCACCATCTGCATCCCCACCATCCCCATCCCCACCACCACCATCCCCATCTCCATCCCCACCACCACCATCCCCATCCCCATGACCACCATCCCCATCATCCCCATCCCTACCGTCCCCATCTCCATCCCCGTCTCCTTCCCCATCACCATACCCATGACCCATGGGCTGGGGCTCAGGGCCCATCATCCCCATCCCATCCCCACCATCCCCATCTCCATCTCCACCATCCCCATCACCATCCCTATCTCCATCTTCACCATCCCCATCACCATCCTCATCTCCACCATCACCACCATCCCCATCACTATCCCCGTCTCCACCATCATCACCATCCCTATCTGTATCTCCACCATCCCCATCACCATCCCCATCTCCATCTTCACCATCCCCACCACCATCCCCATCTCCATCCCCATCTCTACCATCCCATCACCATCATCACCATCCCCATCCCCATCTCCACCAACCCCATCCCCACCACCATCCCCATCACCATCCCCATCCCCATCCCCATCCCCATCCCCACCACCACCATCCCCATTACCATCTCCACCATCCCCATCCCTATCTCCATCTTCGCCATCCCCATCTCTATCTCCACCGTCACCATCCCATCACCACCATCCCCATCTCTATCTCCACCATCACCGTCCCCATCACCACCATCCCCATCACCATCTCCACCATCTCCATCACCATCATCACCACCCCCATCTGTATCCCCACCATCCCCATCACCATCCCCATCTCCACCATCCCCATCCCCATCTCCACCATCTCCATCACCATCATCACCATCCCTATCACCATCCCCATCTGTATCTCTACCATCCCCATCACCATCTCCATCCCCATCACCATCCCCCACTACCATCTCCACCATCCCCGTCTCCATCCCCATCTCTACCATCCCCATCTCCATCCCCATCCCCATCACAATCCCCATCTCCATCCCCACCATCCCCATCACCTGCACCATCACTCCCACCATCATCACTGCCTCGGCCATGAGGACTGCCGTAGCAGCTCAGTCAGAAAGGAAAGCCCACTGGGGAGGGGTAGCTCCCGATGGTGGTGGGTGTGTCAGTGGAGGACAAGCTCCTGTCCCACTCCTTGGAACCTGAGGAGGATGGGGAAGTGAGACCCTGTACCCCCATCTCCTGCTGTCCTGAGGAGACCTTTTGCTGCTCCCTCCAGTTCCACCAACACCATGTTTGAGATGGAGTGGTGTGGCCGGCGGGTAGCACTCAAAGCCAGCAATGGGCGCTACGTGTGCATGAAGAAGAATGGGCAGCTGGCGGCTATCAGCGATTTTGTGGGTGAGCATTCTGCCTGCCAGGGACTGGGGCTGGGGCTGTCTCCACCCAGGGAAAGGACCTGCCCAGACACCCCATCTCCACCAAGAGCTGGACCCTCCCCAGCCCACGGAACAGGTGCTGTCATGGAGTCCTACTTGCTAGTCAAGATAACTCGTCTTGGCAAGGGAAACAGTTAGGTCTGAGTGTCCTTATCTCCGCTGCTGGGAACCCCCTAGGAGCCTTGCCAAGGCCGCACATGAGGCAATGGCAAACCTGGGTCCCTAAGTCCAGGTGTGGCGTTTCCCAGGGGCCCCACCCCGCCCGGCCTGGACAGGGAAGGTGGCGGGAGGGGCAGCGCAGCAGACGTTCTCCCCGCCAGGCAAGGACGAGGAGTTCACCCTCAAGCTCATCAACCGGCCCATCCTGGTGCTGCGCGGCCTGGACGGCTTCGTCTGCCACCACCGCGGTTCCAACCAGCTGGACACCAACCGCTCCGTCTACGACGTCTTCCACCTGAGCTTCAGCGACGGCGCCTACCAGATCCGAGGTGCGCGGCGGGCCGGGTGGGCACCCGGGAGCGGGGGTGGCAGCGGGCTGGTGGACACCCCCGCCGACGCCGTCCCGTCCCCCAGGCCGCGACGGAGGGTTCTGGTACACGGGCAGCCACGGCAGCGTGTGCAGCGATGGCGAACGCGCCGAGGACTTCGTCTTCGAGTTCCGGGAACGCGGCCGCCTGGCCATCCGCGCCCGGAGCGGCAAGTACCTGCGCGGCGGCGCCTCGGGCCTGCTGCGGGCCGACGCCGATGCACCGGCCGGGACCGCGCTTTGGGAGTACTGAGGCCGCGCCCAGACCAGCCTGTCGCGCATTAAACCATGTCTGTCCCGCAGCTGTGGGTGGGCTCCGGGGCGCCGCATGGGGGTCCTGCAGCTGGAGGTGGAGGAGGCCCACAATCCTCCCCAAACTAGAGCGCGCCCACAACTTCCCAGTGCCCAAAGACTCCCGTCTGGGAGGTGATCTTGTGGATGGGCAGGGTGACCCAGGCCGGTGGAGGTGGGGTGGAGGGGAGGTCTTGAGGACGTGGGGAGGACAGGGGCTGGGGGTGAGTGGGGGACTGAGCCTGGGCGGGTTGAGGCCACAACCCCGACCACAGATGACCTCACTGGACACCGCCTCTCCCCAACCTAGGTCCTCAACCCTCCCTATCCCCTGGCAGCCCCTGCGGTGCTCATCCTTCCTTGTGCACTGCTCAAGGCCAGGCGAGTGGCAGAGGGTGGGGGAAAGCCAGTCCTGGGGAGGTGGGACGAGCACAGCCAGCAAGGGGAGGAACTGGCTGGGATGCCCCTCCCCTAAGCCCACCAGCCTTAGGGACAAAGAAGGGCAGGCTACCATGGTAAGAGGCTGGAACTCCCCGAGCCACGTGGGCAAGGCGGGTCCCAGTTAACCCTTGGAGGACCAGGTGCCACCTGGTCCAAGTTGGCAGGGAACAGCAGTGGCCCTGGAGCTCGGGCTGTCCCTGCAGCCTGCAGTGTCCCCTGGTGGCAGCCAAGGTGAGGTGGAGTCTGTGGCTGGGGCAGGACTGGGGGCACCAGGTGGAACCGCAGTGGCTGGCACTCAGCACCTCCAGGCTCCCCCCTCAGGAGGGCCTTGGAGAAGGTCTCCCTGCACTGCCCTGCCTGACGTGAACTTGGCCTGCCACTGTGGGAACCCCCACTTCCATCCACAGCCTGGGGCACGGCGGGAGGCAGAGGCTAGGAAGCAGAGCGTGGGGTGGAAGGTCAAAGAAACCCTTTGGAACGGAATAATGGCTGGGCCTGGAAGCAGGGTGGGGGGGGCACTGCTGCTACTGAGGCAGGTGGTACTCCATGAAGAGACAGCTGCCAGGTGGTGTCTAGCAGGTGCCCCTAGGGGGACGGTGAAGAAGAGCTGCTTTCACCCCACATGTGAGCTGGGCTGAGGATCATGCAAGGCTACGGTGTCAAGCCAGGATCGGAGCTGGAGCAGGTGCAGGAAGCTGGAAAGGTCGAGAGGCTACCCCTGCCACCGGGGAAGGGCCTCACATAGTGAGAGCTCAGGTGCTGAGTGTCCAGGAGGTGTGCACTAAAGAGGTGAGGGCAGGGAGGCCCAGGATGGGCGACAGGGCCCGGCCACACCGTGGTCCGCAGGCTCCCCGAGAAGCTGACTGTGGACCTGCCACCTGCCTCTGAGGCCAAGCCCTCCTCAAATGCCGAGTGTTGAGAGCAGGTTCCTTGGAGGTGTCTGTGAGTTGGGTGCATTTCACCCAGTCCCTGTACACTCTGGCGGCACATCGGGGCTGGGGACTGCCCACTGTGGTCCCTCCTTTCCTGCCTCTGTAGATTTCCTTTTTGTTCCACGTGACCTGCTCTCTTGGCCCCTCAGGGTCTGCGCCGCAGCTTTCTTTACAGGGGACCACATTGCGTCTTGAACTCGGGCTGGCAGGTGGGCATGAACGTTTTTAAACACACCTGCACTGATGCCTCCACATGGGTGACCCTGGAGAATGCCCCAACAGAGGTCAGGACAGCTGGGGACGCCGTCTCAGCCCTGGTGGCCAGCATTGCCTTAGGTCAGGAGGCTGCAGTGCCAAGGACAGCCAGCCACGTAAACCCCCCGTGTGTGCCCGGGGGTGTGGGGACACCAGTGCGGCTCATCCCGGTGTCTGCTCTTTCACGAGCCACAGTGGTGCCCCCACACCCCCTGCACAGCTGAGGCTAACAGGGTTGGATGGTGCCACTGCGCTGGACAGACAGCA
This sequence comes from Pongo abelii, assembly GCF_028885655.2. NCBI lineage: Eukaryota > Metazoa > Chordata > Mammalia > Primates > Hominidae > Pongo > Pongo abelii. Next base: position 97,013,892 of record NC_072004.2, read on the forward strand.
GCCCCGTGGAAGGCCCCTCAGGCTCCCAGCCTCCTGAGACCTGCTGGCATCCAGCTGAGGGTGGGGAGGTGAGTCCTGCAGGCGACCCAGATCTGTCAGCTCTGGGATCCCTGTGGCCTGTGATGGCGAGTGAGGAGCTGGCACAGGCCTGGACACACCCCGCCCCCGCCCCGCCCCAGGCACGTGAACACAGAATCTGCACAGTCCTCCGCCCACTCATCCAGGGCCTGTTTGGGAGTCCCCACGGGCTGGTCTAGCCCCTCACTCTCCGAGCCCTGATGCTCAGAGCAAGACACGGGCACAAGTGCTGTACAAAGGTCAGAGCCAGAAGCTCTTGCCCGGGGGTGGCAGAGGACAGCCCTGGAGCACAGCACGGATGGGACTGTTAAGGGGTGCAGGCCTGTCTCGGTGGGTGGCTTGCTTGGCCCCAGCTCTCCCAGCAAGCACGGGCCACGGCCCCACTGAAAAGGCCGGGTTTGGAATATCTCCACCCACTGAAGAGGCTGCGTTTGGAGTGTCACCGGGGAGGCCTTGCTCCCTGAGATGTGGCAACCACTGAGGGAGACAAACCCTGACTAGGAGCACCCCACGGGCCCCTCCCACTCCACGGAGAGGAACACAGGGGAGCCAGGCAGGGGCCCCAGGCCTCCCAGACACCCCCTTGGAGCAGAGCCCTCCTCAGGGGTAACTGGGTCACAGGGACACTTCTTCTTTGGAGACCACCCTGGTGCTGGGGGCTCCCAAGCAGCGCCACGGCTCTGGAAGGAGCCCAGTGAGAGAGAGTGGGAAGGGGTGAGAAAAAACAGCCGCGGCCTGAAGTTTCACAGACAGGGTCGTTTGTCACAGCAGAGAAGCACCTCACGGCTCCTACCCGCACTCGTTGCGGACAGTGCCTGCAGCGGGAGCGGCGCGAGCACCCTCCCCAGATGAAAACACCAGCACCAGGAGGTGGGCCGTAGCCCAGGCTGAGGGAGGCAGCTGGGGGCTGGGGCTCAGGGCGCCCCCGGGCCACAGCGCCACCCTGAGTGGCCCTGAAAATAGTGCACAGTGCTGGGTACTGCCCCGGCCGGAGGCACCTAGGTGTTGAGCATTCCGGCCACAGGCCACCCGATGGCCCTTCCTTGGTGTGGCATGAGGCCACGGGCACTTGCAGGAGCTCCCTGCATGCTGTTTTGTGCTTTGGTCTCAGGGAGCACCCTCCTACCTCGGAGTCCCGGAGTGGGCAGCCGGGCAGGTGTGAACAGTGTGACAAGGGTACCGTGGGGCACCTGGTAGTGCCACCCAGAGGGGCAGCCGGTGCTCCTGGCGGTGTGGCAGCAACAGTTACAAACTCACCCGAAGTCCAAACCCCAGAAATCCTGTTTCTCTGGCCCTCGGGGTCCAGAATGCACCGCACTGCCTCCTGGCCTCAGGGGCTGCTGCTGTGGCGGAAAGGCTGCCCAGCAGTGAGGAAGGCGAGTGTAAGGGCTGCGGCTGCGGTCAGAGACGGAGAGACACCAGCAGAGGACGCGAAGCTGGACCGGCCAGGTTCAGGGCCCGCCTCGGTTGCTCCCAGTCAGAATCTGCTTTGTGCTCCACGGCCTCCAAGCACTCTCATGAGTGTTCTGCTCCTACGTGGCCAGGTCCCACGTTCCCTGACGGCTCTGGCCAGGCCAACTCGGTTTTCCTCTAAAACCATGAAGGCCTGGGGGGCTATTACAGAGGCTGGAAGCGTAGCCAGAGCCGCGGCCAGGGGCAGGCCCGCCTGGTCACAGCAGGATGAGGCTGGGGTGGCGCAGCTGCCGGTACACCTGCAGCAGCCTCTGGGCGGTGGCACAGGAGCTGGCCTCATCCTCCATGCATAGCCGGTCGCGCAGGGTCTGCACCTCCCGCAGCAGCGTCTGCAGGTGGAGCAGACACAGCTCAGGCCCCCACCTGGCCCTGGGGATGTCACTGGGTACCTCTTGGGGACCCACCACTTGCAGGACCCTACTTGGGAAGTGGCAGGTGGTCCGAGGAAGAACACTCCGGAACCTTAAAGCATGGGACATGCAGCCTGGCCTGGACACCCAGCCCCTCAAGTAGGGTGAGGGGCAGGAACAGCCATGGCCACTCGGACTCTGCCCCAGGCCCATGGGAGCAAAGCCCATGCGTTGTGAGGACGCTGCGGACCCCGAGTGACTGGAGAGGGGCCTGGCGATGGGCGCTCCTGGCTACCCAGGTGAAGGGGACTGCCCGGGGAACCGGGTGCTCACCTCGTGGTTGGCGTGGATCTGGCGGAGATACTGCACACGGAGATCAGGAGCGCTGGAGCCCTGGGCGGCCTGCTCTGTCACCATCGTCTGGGGGGGGACACAGGAGACATGCTGGAGAGGGTGTGCCCCAGCACCTGCCCCCACACCCCTTGGAGCAGGGTGACCCTCTCCCTCTATCTGCCCGGTGCTGCCTCCCTGCCTGGCACCCCCCCCCCGCCTGGCACCCCCCCGCCTCCCTGCCTGGCACCCCCCCCACCTCCCTGCCTGGCACCCCTCCCCACCCCAGCGCTTTGCTGTTTTCCACCTTGCTGTTCACCTCGACTTCCTGCCCTCCAGAGCAGCAGGGCACAGAGCCCCTGGCCTGACAGTTTCCTGGAAGTGAACTCGTTTGGTTCTTTTCTCTCCACTGCTGGGATCTTCCCTGTCCCCAAGAGCCACACTCTGTGCAGATGCAGACCTGCCTACTGCCTCCTTCTCCCATCCTGGGGTTCAAGCCTGAAGGCCGCTCAGGAGAACAGACCAGCCAGGGAGCTGCCTCGGCGTCTTGTGCAGAGACCCTGGCCTGGCCATTCACTCATTCACACAGCACAGCCCAGTGTGGGCTGCGGCACTGGCTCCCTGGGCTTGGATCTAAATTCCCAGATGGGACCAGGTGTGGTGGCTCAGGCCTGTCATCCCAGCACTTTGGGAGGCCGAGGCAGGCAGATAACTTAAGGTCGGGAGTTCAAGACCAGCCTGATCAACATGGTGAAACCCCATCTCTACTAAAAATATAAAGAAATTAGCCAGGCATGGTGACAGAGCCTGTAATCCCAGCTATTCGGGAGGCTGAGGGAGGAGAATCACTTGAACCTGGGAGGCAGAGGGTGCAGTGAGCAGAAATCTCACCACTGGACTGCAGCCTGGGTGACAGAGCCAGAGCTCTATCTCAAACAAACAAACAAATAAAACTAAATTTCCAGACAAGCCTGGGCAGTGAGGCTCCTGCAGGCTCTTGGAGCAAAGCAACTGAGAAGAGATCACGACACCCTGAGGGGCAGCACTGGCCTGCCTGGGGCTCCAGAAGTGCTGGTAGCTGTACTGCGTGCTGGGTAGGGTCCTGAGCACTCCTGTTGGTGGGGCGGGCACCTAGCCATTGGGGGACACTAAGGTCTGAGGCCCGAGATGAGATCTGTGTCCAGGAGGCAGCAGCAGTGCATGGGCTCCTGTGCGCTGACTCAGGCCCCCCAGATTCATGCGGAAGCCCTAGTGCCAGCACTCAGAGCCTGGCTGTGTCTGGAAATGGGGTATCTGCAGATGATCAAGATGAGGTCACTGGGGTGGGTTTGACCCCACACGACTGTGTCCTTGTAAGAAGAGGGATATCTGGACACAAACCCAGGGGGTGGAGCTCTGCTCTTGGCAGGGGATGGGACTTTCTTGGGGACCAGATGGCCCAGTGGGCAGCGTTTCCTCTGACAGGCAACACCTCAGCTCTGGAGAACCCCCTGGTGCCCCCAGCACTCAGGACTAGACCCCCAAGCCCAGGCAGCCCCATCGTGGTGCCGTGAGATCACTGGGGTCATGGTGCTGCGTGACATGCTCATCAGGGTCATGGCAGTGTCACAGTGCAGGGGCACAGGGTCCTTGCACCAAATGAGATCTCTGGGTCATGGTGCTGCGTGAGCTGACGCGTTCATTGGGGTCGGCCATCTGAGCCACCTGCCAGGGCTGGGCAGAGCCACTGTTCACAGAAGGGCCTGGTCTCCACGTGTTACCACAGTGCCCACAGGAGTGGAGCTGGCGTCACGCCCTGGATCTCAGGGTTGGGCAGGCCTGGCATGCACATTGATAACAAGCCCAGGTGGAGCCGAGGCAGGGACCACCCCTAACAAGAAACTCCAGAACCGGTTTCTAGGGTCGCTGCAGACCCACCATATGTGCCAAAGCTGCTCTACAGTCCTAGCGGGCGGGCATGACGGCTGCCTTGCCGAGGGCACGAGCTTAGACTTTAGCTTGGAACTTGGAGAGCTTCTTCTCAGATCTGGCAGCCGCTGACCCAGGCTGGCTCTGGGCACAGCATGGAAGCAGCTATTCCTGTGCCAGGGAACTCCTGGGGCTGTGAGTGGGGGGAGCTGCAAACTCCACTCTCTTGGCAAAGACATGGAGGCTCCTAGCACCTTGTTCTAGGATCCACGCCCAGGCCACAGCCTCTCCAGGCAGCCTCTGCCCAGCCAGAGAAGGGAGGAAACCTTGGGCTGACCTCGCAAGTCACAAATAGAAACCCACTGGCCTTGTAGCCTGGGCAGTCCTTGGACTCACAGGTGCCCAGGGTGTGACGGCACACCTGGGGAGCAGCATCGGCCTCCTGAGAGGGTCCACCCCATGCCTCTCATCGCCCACAGCCCCACTGCACAACACTGCACTCAGCGGCAGAGCGGGCTTGGATCTTCCTACAACTCCCTTGCAGGGAGCCGCAGACCCCGTAGCCAGCAGCTACAGGGTCCCATGCAGGGACCTTAGTGAGCAATCCACAGATCCTGGCCACCTTCCCGAGCGAGCCGACATACCTGCATGCGCCCGACAATGGCATGGTGCGCCCTGCAAATGTCGGCCAGAGAGGAGCTTTCCACTTGAATCTCCACGGCCTGGATGGGCCCTGCTGGGCAGAGGTCGGTCATGGCCACCTGCAACACAGGAGCCACCTCACTGCCTGCCTATGGCACTCCCACCTGCCCGGGGGGCTCAGGCTACACAGGATCCTCCCCAGCTGGCAGCACGTGAGGCCCTGAGATGGTCCCAATCCCCTGCCCTGGGCTGTCCTATACCCTGAAGGAGGCAGAGCTCAGTACCCTGGTTTAGCTTTTTCCACCTGAAGAACCAGCCACCAACCAAATGGCAAGCACCTGCTCTGCACCCAGATGTGTCCAGGAAGACCCCATCCCTCAGACCTGTGGAATTCACGCAGGGCCTTGAGCCAGACTGGGGCCTACTCCAGAAGGCGGCCACTATTGTGACACACCTCGTGAACAACCTACATGTGGATCCTGCCACGCCCTTGGGGCGCCCAGACCTGTCCCCCGACACCAGGCATCACAGATCACCTCTGGCAGCAGGGTTAGGGCATCGCTGTGGGCATTGGGAGCTGCTGGGCCTATCTATGGGACACCCACCTGTCCCTTAGGAAGGCTGCACTGAGCTGAGCTGGACAACAAAGAATGGCAAGAACAGGCCAAGAGCCAGGAAGCCGGGCTTATTCTGCACATGCAGCACATGAGGTGAGATGCCAGGGGCCTGGGGAGCCCAGAAAGGACACAGTCACCTGCGGCTCTCCCACAGGGGCCGCCAGCACCGACCTGCAGGGCCACCAACAGACCCTAGCATCAGGGCTGAAAGGGCTGTGTAGAGGGCAGCCAAGGTACCCGAGGGCCGAGGCTTGATTCCAAGTGCAGACTCTGGGCCGAGCACAGTGGCTCACGCCCGCAATCCCAACACTTTGAGAGGGTGAGGTGGGCGGATCACCTGAGGTCAGGAGCTCAAGACCAGCCTGGCCAACATGGTGAAACCTCCGTCTCTACTAAAAACACAAAACTTAGCTGCGTGTGGTGGCGGGTGCCTGTAATCCCAGCTACTCAGGAGGCTGAGGCAGGAGAATCGCTTGAACCCAGGAGACAGACGTTGCAGTGAGTCAAAATCGTGCCACTGGACTCCAGCCTGGAGACAGAGCGAGACCCTGTCTCAAAGAAAACCAAAACCAAGTGCAGACTCTGAGCCCCAGGCAGCTTTGGCCATCCTCAGGGACACGTGTCCTGGCAGCCTGGGCTGCCCTGCAAGAGCCTCTGCTGGTGGGACTTGAGGGTGTGCTGGAGGCACCACAGTCATGAGTCTCTGGAAAGGTGTGCACAACAGGGGCTGGAGACCAGCAGTGCCATTTGCCATTCAGCGGCTTCCGCAACAGGTCAGGAGCTCTCTGGCAGTGCAGAGGGTTAGCGGGGCTGCTCCTGGGGTACAGGTGTTGGCGGCAGCACTGTGGAACCCGCTGACTTAAGTCCTGTGCAGGGGAAGGGGGGCCCCCATGGCGGACAGGGCTGGACAGAGCCAGTCCTCGGGGATCTGAGCTGCAAGGCCCTCCCTGCCTGAGTGGGGTCTGCTTGGTGCGAGGGGAAAGTGTCATATCAGAGTCCTCCGGGAAGCTTGGGAAAAGGCTGCCAGGCCCCCACCCAGGGTAAGGGGTCCTTCCGAGCTCCGGCCCAGGGGCCCCACCCCAAGAACTGCTGGTGCCATGGCTCGTTTCCCTGAACCCCTGCTTGCCTCTCGGACGATGAGGTGAACGTCAGCGCCATCAGGGGCCACTCCCTGGATGGAAGATAGTGCTCGGGCCTTCACGACATCCACAGCAGCATTCTCAGCAAGGAGCCATTGCAGGGTGGCACAGCACAGGGGCACGCCTGGAGGGGAGGCACCAGCCGAGAGCTCAGCCTGATCCTACCAGGTGGGCTCAGCCGATCCTATCAGGTGGGCATCTGCATAGCTGCCCCAAAGTGCCCTTCCAAGAGCCATCTAAGCATCCCAGCTGTCCCCAGCCCCACCCTGAGCTGTGGCGTGGCCAGCTGACCCAGAGGAAGGAGGCCACTGCTCAACTTTCTCTGCTGAACAAGTCCTACGATGGGTGGTGGCAGTTACGATCTGTGGAAAGTGAAAACCTCACTTTGGGGGACCTGCTAATGCTCCTGGGGGCTGATGTTAGGAGCAGGCAGCTCCGCCCGGCACTGGGCAGAAACACCCCAGGGGATGGCTGCGGCTGCCCTCTCTGCACAAACCCAAATCCAGAAACCATCCAAATACCCATCTGCAGCAGAACAGTAACATCTGCACCTGCGACACAGAGGGTCTCACACACATGGGGGAGCAAAGGACAGACACAAAGAAGGGACCGCACACTCCATTTCGTGGAGCTCACACACGCCTGATGAACGGTGCTGGGGCTTTGGGGTGAGCGCAGCTGACTCCCTCCCTGGGTGCCTGCACTGTGAAGCTCACAGTTTGGCTCCTTTGTGACTCTTCTGTATTTAGGTTACGCTTCCATATATAGGTTTAAAAAACACAACTGGAAAGAAATACATGGTGAGAGGGCTCCACATAAGGCCAGACCCCAACAGCAGAGAGAACGCAGGTGAAGCTCATTTCCTGAGCAGAGCTCGCTGGGCTGGGGGGCCAGGCTGCCCCAGGAGCAGCTGGGAGAGGGAGGAACAGCCCATTTCCACAGGCCCGAGGTGGGTAGGGTGGAGTGGCTCATGCAGGTAATCCCAGCATTTTGGGAGGCCCAGAGGAGATCAATTGAGGCCAGGAGCTCGAGGCTGCAGTGAGCCATGATTGCACCAGTGCACTCCAGCTTGGGCAACAGAGCAAGTTCCTGTCTCTTTAAAAAAAAAAAAAAAAATCCCCAAGGCTGAGCAAAGCCAATCAGTGCCACCAACCTGAGTGGCCGTCCTTCAAGGCAGCTCTGAGCAGCTCCGCCGACACCTTGATGGAAGCTACTGATGGGGGCAGGTACTCGGCCCGCAGGGAGGCGGGTCCTGCTGGCTGGCTGCCAGGCTCCCGACAAGTTTCCAGAAAAGTGGCCACAGGGTCTCGGGTGGGGCCGAGTGGGGAGGGGGCCCGTGTGTGTGGCGGGGCCAGGCCAGGGAAGCGCAGACATTGCAGCATGTCCACTGTGTGCCTGCTCAGGGGGAGGCAAACGCCCTCTTGCTCTGGCAGGACATCGGAGGGGCACTCATCCAGAAAGGGGTCCTCAGAGTCCGAGGGGGCAAGGGCCCCGCCCACCACCTCCCTGAGACTGTAGAACAGCGTGCAGGACACGGTCACGGGCAGGTCGAGCCCGCCGTTCTCACCAGGGCCCAGGGGTAGTGTCACCTCCCGCCGAGCACCGGGGCCGAGCTGGTCCACGGGGATGGTGTAGGTGATGGCGGAGCAGGCCGAGTCCAGGTCGAGGGCACAGGAGCTGGTGAGCACCTGGATGCACAGGGTCCACCCCTGGTCCAGGCTGAAGTTGCTGCTGTTCTCTAGCACGCAGGTGGCCATGAGCACATCCTGTGTCTGCAGGCGGCTCCAGGTGGTGCTGGTGGTGCAGGAGATGGGTCTGGGGCCCGTGCCGCTTGACAGCAGTGCACAGCTCACGTTCATGGCCTCGTTGAGGCTTGTCAGTGCCTTGTTCCGCTGGTCAACCGCTTTCTTTAGAAAAGACACTCTGCGAAGGACAGACATGACCCCCAGGAGAGAGGGGGACACCCACAGCGCCAGGTGCCACATCTTGACTCAGGCCCGGTAGGCACCGAACCTGGCTCCACGACAAGCACACGTTGGGTGTGGAGCCACGCCAGAGAGTGAGCCCCCGCCCCAGGGGCGTGTTTCTTCTGGTCCCACCCACACCGAGCCTCTCCGGAAGCTGCCTCCAGCCATCTGACCCGACCTCTCCCCTTACACCACAAGAGGAAAGAGGACAGAGAATGAAGCTGGTGCTCCGGGGGCCTAGGCTCATCTGCCAGGTTCGAGAAGCCCACCACCCACATCTGGGCCACGCAGGGGCCAGGTGGTGCATTACCCCACCCTCGGCTCCCCAAAATGTTCCTAGCGGGCCTCTTTTCTCCCTTGCAGCCTTCACGGTGGAAACCAGGGGGGTCGCAGGCACTACAGAAACAGCCCTAAACCACAGGGACCTGAAGTGACAGGCCCCTCGCCTCGGGACCCCAGTGGTTACGTGAGGGGAGCAGGGGAGGCTGCGTGCACTCAGTGTGTTCTCTCTGAATGTCCCGAAGCCAGTGCTGCGGGAGGAAAAGCACACTGGATCCTGCGCTGAGAGCAGGGAGGGTGAGGACTCAGCAGGGGACGTCTCCTGTGCCCCACTTGGGAGAAAGGGTGGGCTGCTGGGGGGCAGTCCCGGCTCATCTTCCAGAGGCAGCCGGGTAGCCTGTCACCAAACAGTGGGACGCGTGAGGCTCCCAAGACATCTTAAGAGGACAAGTAACGGCCGGGCACGGGGGCTCAACGCCTGTAATCCCAGCACTTTGAGAGGCCAAGGCAGGCAAATCACTTGAACCCAGGAGTTCGAGACCAGCCTAGGCAACATGGTGAAATCCCATCTCTACTAAAAATACAAAAATTCCCCGGGCGTGGTGGCAGGTGCCTGTAATCCCAACCACTCAGGAGGCTGAGGCAGGAGAATCGCTTGAACCCAGGAAGCGAAGGTTGCATTGAACCGTGATAGCGCCACAACACTCCAGCCTGGGCGACAGAGTGAAATTCTCTCTCAAAAAAAGAGGCCAAGTAGGGTGGGGCGCAGTGGCTCACGCCTGTAACTCCAGCACTTTGGGAGGCTGAGGCAGGCGGATCACGAGGTCAGGAGATCAAGACCATCTTGGCTAACAAGGTGAAACCCCGTCTCTACTAAACAATACAAAAAATTAGCCGAGCATGGTGGTGGGCACCTGTAGTCCCAGCTATTTGGGAGGCTGAGGCAGAAGAATGGCGTGAACCCGGGAGGCGGAGCTTGCAGTGAGCCGAGATCATGCCACTGCACTCCAGCCTGGGTGACAGTGCGAGACTCTGTCTCAGAAAAAAAAAAAAAAAGAGGCCAAGTAATGGCCTGGCCTGGACCATTGCCACCCGAGGACACCCAGACCCGGACGACCCCACACAGGGACGCTACCTCCTGAGGGTGGCAGTGCCAGCCTCTACCTGGCCCAAGATGAGCTGCTCACCTCTCAGAGATGTTGCCAATTCCAGAGAGCAGCTCCTTTATTTTCCGGCCTGCACTCTCTGTGGTCATCCTGGCTGGGCCAGGCATCTCAGAGTCCAGGTCCAGGCTGCAGGTCATCAGGCGGCCTTTGGCGGACAGGGCCAGGAGCTTGGTGCCACCTGGTGACAGACACACATGGGGCCTGGTCAGCAGGCTGGGAGGGGCAAGTAGCGTGACACTTGGTGGTGTTTCCCCCGGCTCCAGGAAAAAAGTTGGAAGACGGCCAAGGCCAGTGTCCAGTGAGGAAGAGAAGGTCCCAAGGCAAATGCACTGTCCCCACCCTGGGCTTCTGTCAGTGGCCCCGAGCCACGCCATCTCTGATCCCACCCGTAGCCCTCTCTTCTGCAGTGGAGACAGTCTGGCGTTTCCCTTCAAAGCCCTTCTCTCCTGCTGTGTATGTATTTTCCGTGGCGAGATTTATTAGCATGCTCACAACGCGAGCACACACAGGCAAGTGCACTGGTAGGAGGTGTGTGGCTCTATTTCTCTCACCCCAACACTGGGCACACACAGCTAAAACCCTCTCTGGCTTTTTCTGTGGAAAACACAAAACTAGAATTCCACAATGCCATCTGCTTTTGGTCCAGAGCAGACTCACAGGCAGGCCACACCATGACACGAGCAAGCATTTGCAGCCGTTGGAAGAAAGGCGAGTCCAGAACAGACCTCCCTGGGCTGCTCGCCACACGAGACCTGCCAAAGAGATGCTTGCAGCGGACCCCCCAAGATGCAGTTTCCTCTGAGTCCACAGCCAGCAAGCAGCAAACTCAGATCCTACCAGGCCCAGGGCCACACCCTAGACCCCAGAGGCAGAGCAACAGGTGGACCCACCACCAGCCCAACCTTGAGACAAGAAGAGAGCTCACCACTAGGCTGTATCAGCACCTGTCAGCCTTGCAAAAGAACACGCCCAGGAAAGGAAGGCGGCCTGATAGTAGCAGACAGCCAAAAAGGGTGCTCCACTCTGGGCTCCCATCTTTCATTTTAGACAGCAGCTCATACCTTCATGCGTCCTGGGAGACGCGGACAGAGAGACGACACTGCAGATGTTCAGGCTGGCTGGGCACAGCATGGGGGGCAGGCCTCCCGGGCCTTCTTCGGGCTGCTCAGGGCCCAGCAGGGTGCTTCCCCGAGACAGATCCACCACACAGAGGTCAGAAGGGGTGCTGTGGTACACGCGGCCACCCCCACCACAGGCAGCGCAGAGCATGGGGCCTGGGAGGCAGTACTCCCGCAGCTCGGGCACCAGCTTCCCGGACTCATCCCAGCTGGCCTTGATGGCCAGCATCCGGCCGTGGTGACCAAGGGCCACCAGACAGTCACAGTGCACATCCTCGTCAGGCAGAAAATTCTCTGCGGCTTCTGCAGCCTGTGGCTCGGTCTTCAAGGCCCCTATGAAGATGACGGGCTCCTCCAGGTGATGGAGGATCTTGACAAGGGCATTTGGGTCACCAGGGGCTGACCTGGAGGTGACCAGGGCCTTCAGGATCACACAGCAGAGCTGGCCATCAGGGAGACCACAGAGGACCACAGGTGACTGCAGGAGGGTGGCATCAGCTCCAAAGAGGAGCCCGAAGAGGGCGTCCTCCAGCGTGAAGCCCCCGGAGCCCCCGAGCAGGTCGTGCGGGACCCTGGAGCCTGACGGTGACACACAGCACAGCACTGGAAGGAAGTGGGGAGCTGCAGGCTTTCCTGGGACCCCGGCTGGGGGTGTGTAGGAGGACAGCTCCACCTCACCGATCTGGCCTCCTGGCCGGGGGTCCTCCCCAGGACAGGGCTGCTCAAACAGCTGCATCTTCCATCGCGTAGGGCCCTGCACCAGGGTGACCAGCACACTGTCCAGCAAGGTGAACGCGCACAGCGCAGCATCAGGAAGTATGCAGGCGTCGGGGTCCACAGGGATCACGGGCGAAGGCTGGTCACCATCCTCGCTGTCCCTGTCATCCTGGCTCGTAGACCTTTGAGAACAGGGACGCACTGGTCAGGCCTGGGCAGGGTGGGATTCCCACGTTCTCTTCACAATAACCTGGCATGGAGCAGTCTGGCTCAGGGGTTCCCGCAGTGACCCCCAAGGCCGCTCAGCAGTCCATCTGCCACATGGCCTCCCACCTTCCCCACGAAGGATACTCTTGACAGGAAGTACCAGGCATCCAAAACCAGCTTGAACGGACACCCCTCAGCATAGAACCGTCAGGCTGAGGCCCAGGCTGCAAAGTGCACAGGCTGCCCCCTCTACAGCCTGGGCCTCCGTCAGCAGCTGCTGGCTCTGCACTGAAGACAGGCCTGGCCTGACTGCCCGGAGCTCGCTTCCTTCCAACCCAGATGGTGTCCACTGATCACTGACTCGGGGTCACGGTGCCTTTGCTGTCTCCTCCCTCCAATAAAGACCCAGCCTCGGGGGCGTGTCTCACCAGACAGCACCGGGCCACCAGGGCCCAAAGGAGAGGATCCCGCGCCCCGCCGTGAGCTTAACCATGTGAACCCCACTTACTAAGGACTGTGAGCAAGACACTTGCACAAAGAGTGCTGGGGGCAGGGGCTCCAGATATGGGCAGGGATGGCGGCCAAGGCTTCAGAGCTGGCGGCAGCCCGGGTACCCAAGCGCGATGAGGTGGGGCTGCTCGCTCTGAAGCAGTCTGGGGGCAGCAGGAGCGTGCGGGAGGGAGGCCGCGGGCCCGCCCTCACCTGCTCCTGCCCGGGTGGTCCAGCGACAGGCAGTAAAGGCCCCTCCGGGCGCACAGCGCGTACAGCAACCTGCGCGGCGCCAGCAGCTCCAGGTGCCACACCTGGTCGGGGAACCGGAACGCCGCCTGCGGACCGGGGCGCGGGTCAGGCCGACGCGACGCGCGGGCCCGCGGTCTTCATTTTCACGCGAACCGCCGCCCCCGCCCGGTCCCTCCCGCCCCCGCGGGCCGGCGCTCACGGTCAGCAGCCCGCCGTCCTGGTCGTACACGTAGACGAGCTCGCTCCCGGTGGACAGGAAGACCTCTGCCTCATGGCACAGCACGCGGGGCTTGCCCGCCGCCAGGCCCCCGAGAGGGCAGCAGAAGCCCGCCAGGTAGCGGACCCGCGGCGCGGCGCCGGCCATCCTGCACGCGGGCCCGTCAGAGTGAGGAGCCCCGGCCGCGCGGCGGCGGCTCCGCCTGGGAGCGCTTTACGGCAGCCTGCTGTGCGGCGCGACCTCCGCCGTAAAGCGGTCGGCGGTGCCGGGGGCGGGCCGGAAAGGACGCGCTGCTGGGACTCGGGGAGCTGGGGCGGTCGCTGGGACCCGCGGGGAGCAGGGGAGCCATCCTAGGGGCCGCGGCACCGTGCCGCAGGTCGAGGTTGACCCGGCCGGGCTGGTGGGAGCCCTCGGCGGCTTCATGGCCCCGGCTGCTGCACGGGTTCCCCAGGGTGGGGAAGCGGGTCCTGGCCGAGCAGAGGTTGCTCTTGGGCGGGGCTGGATCCCGCTCCATTCGGGGCGTCTCCCCGAAGCAAGCGCTCAGCTCCTCGGGCTTTTGCGTAAACGCCTCGATTCTCTGGGCTCTCGGAGAACAGCTGGGTCCTGCCGGAGCGCACTCCAGCCGGGGACGGGGTGGGGCAGCGCCGGCTCTTGTCATCCTAGGGATGGGTCTCTGCCGTGTGCTCTGCGAGCCGCTCCCCGGCCGCCCCCACGTTCAGGGCCCAGCGGAGTGAGCCAGCTTAGGTGGAAGTGCGTCCGTCCCTCCGTGGCTGAACACGTGGGGACAGGGAGTACACCAATGGGGTTTCTGGGTTGGGGGTAGAGGACAAAAAAATGACTGTGAGTCAGGGCAAGACACCTCCACCCTCTCCCTCCTGGCAGCTCTCCACTTCCTCCAGGAGAGAAGTACTGACCAGAGAACGCTCGTGGAGGGGCCTGCAATACGGACACCTCCTCCATGCCCGGAAGAGAGCGGAAACCAGGAACACCGTTCACTAGTAAATGACCAAGGAACCCCGCCCCCGGCCCGCCTCCCTCCGTTTAAGAAGCCAATCTGAAGAGCGCTAAGGCCAGACACCCTCGAGGGAGAGTCTAGGGGCAGGGCTGCAAAACTGGGCTTGGAAGTTAGGCAGACATCGTGGAGTCCGGGTGCACCTGCTGGAGCACAAAGCACCACGTGCAGACGTCCTGACCGCCCCTCTTTGAGGTTGGGGTGGGGACTGACCCCAAGGCAACGGGGATGTCTGATTCTGGATGTTGGGTTAGACAGACTCAAGTGCGGCACCTGGAGTCAGTTCCTTGCTCCTCTCTTCTCGCCAGGGCTGCTCTGAAGGTGTTTGGGCGGGAAATGCTGTCTTTGATGCTGGGGAGTGGGGAGAGGAGGGCCAGGGGCATCTCATTTGGCCTTCAGAGACAGGAAGTGCAGATGCCGCATCGTTGTGAATTTCCCCACAGGAATCCGCAGGTCTTCTGACTGCTAGTTTTAACCCTCTGAAGCCTTGTGAATCACTCGCTCACACACACCAACCCCATCCAGTCCTCCCAGGCCATCTCTTCCGTACGGATGGTAACATGCCAAGACTGTCCTAGAGGAAATGATCACAATCACGTGGATGAGGAAACGGACGTGGGAGAAGGCCCGCCAAACCAGCAGCCTCACCCCGCGGTTTACTCCACTGCCCACTCCACTCTGCTCCGGGGGCTGGCAGGCTTTTGGCCCCACGCCAAGCCCAGCTCCTTCTATCTACAACAAGAGTTATGATCAGTAGTCATGTGAGGGACCTTAAGCATGGATCCCAGGGGAAAGGGGGTGAGTTAGACACAAGCAAAGGGCTCAAGGCCGGCTCTCCATCAGCTGCTGGGCTGTGCCGTGCCCCACCTATACTTGGCGAAGGGTGATGAGGGCTGAGGCAGCCTCTCTGTCCGTGGGTGTGGAAGATGCACACACTCCTAGCGGAAGCCTTGGAGACAGCAGTGCAGACCGCTGGACACTGCGTTTCTATGCCCAACTTGGAGGTGGTGTCGTCTCCCTAAGCACAAATTACATGAAGGAGTCAGTTTAGAAGGTCAGACTGAGGGGAGAGAAACCATGAAGCTTCAGGCTGTGTTGAGGGCGAGGAGGGCTGGGCCTTGAGGGACCTCTCTCCTCAGAGCAGCACAGCCCAATAAAGGAGAACACAGCAGGAAGGTGGGGCAGGGACCCAGGAACCCGACTTCTCCCTTTTTATTTTGACACAGGTTCTCACTCTGTCTCCCAGGCTAGAGTGTAGTGGCACAATCTCGGCTCACTGCAGCCTCAACACCCCAGGCTCAAGCCAACCCTCCTGCCTCATCCTCCCGAGAAGCTGGGACTGTAGCTGCACACTACCACGCCAGGCTAATTTTTTGTCTTTTTAAATAGAGACAGGGTTTCGCCATGTTGGCCAGGCTGGTCTCGAACCCCGGGCCCGAGTTCTATTTCTAAGCAGTACAATTTGCTTGATTTCATTGGGGAGTGGCATCCAGAACTATGTTTTAAATTTTTTAATTTTGGCCGGGCGCGGTGGCTCACGCCTGTAATCCCAGCACTTTGGGAGGCTGAGGCGGGCAGGATCACAAGGTCAGGAGATCGAGACCATCCTGGCTAACACAGTGAAACCCCGTCTCTACTAAAAATACAAAAAAATTAGCTGGGCATGGCGGCGGCACCTGTAGTCCCAGCTACTCGGGAGGCTGAGGCAGGAGAATGGCGTGAACCCGGAAGGCAAGCTTGCAGTGAGCCGAGATCACGCCACTGCACTCCAGCCTGGGCAACAATTAAAATTTTTTTAAAAAATTTTTTGAGACAGTCTTTTTTTTTTTTTTTTGAGATGGAGTCTCACTCTGTTGCCCAGGCTGGATGGAGTGCAGTGGTGCCATCTTGGCTCACTGCAAGCTCTGCCTCCCGGGTTCACGCCATTCCCCTGCCTCAGCCTCCTGAGTAGCTGGGATTACAGGCGCCTGCCACCGTGCACGGCTAATTTTTTTGTATTTTTAGTAGAAACAAGGTTTCACTGTGTTAGTCAGGATGGTCTCCATCTCCTGCCCTCTTGATCCACCCGCCTCGACCCCCCAAAGTGCTGCGATTACAGGCATGAGCCACCACGCCTGGCCTATTTTTTGAGACAGAGTCTTACACTGTTCAGGTTGGAGTGCAGTGGCATAAACTCGGCTCACTGCAACCTCTGCCTCCTAGGTTCAAGCAATTCTCCTACTTTGGCCTCCCGAGTAGCTGGGATTACAGGCGCACACGTCACTACACCGGCTAATTTTTTGTATTTTTAGTGGAGATGGGGTTTCACCATGTTGACCAGGCTGGTCTCGAATTCCTGACCTCAAGTGATTCCACCAGCCTTGGCCTCCCCAAAGTGGTGGGATTATAGGCGTGAGCTGCCACATCCAGCTTTTTTTTTTTTTTTTTGAGACAGTCTTGCTCTGTTGCCCAGGCTAGTGTGTGCAGTGGCACAATCTCAGCTCACTGCAACCTCTGCTCCCGGGGTTCGAGTGATCCTCCAGCCTGGGCCTCCCAAGTAGCTGGGATTACAAGTATGCACCACTACGCCCAGCTAGTTTTTGTATTTTTAGTAGAGACAGGGTTTCACCGTGTTGGCCAGAACTCCTGACCTCAGGTGATCCACCCGCCTTGGCCTCTCAGTGCTGGGATTACAGGTGTGAGCCACTGCGCCCGGCTTTTATCTTTACATAGAACCAAAGTGGATGAAAGTGCCAAGGATCTTCATTGGCTCTCACATAAGACGGCCATGACCAGGTACTGGCTCACTGCATGGCCCAGGCTGCTGCTTTCTCTGATACAGCCTCCCCGAGCCTCCTCACCTCAGCCTTTTAAATTTTTTTTTTCAGACAGGGTCTCACCCCGTGGCCCAGGCTGGAGTTGCGATCACAGCTGGCTGCAGCCTCAACCTCCTGGGCTCAAGCGATCCCAGGAGCTGTAGGTAATCGAGTGAAATGAGTGAAATGCACTGTGTTGAAGGTGCAGGATTGGAGTCACCCTCTCGCTCCTGGAGTCCAGAAGCCAGGACACCTTGGGTCACTGCCCTGTGGCCTGCTTCACCCCAGGGACCCCCTTCAGAAATTAGTTGGGGTTTTTTTAGTAACCGCTCAAGTCAGCTATGAGTCATTGGCCAAAGGACAAAGTGGTGCTGAACAGTGGATGCCAGGCTCCTACCTGAGGCTCAGAGGGCACTTGTTCTAGACGCTTTCTGGTGTCACAGGGAAAGACAGCTCAAGCAGGAACACAGGCAGCATGTCGCCCCCAGGCCTCACTCTTTGCTGCACCTGTGCAGTCTGGCCTTCCCTTCCTGGGCTTTGTCCTTCACCTGCTGTTTGGCCACATGTATGTGTCCACAAAGCAGTGACTGTGGAGCAGTCGCAGGGCTGACAGGTGGGGCAGAGGCAGAAGAGGCACCCAAGGGTGGCCGGGCCGTCAAACACTGACGCACTCTCCTCCTCCCCCAGATGTTAGCACTTTAAGAAACTTATCGAGGAGCCAAGGTTGGGAGGGATCGGCTGGGGAAGTGGGATCCCCACCTTTAAATGGTCCATGCACACACACGTAAAACAGTGATATCTTGGGGACAAGTTATCAAATCCCCCCACACTGAGCAGATGCCAGACAACAGTTGAGTGCGCAGGAAGGACACACCAGGACCAGGCAGTTGCTTCAGGCGCTTTTATTAGGTTCCACTGCAGGGCTGGGGTCAATGTAATGCGAATCCAAGCCCAGTGATGCACACCTGTGAGCCGAAACAGAGCCGAAGCAGGAGCACCTGTGTCCCAGGAGCAGCTGGTTGGAGGGAGCCAGGGCCAGGCCCCACCTCCTCTCTGGGCCAGGAGACTGGCAGCCGCTGTGTTCACCTGGGCAGGTGTGCACCCAGTCACCCCCACTGGGTTATGGTGCTGGTAGCATGAGAGGGTGTGTCCACACCAAGGGCAGGTGAAGATGCGAGGTGGGGCTGAGACCTCCCTCCCACAAGAGGAGGTGGCTGAGCCTCCCAGGGCCGGAACTGTCACAGCAGGGCTCACCCCCAAGCCTGTATGCTTAGCTCTGACTCTCTTTGGACAATAAAATAAAGTGCATTACTGAACAAAGAGTAACTCAAAACCAGAATCAGACAAATCGCCAATGCTTTTCCTTTAGCTAAAAGACAAAAGAAAACATGAATGATGTGAATGCCGGAACTTTAGAGTAAGGGAAATGCTGGTGGAGGACAACGGAAACTATAATAGCGTGGTGGATAAGGATGAGCGAGTGGGAGAGGAACTGGCAACGTGGCTCTCTAGAAGTCCGTGCTGTCCAGCCCCTGCCCAGTAGTGGGGGAAGGCCTTGGACTCACAGGGAAGCAATGCAGGAAGCCTTGGCCACCTAGGCTCACAGCTGATCTCGGGACCAGAGGAGACAGCAGAAGACAAAACTTCAGCATGACAGCTGCTAGAAGGGAGAGCAGACAGCCCGTGGTGGGCAAGCTGGGAGTTGCACCCGCAGCAGTCCGCTTCAACCCAGCTCGTCTCCACCCTTCTTGACCCTCCACAACAGCTCTGCCGTGACCAGACCCAACCCAACTGGCCCCTGGTCCCAAGAGCAGATGAGCTGCTTGGGCCTTCCACTTGGTGTCCCATGCCAGGCGGACCTGGAGGTGCCAGCCACAGCCCTGACCACTTGAGAAGCCAACAGGCAAATGTTCTCTGTTCATAGTGCCAAGAATGTGGGAGGGTCATGTGGGCTTACCCCCCAGGATGGACACAGAAGTCCCTAAGCAGTCTGCAGCTGGGCCAGCCTCTCCCGTGGGTGCAGAGCAGCCCAGATGTGGCCATAATTAAGGCAAAGAAGCATCGAGATGCCCACCACTCCCCGGGTAAGAGCCATGCCCCAGCCCGGCCACGCCACAGAGGAACGCAGAGCCCACAGAGCACACACGCGGGACCCCACCAGGTGCTGTTCCAGATCGCCCAGGCTCCCTCTATTGGTACAATATCCAACTGTGCGGTGCCCTACAGGTCCCAAATGGCCCTCACAAGAGGCACAGCCCCTAACACCCTCAGCCAGGCGGTGCAGTGGGACGAAGCAGCGTATTGGGGAGAGCCAGAGCATCGGCACCGTTGACCCAGCTCTCCCACCCAGGCCATCGCAGGGCAGCCTCAGGGCAGGCGCCACCACTGCTCCTGCTCAGCCTGCAGTATCTGCAGTTGCTGCAGCTGTGTGGCTTGGTAGAAAAGTCTCAGGCACTGAGGTTTACTTCAAGGGAGAACTGACTGGTGCCCCCGTCCACACTCATCACCCTGGACACAACCTCGGGGGCTTCACTAAAGGAGGGAACGATGTGGAAACTAGTCTCTCTCCCCTTTTGTGCAGTTTTTATCTTAAAAAAAAAATAAATAAAAGTCTTCTGGGCAGGAATTACTGATAACTGTTATTATAACCAATGCAGACTTTAAAATCCCACCTGGACGTCGGGTGAGAAAAGGAGGGCGGGCAGCAAACCAACCTGCAGACCTGCAGAGGGGAGCTGTGTCCAGGGCCACTGCATCCCCACCAGACAACAGCTACTGGAAGAGGAAAGTGGCCCTCACAGGCAGGGTGTCTGCCACCAAGCAGTCAGACAAGGGGGCAACCAAGAGCTCCCAGCCAGAAAAATGTGGGGGGCAGGGAGGCCAAACAAAAAGCATTGAAAGTAAGGAAAAGGCTGGGTGGTGGCAGCATCAGCCCCTCCCTATGCTACCCAATTCCAGGTGCCACGTAGAGGTGAGAGGTCTTTCCAACACAGTGGGGGGCTTGTCAACAGGATTAGGCGTGAGGAGCCGCTCTGCGATTCCAGTCTGGAGACTGCATTCAGCCTGCAGAATACCAGCCGTGGCGCCCGCTCTCCAGGGAGGAACGTGCTGAGAAGCTTCAGTGGGTCAGGGAGCCCAGGACAGCCAGCCCCTTGTCCCTCCAGGGCTGCCCACTGTGGGGCAGTTAGGGGGAACACACTCAGCAACGCTTCTGGCTTCAGGAAGGGCTGGGCTGGGCCCGGTCCTAGCCAGCACAGGGCAGGCGCCCTAGGTCCTGGGGAGGCTGCACATCTCGCAGTGGCCTGTGCCTGGCTGGTTCATGAACGTGCAGTGCTGACAGGCCCACATGGCTGCAGTGGCCGCGTGTGTGGAGCCCCCGACGGCGCCGTACTCGTGGAGACCTGGGAGCTGCACGCCAACTGTGCCTGCAGGGTGGAAGAGAAATGGGCACTCATCATTTCTGGCCACCAGAGACCGCCAGAGTGTGGGCACGGGGGCAGGGGCAGGCAGCTGAGAGCTCCCCGCCCCCAACATCCCACCCCGTGCTGGTCCTGCCCACACAGCACTCCCACCACAAGCACACTTTGAAGTGCTTAATGCCCTTGGCTGTGACAGACTCAAAAAAATGCCTCCTGCACCATGGGGAGTAACAGGGAGCCTGTGCTTGCTGGTTCCTTTTTGTTGCAGACGGTGCTTCTCCTTGTGAATAACGTAACTCCCCGGGGGATGTGCATTTGGGTTGTTTCCAGCTTTTTTTTTTTTTTTTCTGAGATAGGGTCTTGCTCTGTCACCCAGGCTGGAGTGCAGTGGCACGATCTTGGCTCACTGCAACCTCCGCCTCCCGGGTTCAAGTGGTTTTCCTGCCTCAGCCTCCCAAGTAGCTGAGATTACAGGCATGAACCACAATGCCTGGCTAATTTTATATATTTTTTGGTAGAGCTGGGGTTTCACCATGTTGGCCAGGCTGATCTCGAACTCCTGACCTCAGGTGATCCACCCACCTTGGCCTCCCAAAGTGCTAGGATTACAGGTGTGAGCCACCATGCCCAGCCTCCAGTTTTGAGCTAATATGAACAAAGTTGCCAGGATCATTCTTCTACAATTTCTCTGTGGACCTGTGTTTTTATTTCTCTTGGATAAAAACAAAGAGTGAGGCTGGGTGCAGTGGGTCACGTCTGTAATCCCAGCACTGTGGAAGGCGGAGGTGGGTGGATCACTTAAAGTCAGGAGTTTGAGACCAGCCTGGCCAACATGGCGAAACCCAGTCTCTACTAAAAATACAAGAATTAGCCAGGCGTGGTAGTGGACACCTGCAGTTCCGGCTACTCAGGAGGCTGAGGCAGGAGAATCCCATGAACCCGGGAGGGGAAGGCTGCAGTGAGCTAAGACCCTGCCACTTCACTCCAGCCTGGGCGACACAGCGAGACTCCATCTCAAAAACAAGAAACAGGCCGGGCGCGGTGGCTCATGCCTGTAATCCCAGCACTTTGGGAGGCTGAGGTGGGCAGATCACAAATTCAAGAGATGGAGACCATCCTGGCTAACATGGTGAAACCCCGTCTCTACTAAAAATGCAAAAATTAGCTGGGGGTGGTGGCACGCACCTGTAATCCCAGGTACTAGGAAGGCTGACGGAGAATGGCATGAACCCGGGAGGCGGAGGTTGCAGTGAGCCAAGGTTGCAGTAAGCCGAGATCGCGCCACTGCACTCCAGCCTGGGCAACAGAGCGAAACTCGATCCCAAAACAAAAACAAAACAAAACAAAAAAAACCCACCTAGGAATGAGTCTGCTGGCCCACAGGGTAATGAATTGTGTGCTGAACTTTCTAAGAGCCTGAGACACAGTTCTCGCGAGGGTGGCACGGTTTTGCAAGGTTTGCAAGGGTTTGCAAGGGTTCCAGCTGCTTCACATCTTCACTCACACCTGACATTGTCGCGTTTTCTTAATTTCAGCCACACTGATGAATGTGTAATGGTTTCTCATGTTTTAATTTGCATTTCCCTGATGACTAATGATAGTGACTGTTCCTGCATCTCCTTTTTTTTTGTTGCCGAGGCTGGAGTGCAATGGCATGATCTCGGCTCACTGCAACCTCTGCCTCCTGGGTTCAAGAGATTCTCCTGCCTCAGCCTCCCAAGTAGCTAGGATTACAGGCACATGCCACCACACCTGGCTAATTTTTAAATTTTTAGTAGAGATAGGTTTCCACCATGTTGGCCTGGCTGGTCTCGAACTCCTGACCTCAAATGATCCACCCGCCTCGGCCTCCCAAAGTGCTGGGATTACAGGCGTGAGCTACCGCGCCCGACCTGCATTTCCTTTTGTGAAACGTTTCACCCTCCACCCAGCTTCTTCTTATGCTATTTCTGTTTGATTATCAACAGGCAGAGTTGTTTTTAAGTTTCAGATAGAAGTCATGTTGTGTGTATGTACTGCTAATACTGCGTCCCCCATTGGTGCCTTTTCATGTTTCTAACAGTGCCCCGTGATGAGCACAAGTGTTTTGTTTAGATAAATTTATTTATCAATTTACCTATTTTTATGCCAGTGTTTTTCTGTGTTCTACCCCAAGGTCCTGCATCCTGCCTAAAAGAATCTTTGTGTACCCCAAGGCCCTGAAGAGATTCAACTTCATAACTGTTTTACAGTTTTTAAGACAGGGTATCGCTCTGTCATTCAGGCTGGAGTGGTACAATCATGGCTCACTGTGACCTCAACCTCCTGACTCGTGGGATCCTCCCATTTCAGCCTCCCCAGAAGCTGGGATTATAGGTGTGGACCACTCACCATGCCTACTCACCAGCTAATTCTTTTTTTTTTAATATTGTTTTTTTGTACAGACGGGGCTTCACTATGCTGTGTGGGCTGGTCTCAAACTTCTGGGCTACAGTGTCCTCCAGCTTTGGCCTCCTAGAGTGTTAGGATTATAGCTATGAGACATCATGCCCAGCCTGCTTCATAGTTTTACCTTTTACCATTAGGCCTATGACCCAACCTGAGCTGATCTGTGTGTCTTGCGTATATACGTCTGTAATCCCAGCACTTTGGGAGGCCGAGGCGGGTGGATCACCTGAGGTCAGGAGTTCGAGACCAGCCTGACCAACATGGTGAAACCCCATCTCTACTAAAAATATAAAAATTAGCCAGGCGTGGTGGTGCATGCCTGTAGTCCCAGGTACTCGGGAGGCTGAGGCAGGAGTATTGCTTGAACCCAGGAGGTGGAGGTTGCAGTAAGTGGAGATCATGCCATTGCACTGCAGCCTGGGTGACAGGGTGAGATTCCGTCTCAAAACAAAACAAAACAACCCACGAGGGCCGGGCGCGGTGGCTCACACCTATAATTCCAGCACTTTGGGAAGCCGAGGTGGGCGGATCACTTGAGGTCAGGAGTTTGAGACCAGCCTGGCCAACATGGAGAAATCCTGTCTCTACTAAAACTAAAAAAATTAGCTGGGTGTGCTGGCAGCCACCTGTAACTCCAGCTACTTAGGAGGCTGAGGCAGGAGAATGGCTTGAACCCGGGAGGGTGGAGGCTGCAGTGAGCTGAGATCACACTACTGCACTCCAGCCTGGGCGACAGAACAAGACTTTGTCTCAAAACAAACAAACAAAAAACCCATGAAAAAATGCCCAACATCACTAATCATCAGAGATGCAAATTAAAACCACAGTGAGATACCATCTTACACCAGTCAGAACTGCCTATTATTAAAGAGTTGGCTGGACATGGCGGCTTACCCCTGCAATCTCAGCACTGAGGCGGGAGGATCGCTTGGGCCCAAGAGTTCAAGACCAGCCTGGGCAACATAGTGAGACCTCATCTCTTCAACAAATTTAAAAAATCAGCCAGGGATGGTGGCACATGCTTGTAGTCCCAGCTGCTCATGAGGCTGAGGCGGGAGGATTGTTTGAGCCTGGGGAGGTCAAGGTGAGACTCACCTCAAGTGCCACTGCACTTCAGCCTGGGTGACAGAGTGAGACCCTGTCTCAAAAAAAAAAGGAGAAAAAAAAAAAGTTCAGGTGCGGTGGCTCACAGCTGTAATCTCAGCACTTTGGGAGCCAAGGCAGGAAGATCACTTGAGCCTAGGAGTTTGAGACCAGCCTGGGCAACATGGCAAGACCACATCTTTTTTTTTTTTTTTTTTGAGATGGAGTCTCGCTCTGTCGCCCAGGCTGGATTGCAGTGGCACAATCTTGGCTCACTGCAACCTACGCTTCCTGGGTCAAGTGATTCTCCTGCCTCAGCCTCCTGAGTAGCTGGGATTACAGGCACTCACCACCATGCCCAGCTAATTTTTGTATTTTTAATAGAAATGGGGTTTCACCATGTTGGCAGGATGGTCTCAATCCCTTGACCTCGTGATCCACCTGCCTCAGCCTCCCAAAATGCTGGGATTACAGGTGTGAGCCACCGGGCCCGGCCAACCCCATCTCTTAAAAAACAAAACAAAACAAAACAAAACAAAAAAAACAAACACCACCAACCAAAAACATTAGTTGGGTGTAGTGGCTCATGTTTATACTCCTAGGTACTCCGAAAGCTGATGCAGGAAGATCGCTTGAGCTCAGGAATTGAAGGCTGCAGTGAGCTATGATCACTCCACTGCACTCCAGCCTAGGCAACAGAGTGAAACCCTGTCTCTGAAAGGGAAACAAAAAAGAAAAAAAAAAAAAAAGACTGGTGTCATTGTTAGAACTGCATCAAAGGGCTGGGTGCAGTGGCTCCCAGGTATAATCTCAGGGCTTTGGGAGCCTGAGGTGCAAGGAATGCTTGAGGCCAAAGTTTGAGACCAGTCTGGGCAACACAGTGAGACCTCATTGATACAAAAATACTAAAAAATTTTGCAGCCATAAAAAGGAATGAAATCATGTCCTTTGCAGCAACGTGGATGCAGTTGAAGGCCATTATTCTAAGCAAATTAATGCAGGAACAGCAAACCAAATACTACATGTTTTCATTTATAAGTGGGAGCTAAACATGGGTACTCACGTCCATAAAGATGGCAATGCCAGGTGTGGTGGTACACATCTGTAATCCCAGCTACTTGGGAGGCTGAGGGAGGGGAATTGCTTCAACCCAGGAGGCAGAGTTTGCAGTGAGCTAAGATTGCGCCACTGCACTCCAGCCTGGGAGACAGATGAGGCTCCAGCTCAAAAAACACACATACAAAAAAGTAACAAAAAAAAAGGGCGGGGGGGGGGGCGGGCTGAAAAACTATTAGGTACTATGTTTAGTACCTGGGTGATGGGATCAATCATACCCCAAACCTCAGCATCAGGCAATATACCCAGGTGACAAACCTGCACATGTACCCTGTGAATCTAAAATAAAAGTTAAAATTATTTTTAAAAAACAAAAACAACAACAAAGCCCCAAGAATTAGCTGGGTGTGGTGTTGCAAGCCTGTGGTCCCAGTTACTCAGTAGGCTGAAGCAGAAAGATCACTTGAGCCTGGAGTTTGAGGCTGCAGTGAGTTATGATTGTGCCACTGCACTCCAGCCTCGGCAATAGAGTGAGACCCTGTCTCTACAAAAATAAAAATAATAAACAAAGAATTGTATGAAAAGAAAACAGCTGGGCGTGGTGGCTCACACCTGTAATCCCAGCACTTTGGGAGGCAGAGGCAAGCGGATCACAAGGTCAGGAGTTCGAGACCAGCCTGGCTAACATGGTGAAACCCCGTCTCTACTAAGAATACAAAAATTATCCAGGCGTGGTGGCGCATGCCTGTAGTCCCAGCTACTCGAGACGCTGAGGCAGGAGAATCGCTTGAACTCAGGAGGTGGAGGTTGCAGTGAGGCAAGATGGTGCCACTGCACTCCAGCCTGGGCGACAAGAGCCAAACTCCTCCATCTCAAAAAAAAAAAAAAAAAAAAAAAGAGAGAGAGAAAATGGTATAAAGGTGTTTGATACATATTTTGAAGGCTGTGTTAATAGAAGGATTCTAGTGTTTGTCCAAGGCTGTAGCTCTCAGGCACTTTGGTGTTCTCAGCTGGATGGACTCAGGGCAGGCACTTGGGCTGCACAGGGCATCACGGTGCGTGAGGAGTCCCTGCAGCAATGCTGACAGAAGGTTCTCACAGGTGGGGAATCGTTCAGGACTTGGTGACTGTGGGTCCGGAAGACACGCGATGCCTGCAGTCCATTCTGTAGTGTCCGCCAGCAAGAACACGGATGCTGTAGGCTTCTCCTCCTTAGAGCTTTAAGCACTAAAGGGAAATTCTCAAGGAGACCAAAAGGTCCCGCGCTTCTGGCGCTTCCATAAAGTTTCTGATTCTCTTAAGACAATGATGTTCAAAGTGCTCCTAGGATGTCTGGAGATTAGTTATCTCTGATGTATAGATTTATAAAATTTACAGGGCTGTGTACCTAAGACATATGGCCTGGACAACATGTATGTTACATCACAGGAAACTGCCACGTGCCTGGCAGGGAGGTCAAGTCTCTACTCGTCGCATTACCCATGGCACCTGCCGGGATGCAGCTGGGTACGGAATCCAAGGCACCACAGGCAGTGGGGAGCTGTGCGGAGTGGGCTGCTCTCCAGCTCCAGCCACGGGGTGCCAGGGCAGGGGGTGGGGGTACTCACTGCACAGCTGCTCGATGGTGGCCCACTGCTCAGACCTCTTCCATGTCTGGGCAAGCTCCTCATTTCTGGTCCGCACGGCCTCCAGCAGCAAGCTGATGCTGTCCTACAAGAAGTCAAAAGAAGATTCCACTTTGCTGTGCCTAAGGTGAGCAGCTTCCTGCTAGAACAGGTTTCTTTTTCCCCAACACCAAGACGTATTTCTGAGAACGTTTTAAAAATCTTAGAGGCTATCACTATAAAATGCAAACTGCCACAACTTACATCTATAAACTCAAGTGCTAAATTGAACTAGCATTTAAATTCTTCCCAAATAGGCCCAAGCGGGCATCTGTGCCTCTGCCTTGCGCTGACGGTGATCAACAGCCCAGAAGATAGGAGCTCATGCCTCTCGTCCTGGAGGCTGGGATGGAGGGCGGAAGTCTTGGCTGTGAGACGTGTCCTCCTCCCTCACATTTCATTCCCCTGCCTCTTTCTCCTCTCCATCGTGTCTGGAAAAATGCACTCTCTATCCTTGCCTTCCGAGTCAAACTGCAGGGGATTAATGCATTAAGAATGGGTGCGGTGGCTCACGCCTGTAATCCCAACACTTTCGGAGGCAGAGGCGGACAGATCACGAGGCCAGGAGTTTGAGAACCAGCCTGGCAAATGTGGCGAAACCCCGTCTCTACTAAAAATATAACAATTAGGCGTGGTTGCGGGCACCTGTAATCCCAGCTACTCGGGAGGCTGAAGCAGGAGAATCGCTTGAACCCAGAAGGCAGAGGTTGCAGTAAGCCAAGATTGCACCAATGCACTCCGGTCTGGGCAACAGAGCGAGAGTCCGTCTTAAAAAAAAATAATTCATATATGAGAAACGGATAAAGCCTTCAGGAGCTCTCAGTACCTCCAGAGAATTTCTTCCAACAGATGACTGCAAAAATAGCGCAGTATACTAGCAAGGTGGCTCTGGTGTAGAGGGAGCCTCACCTTTCACCACCTGTCCAGACAGATGAGCAGCAGCTGAACCTCGGAGCAGGAGGTGCAATTCCCTGGGCTGACTAGGGAAGGCACAGGCAGGGAAGAGGCACGAGGTGCCTGATGTCAAATACCCGAGTGAGTGGTTTTAGACAAAATACAGACACAAAATAAACTAGCAGGATACAAGAACAGCTATAGGCTTCCTGACAGAGAAAGGCCGGGGGAGGAAGAGCCTCTCTATTCTGTCTCCTTCAGGGAAAGGTTCTGAGTCAGTGGCGGAGCAGCTCAGAAAGAATTTGCTCCTTTCTCTTTGGCATTTCCTGTTGGCTTGAACAGTGAAGAAAAAGCCAAAGTTGGACCCCCACACACGGCAAGAACCTCCTGGGGGCTGCTGCCCACTGGCTCCCACTACCCAGAGCAGCCACTTCTGCAAAGCACTCGCCCTCTTCTCCCCCCACGGTGTCTCTTAAAAATGCCAACTGTGCAGCTGTGAGCTTGGGGTCTGGAAGCTGGCCAAGCCTTCTGGGCCAAGGCAATAAAACCAGAGTTGATTTGGGAGGAGGGGAGATATGAGTAAAAAGCAGAGGCTGTGACTCTGAAACTGTTAGAACAGGAATTTTTTAAACTGTCTAACTCTAATGCTGGAGGCAGAGCTAAATCACCTCTGCTTCCCATTTGATTGTAACAGATGAAACCGTACTTCCTCACAGAGGTACACTCAATGAAAACGCTAAAGGTGAAAAAATTCATCTTTCTATCAACAAGCTTCTTGTGAAAAGCTGCTGGCTACACTCTGCCCACAGGACAAATGAGGGGGACAACCTGTGACCCCAAGCTTTGACCCAGTTTCCCAATCATGCTCTGGTCTGGGAGGAAAGAAAGCAAGACACAGGCATCTCTTTGCGGGCAAAGCCCACTTGCTCAAGCGGACACCACACTTGGACACGCACCTGCAGAGGCATAACTTCATTGGTGACCAGGAACAGCAAGAGGTGGAAATCTGAGATGGTATCCAAGAACACAGATGAGGTATTCTGGGACAAATAGGTGGCCAAGCTATGGAAGTCCTAGAGGAATGGGAATAAACATGAATGTTCCATACAGTTCCCCAGTGCCAGACCCCGAAACAGAGCCGTTTCCTACTAAGACACAACTCAATACACTGAATGCTGAGAGACACCTCTCCCTCTGCCTCTGCAACCACGAACAGGGTCCAAGAAAGAGGAGCAGGCAGCTGCAAAGCAAGCTCTTGCCATCTTCTCCAAAGAAGATGCTCTCAGCACACCTGACTACCCAGATGTGCAAGGAGACATGCTTATAAAGCTAACTCAGACTGGCCAGGTGTGGAGGCTAACACTGTAATTCCAGCACTTTAGGAGGCCGAGGCAGGAAGGTGGTCAGGAGTTCGAGACCAGTCTGGCCAACATGGTGAAACCCCATCTCTACTAAAAATACAAAAAAAATCAGCCAGGCTTGGTGGCGTGCACCTATAATCCCAGCTACTCGGGAGGCTGAAGCAGAAGAATCGCTTGAACCCAGGAGGTGGAGGTTGTAGTGAGCCAAGATCGCACCACTGCACTCCAGCCTGGGTGACAGAGTAAGACTCTGTCTCCAAAAAAAAAAAAAAAAAAGCTGACTCAGACAGACACACAAAGAGATGGAAATGCGCCCTGGTCCCCAGGTGGAGAGTGGGCTGTGGGAGGGGCCTGGCGCCCCCTTCAGGGCAGGGAGACACGTCTGGCTTTTCCTGTCGAGCTGTATTCTCCATCTAGAGCGGCAAGAGGGAGGAATGTGCAGGGCAGCCGTGATGCAGCACAGACATCTTCAGCAGAACCAAACACAGAGCTTCAAGAGTGCACCCCAATAACTGGCTTTGCACCTCTGTGAGCACCCCAAATCCCCTGGGCAGATGGGCACTGAGGGGATCAAAGCATAGAAGAAGCTTTGTCAGCCACTGAAGAAAACCTCATTATAGACATTCTTTGACCACCTTCTGAAATGTCTGTTAGCAAGTTATGATTTAAGAACAACCGTGTGTAAACAGCCTGTCTACACAGTATGCAGAAGGCGTGACAGCAAATCGGACCTGGCCTGATCTGCCAGTGAGAGCAGAGGCCAGCACGGGAGCCACGCTAAGCAGATCAACACTACACACGGGAAAGCCGAGGCCAGGCCGAGAGGGGCCACACAGCCCCAAGGTGCCTGAGAAGGGCAGCAGGTGACCAGGCAGGGGCCAGGCCAAACCAACAGTGACGAGGCTGCTGGCAGAAGACACAAAGCAACACATTTGGGAAAATTACGAGGTCCACTGAAGATGTGGCCAGTCTGAGGACGTCAGGGGATGAGGCTTTGTGGCCGTCCATCACCCAGCCATGGGAAGGGCGTCCACGTGACCAACAGTGCCCCACAGTAGGCCCTAGCTGGCCTGTCACAAGAATGAATCGGGAGCGTTTGAAAGCTTGATGTTTTCTAGAAAAACAATACTGACACTAGATAAACAATCAGCAGTTACCCTAAATTATGTTTCTAAAGACAAAGAGCTCACCTGTGTCTCACCCAATACATCCCGGTTTTCAATAGGAAATGGATTTTGCGAAATAGAAAAAGTGTAAACTGGATCCTTGGGGAAAGTTGTTGTGATCTAATGAAGAAAAACACAAACCCATGATAAATACGGCTGAAAATGGTGTGGCCGACTCCCAGCCAGCCCAGAGCATCTCCCAGAGCCCGAATTAACGACTCCCAGCAATTCTGAGAATGTTCTACAAGCTCTCCATCAAAGGGAACCATTATCTATTAGTGTCATCTCTAAACGAACACCTGGAAACTCCACCATCTTGGAGGCAAACTACACCATATCTGGGCAGCCTCTGGCCTGTGTACCGGCCTCGACATCGGACAAAAAGGGCACTGGGACTCCCCTCGTGGCACAGCTTCCCTTCAGAGTCACACAGGTTCTCTCCCTCTGCTATGGAGGAACTAAAGGCTGGTTTGACGCCTTGTCCAGGTGACAAGAAAGGAATGGAAGGGGCCAGGAGGCCGTCTCAGGAGCTGACTTTGCTCAAGAGAAATTCGTGTCATTGGATTTGGAGGGCAAATGAGGAATCAGCCAGCTTTCAAGAAACAAAGCACCCTCCAGCAGCTTGCTAAGCCCCTTCTGAATGCTGGGAGCCACTCCATGGAGCTGTGGGCTTTTCCAAGCAGCAGTGAATGTAAGGCCCTTGAGGAACACAGGGTTCAGCTCTTCTCTCTCCCTCAGAGCTGATACCCAAAGGCCAGCTAAGTCCTTCAGTCCTTCACTGGCTCAGACAGGCCTTAATGACAACAGAGGGCACTTTGCACCTAAGATATAATCAATAGATGCTACAGAGACAGTGGTAAATGTGCAAGAATCAATAGAAATACAACTTTTATTCTTCGTGACAGACACCCCTCCCCAAAGAAGCACTGAGTTGAGTTGATGCTGCTTTTCTCTGCAACACAACAGCAGCAGCAGAGGTCACACCTCTTTCAGATTTAGGGGAACTATTCTGGTTCCTTTGGGACTATTTCTAAAGAATGAGTGTGGTTCTGGTCTGTTTTCTGCATCAGCAAAGGCAGTGAGTCGTTGAGCTGGCTGGCCCAGGATTTGCTGTGCCAGCGCCAGCCGCTCTGGAAGGACAGCTAAGCCACCGGCAGCATCTCTGGCCTGAGCTGGCCCTTCATGGGCAAGCGGCGGGTCATGAAGACTCGGGCCGCAGTGCCACGTGGCGGCTACATGGCCTCGTCAGTTAGGGATCCTGGGCCTCACTTGACTCTTCCTCAGGATGAAGATGATTGGAGTACTCGCCTCCTGGGTGCCCGGCACGGGGCTGGTACACATAGTGTTGGTACACACAGTGCTGGGTCCCAGCTGAAGACAGGAGAGGTGCTGACCTCCTGCAGAGACAAAAGCCTGGCCCGCTCAGGCACGTCCTTTGGGAAGGCCTAGAAATGGAGAGGGCAGCACCCCCAGAACATGTGCTAGTGAGCGAGCTAGTGGGACTGACGGGTGGCGGGGGGTCTTGCAGACCTTGTAACTGGCCCTTGGAGGGGAACAGAACCAAAGTCCACACAGCCCATCCCAGATGTCCCAAGGCAGGGCATCAGTTCCCATCTTACACTGAAGCCATTTCCCTACCCTACCCATCGTCTATCAGCCAGATGATGCCCCCAGAACCCACAAAGAAACCCCAGTAACACTGGCTGGTGTCTTTTCCTGCCTGCTCAGCCATCCCATCCCAAGGTTTAAGAACCTTGGCCCAGGCCAGCGCCTGTGGCCCAGGGCTGGGCATGGAGCTTGACACACCTCTCTGGGCACCTGCTCTCAAGGACTCCCCATGCCTCACTTCCACAAGGTCAAGGAGCTCCGGCATCACAGAGCAGAATGCTCTCCCACAAACAAGTACTTCTGAAAAACTGCACTAAGGCAAAAACTTAACTTCTTTTATAAAACAAGAGGAAAGGGGTGGGGAGGCTGCTCGGGGTAGAAGACCTGAGAAAGCTGGTTTTACATCATGCCGGCTCCTCCTGGGTGTATGCTCCATCAATCTGTTTTCATCTTAATTACACCCTAGGTAGTCTAAAAACCAGATGCCTTCACGGCCTAGGTAATAACTATGTTCTCGGGAGCTGTCAGTTGGAATGGTGCATCAATGGGCTTGGCTCGTGGGGATCTGCTGCTCCGAATGCAATGATATTTTACTGCCTGAATCACATGCCCATCCGAGTTCAAATGCAGCCTGAATAGATCCTGGCGTGGCAGCGCCATAGGAAATGAGCCGCCTCCCGTCCGCTTTGGA
Source organism: Pongo abelii (assembly GCF_028885655.2). NCBI lineage: Eukaryota > Metazoa > Chordata > Mammalia > Primates > Hominidae > Pongo > Pongo abelii. Next base: position 97,046,017 of record NC_072004.2, read on the forward strand.
CAGAGCTCTGGTGGGGCTGATGCACTGGCTTCTGCAAAGGCTCATCCTGACATCCTTGCTGCCCTGTGGCCAATGGTACAGCCATGTCTCCATGACCATAAAATGCCTCCAAAAAGGAGCCGAGACACAGGGAAGATGTGGAAGAGCCAGAGGCCTTTGTGGCTCCTGGAGTTCCACCCAGGAAACCACGCTGAGCCCTCACTCAAGAACACTGAGTCACAGGTGTGTCCCCTGGGAACCACCCTGGACAGAGTGACCCAGACACACTGTGGGCTGTGGCAGCTGTGCTGGGGCTAGAGCAAGCACCTGCACGTGCAGGACAGCTGACAGCCACACACCAAGCACAGCACATCTGGACAAGACTGCTTGATGCTCTGGTGACTGGAGACCCGAGCAATGGGGGTTCACTGCCTTCCAGAGGCTGCCTAGTCTGGGGTGGGTGGTCCTTTGTACTTTAGTATGGGGACAGTTAACCCCTAGGTTGACGTCAAGGAAATAAAAACCTGAGACTAAAACAAAAAGCCCTTAAAACTGTGAGCATTTCAGCAACACCGCACGCTCAGTGATTCTACAACCACCTCCTGGGTGCCCGTTCTGGGGTAGGCACTGCACAAGGCAGAGGGTGCCTTAAATTGCAGCCTCCTGCCTTGAGCAGCCACCACCCAGCAGTCCCACCTACAAGGTGCCCGATGGGTCCACCTGCCCAAGCTGTGCATGCGGGGCACTTACGTCTATGATGAGATACTCCACAGGCAGGGGCCGGGCCAGCTGGGTGATCTCGTTGCCAAACTTGTCTACGTCCTGCAATAGTCAGAGGAGAACAGCGGTAAGCAAAGACGATCAGTGGAAATGATTTTCCTTTCACATGCTTGTCTCACCTTTTATTTAATTAATTAATTAATTAATTTATTTTTTAAGACAGAGTCTTGCACTGTTGCCCCGTCTGGAATGCAGTGGCGTGATCTCCGCTCACTGCAAGCTTCGCCTCCCAGGTTCATGCCATTCTCCTGCCTCAGCCTCCCGAGTAGCTGGGACTACAGGTGCCTGCCACCATGCCTGGCTAATTTTTTTGTATTTTTTAGTAGAGACAGGGTTTCACTATGTTTGCCAGGATGGTCTCGATCTCCTAACCTCGTGATCTGCCCGTCTCAGCCACCCAAAGTGCTGGGATTACAGGCGTGAGCCACCGCGCCCGGCCTTCACTTTTTAAATTACTTCACATCTTATTGAAGTGTATGGATAGCAGAAAGGAAAACGTGCATATTTTTGCAGTGAAACCACCTTCCACCATTTCTTGGAGCTCGTTATAACCACAGCCAGAGAAAGCAGTCGTGCTCTCGGGCACTGGGACTCCCCACTGGGAGAGCACATCAAATGCCTCCCCTCCACCCATGGCGCTTGGCCTGGCACTCAGGCGTGATCTGCGACAGGCAGAAGGGTCCGCGTTCCCCTTGGGCTGGACCTGTGCCCTGTCTATCCTCCAAAAGCACATGAAGCCTCACAGTCTGAATGCTAACTCTTAGAATCTTACACCTCTGAAAACCCAACTTTCCAGAAACCGAGTACTTGGACATTAATAAAATAAAGGCATGCACAAATGAGCACACACACAAATACGAAGACACGGGAACCCCACACCAATCTGTCAAAGTCTCAACTTGTTTTGCTTTGTCAGATGTATGGAACATAAAGTTTAATTATGGGGAAAAACGGCCAGCATATGTTCATTAATCATAAAATGACAATTAGATCTGATTTATGTCAAACATGCTGAGTTCAAACAGAGCTCCAGAAATAAATTCATAAGAACCAAAGCTTTTCATTAAAGATTCTGCAAGAGGGGGTCATATTTTCTATCTAAATCATCACTTAACATTATATAAATCATTCACTGTCATACATAAATTATACATCCATAATTTCCAATTATAGGGCCTTACACAAAAGTTTACGTTTATTGGAGCTCTCAGACCCGAAATGATTGCCAAGCAAATCTCCCCGAGGTGTGCAGGGTGACCGGAGGCCACCCCCAGCACAACCACACCTTCCTGGGGACGTCAGGGAGCCCCGCTGTCTTCTGAGACAATCATCACAAGCTGTTCCCAAGTCAAACCAAGTCTATTGTACTAATGAGAAGACCCAGGCCCCATTTGGCCCTTGGCCCTGTTCCTTGTTTGAAAATTTCTGGCTGGTCTGAAGGTGGTGAGTTACCTCAGTTGATTGTTAACAGTCAGTTACAGATCCAACTCCTTGTTCTACTCCCTCCCGCTTCCTCAGTATTGTACTTGACTAGTCTTAAAAAATAATAAAAAATTTTTTAATTCAATTTCTGGCCTGAAATGTGTCTCAGTTCTCCATACCCTCACACCTTTTCTCTACTCACAGCTAGAGAGCTGCCAACAAGAACTTGCCTCTACCCTCCCAGGGAAAAATGGTCCAAATAGATCCCACCAATGTTTCCAGGGCAGGAGAACGAACCTGGACTCGATTCCCATTTCACGTATTGCTCCCCGCCCCATCAAAGGCCACATTCCTGCAAATACACAGCTCTGCTCTGTTTGCCTTCCTTGGACACTGAAATGACTTTCCACCGACTCGGGTGAGGGTCGTGTGTCCTCCTTCCACGTGACGAGTGGCTGCCACTCAGGACGGGCTTATGCATTCTGCGCTCTGCTGGCTGTGATGGGGGCACTAAAGACACGGGGCCTACTGCATGGGGTCCTGGGGCCCCAGAAGAGGTGGTTTCTCAATGGAGATTTGGTAGGAGGCAAAAATCAAATCCAATCAAACTAAACCACCATTTCCAAAAATACCCACTTGCCCCTACAAGAAATAACCTGCAACAACTCACACATAATTAGCCCATCTGGAATTCATCTTCAAATCTAATTAAGCTCTAATATGCAGAAACATTTTTCCAGCACCTGTTCACTTTAATCTCCCCCTCTAGGGATTTTTCTTGTGAAATGCCCCTCTCTCTTTTTCTGTGTCATGCTATTCTCTTTCAAACTTAACTACCCAACTGCACCTTTTCCAGTCCCCAAGAAAATAAAGGTGTTGTATCTCCCTTTCCTCCCTGGGGAAACAGGTCACTTCTACCTCTCCCCCAAGCCTTCACTCAGATGTTTTCGCCAGCCAATCCCTAGGCCTACACACCATTTTAAAAGGCAATTACTTTTTATGGGCCTTAGCAAATGTCAGTTGGAATGCGCTGGGAGGAGGATGTCTTAATTCTAAGTTTGGCAGCCTTTAAAGTGTCAGCAGCTTTATCTCCACCTGGAGCGAGGCACCAGGAGGTCAGAGGTTGTGGCCCCAATGCCTCGCCACCCGCCAGAGGCCACTTCTGGAAGCAGTGGCGCCAAGGTCTTGACACCAAAAGAAATCCAGGGATCGATGTCTCTGTTAGCTCAAAAGCATTGGGGATGCCCAGGGCACAGTGGCTCATGCCTGTAATCCCAGCGCTTTGGGAGGCCGAGGTGGGCAGATGGCTTGAGGTCAGGAGTTTGAGACCAGACTGGACAACATGGCGAAACTCCGTCTCTACAAGACTGTCTCAAAACAAACAAACACACATACACAAACACAAAAGCATGTGGGCTTTGTGCCAGGACAACAGTGAATTCCATTGATTGAATGGCATCAACCCTGCTTTAGAAAAGGTAAATGAAATCCTGAATGTGTTGCTTTTCTAAGAACTGGCAAGAAGGGGCAGAAATGACACCAGGATCTGAGCCGCCACAGGATAACTCAGAAAAACCAAAGCTTTCAGACACTCGGTTTCTCTTTTTTTTTGAGATGGAGTCTCGCTCTGTTGCCCGGGCTGGAGTGCAGTGGCGCAGTCTCGGCTCACTGCAAGCTCCGCCTCCCGGGTTCAAGCCATTCTCCTGCCTCAGCCTCCCGAGTAGCTGGGACTACAGGTGCCTGCCACCACGCCTGGCTAATTTTTTTCTACTTTTTAGTAGAGACGGGGTTTCACCGTGTTAGCCAGGATGGTCTCGATCTCCTGACCTCATGATCCACCTGCCTTGGCCTCCCAAAGTGTTGGGATTACAGGCGTGAGCCACAGCGCCCGGCTGACATTTGGTTTCTTAAAAGCACCACTTAGAGAACAGTCCAGTCCGTGTGCAATGACTGGACGCACACAGAACTGGCAGCTGGCATTTCTCAGGGGCCAGCTGTGTGCACAGAGCCACTTCGTCCTCACAACCACACTGGTCACAGGCACTACTGCTGTCCAAGACAGGAAGGGTTACAAAGATGAATGAACCTCCTAAAGCGATCGGCAAGGACAGCTGGACAGCCGTGTAGAGACTGGGCCCCCCACACCATGTGCGCACGCTCCCCGCCTCCCAAGTCAGTGCCAGTGCTGCAGGGCCAGGGCACACGCAGGCCTCTCTCCTGCCTTTGGTAACCTTGAAGTTGAGGCTCGGACCCCAACAGCCGTCTCATACTGAGTAAGACTCTCCCACCTCCACCGCAAGGGAAGATGCAAAATTTTCTCTTAGACTAGGAATATGCTATAATAAGTGATTCAGAATCTCTTCTCTCAATGGCAGTTTCTTGATTAATTGATGAACTGGCCTGAATAATGCTGGAAGCAAACACAATCTCTTATGAGTGAAAAGGATTATTTTAAAAAGTTGCGTGCTGCTGGGTCTTGTCCCAACAAATACGAAAGTGGGTTACAGGGTTATAGCAAACAGAGCAGTTTGGTAACAACAAAGAATAGTTTGCAGGTAAGTGGCACAGAGGACGATGACCAGAAGTAAGACATGAGGAGACACAGATACCTTGGTTTACAATGAACAGTGGGACCAGGTCAACCAGGCAAACATCTAAAGAAGGACAAAAGCTAGATTCCTACCTGTACCAGTATCATGCATAAATGGATTATGGATCTCAAAGTAAAATTAAATCCTAAAAGCACGGAAAGAGTATGTAGGTAGATGCATAGTTCTGGGGGAAAGAATTACAGTTGGCAGTTGGCCGTTGCACAACGCAGGTTTGAACTGAGCAGGTCCACCTATAGGCAGACTTTTTTCAACCAAACACAGATTGAAAATACAGTATTCGAGGGCTGGGAAACTAATGTATACGGAGGTCTAACTTTACATATAAGCAGGTTGGAAGGGTCCACTTTGGGGCGTTGAGTGCATGTGGATGGAAGGGTCCACTTTGGGGCGTGAGTGCATGTGGACTTGAGTATATACGGAGGTCCTGGAACCAATCCACTGTGTCAACTGAGGGACAACTGTACTTCCAAAGTATGATGACAAAGGCAGAAATTACAAGAAAAAGAGTTAAGGTATCTTTGAAATCAGAAAATATTTCAGCTTCTTTGTATAAAAGACAAAGAATGAAAACCTGGCGTGTGTTTGCAACACACGACAAAGGGTTAATATACAAAGACCTCACAAATGAATGCCAAAAATGATGAATCACTTTACAAATACTTAAGTGCACACAGAGGCTACTCACAAAGAAAACAGTCAGTAAACACAGGAGACTCCCTGTGGTGAAAGCAGCACAGAGAGCGGGGTCCTGGGCCGTCCTGGTCCTTGCCAGCATCACGGGTGCGAGGGCAAGGCTGGTCTGCAGCACCACCTGCAAATGTCCACCCTGCCACATTCCCAGAGGAAACGTGGGAGGACACATAGACCCTTCGAGTACACAGTAATCTTCAACAACATAATCCTAGTTCTGGGAATTCATCCCAAGCAATTTAAAGTATGCACTAAGAATGAGTTACAGGGTCCACCAAGTGCTGTTCACAGTGCCAGATGCCAACAAACCCCACGGCCTGCTGAGTAAGCAATGCCTGGCTGCAGCAAGGGGCAGTGGGTTCCTCAGAGATGCCCTCTGGCCCCTCCACAGCCGGCTCCTCGAAGGAACGCTGTTCCCTTGTTGCTCCTATGCCCCCTCAGCTCCCCACGGCGCTCTGACCCGCCCCACCCCATCACTGCGTAGTCCTCGCCAGACTGCCTGTCCGCACAGCTCTCCAGACAGAGGACCCCAGCACTGTCCCTTGGCACCAGTACATCACCCTCCCACCTCTCCTAGACCCTTCTCCTTGACCTCTTTAGAGCAGCCATCCTTGGAGTTGCTCAACGTCCTCTTCTTTTCTCCCTCTGAACCACAGCCTGGCTCATCTACTTCCAGGTTAGCTCAACGCCCTTTTCTTTTCTCCCTCTGAACCACAGCTTGGCTCATCTACTTCCGGGTTAGCTCAATGCCCTCTTCTCTTCTCCCTCTGAACCACGGCCTGGCTCGTCTACTTCCGGGTTAATTTAGGCTTTCTCCACAGATAGTCTGTAAAGGGCATTATTGGCCTGTGTCTCTTGCCTGAGCTTCCAGATCTGAGTCCTGGCAACCATCTGTCCTGCTCCATCTTCAAACTCCGTGTGCTGGCACCTGGACTCACCATCCTCCCACACAGACCCATGGCTCTACTATGGCACCAGTGCCAACCCTGCTCCCCAAAACCAGGAACCTGGCTTGAGCCTGTGGCTCCTCTCTGCACGCCTGCCAGGCCTCCGAAGCTCTCAGTCCCAGCACACCGTCCTTGTCCCCAAGGCCACAGGGAACTGACATGTGGCCTGGATTGCCAACACCACCAGCTTCTCACTGGGCTCCCCAACTGCAAACCATTCCCCACACTGCAGCCCAGGATGGGTCTTCTACAGTGGGGACCTCCCCTGCCCACTCCATCCGCTGTCAGCACCTGTCCACTGCCTCTCCGACCTGGATTTCAGCCCCACTCCTCTAAACTTGCTGCCTTCTCCTGACTCAGGCTACTGGCATCCAATGCCTGGATTGTTGCAAAAGATTCCTGCCTCCAGACTACCCCTCCTGACACTTCCAGCAGGAACATTCCAGAACTCACTTTCCATAACTCTTTCCATGGCCTCCCACTGTCCACCACAAGCCACTCCAGCTAGACTGGCCCCCCCAGGTGCATGCTGTGCTCTCCAGGTACATGGCTTCAGCAGATTCCACTCCACGTGGCTTCCTCTCACACATTCCAGTCTCAGCACTGTGAATGGCCACCTCGGCGCGCCCTGCTCCCCAACAGGACACCTCCACAGTTTCCAACAAGAGGGACCATGAGGGACCTGCTCACCATGGCGCCCCAGGCCCTAGGCCTAACATCTGACCCACGGGAAGCTCTCAACAGATAAACGGTGCGACTGGTCCGTTTTCTCACTGCTATAATGAACTGCCCAAGACTGGGTAATTTATAAGAGGTTTAACTGACTCATAGTTCAGCACGGCCAGGGAGACCTCAGGAAACTTACAATCATGACAGGAGGGGAAGGGGAAGCAACGCACCTTCTTCACAAGGTGGCAGGAAAGAGAAGTGCCGAGCAAAGGGGGAAGAGCCCCTTATAAATCCAACAGATCTTGTGAGAATGCACTCACAAGATTCAATTATCTCCACCTCATCTCTCCTTGACACCTGGGGATTGTAAGTCCAGATGAGGTGCGGGTGTGGACACAAAGCCTATCCATATCACAAAGGGTGCTAGGGGGCGTCCGTTTTCTTCTTACCAATCTACAGTATTTAATTTTTTCATAATAAACATACATTTCATTTCATATTTAAAATGTTCCATATTTATTTATTTAGAGACAGGGTCTCACTATGTTGCCCAGGCAGGAGTGCAGTGGTGCAATCAAAGCTCACTGCAGCCTCGAACTCCTGGGCTCAAGCGATCCTCCTGCCTCAGCCTCCTGAGTAGCTGGGGCCACAGGTGCACACAGCATAGACGGCACGCATTATTGTTTAGCGTGGTGGCTCACGCCTGTAGTTCTAGCACTTTGGGAGGCAAGGCAGGTGGATTACTTGAGGTCAAGAGTTTGAGACCAGCCTGGCCAACATGGCAAAACCCCTCTCTACTAAAAATACAAAAAAGAAATTAGCTGGGCGTGGTGGTGGGCGCCTGTAATCCCAACTACCTGGGAAGCTGTGGCAGGAGAACTGCTTGAACCAGGGAGGCGGAGATTGCAGTGAGCCAAGATCGTGCCATTGCACATCAGCCTAGGTGACAGAGCGAGACTCCATCTCAAAAATAAATAAAGAGACTTTGAGCTGTCTGATGCATGTGGATCTTTAGATTTGAGACCCTCCTGCTGCCAGCCTCTCCCTCCTGCCTGGACAACACCCCCTTCACAAGTTCCTGGTCTAAAAGGTGGTCTCCACTCCAGCCTCCCCATTCAGCTGACCCTGTGGCTTCCTGTGAGCAAGCTGATCCCCAAACCTTCTGCATCCCATCGCTCCTGCCAGCTCCACCCACCTCTGCCTCCCATCCTCATTGTACTGACCTGTCTCCAGATGCCCCAAAGCTGTCCCTGACACACACAGACCATGCCCCTTCCTGTGTGCCAATTAGCTCCTCTGCTGGACACCAGGAAGCAGTACACGCCCATGCCAGTATTTCCCTTACGTTAATAAAAACCCAAACAAGAAAACTTCTCAATCCCACTTCCCACACTGGTGACTGTCCTTTGCTCTCCCTTGCAGTGAAACCCCCCGAAAGAGTTATGCAGCTTGCTGATGTGAGCTCACCCCCACTTCTCTGTGAGCTCACCCCCCATTCTCCTCTATGCGCTCACTCTCAGCAGCCACTCATCTACTACTCAGCCAGGCTCATCAAAGCTCCCAACACCCCTGAGCTGCTGAAGGCAAAGCCTCCTCTCCTGACTCACCAGGGAGCTCCTTTCTTGCCTGCCTTCCAGGGCGCTATGCTCCTGTCCCTCCTCCCCAGCTCCTGCCTCCCGGTGCTCTCTACCTCATTCCCCTAAGGAGGGGTTCTCCTCAGCCATCCCCTCCAGGATGGACAACTCGGCCTCTCACCAGGCCTCAAGCATCACCCCAACACCATCTGTACCATGAGCCTCTCCCGAGCGATACGCTCACCCCGGGTGGTGCCCCTGCACTAGCACATCACCGACAGATCCCCAGCCTTTCAGCCTGGCCTGGACACCCTGGAGTCTGCCTGCCTCTTCTCTCGATTACATCACACACTCAACCCCCTCACTACTGTACAGCCATCTCTACTCTCTACCCTAGTCTCCTTTTCCAGCTCCGAGCCCAGCAGCCACAGTGATCGTCTCACAGCCCCAGCATAGCCATCTCCCTTCAGCACCTTTCAGAAGCCCCCATCTCACTTCCAACCATAGATTCAGCTTCCAGGGGCCCCTCCCACCTCTACCCCAGCAGGCCACCCTGCTTATCACTCTCTGCGCAGGGAACAGGCTGCTGCCTCTGTCTAAACAATCTCCTCCAGACATCCCCAGAGCTGCTCTGTCAATAGACACCTTCTCTTCCCTCTCAGGACTCGACCCACCAGGGCACTCCAAGCTTCTCTACCCGTTCCGCTGTGGTGGCCCCCCTCCCCTGCTGCAGCAGTCTCCCCGATGCAGGGAGCCCTACTCCATTCTCCATGAACTCCAGGGCCTAGCAATTCACAGGTGTTCTCTAAACATGAGAGAATAGATGCTGTAAGAGCATCGCACAGTGAATCAGGTCAGTGCTACCAAGGGCTTGGCCACCCAAACACAATAGCTCTCGCTCCCCGCTCAGCTCCGAAAGGCCCAGGGCCAGCCTCCCACGCCCAGAGCTGGGCGCCTGGGAGAGACACGGCATGGAAGTACAAAATCTCCAGCAGCCCTGGGCCAGCCCACCCATGGACTTACGCCCATCAGACTATTTCCTCATGGCTGAAGGAGAAGAAAATAGAGATTTTAAAACACAGTAAGGCTGGAAGCAGTGGCTCACACCTTAATCCCAGAACTTTGGGAGGCCAAGGCGGGTGGATGACCTGAGGTCAGGAGTTTGAGACCAGCCTGGCCAACATGGTGAAACACTGTCGCTACTAAAAATACAAAAAAATTAGCCAGGCATGGTGGCGGGTGCCTGTAATCCCAGCTACTTGGGAGGCTGAGGCAGGATTGCTTGAACCTGGGAGGCGGAGGTTGTAGTGAGCTGAGATTGGGCCACTGCATTCCAGCCTGGGCAACAGAGCCAGACTCCATCTAAAAAAAAAAAAAAGTCAGTTAATAAAATCACTATGTCACAAAAGAACTGGAAGCCAGCCCCTTGTCAAAATGCCTAATTGTTACTTGTCCTCAAGAGGCTCCCTCAAACCCAATCAACCAATTCTCCCTGCCCCAGAGGAATAAGCCCTGTAGATGCCCAGACTCTTGGCATAAGTGCAGGCAGTGAGGAGACAACTGGCTCCAGCCAGAGGGGCGCCAGTCCTCCAGAGCACCAAGGCCACCTCTCTCCTCACTCCCCCACACAATTACAGAAATCAGCCAGTGAAGGCAGTCCATGGGAACCGTATACTCCCGGGCGCCAGCCAGCAAGGTGGTAAGGGCACAGCTACAAAGCCAAGTCAGATTCCAGACACTAGAGCCACTGTCCCATGTCCACAGGAGTGGGAATAAAAGGACTGGAGGCTGTGTGATCTCTGTGGCAGAAGGGTCGTAGCCTGCCACATCCTCACACATCACACAGGCGCAGGAAAGAGCATTCCTGAAAGCAGAGGCGCGGGAATAACTTAGACCTTCTGGGCAGAGCTAGTAGCCTCGCTACGCCCTGGATGGAGTCCCAGACCATCTCAAAATGTCTTTGGGACGTGCTGACAGCAGAGACATGCTTCCACGGTGGACCCACCACACCCTGGTGTCAGACAGGGAACATGAGGAGGGCTCCTCTGTACCAAAGAACACCTGAGGGGCCCAGACACCACAGTGAATCACCAGAAAACATGGAGCATAGACGGAGCCAGTCGGGAGACTTACTTGGGGAACATTTCCAGAGAACTTATGATTCTAGGAGCCCAAGCTGAGGCTCAGAGGTTGTCCCGCAGGCTGCAGCAGCACAACCAGGAGGGCCAAGAGTTAAGCCAGCTGTGGCGTGATGGGCATGAAAGGGCAAGCTGAAGATGCCTGCACGTCACATCCATACCAGGAGGTTTTCAGCTCTGATGCACGATGAGGGGCATGGGCCTGAGTTTCACCTTCAGTGGGAAGCAGCTGAACACCTAAGCATCTAACGGTGTTCTGTGTGCGTATGTATGTCTGCATGTTTTTGGAGGAGTCTTGTTCTGTCACCCAGGCTGGAGTACAGTGGTACAGTCATAGCTCACTGCAGCCGTGAACTCCTGGGCTAAAGAGATCCTTCTGACTCAGCCTCCTGAGTAGCTGGGACCACAGGCTCATGCCACAGTACTCGACTAATTTTATTTTTATTATTATTTTTTTTTTGCAGAAATGAGGTCTTGCTATGTTGCACAGACCGGCCTCGACTTCCTGAGCTCCAGCAATTCTCCCACCCTGGCCTCCCAAAGTGCTGGGATTACAAGTGTCACCACACCCAGTCCATGCTGGGATTACAAGTGCCACCGCACCCAGTCCATGCTGGGATTACAAGTGCCACCGCACCCAGTCCATGCTGGGATTACAAGTGCCACCGCACCCAGTCCATGCTGGGATTACAAGTGCCACCGCACCCAGTCCATGCTGGGATTACAAGTGCCACCGCACCCAGTCCATGCTGGGATTACAAGTGCCACCGCACCCAGTCCATGCTGGGATTACAAGTGCCACCGCACCCAGTCCATGCTGGGATTACAAGTGCCACCGCACCCAGTCCATGCTGGGATTACAAGTGCCACCGCACCCAGTCCATGCTGGGATTACAAGTGCCACCGCACCCAGTCCATGCTGGGATTACAAGTGCCACCGCACCCAGTCCATGCTGGGATTACAAGTGCCACCGCACCCAGTCCATGCTGGGATTACAAGTGCCACCGCACCCAGTCCATGCTGGGATTACAAGTGCCACCGCACCCAGTCCATGATGGGATTACAAGTGCCACCGCACCCAGTCTATGCTGGGATTACAAGTGCCACCGCACCCAGTCTATGCTGGGATTACAAGTGCCACCGCACCCAGTCTATGCTGGGATTACGAGTGTGAGCCACCGCACCTAGTCTATGCTGGGATTACGAGTGTGAGCCACCGCACCTAGTCTATCAGTATTCTTTTTAAAGGAAAAGACAGGAGACAGTCAAGGGCCTCCTGGCTGTACAACAGTCTATGAGTGTGAGTCTTGTCCCTGTGTGATGGGCAGGAGGTCCCAGCCTGCCCAAACAAAACCCCCACCAGCTGGGTTCTGGGGCTGCACATAAGGCTCCACAGCTGCAGGCTCTTGAGGCTGATGGGCAGTGAGCCACAGCCAGCCTCCTGATTTGAAGAAACACACAAAAACCCAAGGAGCCTCTCAGCCAGGGCCAGGCCTCCTCCCTGCGGCGCTGCCCCTGCACATTCATGACTGAGCGCCCATGTGCGCCAGCACAGCAGCTACTGCCACATGACGCAGAGTGCATGTGACATACCCATGTGCATTCGTGGCTGGAAAGTTATTTTAAACTCTTCTTCCTAATTATCAAGAGAGATGTTAGTACGACTTTTTAGAGAGCAACTTGGAAATATCTATCAAAACTCAAAAAACCTTCCTCCCCAGCAATTCTATTTTGAAGATATACAAAGATGTCACATGAGGATGTACAGGGTGTTAAATGTGGCACTTTCTGTAACAACGAGGAAGAACCAAAGGCCATCAACACAAAACCAATTAAATACATTCTGATTTGGCCATACAGTCAATAAATGCACTCATTTATTCTCCATAATTACAAGTCTTTGTTTTTTTTTTTTTGAGATGGAGTCTCGCTCTGTCGCCCAGGCTGGAGTGCAGTGGCACGATCTCGGCTCACTGCAAGCTCCGCCTCCCAGGTTCATGCCATTCTCCTGCCTCAGCCTCTCAAGTAGCTGGGACTACAGGCTCCCGCCACCACGCCCGGCTAATTTTTTTGTATTTTTAGTAGAGACGGGGTTTCACCGTGTTAGCCAGGATGGTCTCGATCTCCTGACCTCGTGATCCACCCGCCTCAGCCTCCCAAAGTGCTGGGATTACAGGCGTGAGCCACCACGCCCAGCCACAAGTCTTTGTTTTGAAGTTAAAAGAATAGAAAACTAAACAAGAACTCTACCAGATGCAAAGAGTAGTTATCATTAAATATGTTTTCTTCATGTTTCTCTGCAGGGGACAAGTGTTCCCTTTCACAAGAAAGGTGAAAGAGAAAAGCCCCACTTCCTGCCACCTGACTGCCCCAGAGACGAGTGCGGCTGGCTGGCCCTAGTCCCTCGGGAAGCTCCTGGTCCTCACAGGACTATGTGTACACCCATGCTTTCTTAAAAAAATTACACGTGAACGATGACACAGATGTGCCTTCAAATCACTTCTCCAAGGTCAGTATCTGCCCAGCTCCCCTCATCTGTCCACAAGGCTCTTCCTCGTTCTCTTACTGGCTGCATATGGGACAGGGCAAAGCTGCAGACTCTCCTCCCTCCTGAAGGACAGTTAGGAAGCTTCTACTCCCACCCCATGTGTGAGTGCCTGTAAATGTATGTCCATATACATGTGCAAATGCCTATATGTGTCTTCAAAAAAACAAACAAAAAATTGGTATTATACTCTAGGTATAGATGCACTTTTAATTTTACTTTCTAAGTTTTATCCCTTATCTTTAAATAATTTGCAAACACATACCTTTAGTAACCACATGCTATCCCAGAGTCCAGCTGTAACTTAATATCCCCTTGGGATGGGGCTTTTCAATTGTTTCCAATTTTTATTGCCAGAGACAACAACATGATGAACAACAGCCTTAGACAAATACTGGTGCAGGTTTTGTTTACGAGGCATGTTTTACCTTCAACCGCAAAGTCCATGGGAGGACTAAAAGGATGACTTCAATGTTTGCTTTTACAGTTCTCTTTGCTCCAACTGATATTTTCCTGAAACATGAGAAATCTGTCTCAAATCCTACAGGGCTATAAACAATTTTGGGAAGTATTTCTAGCCTATTCTAACAGAGGGCAAATAAGCACTCTATGAAAACAACAGAATGATTAAGGAAATGTCACATATTTCATGACAAAAGGGAGCTCCATTCCTAAGTGCAAGAAACTTACAATAACGCATGGAAATAAAAAAGCCAATTTCCAATCTGAAAAGGGTATTTAAAAATAATCCTACAGCAAACTCAGTTAACGATAAAATCCTAAAAGCACTTGCTTTACAATTAAAAGCAAGAAAAAGGTGCCAGAGACTTCCACTGCCATGAGTGCTGTTTGGAAGATCCCAGGCAACACTGGGAAAAGCCCAGAGAATGAGAAGGGCTGATGATGGAAAGGATAATACATGTAGGAAATGCGAAAGACTAAACTTATAAATAATAATACTGAGGAACAGATAGCAGTTGCTGGATACAAAAATTCACCTGTTTCAAACAGCAACAGCTTAAAAATGTAATTTTAAGATAATGCTATTTTGTAACAGGCTTAAAAAAAATTAAAGTACCCAGGAATAATCTAACAAATGATAGGTAAGACCTCCACAGAGAAAACTGAAAACCTTTCTAAGAGACATTAAAGAACACGGGAACGAGGCCGAGCACGGCGGCTCACGCCTGTAATCCTAGCACTTTGGGAGGCCGAGGCGGGCGGATTGCCTGCTGAGCTCAGGAGTTCAAGACCAGCCTGGGCAACATGGTGAAACCCTGTCTCTACTAAAATACAAAAAATTAGCCGGGCGTGGCAGCGTGCGCCTGTAGTCCCGGGCTACTCGGGAGGCTGAGGCAGGAGAATTGCTTGAACCCGGGAGGCAGAGGTTGCAGTGATCTGAGATGGCACCACTACACTTCAGCCTGGGCGACAGAACGAGACTCTGTCGCCACAAAAAAAAAAAAAAGAGTATGGTATTATTTCTGGTTTAGGAAAACTGGCCAATGGAATAGAACAGAGTCCAGTAACATCCATGATTCATGGAGATGACTGACGACAGAGAAGCATCAAAGATTAAAAGGGAAAGAAAAGTTTGCTTTTATTCCCAAAACTGTGCTCATATAGCTGATTATCCACATCGTTAAGAAAGAAATCAAGGCGGGGAGTGGTGGCTCACGCCTGTAATCCCAGCACTTTGGGAGGCTGAAGTGGGCAGATCGTGAGGTCAGGAGTTTGAGACCATCCTGGCCAACATGGTGAAACCCAATCTCTACTAAAAATATAAAAATTAGCCAGGCGTGGTGGTGCACACCTGTAATCCCAGCTACTCAGGAGGCTGAGGCACGAGAATCGCTGAACCCAGATGGCAGAGGTTGCAGTGAGCCGAGATCAGGCCACTGCACTCCAGCCTGGGAGACAGAGGAAGACTCCGTTCTAGGGGGGGAAAAAAAAAAAAGAAAGAAAGAAATCAGAGGCTGGGTGCAGTGGCTCACATCTGTAATCCCAGCATCTATAATCCCAGCATTGCGGGAGGCCAAGGCAGGCAGATTGCTTGAGCCTAGGAGTTCAAGACCAGCCTGGGCAACATGGTGAAATCCTGATTCTACTAAAAATACAAAAGAGTTAGGTGGGCATGGTAGTGTGCGCCTGTAGTGCCAGCTACGCGGGAGGCTGAGGCAGGAGGATCACGTGAGCCCAGGAGGCAGAAGTTGCAATGAGCTGAGATCACGCCTCTGCACTCCAGTCTGGGTGACAGAGCAAGATGCTGTTTCAAAAGAAAAATATAGGTCAGGCACAGTGTCTCATGCATGTAATCCCAGCACTCTGGGAGGCTGAGGCGGGTAGATCACTTGAGATCAGGAGTTCGAGACCAGCCTACCCAACTGGGTAGGAGGGAGGAAGGGGAGGCAGGGGCCTGAATCCAAACCAGATAAGAAGACCCCCAGCAAAGGGGACCGTGGCACTGAGAGGGAAAGCCCCTTCCCTCCTCCTGCAGAAAGTGCATTCTGGGAGATGAGGGTCTGGCAGAGACTCTGGAGACACAGGAATTTCAAACATGCAGTCATTCTCCCCCCTCAAGATGTTTGCAGCCAGGTGTGGTGTAATCCCAGCACTTTGGGTGGCCTCACGCCTGTAATCCCAACACTTTGGGTATCGCTTGAGGCCAGGAGTTCAAGACCGGCCTGGCCAACATGGTAAAACACAGTCTCAACTAAAAACACAAAAAATTAGCCGGGCAGGTGGCACACATCTGTAGTCCCAACTACTCGGGAGGCTGAGGCACAAGAATCGCTTGAACTCAAGGGGCGGAGGCTGCAGTGGGCTGAGATCGCGCCACTGTACTCCAGCCTGGGTAACAAAGCAAAACTGTCTCAAAAAAAAAAAAAGATGCTTGCAAAAGTTTTAAGGTACATGCGATACCTACATATTTAAGCTGTATGAGGCATGAGGAAAACAAGAAACTTCTGGACAGACTATATCTCCCAACCTTTCAGGGCCAATGAGACAAATATTTAAGGAAGACTGTCACCTCACAAAGAGCTCTACCAGGCTCTCAGATGGCACCCCTAGGGGTTACACTGTAGAAAAAGGGAAGGATCAACAATAGAAGAAGTCTCATCAAAATGCAAGTCAGCTCTGACCAGCTACTTGCCACCTGGATGGAGATGGACAGCTCACCACCACCACGTTTCCCATGGAGGACAGGAAAGCCCTCTCTGGAAGAAGACACCCTGCTGGAGTCTCTGGCTTGTGATACACAATGAGCAGCACACCACACACACTCAGCACGCCAGTAACAAGGACAGACAGACACATGGTCCACAGAAAACACACTGCAGCTGCAGACCCACATACGCTAACCCATAATTAGAAAAAAAATCAATCAATTAAAACTGACGCAGAAATAGCAGGTGATATGAGTTAGTATATAAGAACATTAAAAGTTAATATGGGTCGGGCGCAGTGGCTCACGCCTATAACCCCAACACTTTTGGAGGCTGAGGCGGGAGGACTGCTCGAGGCCAGGAGTTCAAGATCAACCTGGCCAACACAGTGACACCCTATTTTTTTATTTTTTATTTTTTTTGAGACGGAGTCTTCCTCTGTCGCCCAGGCTGGAGTGCAGTGACACAATCTTGGCTCACTGCAAGCTCTGCCTCCCGGGTTCATGCCATTCTCCTGCCTCAGCCTCCCGAGTAGCTGGGACCACAGGCGCCTGCCACCATGCCCGGCTAATTTTTTGTAGTTTTAGTAGAGATGGGGTTTCACCGTATTAGCCAGGATGGTCTCGATCTCCTGACCTTGTGATCCGCCCACCTCGGCCTCCCAAAGTGCTGGGATTACAGGCGTGAGCCACTGCGCCTGGCCGACACCCTGTCTCTTAAAAAAAAAAAAAAAAAAAAAAGGAAAAAAGAAACAAAGAAAAAAGTTTTTTGTTTTTTTTTTTGAGACAGAGTCTAGCTCTGTTCCCCAGGCTGGAGTGCAGTGGTACGATCTTGGCTCACTGCAAGCTCCGCCTCCCAGGTTCACGCCATTCTCCTGCCTCAGCCTCCCGAGTAGCTGGGACTACAGGTGCCCGCCACCACGCCCGGCTAATTTCTTGTATTTTTTTTTTTTAGTAGAGACGGGGTTTCACTGTGTTAGCCAAGATGGTCTCGATCTCCTGACCTTGTGATCTGCCCATCTCGGCCTCCCAAAGTGCTGGGATTACAGGCATGAGCCACTGCGCCCGGCCAAAAAAAGTTAATATAACTGTATCCTCTATGTTCAAAGAGTTAAGTAGAAACACAGGAAGCAATTAACAACTTAAACTTCTGGAATGAAGACTACAATGTCTGAGATGAACAATATGCTGGATGAGATTAACTGCAGATGAGACACTGTAGAAGTGCAGATCAACGAATGTGAAGACGAACAGAAACTATCCAAAATGAAACACTGAAAAAGACTGAAACCAAATGAACAGAGTATCAATAAACTGTGGGACAACTTCAGGCAGCCAAATACATGTGTAACTGGAGCCCCCAAAGGAGCAGGAACCACCAAAAAGAAAAAACATTGAGTAGCTACAACTGGCAGGATTCTAAAAAACGTCCCGAAACATGTCCCACTGTCTTCTCATCTCCACCCCCATCCTTGAGACAGGGTCTCACTCTGTCACCCAGGCCTGTAGTGCAGCGGCATGACCATGGCTAACTGCAGCCTTGACCTCCCCGGACTCAGGTGATCCTCCTACCTCAGCCTCCTGAGTAGCTGGGACTACAGTTCATGCCACCACATCTATTTTTTGTAGAGACAGGGTCTCGCTATGTTGCCCAGGCTGGTCTTGAAGTTCTGGACACAAGCGATCCTCCTGCCTTGGCCTCCCAAAACGCTGGGATTACAGGCATGAGCCACCATGCCAAGGCCCCATCTTCTCATCTTTAGAAACTGAGACTGTCGGTGTTGCAATGGTCAGATTTGGTGTTACTGATCTCAAACCCAGTGCATGTAGCTCTCGGTGTTGCAATGGTCAGATTTGGTGTTACTGATCTCAAACCCAGTGCATGTAGCTCTCGGTGTTGCAATGGTCAGATTTGGTGTTACTGATCTCAAACCCAGTGCATGTAGCTCCACTTCTGGTGAGAAGCCCTAACGCCATGGAAGCATGAGTAGCTAATATCCAGCCCCAGAAACGTGACAGAAGCCTTTAGTGACAAGCAGGGTTCAACCACAGCTGACGAATGGCTGCTATAGGCAGAATGCACTCAAATTAGAAAGGTCCAAGACAGGTTCACACCATTCTCCATGTACAGAATTCTTTTTCTTACCATACTTTTACCTTATAAAACACATCAGGCACGTACTGCTCACTGCTAGACTCCTTGGCGTAGCCAAGCTCCGGGGCATCCTTGCACGGCAGCAAACACTCATCACGGACCAGTGCCATACACTGATTGGACACCTGGTACCCTTCAAAGTGGACTTGGTTGTCAGGACCACCTGCAAGAGAGAGACCTTTAAAAAGAGTCTACCAAACGGCATTCAAAACCAGTCCATATCTGTTAACTCTTCACCTCTGATCAACAGAAAAAACAAACCCTCAAGAGTTTGTCGGGGGTAAGAGTTAAAAAATGTTCAGTAGTCAGCTGGGTGCGGTGGCTCATGCCTGTAATCCCAGCACTTTGGGAGGCCGAGGCGGGCGGATCACGAGGTCAGGAGATCGAGACCATCCCAGATAACACGGTGAAAACCCGTCCCTACTAAAAATACAAAAAATTAGCCGGGTGCGGTGGCGGGCGCCTGTAGTCCCATCTACTCGGGAGGCTGAGGCAGGAGAATGGCGTGAACCCGGGAGGCGGAGCTTGCAGTGAGCCGAGATTATGCCGCTGCACTCCAGCCTGGGGGACAGAGTGAGACTCAGTAGTCAACAGATGGGTGGCCACAGCACAAGACCTGGACATGCAGGTCAGGGCACCCTGCAGCCCCACACAAACTTGGCTCCACAAATAGGTGCCACCAAGGACATGCTCTATCAGAATCAGGAAATCAAGATTGTTAAACTTTAAAAAAAAAGAAAAGAAAAGGCTAGGTGCAATGGCTCACGCCTGTAATCTGAGCACTGTGAGAGGGCAGGGCGGGAGGACTGCTTGAGCCCAGGAGTTTGAGACCAGTCTGGGCAACATAGTGAGACCCTATCTTTACAATCAATCAATCAATCAATAAAAAAAAAAAAGATTGTTGAACATTGTCTAGCATCTGCCCCTAAAGCTAGGCTTAGTGTCATCAGCACTTGGGCTCCTGGTTCATAATAACACCAGGGCTGTAAACGGCAGATAGATCCCTAGGTTCACAGTAAGGATGGGAGGATAAATTCATCTAGAGGCAGAGAGATGGGGGAGGGGGTGGAAGAAGAGCAAGACGGAAACTATTTTTAATACAAATCCAGTCATTGTATTGTATACACAGCAGCCTCTATCTTACAGAAACCTACATGGCTACCATGCACAATCGATGCCACCAGGCGTCATCACACAGTGTGGAGGTGCAGGTACCACTCCATGGCCGTGGGCAGACCTGGGAGCCCAGCTCTACGGTTTCACCCTCCACACCGCCCACCCCGTCCTTCTCTCCCAGTCTCCACTCCATTGAAGCCTCCAGAATGACTTCATGTGGGGACAAGAGAACTACAGATCACGGCTGAGAGGTGGCAGTGTGGTCCAGTTAGACCAGGTCCCTGAAGTGAGCTGGGCAGATGATGCCATGGGGGCAGCCTGAGCCTTTGGAGGAGGCAGGCATGGGGGAGACGCCCATCGCCGCAGAGGTGTGCTTCCAGAACTGAAGTTACGTGCTGACTACAATCTCGTTATTTTTTAGGTATTTATTTATTGTTTTAGAAGTAAGGTCTTACTATGTTGCCCAGGCTGGTCTCTAACTCCTGGCCCCATGTGATCCTCCTGCCTCAGCTTCCCAAAGTGCTGGAATTACAGGTGTGAGCCACTGTGCCCAGTCCTCAACATTTGTTATATATAGCTTTGGATGAAAAAAAAAACCCTCAATACCTCTATTTCAGTTTCTTTGACAAAAAGGATCACTTATGATCAGAAAATAGAAACGTAGCGCACGTGGCTTTCAAACATGCATCAGAAAGCAAACCTGACGGCCACACACTCCAAAAAGGTGAGGGAGGAGATAGAGCTGGCTGCCATGAAGCTCTCAACGCACATAGGAGGCAGGTGATGGCTGGCTTCAAAACCCTGGGTCAAACTCGCTCCAAAGGCACAGTTCACTAGCATAGGATTTTCTCCCTGCCCCGAACTCAAATGCTCAGGAGGCAGCCAACCCTGCACAAACGACCACTAATATCTCAGCAAAGATACAGGCACCTCACTTGCCCGTGTGCTTGGTGGCATAAATGGCACTGAAAGAATGCAGGGCTCAGAAAGAGCAGAGGCAAAGGCTGGACATAGCGCCGGGGAGCCATTTGGTTAGGACATCTGGTTAGGACACCATGAAAACCTGGACTGGGCTTGGCGCGGTGGCTCATGCCTGTAATTCCAGCACTTTGGGAGGCCGAGGCAGGCAGATCACCTGAGGTCAGGAGTTCAAGACCAGCCTGGAAAACATGGTGAAACCCTGTCTCTACTAAAAATATAAAAATTAACCGGGCATGGTGGCGTGCACCCGTAATCCCAGCTACTCAGGAGGCTGAGGCAGAAGAATCGCTTGACTCCGGGAAGTGGAGGCTGCGATGAGCTGAGATCACACCACTGCACTCCAGCCCGGACAATGGAGCAAGACTCCATCTCCGGAGTAAAACAAAAAACAAAACAAAAACAAAAAACCTGCTCTGGTGTTTAGATTGGTCATTAACATGATAGGTCATTCACGAAAGAAAAATCTAGCAGTTGAGAATAAGAGAAAAATGGAAAGCAGTATTTATAAAACTGACGGCTGTTTATAAACAGCAAAATTGGCCATATGGATAATCTTCAAGGGTAAATTCACTGAGATGAACTGCAAACTCCCCTTTCCACGTGGAGCAGCAGGAAATACATGTCCTGATGGGTTTGTGTAACCCTGCCGGAACGGCTGGCAGGACAAGTTAACTATCATACCCTTCCCAAATCAGCCAGTCAGGAAATCCCTACGTGGGAAGGATCACAGGGCCTACAAAGAGGCAGCGACAAAAAAACCTCAGCTGCTGAATCTGAATGCATTTCTGGTTTTTTAACCAGATCTGCAGCAAGTAATTTTCACAGCCCGTAAATTTAGAGTATGCTAGACTATGAGGACACAGACGTCCAGCCCAATGTGGGGCGTAAGTTCTACAGTACACTGTCCTTCCACAGGGCCCCTCAGGGTCACTCAAGCAAAGCGCACACTTAATTGGGGCTCTTATACTCTAAAGTCTCGTGCCAGAGAATACCTGAGTACAATGAAAGGGGAAAGGGGGGAAGGACAGATGCAGAGGGAGAGGCAAGGCCTCCGCATCCCAGCCAGTACCGGAGTGCTGCCGGCAGGGGCACCACGCACCCAGTGCCACATGGCTCAGTCTGTACCTTCCTGTCTAAGGAGGGACGTGGGACGGGAATGCAACAAGTACAATTTCCAACAGCGCTATGGGGTTCACACATGGCCGTGACCAAGGAACCCTAACACAGGGGAAGAGCACACTTTACTTGAGTTAGAAAACCTTCATCCGAGCTGCAGTGATTAAAAACACGCGTGAGGATAAGCACTCCTCAGTCGGCCACCACCCTCAGGAAAGGGAGACCATGGCAGGTCTGAGCACCAAGAGGGGTGATTCACACAGACACAAAGGGGCTGTCACTGCCTATCTGCTTATAAATTAGGTTATTTATTGTCCCTCAGCTCTAAAACCTTTCAGTAAATGCCAATTCCAGAGGCGAAAAAAGCCCAAGAATGATCTATATAATCTCTCAACTCTCAACAAGAGCTATGACTCAAATTCAAGGTGGTAGCCCCCAAGTTAGAAACTGTAATTCTAAAAATGTGCCAGTTCTTCTGGCCCATGGAAAAATTTCTCCACAGAAACAGTAATTAGACTGGGCACAGTGGCTCACATCTGTAATCCCAGGACTTTTTGAGGCCGAGGCAGGCGGATCACTTGAGGCCAGAAGCTTGAGACCAGCCTGGCCAACATGGTGAAACTCCGTCTCTACAAAAAATACAAAAATTGGCCGGGTGTGTTGGCATGCGCCTGTAATCTCAGCTACTTGGGAGACTGAGGCACAAGAATCATTTGAACCCGGAGGCAGAGGTTGCAGTGAGCCAAGATCGTGCCATTGCACTCCAGCCTGGGTGACAGAACAAGACCTGTCACAAAAAAAATTTTAAATAAAAATAAAAGATCCTCGATTTCCCTCAGAATAAAACAGACATTAAAACGACACTGAAATACTATGGAACTGTTCCATATCCCACAAGATTCTGAATACCCGCTACACACTTGTGTAGGCAAAAACCACTACTTACAATGATATGAGATTAGAAGCAATTCTATTTTATAAATAGCCACAAAACAGACAGGCACAGTTTTAATGCACACTGAATTCTCTGGGACTACAACAGTGTAAGCTGAGGCAAGGGCACACTCTTCTGCTTGGAACTGGGTGGAGAGCTGTTGAGCCTCTGAGGAAGCCATGTTGCTGACGGCAAGGCCAGCTGAGAGGCCTGGACCCAGCCCTGTGCTCAGCCCTTGCCCACACAGGCCAGCACGGATCCCACTGTGCTGTCCTCACGAGTCAGTCCAGAAGCACTGACACACCTAAACGTACGACTTTATTCTGTTTCTTTCCTATCACTTTCCCTTGATGTTACAGTTAGGATACTACTCTGCCTTCCATTTCAGAATTGTGTGTGTCGGCAGCCTACATTAACTATGTTACCCATGAATTTTATTTCTGCATAGTAAAGGGGTATCACAAAGTGTTCTAAAAACAGGAGTTGAGTCTGATAGGCTTGGAAACTACCAACCTACACTACTGTACCCAGATATCAGCCTACATGTGGCAGGGGTGTGGGGATGTGACACCGAGAAGAATATGACAACACTTTTCTCCCCGTCTCTAAATACAATGCTGGCCAGGCAGAATTCTAAATGACATGAGCGCCTTTGTTCTCTGCTCCCCTCCTGGGTGCCCAGTGCCCCCTGCCTGACACCCCAGCTGCTCTCCAGCTACCCTGAATCCCCCACCATGACAGCACCCTTCCCAGGGTGCCCTCACTAACAGGTTCTGTAACGCAGAATTCCCAGACCCTCCTTCAATCCTGGCCCAAATTCCCAACCCTTCCCTTAAGCACTCAACCCAAGCAACAACTTAGGAAAATAAATCTGACGCAACTAATTCACATGTGAAATAGTTAACATGTATTAATTATTAACATAATTAATGTGAAAGACGCCTATCACTCCTCAAAAAGTATATTCATTTCAAAAATCAATCTAAATGCACCTTAAATCAAGGAACTGCAGGCTGGGCAACACAGCAAGACTTCATTTCTACTAAAAATTTAAAAATTAGGCCAGGCGCAGTGGCTCATGCCTGTCATCCCAGCACTTGGGAGGCCGAGGCGGGCAGATCACGAGGTCAGGAGATCGAGACCATCCTGGCTAACATGGTGAAACCCCATCTCTATCAAAAATACAAAAAATTAGCCGGGTGTGCTGGCAGACTCCTATAGTCCCAGCTACTCGGGAGGCTGAGGCAGGAGAATGGCGTGAACCTGGGAGGCGGAGCTTGCAGTGAGCCGAGATCGCGCCATTGCACTCGAACCTGGGCGACAGAGCGAGACTCCGTCTCTGGGGGGAAAAAAAAAATTAAAAATTAGCTGGGCGTGGTGGCGCATGCATGTAGTCCCAACTACATGGAAGGCTGATGGGGGCTGATCACATGAGCCCAGGAGTCGCACCAGTGAGCCGTGACTGCACCTCTGTGCTCCAGTCTGGGTGACAGAGCAAGAACATGTCTAAAACAAACAAACAAAAAAACCCCACAAAAACCCGGCAAGCTCAAGAATATGCAGCAAAGTGCAAAACTTCTGCAGTCAGCTTGAACACTTTTCTTTCTTTCTTTTTTAAATGTTTTATTTATTTTTTGTAGAGATGGGGACTTGCCATGTTGCCCAGGCTGGTCTCAAACACCCAGTCTCAAGGGATCCTCCTGGCTCAACCTCCCAAAATGCTATGATTACAGATGTTGTAATCCCAGCACTTTGAGAGGCCAATGAGGGTGAATCACCTGAGGTCAGGAGTTCAAGATCAGCCTGGCCAACAAGGCAAAACTCAGTCGCCACTAAAACTACAAAAATTAGCCAGGCGTGCACTTACAATTCCAGCTACTCTGAAGAGGCTGGGGCACAAAAATCGCTTGAACCCAGGAGGCAGACGTTGCAGTGAGCCAAGATTGCGCCACTGTACTCCAGCCAAAATGACAGTAAGACTGTCAAAAACAAAAAAACAAAAAAACCCGCTTTTTTGCTTTTTTTTTTTTTTTTTTTTAGATGGAGTTTCACTCTGTCACCCAGGGGAACAGCCTTATCCATATATACATATACATATATACATATTTTTTCTTTTCTTTTTTTGAGACAGAGTCTCACCCTGTCACCCAGGCTGGAGTGCACTGACACAAACTCAGCTCACTGCAACCTCCGCCTGATGGGTTCAAGTGATTCTCCTGCCTCAGCTCCTTGAGCAGCTGGGATTACAGGCGCCCACCACCACGCCCAGCTGATTTTTATATTTATAAAGAGATGAGGTTTCACTATGTTGGCCAGGCTGATCTCGAACTCCTGACCTCAAGCGATCCACTCACCTTCGCCTCCCAAGTGCTGCGATTACAGGCGTGAGCCACCACGTCCGGCCAAAAAAGTGGACTTTTAATGAGAACTCTGGCCTAGAGGAGAGCTCTGTGGAGGTACTGATTCTGTTACGAGTTTTGGGGTTTGTGCTTATATAGTTTTATGCTGTTAAGTTCAGAATTTTTACCATAAAAAGAAAGGAGGAATTTATATCTCACAAGCCCAGTAAGAAAGTCCAGTATAACTAAGGATAAAAGGCTACCAAAAAGAGGAACAAAATATATTAACGAGGTGGTAATATTTACAGTACAAACTGTCCCTGTTATACCTGTAGCCACTGCAGTAACAAACTTGGATCCAAAATGTCCATCTGGAGAGAGCCGGCACATGTTGGGATGCTTGTTCTGGAAGTCTCCTGCAGTGATGCACTCTTCCGAACTTAGGAAATAGGTGTCCTAAGACAAGAGAAGCAGCCTATCAAATTTTACAGCATCATGCCAAAATATACTTCTGTTTCTTCTTTAAAAATTAAGAACTAAGCCAGGAACAGTGACTCACACTTCTAATTTCAGCACTTTGAGAGGTGGAGGCGGGAGGTCCACTTGAGGACAAGAGTTCAAGACCAGCCTGGCCAACACAGCAAAACCTGGTCTCTACTAAAAATAAAAAAATTATCTGGGTATGGCGGCGCACACCTGAACCCAGGAGGAGGAAGCTGTAGTGAGCCAAGATTGTGCCATTGCACTCCAACCTGTGTGACAGAGCAAGACTGTCTCAAAAAAATAAATAATAAAAAATAAGAACCAAACTATAAAACTCAAAACCACTTTGAAACAAGTATCTACAATTCCTAACTATTACCAATTCCTCATCTAAAACCACCCATGACTAGGAAGGCCAGAAGCACTACGTAAACCACCTCGCCATGGGCTGAGCCCTGAAAGTCACTGCTCTGTAAAGGTAAGATGGGTTTAGCTCTATGAGACCAAGAGATCCGGCCTTCATTGATCAAGAAGAACTTCTTGAAAAATAATGGGGCCTGAGGGCTGGGCGTGGTGGCTCACGCCTGTTATCCCAGCACTCTGGGAGGCCAAGGCAGGCGGATCACAAGGTCGAGATCAAGACCATCCTGGCTAACACAGTGAAACCCCATCTCTACTAAAAATACAAAAAAATTAGCCGGGCGTGGTGGCGGGCACCTGTAGTCCCAGCTTCTCCTGAGGCTGAGGCAGGAGAATGGTGTGAACCCGGGAGGCACTGCTTGCGGTGAGCAGAGATTGCTCCACCGCACTCCAGCCTGAGCGAAAGACCAAGATTCCGTCTCAAAAAACATAAATAAATAAATAATGGGGCCTGAAAGCTAGAACCAGCGGTGCAGAGACCCTGATAATGCAGGCCAACACCATCTGTAACCAAGCCATAGGGCCACACGCACAGTCCTGTCTCCACCTCACCTTATTTCGACTGTAGCGGACTGTACCCTTTCGGGTATCTTCTGAGACGAGGTCTGTAAATATCCAGCCAACCTTAATAAAAAGGAAAGTATCTTTTAAACATCTCCTCAAGATAGATGATGAATGGCTGGGCACAGTGACTCACGCCTATAATCCTAGCACTCTGAGAGGCCGAGGCAGGAGAATCACGAGGTTAAGAGATCGAGACCATCCTGGCCAATATGGTGAAACCCCATCTCTACCAAAAATACAGCAATTAGGCTGGGTGCGGTGGTTCACGCCTGTAATCCCAGCACTTTGGGAGGCCGAGGTGGGTGGATCACCCGAGGTCAGGAGTTCGAGATTAGCTGGGGTGGTGGCACATGCCTGTAATCCCAGCTACTCAGGAGGCCGAGGCAGGAGAATCACTTGAACCCGGGAGGCAGAGGTTGCAGTGAGCCAGGATCGCGC
The DNA here is from genome assembly GCF_028885655.2 of Pongo abelii. Classification (NCBI taxonomy): domain Eukaryota; kingdom Metazoa; phylum Chordata; class Mammalia; order Primates; family Hominidae; genus Pongo; species Pongo abelii. Next base: position 97,073,086 of record NC_072004.2, read on the forward strand.
GCCATTGCACTCCAGCCTGGGCAACAAGAACGAAACTCCATCTTAAAAAAAAAAAAAAAAAAAAAAAAAACTAGCTGGGCGTGGCCGGGCGCGGTGGCTCACACCTGTAATCCCAACACTTCAGGAGGCCAAGACGGTAGATCACGAGGTCAGGAGATCAAGACCATCCTGGCTAACATGGTGAAACCCCGTCTCTACTAAAAATACAAAAAAATTAGCCGGGCGTGGTGGCGGGCGCCTGTAGTCCCAGCTACTCAGGAGGCTGAAGCAGGAGAATGGTGTGAACCCAGGAGGTGGAGCTTGCAGTGAGCCGAGATTGCATCACTGCACTCCAGCCTGGCCCACAGAGCGAGACTCTGTCTCAAAAAAAAAAAAAGATAGATGATGAATGTTTTCTGGCTTCTGCCCAGAGAGCTTAAAAAGAATGTTCCCAGTCAGAAACTCCTTTTTGTGAGCCAGGTTAATCTACATCAACAGGTTCCTCAAGTAAGATGCCAGGCCACACCCAGGGATCTCCATCTCTATTCAGTAGAAACTGGCCACCCTCCCTCTGGCGCTGTTGGGTTAGAGATGAGTTTCCTCAGCACCAGCTCTGCCCAGCACCATGCTGGGTGCAAGAGACACAGCAGTGAGTGAGACCAACAGAAGGTGGGTGAAAAAGGCACTTCAACTCCCAAGAGGAAGACGGACAACAAGCAAGCAAATAAACATTTCAGACGGTAGGTCTTTCCCGACAAGCTAAGAAAAAGGATTCCTAGAGAAAGGCACATAATATAAAAGGGGTAATCTAATGCAGACTTTACACAGCTGCTCCTGGGAGCTCCAGCTCAAGGCCAGAAGGAAGCATCTGAGGGTATCAGGATCTGAAACCTGTGACCCAGCATCCCCTGCACATTCAGTGTGGCGGCGCCTGTGTGCCGTTCAGTGCGGCGGCGCCTGTGTGCCGTTCAGTGTGGCGGCGCCTGTGTGCCGTGTGATCCTTAGGCCCGCCTCTGCCTGTGAATTCCTGCACCAGAAGCCCGTCACGAGGCCACAGGAGCAGCACTTGAGTCCCGGCAGTTGTCACTTCTGTCCTCGGGAAGGATCTGCGGCCCATGACTCTCTCCAGCACTACCTGACACACAACTCTTCCCATCCATCCCCGGCAGACATGACTAGCCCACTGGGAGACTTTCACTGTCTTTAAAGATGCCCCAATGAATGAAAAACCTAAGGTGGTGGCAACAGAGAAAATGAAACTTAAAAGGTTAATTATGCAGTAAATAAAGCAAAAGCAAAATCAAACTGAGAAAAATAAGGGCTTAGAAACTCATATTTTGGGCCTGGCACGGTGGCTCACGCCTATAATCCCAGAACTTTGGGAGACCAAGGCGGGTGGATCACCTGAGGTCGGGAGTTCAAGACCAGCCTGGCCAACATGGTGAAATCTCGTCTCTATTAAAAATACAAAAATTAACTGGGCGTTGTGGCGGGCGCCTGTAATCCCAGCTACTCGGGAGGCTGAGGCAGGAGAATCACTTGAACCCAGGAGGCAGAGGTTGCAGTGAGCCAAGATCATGCCACTGCACTCCAGCCTGGGTGACAGAGCAAGACTCCTCAAAAAAAAAAAATTAATAAAATAAAATAAAAAGAGAAACTTGTGTTTTGGAGAAAATTATTTAAGTAATTTCAAGATTATGAACTATAAGATTATAACAAATTAGGTCAAAAAATTGGACCAATCTCTTTTAAACAAGAGAACTTCCAGAGTTTGAACCAAAATATGCCCCTAAATGAAGATGTTGACTCCTTGTTAGAAACAGGATGTTTCTTTCCTAAGACAGTAAAACTGTGTGGACTGCTCACTGACACTACTAGGTTTTAAGTCACATTTGCAGTCTCACCCCCTTCATCTGTAGAGAAGATTAAATAATCTAGAGATTATTTTTCATGGTCTGAGTTGATTAGGAAATAAAGGATAAAACATACTTATTAACATTAAACTTGTAAGATATGTTCAAATTCATGACTCTACATGAATTTATTAAAATCGTTCCTGGGAACTTTATCAATAATGTCAGATAAACCAATAGAATAAAAAAGGAAATCCCTTTCTCATCTTCTAACTGTTCCATGAAACTAGGAAGAATTGTAGGCTCAGAGAGCTAAATTATAAACAGGAAATTAAATGATGATTGATGACGGAACAGCAGAAGCTCCAAGTGCATGGCACAGAACATGAACACTGTAAATGGAATGCCAGCCTTGACTGTCCTTGGCTTCCAAGCTACATCAAGGGAGAGCTCAGGCAGAAGGGACACACATGCACAGAGGAGCCAGCAGGGGTGTGGCTGGGGTCTGACTCCTGCTTCTGTTTCCCACTTGAAGCAGTCCTCATGAAGTGTGGCTGGAAGCCTGAAATATAACAGCCAGATCTGCACTGGGATTTTTTTTCTTTTATGCTCAAGAAAACATTCTCATTTTAGTTTAAGTCAGAGGAACATAAAAGTTACTGGTGCCCAACTAACACACGTGAAGTTTCAAAACATATGGTGCCTGCACCTGACCTTGTGCAGCCGGGGAGAGCCAGTCCCCGACACAGCCCAGCCATTCCCCCATCTCCCCCTGGCCTGGATGCCCAACAAAGTCTGGCCACGCCCCCTGCTTGGCTGCCAGATGCCTCAGTACCTTCCGCAGGCCAAGTTTGGCAGCAATTTCATCGACCACTTCAGCTTTTGGATCCTCAAGAAGCTCCAAGCTGTTCTGTGTACCAATCTGCAGGGAATCAAAGGGAGAAGATGGACTTAGAGCAGAGGGCTCAGGAAGCAGCACCCCAAGCCCTTCCACTTCCAGCTCTAGGTCACAAGGAGTGCTGGGGGCCTCCTTGTCAGAAAGGAGAACTACAGCCACAGATAAAACACATGCGACATGCCTCCTGGCTTCTCTCCTTCTCGGGTTGTGCTGCACCTTTTACCAGGGCTGCAAAACATGTGGCACGCGGGGCCCAGCTGATGTGTGCTGCACAGCTCCGCATCAGGAGCGCTCAGGACTAAGGGAAGGTCTACACACTCCGCCTGTTTTAAAAGTTCCTTCATCAGGGAATTAAGTTAGTTTCAAACTTCCTTGGGTAAGTAGCTTCACTCCAAACAGGTTTGGCTAAATTAGGCAAGACTCAAACTGTAAGGTAACATCCATTCCCAGAAAACAGCCTTGGAAAATCTGTGTGCCACTCCTGCAGAGACAATGCTTGGCTTCACAGCTAAGATACTGAGTTAGAGAGACACGATGAACTCCACAGAGAGCAATGAGCTCACCAACCCTAAGGAAGGGAAAAGGCGTTCAAAAATCAACCACCTCCTTCCATCTGGCACAGGGCAGTCTTTGAGTTGTAGCTTTGACTGGCTCCCATGCGACTGAAACCAACCACAGCACATCACTTCCCAGAGTGGACCAAGCTTACCGAAATCATTAATGTTCACTTAAATGTAGCTTGCGGGTCATTAATAGGTATCATTCCATGCAGAAACCCCAGCCATAGGAATAGGAAAGGTAAAGGTAGTCCCAAATTGAGTTACAGTAACTGGGCATATCCTTGTAAATTAGTCAAAATCTGGCAAAACCACAAAGAAGTTTACGTTTGCTGGGTATCACCCATATGGCAGTCATTAATCCCTCCAGAACATAGGTTAAATCACAAACTCAGAGAAAAAGCTAAGGAAAAGGAGTTGTTTAATGACATGTGGCAGCATAAGCTGCATAAGCAAATTTTTGTGTGTGTATTTTTAGTAGAAACGGGGTTTTGCCATGTCAGCCAGGCTGGTCTTGAACTCCTGGCCTCAAGTGATCTGCCTCGCCCCTACAAAGTGCTGGGATTATAGGTGTGAGCCACCACGGCTGGCCTCAGTTATACTTGTAATAGAACCGTTGAGCTCTCCATGAAACAGACCCTTTAAAAAAACTGAATCTGAATACTGTGTGCTTCCAAAAGCAGCATCCCGAGTACAGCACAGTGACCTAAGGGTTGAGACTTCACTGGTGGGGTCTCTACTGCCATCTAGTGTCTCTTTTTAAAAGAGCCATGGCAAAGGCCTCATGAAACACTACATCTATTGCTATGCAAAGATACCAAAAATGTCACTGAAAATCCGTATAAATACAGCCAAGAAAGACACACATTTGTGCAGGGGCCACTAGCAAGCCTGTACACTAGCTATTACCCATGCATAGCCTGCAGTTTCAGACTCTGATCAGCAAACTCTGAAAGCAGCTGCAGGGCACCCCAGCCCGCCTCCCAGTCAGGTTATCTAAATAGGAGGCTAGCCATCCGGTGGTCTCCACAAGACAGCGTTAGGTGGAAAAAGTGCACATAATATAGTATACGCACAAAGAAACAAAGAAGGGGGATAGTATGAATGCGTGTGCATGCCTGTGTGTGTGTATGTGCTTCCACTAAAAATGTCACACATACAAAAAAACAAAACTAGCCAGGCTCAGTGGCATACACCGATAGTCCCAGCTACTTGGGAGAAAGAGGTAAGAGGATCTCGCTCAGGAGCGAGACCTTGTTTCAAAACAAAACAAAACAAACAAACAAAAAAAACAAACTTTTGCCAGGCACAATGGCTCATGCTGGTAATTCTAGTACTTTAGGAGGCCAAGGCAGTAGGATCACTTGAGACCAGGAGTTTGAGACCAGCGTGGGCCACACAGAGACCTTCTCTGTATTAAAAAAAAAAAAAAATTAAACAATTAAACAATTAAAAAAAAATCAGGCCGGGGGCAGTGGCTCACGCCTATAATCCCAACACTTTGGGAGGCTGAGGCGCGTGGATCACGAGGTCAGGAGTTTGAGACCAGCCTGACCAACATGGTGAAACCCTGTCTCTACTAAAAATACAAAAATTAGCCAGGCATGGTGGCGGCACCTGTAATCCCAGCTATTCAGAAGGCTGAGGCAGGAGAATCACTTGAATCCGGAAGGCGGAGGTTGAAGTGAGTGGAGATCGTGCCACTGCACTCCAGCCTGGGCAACAGAGTAAAACTCCGTCTCAAAATTTTAAAAAAAAAAAATCAAACTTCAGGAAGTCCAGCTAAAAAGATTTTAGGCTGAGCATGGTGTCTCATGCTTGTAATCCCAGAATTTTGGTAGGCTGAGGCGAGTAAACTGTGTGAGCCCAGGAGTTCCAGACCAGCCTGGGTAACATGGCGAGATCTGTCTCCACACACACACTATATATATACACACATATATACATATATATATACACACACACACACATATACGTATATATATACACACATATGTACATATATATACACACATATATACATACACACACACATATATATACACACACACACATATATACACACACACATATATGTACACACAAATATATATATACACACACACACACGTATATATATAAAAGTCAGACATGGTGGTGCACGCCTGTAGTCCCAGATACTTGAGAGGCTGAGGCAGGAGGATTGCTTGAGCCCAAGAGGACTGCAATTGAGGCTGCACTGAGCCGTGATGGCACTACTGCACTCCAGCCTGGGCAACAGAGTGAGATGCTGTCTCAAAAAGAAAAAAGGTTTTAAAACTCTAGGGGCTACCTACAGAGGAAAGCAGGGTAAAGGGAAATGAATATACCTTGTTTGTAAATATGACTTTGGAAATGTGCACATTTTTTTTCTTTTCCAACTTTTAAAAATATTTCTGGTTGGGCACAGTGGCTCCTACCTGTAATCCCAACACTTCAGGAGGCCAAGATGTGAGGGTCACTTGAGGCCAGTAGTTCAAGACCAACTTGGGCAATATAGCGAGACCCTGACTCTACCAAAAATTTAGAAACTAGCTTGGCATGGTGGCATGCACCTGTAGTCCCAGCTACTCAGGGGCTGAGGCAGGAGGATCGCTTGAGCCCAGGAGGTCAAGGCTGCAGTAAGCTATGATTGCACAACTGCACTCCAGTCTGGGCAACAGAGCAAGACTCATCTCTAAAAAATAAATAAATAAAAATTAAAAATTTCTAACATACAGCTAATTTAAAGAATTTTACAATGAATACTCATATACCCACCACTAGATTCAGCATGAACATTTCCTATGCACTATCTGTCCCTCTAGTCACCCATCAATTCATTTTATTTTTCTATTGGATTTCAAGTATATTACAGACATAAATGTACTTCTCCCTAAATAGTATAGCACACATATCATTAACTAGCATTCAATATGTGTTTACTTTTTACTTTTGCAATAAAATGTGTGTAAAATATACTACATAAATATTATACATAATTACAAAACAAACTGAAATTTATATAAATATATACACACAGCCCAATTCCTAAAAACCGGAAATACAATGTGTAACTAGTTGGTGGCATAATCATACCGAGAGGGCCTTCCAATGACTTCCAAGCACAGTGACTAGCTGTGCACACACCCTGCGGGATATACCCTCAGGACACTTCTTTCCCCTCCAAACAAATCTTAAATTGTTATCAGTCCTATTTTGGTGGCAGTTTTTGTTACTCTGGTGACACTTTGGTGATTGGTGCTGAGGTGTGTCTGTGGCCTTCTCCATGGTTCCTAAGACAGTGACTGCTGCATGGTGGAAGAGACACAGAATGACACAAGGAGGACTGAGCACCTGGACACTACGGAGGCAATGAGCAAACCTGGACACAGCAGACGAGATAAAAACACTGGATCAATAGTGGCAAATGTACCGGTTGTGTAAGAAAATATCCTTATCCTTAGTAACATACACTGAAGGTTTTAGGATCCATGATCTCACTCTCCACTAACTCAGAAAATGTTGTGCACGTGCACCGGCGTGTGACAGAGGGGGCACAAACAACAAAGCGAACAGGGCAAGGCCTCTCCAAAAGGGCGTCCCCCACAGCCTCCAAACAGAAACTCAGGAACTTGAATCCCGTCATGTTTACCTGAGGTGGCTCATAAATCGCAGCCACTTCAGCCCGGATGCCAAGGGGAATGTCTTTGTGCTCCGTGTACCGTCCATATAAGTACCCGAAATGCTGGTTCCCTGTCTTTCTCCAGAAGTCAAGAAAGCGGTCAGCGACGGTGTGATTCTCAAACATGATATTGTCCACATGCCTGTACTTCTGTAGAGTTAACAAGAGTGGGCTGATGAAAACATGCCATTAAAAAGAAATCACCTGTTTTTCTAACACAAACCATTCATAAATATCTTTTGCCCAGTTCTTTAAAAAACAAACCAATAGGGTGTGATGGTGCATGCCTGTGGTCCCAGATACTCAGGAGGCCGAGGCTAGAGGATTGCTTAAGCCCAGGAGTTCAAGTCCAGCCTGGGCGACAGAGTGAGACCCCTTGTATCTTAAAAAATAAACATCTGGGCTGGGAGCGGTGGCTCACGCCTGTAATCCCAGCACTTTGGGAGGCCAAGGCGGGCGGATCATGAGGTCAGGAGATCAAGACCATCCTGACGAACATGATGAAATCCCGTCTCTATTTTTTTTGTATTTTGTAAAAATACAAAAAATTAGCCAGAGCCAGGCATGGTGGCGGGCACCTGTAGTCTCAGCTACTAAGGAGGCTGAGGCAGGAGAATGGCGTGAACCCAGGAGGTGGAGCTTGCAGTGAGCTGAGACGGCGCCACTGCACTCCAGCCTGGGCAACAGAGCAAAACTCCGTCTCAAAAAAAAAAAAAAATAAATAAATAATAATAATAATAATCTGCTATTCTATTCAAAAAATAAAAACAATAAACATTACTTAAGAAAAAAACCAGTCAGGCACGGTAGCTCATGCCTGTAATCCCAGCACTTTGGGAGGCGAGGCAGGTGGATCTCCTGAGGCCAGGAGTTAAACCTCAAAAATTATTCAACACAGTGAAACTCTGTCTCTACTAAAAATACAAAAATTAGCCAGGTATGGTGGCTCATGCCTGTAATCCCAGCTACTCAGGAGGCTGAGGCAATAGAATCGCTTGCACGTGGGAGGCTGAGGTTGCAGTGAGCCAAGACTGCACCACTGCAATTCAGCCTGGGCTACGGAGTGAGACTCTGTCTCAAAAAAAAAATGCTCTGCCCTTTAAAGACCACTTCAGAGTCCAGTGGTGGGACGGTGGGGTATATAGGAGGATGGAGATGGGTTTCATCTATCAATAAATTCAAAATAATTCCACTGTGATTTAACCTAAAATACAGGTTTTCACAATCTCCAGGGCAAAAAACAAACAAGTTTTCTTTTTTTTTTTGAGACAGAGTCTCGCTCTGTCACCCAGGCTGGAGTGCAGTGGCGTGATCTCGGCTCACTGCAACCTCCGCCTCCCAGGTTCAAGTGATTCTCCTGCCTCAGCCTCCTGAGCAACTGGGCCGACAGGCGCCCACCACTACGCCCAGCTAATTTTTGTATTTTTAGTAGAGATGGTGTTTCACCATATTGGCCAGGCTGGTCTTGAACTCCTGACCTCAGCCCGCCTCAGCCTCCCAAAGTGCTGGGATTACAGGTGTGAGCCACCTTTCCCGGCCAAAATAAAGTAGTTTTCAAGAAGAAAAAAGGAATAGAGAACAGGAGGTTTCCAAAAAAGTCGAGGCGGCCACGGAATTCTCTCTAAGGAGCTGTTTTCTCTAAGGGCACAGCGGCAGCAGGAAGGCGAGGTAGGCTACTCTCAGAGGCGGGACAAGGACAGCAGAACATCCAGAAAGGCCGGAAAGCCCCCTCCTTCCTGAGCCACATTCTCTCCTTAAGCCAGCCTGGACAGGTGCTCAGAGCTAGTCCAAGGGGTGCCCCTTTACCAACCTTCAGAGCCAGTTTCCTCACAACCACTGAGGATTTTAAATAATCACCAGGAACATTCTGCCTCCATATGAGCCAGCAAAACAGAGAACTGAGGGCTCGCACTCCATACCTCCAAGAGCAAGAAGTCTTAAAAATGACATATTCAGTGTACCGCTTCCACAAAAGGATCACTCAATCCATCAAAAAGTACTGAAAATCCACCACGCATAGTGCTAATAGCATTCCACTCCAAGAGGCTCTTCTGGAAATATCCGTTTCTCAGCCATGAAAACAAATCTAGACAGACAGGGAACATCTCACCTGTCTGTTCAGCGTGATGGCGCTCGGCTGGCACTTAGTACAGATGCCGTTTGGCCACGGGAGGTGCCCCTCGCACCCTGACTTAATCTTGCAGCTGATGTTCTCCAGGGCAACAAATTTCCCCCTACATAGAAGAGAAGCAACTTAATTAAACATTACATTGGTGAAAAGTTGAGCAAGAGGCTGGAAATGACATGCTAAGTATCTTATACCTCCTGAACAGTGTCTCAGGAGCTAAGCACGTGGCAGCAGCAGGGAAGATGGGCTAAGGATTATTCTAATGGAAGCTCTACCTACAGTTCCAGCACATTCCGAATCCCAGCTTCTGTCCCACATACTTCAACCATACAGGAACACACAACTACTTTCCTACCAAACTGTGGTGTTTTTTTACCATCTATCACTAACATCCAAGAAAGCTTTCAAGAATACTGCAGAATAGCTACTGATCTCACCTGTGCCACTGAGCGGACATGAGGCTCGTACAGATTTCATTAAATTATCAGAAACTCTGACATTAGCCCAGTACTTAGATATTTGTAAAAAATTCTTATTCATGGGAAAAATCTGATTAGGATATATAATTAAGGCATCTTTACTCTGCTTTAGGCTAAAATAAAAACTACTGTTGAAGATTGTCAATGAGAAAATCCTGGACCCTACTCTGAACTTTTTCTTTTTCTCCAGCTTTACTGAAATATAACTGACAAAAAAAAAAAAAAAAAAAAATCTGTATCTTTAAGGTGGACGTGACGTTTTGTTTTTCAAATAAAAACGATATATTTACAGTGTACGAAATGACGTTCTGAAACATGTCCACGCTGTGGAATGGCTAAATTGAGCTAATTAACATATGCATTACCTTACATACTGATCATTTTTTGTGGTGAGCCATTTTTGGTGTCATAGCATCTAGGAAGCAATGACTCGTCACTGAATCTGCATGTTAATAGCAGCCACAAACACGCCCCCACTAGAGACTGTGTTCCTTGACCTAGACTGACAAAAGGCTGACCAAGTCTCTTTCACTACAATCAATCCGCACCCACTCCTTAGTCCAGAGAGTTCCATAGCTTTCCCCACTGACAAGCAATAGTGGGTTTCTAGCAGGTTTTTTCTTCTGGTCTAACATTTTTAAAAAGTCATTTTAGGATGTCAGCGGGTTGTCAGAGAAAAGCTACAATCAGGCGAATATGACATCCTTCACAAAATGTTGCTGACCTCAGTTCAGCCACCATCTCCTCTTGTCGCACTGACAGTAATTATAAAATAATAGCTGAAGCCTGTTACTTTCTGGTAGGGTGTACAGAGAGCCAACAGAAGGTCATACAGGCAACGGCTTGCCATGGCTTAAAAGAAATCAAAATGCTCAGTTCACCCCTTTCTGGCCACTGTTACCACCTGTGCCCACCTGGCTGAGCCCGTGGGCAACTACTGTGGTACCATGAGGATGAGTGGCTGCAGCCCCTGCTGTGGCTGAAAACCAAGCTAACTCAGAGGCCAGGCTCTGGGGAAAGGGTTACCAGGCACTGAAGTGGGGAAGCTGAGATTATCACAGGGTAGCTGTTTTTCTGAAAAGCAGAGAATGAACTCAGACCACAGAATCAACAGGCCACCATCACAGATGCTAACTTGCTGGGGCGGTGTGTGTGGGGACAGCCTCTGTCTGATACCGCACTGTGGCCATGGAGCCAGGCGCCTGCACAGTCGCTGCCTTGCTAGCTTCCTTCTAGAACCAGGTTGGCCAGGCGAGGTGGCTCACGCCTGTAATCCAGCACTTTGGGGAAACCAAGGCAGGAGGATCACTTGAGCCAAGGAGTTCCAGACCAGCCTGGGCAACATAGTGAGACCCCATCTCTTAAAAACATATGTGTGTACATAAAAAAAAAATAAATAAATATAGAACCAGGGTAACTTTCAAAGGCGTGTGACCCCTTCTCATCTTTACTTCTCTCATTCACACGTTCACTGGCTATAAGCAACAACTGCCAGATACACAAAAAGGAATTTACGCACAACCAGGTTACAGCAAGTTGCTTACTTGTCAGCCCCTCCAGTCAGCTTCCGGATGTAGGCGTGGAAGGACATGTGCTTCACGGGAGGCTCAAGATGGTTTAGATAGTCCTCATCGAACGGCTGCCAAGACACAGAGTAAGCGAGTGCAGTCTCACACCTGCTGGGCACTCCAGGCGCTGAGCCTCCGCTATGCACAGGGAGAGGCCAGGCAGCATGGACTCGCCAAGTCAAAGCCCACAGCGAAAGCAGGTACTGGGGTCTCCCTTACCATTCTGGGTCAGAACCAAGTTTTTCTTTTTTTTAATTAATTTAATTGTTTTTTGTTTGTTTGTTGTGAGACAGGAGTCTCGCTCTGTCGCCCAGGCTGGAGTGCAGTGGCACAGTGGCACAATCTCTGCTCACTACAACCTCCACCTCTGGGTTCAAGCAACTCTTCTGCCTCTGCCTCCCAAGTAGCTAGGACTACAGGTGCACGCCACCACGCCCAGCTAATTTTTGTATTTTTAGTAGAGACGGGGTTTCAGCATATTGGCCATGCTGGTCTCAAACTCCTGACCTCATGATCTACCTGCCTTGGCCTCCCAAAGTGCTAGGATTACAGGCGTGAGCCACTGAGTCCAATTTAATTGTTTTAGAGATGGGGTCTCACGCTGTTGCACAGGCTGGAGTACAGTGGTGCAATCACGGCTCACTGCAGCCTCGACATCCCAGCCTCAAGTGATTCTCTTGCCTCAGCTTCCCAAGTAGCTGGGACTACAGGCATGAACCACCACACCCAGCTAATTTGTTAAATTTTTTGTAGAGACAGGGTATACAAAAAAAGAGTTGCCCAGGCTGAACAATTCCTAGGCTCAAGTGATCCTCTGGCCCTGGCCTCTCAAAGTGTTGGGACTATAGGCGTAACCGCACATAGCCAGAAGCAGTTTTTCTTTGTGTGCCAGTTATCTTTTCAAGATTAAAATGAATCTCTATTAAACACAAAACGCTCTAAGTCAAATGAGTTTCAGGAAAATTGTGCAAAAAGAAATGCCACAAGATGAGGCAAGAGATGTCCCATGAAGAAAATCAGGTTGGCCTTCCTGCTGTAAATCCAGCATTAACAGTTCCAGTCAGCATTATTATGGTAACTCTCAATCTCACCAGGACAAACCAGTAGAAGAGATGTGAGAGTCAAGGCAAAGTAAATCAAAACAATGATAAGCACAGAAGCCGACAGGCTCAGCTTTGTGTCAGATCTGAAAAGGATTGTCCAGGGAGCCTGCTGTAAATGCTAGCCCTTTATCACAGCCACACAAATGCTTCAGCCATTCATAATCCAGCGAGAAGGTCACTCCCATAAATAAAGGCTCGTCCTGTGTGCAGCTTGCACTAGGGGGAATATGAGGCCCAGGGCAATAAATAGATAGGTCCTTTGAACCACTACAACCAAGTGCGTGGACTCAGGGAAAGCACTAAAGACATCTGTCTACCCGCAGCCCCCCACACCGGCCCAGAACTTACTCCGCAGAGACTCTCACCTCTAGAGGGACGCAGTGCACGCATTTCCCCAAAGGGCCGTGGCGGCATCTGAGGAGAGTACAAGGCAGAAAAGGGCAGAGCAGTGAGGATGTCTGTGTTTCGCTGCTGCCGTCTCACACGTACGTCCTAGTTTAACAGAGTGTTTCCCTGCCCACGTGGAGTTATAGTCCAGATGGCACATGGATAAACATTTATATTTTGTTGTTTTGTTTTGTTTAAAGACAGGCTCTCACTCTATCGCCCAGGCTGGAGTGCAGTGGTGATCGTGGCTCCCTGCAGCCTTGACCTCCTGGGCTCAAGCACTCCCACCTCAGCCTCCCCAAGTATCTGGGACTCCAGGTGTGCACCACCACACCCAGAAGTTTACTACTTATGTTGATCTGAATTAGAAAAAACTGACCCGCACATCAAACCTGTGACTTCATGGGTATCCACTGCTAAAAATGACACAAACCAAAGATAAAAGCGAATGAACTCAAAGTCAATTTAAGCAGTTCATTGGCCAAAGGCAGTGGCTCACACCTCTAATCCCAACACTTTGGGAGGCTGAGATGGGTGGATCACCAGAGCTGAGGAGTTAAAGACAAGCCTGGCCAACATGGTGAAACCCCATCTCTACTAAAAATACAAAAATTAGCCGGACATGGTGGCAAGCGCCTGTAATGCCAGGAACTAGGGAGGCTGAGGCAGGAGAATTGCTTGAACCTGGGAGGCGAAGGTTGCAATGAGCTGAGATTGTGCCACTGCACTCCAGCCTGGGAGACAAGAGTGAAATTCCACTCAAATAAATAAATAAATAAAATAGTTGTTTTTTTTTTTTTTTTTTTTTTGAGACAGAGTTTCACTCTGTTACCCAGGCTGGAGTGCAGTGGTGCGATCTCGGCTCCCTGCAACCTCCACCTCCTGGTTTCAAGCGATTCTCCTGTCTCAGCCTCCCAAGTAGCTGGAACTACAGGTGCACACCACAATGCCTGGCTAATTTTTGTATTTTTAGTAGAGACGGGGTTTCACCATATTGGTCAGACTGGTCTCGAACTCCTGACCTCAGGTGATCCACCTGCCTCAGCCTCCCAAAGTGCTGGGATTACAGGCGTGAGAAACTGCGCCCGGCCAAGTCCATTTAAAGAAAAGTATTAAATAGACCAGGTGTGGTGGCTTGCACCCTGTAATCCCAGCACTTTGGGAGGCGGAGGCAGGTGGATCACGAAGTCAGGAGATCGAGACCATTCTGGCAAACACGGTGAAACCCCGTCTTTTCTCAAAATACAAAAAAATTAGCCAGGCGTGGTGGCGGCCCCCTGTAGTCCCAGCTACTTGGGAGGCTGAGGCAGGAGAACGGTGTGAACCCAGGAGGCGGAGCTTGCAGTGAGCGGACATTGCGCCACTGCACTCCAGCCTGGGCAACAGAGCGAGAGTCCGTCTCAAAAAAAAAAAAAAGAAAAGTGTTAAATAAATAATAACAAAGCTGGTACGTGAACATGGCAAAGGGCCTGAGAGAGGTGCATAAATAATCCAAGTTTGGAAAATACCTACTTCATGCGCATTTTGGGAAATAACAACAACGAAAAAAACTTGTCCCATGGCTTTCAGACATTTTCAGTCACAGAAGCCTTGGGAGCACAACACACACAATCTGAAGGAGAGGTATGCTAGCTTACGAGGGCAGCGGTGGGGTGGTGAGAACACCGGTGGCAGTACCTCTGGAGCTCAATCAGATCCCTTTCTAAATGGGGTCAGAATTCTTAGATGCGTATGAGCTCTGTGTTGCGGAACAGAGGTGGTCTCTGTACTTCCATTAGGATAGGCAGGCTCTAAGTGATGATGGGTCAGAATTCACACATGCACACACACACACACACGCTCTCAAAAGCTGCTAATGAAGCAATGAAGACACAGATCATGCAAGCAAGCCAGCGCCAGGCCCCTGGGAGGAAACACAAATGGAAGAGGCATGCCGGCTAATGGCTATGGCTACAAAGTGGCTCCATGCCAATGGCAGCTGAGCGCCATTTATGGCTTTCTGATCTAAGACATAAAAGTTGCTAATGCAGCATTTGGAATCCCAATACCTCAAAGTCAGCACCCTGTCACATCTACAGAGTGATGCATTTTAAAAAAGACCCCACTGCAGAGACAACCTTCGCTCAGACAATTTCACATGGCCAAGTGTAAACTCAGATCCTTCTCACCGGTTTATTTAAAAGGAATTGCAAAAAATCTAAAATAAACAAATGTACATATATGCGTAAGCACTTCATATAGCCCCAGGTGAGGAGGGAATATTCCAAGGCACAGCATCTTCTGCAAGTGAAATGCTTGCTGCAGGGATGGAGAGCGCATACTAGTGTTGCAGGTCAAAATCATCCAACTGCTATGAAATGAGAGACATAGCACTCACCTCACACGGATGCACACACACAACCACCTGCCCCTTCCCTCCTCCCTCCCCTGCACCCCACTCTGCACGGGAGTCAGCATCTCCAGGGGACATCACAGTAAAGACTTGGTGTGAGGCCCCCAACTTGATTAACACCCCACTCTGCACGGGAGTCAGCATCTCCAGGGGACACCACAGTAAAGACTTGGTGTGAGGCCCCCAACTCCCCCAATACCTTTCCAGTCTCTTTGTACCCAAAAGCTTCAAAACTTTTTATGGGAACATATTTTGAGGTTGAAACTGACAAAAAGCTAAAAAAAAAAAAAAAAAAAAAACTGATGAAAAGCTAACAAGATAACTTGAAGTTTAATCGGAAGATAGTAAAACTCAAGACTTACATTTCTTCATCAGACACTTATTAAAACAGGACATGTTATAAATATTTCCCTTTATTCACCCATTAAGATCACCACATGTAGGACCCTGGAATCTCATGGATCACTTACAGCTGTGGGTCTCGGCTTCTGTAAATCTTCCCGTCCTGTTTGCTGAGGTACTGATCAATCTCATCCTCCACCACGTTGGGAGCGCCAAAGACCTTGAAGCCCGGTGGAGCTGACGTCTCCATTTCAGATGAGGGCCCAGCAAGGCTCGAGGGAAACAGGAACAACAAATCGCCATGCCTGTTCAAATGACAAACAGAGGCCGATGCCTTCCCTTACCACCTGAACTTCATGGAAGCCCAACTTGGATATCTGCAAAAAGCAAATGCCAACCACCCCTGTAGGCCTAAATAATGAGGTTTCTAATTTTTAAGAAGAGAATTCTCTTCTAACATCTCCCCTATGTTTCCTGGCATTATAAAGAACAGTATGCAGGTTCTCTGTAATTTAATTTCTCTTACAACTTTACCTTAAAGTCTGTGAAGCCTCCATACACCCAAATGATTTTGCATGCACACACAGCCACAATGGACCTGCTGGGTTTCAGGGCCTCTCCTCCCACCTCTCACCCTCTGCTTGGCCCCCACCTCCCTCAGCCATTCCTCTGGCCTCTGGGAGGCTCTCTCCTCCCCCAACACTGCATGTGCTGGTTGCATGTATCTCCACTGCTTTCTCGGCGTTCACATACACACGTAAGCACAGACACGCATAGGAGCTGTCACTGCTTTTAAAAAGTGTGACTGGCCAGGCTCGGTGGCTCATGCCTGTAATCCCAGCACTTTGGGAGGCTGAGGCAGACGGATCACGAGGTCAAGAGATCAAGACCATCCTGGCCAACAGGGTGAAACTTCGTCTCTATTAAAAATACGAAAAAATTAGCTGTGCGTGGTGGCGCTCGCCTGTAGTCCCAGCTAGTAGGGAGGCTGATGGAGGAGAATCACTTGAACCCAGGAGGCGGAGGTTACAGTGAGTGAAGATCGCACCACTGCACTCCAGCCTGGCGACAGAGCGAGACTCCATCTCAAAAAAAAAAAGTGGGATTACCAGAGACATACTTTTCTACTTCAACAACCCCTCATAAAATCCTCCAAATATAAGCGGTCCGCGTCTAATTGCTATGACAATGGCTGCCTCAATTCCCCAGTAAGGCTGCTTAACCACCCCCTCAGCCACTCCCACAATGACAAGTATGCCAGTTTCTGCCACCATCAACACCACTCAAAAAGGCCCATGGACAGATGTCCCTGTGGTTTTCTTTCTCAAGGGCAAACTCCCAGAGGTCAGACTTAAGGGTTTCTGCTTGTCTCTGAAGCTACTGACGTGCTGCTTTCCAAAAAGGCTGCCACAAGTCACATTTGGTTTTCTATCACTTTCAGTCTGAAGTGTGTTCTTCCCTTGGTCAGAGTCGCGCTGCCAACTTGGTGCCAGGCTTGACTGGCATGGCAAACTGCTGACCTCGGAGGCTAACAAGTATCTCCACTCACAGTCCACAGAAGCTGCCTGGGGTCCCAAGTGACCAGAGATGGCTGCCAACACTTAACTCTCCAGGCCAGCCTTGGAAGAAAGGCTGCAGCATGTCCTCTGACAGACATTTAACTGCTGCCAACAAGACACACACACAGGAGACAGACTGAAAGGGCAGGATCCACAGCTCCAAACCAACACGGTGAAGGAAGAGCAGAGGCCAAAGTGCAGGCCCTCAAGGACACGCAGACACTGGGGCTCAGGTGCAGCTCTTCAACTAATTTCTTTCCTCCTCTTCTTCCTCCCTAATTTGGGGGTGATGAACATTACCAAACATTACCACATCAGAGATGTCTGTTTCTTTCTTTCTTTCTTTTTTTTTTTTTTTGAGACAGAGTCTTGCTCTGTCACCCAGGCTGGAGTGCAGTGGCGTGATCTTGGCTCAATGGAACCTGCATCTCACAGGTTTAAGCGATTCTCCTGCCTCAGCCTCCCAAGTAGCTGGGATTACAGGCATGTGCCACCACGCCCAGATACTTTTTGTATTTTTAGTAGAGACAGGGTTTCTCCATGTTGGACAGGCTGGTCTCGAACTCCTGACCTCAGGTGATCCACCTGCCTCGGCCTCCCAAAGTGCTAGGATTACAGTCGTGAGCCACCACGTCCAGCCGAGACGTCTGTTTCTAATAGCAGATTACATATTCCTAAACACCCTCTAACTACTAATATAAAAAACTTGACTTACACACTAGATCAATTTTAAGAAATATACTCTAAAATCAATTGCTGAGCTCTAAAGAAAGTAGAGGAAATCCCCAGGGGACAAACCCAGCAGTGCACTCAGACAGTAGCCAGCGACACAGAACTCAGAGCTGCTTGCGGGGCCAAGGCCACTTTCAGTAATTCACTCGCAGCTTTGGGCCTACAGCGGTTTGCTGGGCACTGGGAGACAAGAACTTGAGCTTCCCTGCCCAGAAGGGGCAGCTGAGTCTGAAACTTCCACATAAATGCAGATAACCAAAGGATGCTGAATAGCTGTGAAAAACCCACCAGCTGAAAATAGGAACCAAGGAGGAATCCCATCTGCCTCTATCCAGTACGCAGCAAAAAAAGAACCAACAAAGTCACCTCTGAGACTCTGTAACTAAAGGCCTGCTGGGCCATGCATCTGGAGCAGAACCAGGGATGATGCCATTTGGTTCAGAAAGCCCAAAGACAGAAATTAACTCAAAGGAGTTGTAGGTCCATCACAGCCCCCTGTGCCAACAAAAGCAAATGCAAACCTTCTCTGTAGAAAAGCTGCTAAATCTGGGCCGGGTGTGGTGGCTCACGCCTGTAATCCCAGCACTTTGGGAGGCCGAGGTGGGAGGATCACGAGGTCAGGAGATTGAGACCATCCTGGCTAACACAGTGAAACCTCGTCTCTGCTAAAAATACAAAAAAAAATTAGCCGGGGGTGGTGGCGGGCACCTGTAATCCCAGCTACTCGGGAGGCTGAGGCAGGAGAATGGCGTGAACCCAGGAGGCGGAGCTTGCAGTGAGCTGAGATCACACCACCGCACTCCAGCCTGGGCGACATAGCAAGACTCCGTCTCAAAAAAAAAAAAAAAAGAAACGAAAAGAAAAGAAAAGCTGCTAAATCTGGATCCTTCAGGATTCCCCAAGACCAAGTTTGGTCAAATATAACCTGTCATAAGAACCAAAAAACCAAATGTAGAAGAGTAACACACGGGCCAGGCAAGGTGGCTCACACCTGTAATCACAGCACGTTGGGAGGCCAAGGCGGGAGGATCATGAGGTCAGGAGATTGAGACCATCCTGGCTAACATGGTGAAACCCTGTCTCTACTAAAAATACAAAAAATTAGCCAGGCGTGGTGGCAGGTGTCTGTAGTCCCAGCTACTTGGGAGCCTGAGGCAGGAGAATGGTATGAACCCGGGAGGCGGAGCTTGAAGTGAGCCAAGATGGTGCCACTGCACTCTGGCCTGGGCAACAGAGCAAGACTCCGTCTCAAAAAAAAAAAAGAGTAACACACTACCATGCAAGTAAGAGTGGGTAGAGACATAATTAACAGAGAGTTAGACTGCCAAAGACTCAGACACAGAAATTATGAGACCAAATATCAACCTCTACATGGGATATTAAATGAACAATGGAATGGAAAAAGAGGGTGAGTGACAGAGGCTATCCAAAATGACCAGGCGGGATTCTAGGACATGGAAGTGGCAGGCGCCAAAGTCAGTGGCTCTTCCCAAATCTCCCTCCTGCAGACAGCTAGACCGCATGCCAGGTCCCAGCAATGCATCTACAGCAATGCAGGGGGCAGGAATACAAGTGGGGGCAGACAGATGCCAACAGTCACGAGACCCAAGAGGCAGGCCCCCATGTCTTACAGCCCGGATAGGGAGTCCTCGACCACCCAGTGTGGTCTTCACTGGAGGCCTGTGGGCCAGTGTGGCAGCAGAGCAGAAACCAGGAGAAACCAGGAGCCACATGGCCCCTGTGAGTACTTGAAGCCAACAGCCAGATTTAGGGGGAAAAAAAAATCAGATTATGTATTTATTTATATACTTTTGAGACAGGGTCTTGCTCTGTTGCCCAGCTGCAGTGCAGTGGCACAATCATAGCTCACAACAGTGTCGACAAAGACCCTGTCTCTAAAGAAAAAAAAAGAGGAGGCCAGGTGTAATGGCTCACTCCCGTAATCCCAGCACTCTGGGAGGCTGAGGCCAGCAGATTACCTGAGGTTAGGAGTTCAAGACTAGCCTGACCAACACGGAGAAACCCCAAGTCTACTTAAAAATACAAAATTAGGCCGAGCGCGGTGGCTCAATGCCTGTAATCCCAGCACTTTGGGAGGCTGAAGCAGGTGGATCACGAGGTCGGGAGATCGAGACCATCCTGGCTAACACGGTGAGACCCCCGTCTCTATTAAAAATACAGAAAATTCCTCCCCCTCCCCCTCCCCCTCTCCCCTCTCCCCTCTCCCCTTTCTTCGGTCTCCCTCTCCTTCTTTTTACGGTCTCCCTCTGTTGCCGAAGCTGGACTGTACTGCCGTGATCTCAGCTCGCTGCAACCTCTCTGCCTCGGGCTCCTGTGACTCTCCTGCCTCGGCCTGCCGAGTGCCTGGGATTGCAGGCACGCACCACCACGCCTGAATGGTTTTTGTATTTTTGGTGGAGACGGGGTTTCGCCGTGTTGACTGGGCTGGTCTCCAGCTCCTGGCCTCGAGTGATCTGCCTGCCTCGGACTCCCGAGGTGCTGAGATTGCAGACGGAGTCTCGCTCACTCAATGCTCAATGGTGCTCAGGCTGGAGTGCAGTGGCGTGATCTCGGCTCGCTACAACCTCCACCTACCAGCCTCCTGCCTTGGCCTCTTAAAGTGCTAAGATTACAGCCTCTGCCCCACTGCCACCCCGTCTAGGAAGTGAGGAGCGTCTCTGCCCGGCCGCCCAGTCTGGGAAGTGAGGAGCGCCTCTGCCCGGCCGCCCTGTCTGGGAGGTGAGGAGCGCCTCTGCCTGGCCGCCACCCCGTCTGGGAGGAAGTGAGGAGCGTCTCTGCCCGGCCGCCCCCTCTGGGAAGTGAGGAGCGCCTCTGCCCGGCCGCCCCGTCTGGGAGGTGAGGAGCACCTCTGCCTGGCTGCTACCCCGTCTGGGAGGAAGTGAGGAGAGCCTCTGCCCGGCCGCCCCGTCTGGGAGGTGAGGAGCGTCTCTGCCCGGCCGCCCCGTCTGGGAAGTGAGGAGCGCCTCTGCCCAGCGGCCCCGTCTGGGAAGTGAGGAGCGCCTCTGCCCGGCCGCCCTGTCTGGGAGGTGAGGAGCGCCTCTGCCTGGCTGCCACCCCATCTGGGAGGAAGTGAGGAGCGCCTCTGCCCGGCCGCCCCGTCTGGGAGGTGAGGAGCGTCTCTGCCCGGCCGCCCCGTCTGGGAAGTGAGGAGCACCTCTGCCCGGCCGCCCTGTCTGAGAGGTGAGGAGCGCCTCTGCCCGGCCGCCCTGTCTGGGAGGTGTACCCAACAGCTCCGAAGAGACAGCGACCTTTGGGAGCGGGCCATGAGGACGATGGCGGTTTTGTTGAAAAGAAGGGGGGGAAGTGTGGGGAAAGGAAGGAGAGATCAGATTGTTGCTGTGTCTGTGTAGAAAGAGGTGGGCATAGGAGACTCCATTTTGTTCTGACTAGGAGAAATTCTTCTGCCTTGGGATGCTGTTGATCTATGGCCTTGCCCCCAGCCCCGTGCTCTCTGAAACATGTGCTGTGTCAACTCAGGGTTAAATGGATTAAGGGCGGTGCAAGATGTGCTTTGTTAAACAGATGCTTGAAGGCAGCATGCTCTTTAAGAGTCATCACCACTCCCTAATCTCAAGTACCCAGGAGCACAAACACTGCAGAAGGCCTAGGAAAGCCAGAGACCTTTGTTCATGTGTTTATCTGCTGACCTTCTCTCCACTATCATCCTATGACCCTCCCATATCCCCCTCTCCGAGAAACACCCAAGAATCATCAATAAATACTTCATTAAAAAAAAAAAAAAAAATTAGCTGGGTGTGTTGGCGGGCGCCTGTAGTCCCAGCTATTCGGGAGGCTGAGGCAGGAGAATGGCATGAACCCAGGAGGTGGAGCTTGTAGTGAGCCGAGATCGCGCCACTGCACTCTAGCCTGGGTGACACAGCGAGACTCCTTCTCAAAAAACAAAAACAAAATTAGCCAGGCATGGTGGCACATGCCTGTAATCCCAGCTACTTGGGAGGCTGAGGCAGGAGAATCGCTTGAACCCGGGGGGGCGGAGGTTGTGGTGAGCTGAGATCATGCCACTGCACTCCAGCCTGGGCAACAAGAATGAAACTCTGTCTCAAGAAAAAAAAAAGAAAGAAAAGAAAAGAAAAAAGGCGGGGTGCCAGGCGCGGTGGTTCACATCTGTAATGCCAACATTTTGGGAGGCTGAGGCGGGTGAATCACTTGAGGTCAACAGATTGAGACCAGCCTGACCAACATGGTGAAACCCTGTCTCTACTAAAAATACAAAAATTACCTGGGAATGGTGGTGGGCACCTGTAATCCCACCTACTCAGGAGGCTGAGGCAGGAGAATGGTTTGAACCTGGGAGGCAGAGGTTGCAGTGAGCTGAGATCGCGCCACTGCACTCCAGCCTGGGCAACAGATTGAGACTTCATCTCAAAAAAAAAAAAAAAGGTGGGGGGTACAGCACCCCATGGTCCTGCTGAGGGAATGGCCTGAGTCTGTCAGGCCTCTGTTTACCGCTTTGGATCGGCAAGAAATCCAGGACACAGAGGGTCATGCTGGAGGGTCTTGTGAATGTGAAATCAGCAAGACCTCAGAGGTGGGAAACCCTACAGGTCAATGGACCTGTAGTTCCTCAACAGATAAATTTCAAGAAAAGGAAAGAGATGGAAGGGGAACCTGAAGATTACAAGAAGTAAGACATACAAATTTCCTTGAGTAAGACACTCAAGTAACGAAAGAATAAAGAGCCAGGCACACTGGCTCACACCTGTAATCCCAGCACTTTGGAAGGCCAAGGCGGGCGGATCACGAGGTCAGGAATTGGCCAACATAGTGAAACCCCACCTCTACATAAAATAAAAAAATTAGCCAGGCGTGGTGGCACGAGCCTATAGTCCCAGCTACTCAGGAGGCTGAGGCAGGAGAAATGCTTGAACCCGGGAGGCAGAGGTTGCAGTGGGTGGGATCACGTCATTGCACTCCAGCCTGGGCGACAGAGCGAGACTCTGTATCAAAAAAAAAAAGAATAAAAAAATGCAAACCGGTGATTACTACAGAAGCCAGAACAGCGGATACTGTTAGGGAAGCTTCTGCAGTGGCTGCCAATGCCTTGTCCCCAGATCTGCTTGGTGCTTGCAATGGTGACACATAAGGTTCATCCATCAAGGCATACACTGTTTTCTGAGGTGTTCAGTACGCATCTTGCTTAATAATTAAAAAGGGGAGGGAGAAAAAAAGGCCAAGCAACAGAAGAGAGGGAAGGAGGGCAAGAGCAGCGGGACACAAGCCTGGTCGTGAGCTGAGAGTTCCTCTGGCTGGAACAGAGCGTGTGCACTCACAATCATTCTCTTTACCTTTAAATAATGGTTACGTGTTCCAGATTTAAACTTTTTTTTAAAAAATTACCAGCTAGATTTGATTTAAAAGTGAAAAATGTGCCTGTAGTCCCAGCTACTTGGGAGGCTGAGGCTGAAGGATCACTTGAGCCCACAAGGTCGAGGCTGCAGTGAGCTATGATCGCACCACTGCACTCCAGCCTGGGTGACACGGTGAGATTCTGTCTCAAGAAAAGAAAAGAAAGGAAAAGGAAAAGGAAAAGAAAGGAAGGAAGGAAGGAATTATCAAGATGCAAAACCCTTAAAGAAAGAAAGAAAAGGAAGGAAGGAAAGAAAAGAAAAGAAAAGAAAAAAAAAGAAAAATATCAAGATGCAAAACCCCTCACAAGCTCAAGGAAGGATGAACCAGCGTCACTCTGGAAATGAACATTAACAAGAGGTTTCGTTTCACCTCATCACAGGGGTAGGCAAACAGTAGGTGCCCAATAAATCTTTGTTAAGAACAAATGAATGCTACGATTGCATGTTGTGTCCCTAGACATAGTAATCTGTGAATCTAAAAGGGACCAAGTGCAAAACCAGCCCATCATTCTGGCTGGTAAACAGGCTCACAGCCAGCTGCCAGCAGGTCCCAGGCCCACCACTGAGCCAGTGGCCACAGCACATGCAACCCGCAGCGTTGAGAGGAAAACTGACCACTCGCTCCTTAAGGACTGAACTGATCTAAGGCACAGGTGAGCAAGTGCCCAGACGGTTTCGATGGGAGCCAGCACACGTGTTCCGTAAAGGGCCAGTCAATACTTTCAGCTTTGCAGGCCTCACGGTCTATCACAACTAAACTCTGCCCTTGTAACATGAAAACTGGCACCAACAACGCGACCTGGCTGTGTTCCAATAACACTTTACAAAAACAGGCAGTAGCCAGGCTGTGACAAGAGGTCTCTGAGTCCTGAAGGTCCTGAATGACCAACTCTACGGGGTGGCATGGGCCACTGCACTGCCAGCACTCCTACCCAGGCCAGCAGGGCTAACATGATTTCCCGGCACACAGCTGCGTTCAAGGTTTTTCACTCCAGACAAGCAGCTGAGTATGCAGCTCACTCCACGCCGTACATGGACAGAGACAATAACTTTCTCCTCAGTGACACAAATTCCAGAATTCTGCAAAGTCAATCAAATATGCTCAATAGCAACTGCAGATTCAGGATAATTACTGAATCCCTGGCAAGCAATACAGTCATGTGTATTCTGGTAAGCTGATAAGACCATCATGAGGGGTGTGAAGAGGAAAGAGGATAAAACTCAGCCACCTCGGGCAGATCATGGGGACCTCATTTCCCCCCATTCCCTGCTTCTTCCTCAGAGGACACTTACTTGATTTTTAGCAAGTTGAGGGATTTGTTGGAGGAGGCTGTTATCTCTCCGGTCTTGTTTCTATTGATGTAAACTGAGAAGCCATTATTTTGGAAGCCAAACTCCTTTGCAACCTAAAACAAGGCCCAAAGAACAGAAATTTAATTAAATGCTAAAGTATCACTACATATACCATACACACACCAGACATTACCAGAAGAGTATTCACCAAATTTGGAAAGTGCCCATCATTTACCAAATTCCTCTTGCTATTTTGTTCTTTTATAGAAATTTGTACTGCTCACAAAGGTGTCAATTAAAATGAATAAAGTGGCCAAAAAAGCAAAGGTCTTGTCAATGACGAAACTTTGTAACACATTTAAGACTCTGAAGCAAACAAGAGTTAATGGCTATTCTTGTTTTGTTTTCAGACAGAGTCTCCCTCTGTAGCCCAGGCTGGAGTACAGTGGCATGATCTTGGCTTACTGCAACCTCCACCTCCCAGGTTCCAGTGATTCTCCTGCCTCAGCCTCCCAAGTAGCTGGGATTACAGGCGCCTGCCACCATGCCCGGCTAATTTTTGTATTTTTAGTAGAGACGGGGTTTCGCCATGTTGGCCAGGGTGGTCTCAAACTCCTGCCCTCAGGTGATCTGCCCACCTCGGCCTCCCAAAGTGCTGGGATTACAGGCATGAGCCACCATGCATGGCCAATGGCTATGTTTGAAAAGTTCAATTTCTACTTTTGAATTCAATCGTAAAAACGCAATTCCAGGCCAGGCACAGTGGCTCATGCCTGTAATCCCAGCACTTTGGGAGGATGAGGTGGGAGGATCACCTGAGGTTAGGAGTTCGAGACCAGCCTGACCAACATGGTGAATCCTCGTCTCTACTAAAACTACAAAATTAGCCAGGTATGGTGGCACATGCCTGTAATCCCAGCTACTCGGGAGGCTGGAGCAGGAGAATCACTTGAAGGTGGGAGGCAGAGGTTGCAGGGAGCCGAGATCGCACTATTCCACTCCAGCTTGGGCAACAAGAGCAAAACTCTGGCCGGGTGTGGAGGCTCACACCTGTAATCTCAGCACTATGGGAGGCCGAGGCGGGTGGATCATGAGACGAGGAGTTTGAGACCAGCCCGGTCAACATAGTGAAACCGTCTCTACCAAAAATACAAAAATTAGCCAGGCATTGTGGCACACACCTGTAATCCCAGCTACCTGGGAGGCTGAGGCAGAACTGCTTGGGCCTGGGAGGTGGAGGCTGCAGTGAGCCAAGATCATGCCACTGCACTCCAGCCTGGGTGACAGAGCAAGACTTTGTTTCAAACAAAAAAAAAAAAGCAAAACTCTGTCTCAAAAAAAAAAAAAACCCAGCCGGGCGCAGTGGCTCACGCCTGTAATCCCAGCACTTTGGGAGGCAGAGGCGGGCGAATCACGAGGTCAGGAGATCAAGACCATCCTGTCTAACACGGTGAAACCCCGTCTCTACTAAAAATACAAAAAATTAGCCAGGCGTGGTGGTGGGCGCCTATAGTCCCAGCTACTCGGGAGGCTGAGGCAGGAGAGTGGCGTGAACCCGGGAGGCAGAGCTTGCAGTGAGCCGAGATCGCGCCACTGCACTCCAGCCTGGACGACAGAGCGAGACTCCGACTCAAAAAAACAAAAAACAAAAAAC
Organism: Pongo abelii; assembly: GCF_028885655.2. NCBI lineage: Eukaryota > Metazoa > Chordata > Mammalia > Primates > Hominidae > Pongo > Pongo abelii. Next base: position 97,099,082 of record NC_072004.2, read on the forward strand.
AAAAAAAAAAACCCAAATGCAATTCTGAAACCTAACACAGAATGGTGCCACTAATTCAGTCATAAAATGTCCACTGTGCAGGGCACTTTGCTAGATGCTGGGAATATTCACTCATTCTTTCAACAAATATTAAGCAGTTCTATGTGCTCAGCTCCATTCTGGGTGTTCAGACCACAAAAATGAACTAGAAAAGACAAGGTTTCTGGCCGGGCATGGTGGCTCATGTCTGCAATCCCAGCACTTCGGGAGGCCAAGGCGGGTGGATCACTTCAAGTCAGGAGTTCAAGACCAGCCTGACCAACATGGTGAAACCCCACCTCTCCTAAAAATACAATAATTAGGCCAGGTGTGGTGACTCACGCCTGTAATCCCAGCACTTTGGGAGGCCGAGGCGGGCAGATCATGAGGTCAGGAGATCGAGACCAGCCTGGCCAACTTGATGAAACCCCATTTCTACTAAAATACAAAAATTAGCTGGGCGTGGTGGCGGACGCTTGTTATCCCAGCTACTCAGGAGGCTGAAGCAAGAGAATTCCTTGAAACCAGAAGGCAGGGGTTGCAGTGAGCCAAGATCGCGCCATTGCACTCCAGCCTGGGCGACAAGAGCGAAACTCCGTCTCAAAAACAAAAACAAAAATTAGCCAGGCATGGTGGTACACGCCTACAGTCCCAGCTAGTCAGTGGGCGGAGACAGGAGAATCACTTCAACCTGGGAGGCGGAGCTGCAGTGAGACGAGATCACACCATTACACTCTAGCCTAGGCAACAGAACAAGACTCCACCTCAAAAAAAGGAAAAGACAAAAAAAAAAAAGACAAGGTTCTTGCTGTCAAGCAGTTTACCAACAAATGCGGGAGACAAAGTCAACAAAGGTCGAAATAAGCACCATGACAGAAAAGGAAAAGAAACCTCAGATGGGAGGCCAGAAGTCTCTTTGAAGAGGTTCAACTGAGCAGGGCCCACCCAGCGGTGGGTAAGCCTGCCACACACGAGCTGGGAGAAAAGGCCACAGGGAGCAGGAGCAAGCACAAAGACCAGGAGGCAGGTAGGGCGTTGGAAACACGGAGGCCAGAGCCCAACAAACAATAAGGAAGATGGAAAGAGATGAGGCTGGCGAGGCAGACAGGGCCGTGGGAAGCCACACAGACGAAAGGCAGGGGGAATCATCATCCACAAAATCCCTGTTTCTCAACACCACACTGAAGAGGAAGCTAGAGTGCCAATCCTAGAGACAAGAGAGACGGGCTGAGACAGGGGATGAAATGGGACAGGATGGTGGGAATGAAGGCAAGAGCACACCTTCCAGCGGTGGTCATTGCCAGGCCCTGCTGATGAGCAGGACCAGGGACAGGAATGGAATGAGAGAAAGGAAGGAGGTCAGACTAAAGCTGAGAATTCTAGATTGAGAAACTATGTGGAGGTAACACCTGTGCAGGAACCATGAAAGGAAAGGCTACAAAAGGAAGAAGACTAGAGAGAAAATCAGGACCTCCACTTGACACTGAGATCGGAGGTGACAACCAGACACACACTGCAGTGAAGCCATCCAGCAGGCAGGTATGCATCTGTGTCTGAGCCCAGGCAAGGGGCCAGAGCAAGAGCTCTACACTGAGGGGTCATCGGAGTAGATGTACCCAAATATAAGGAATGTGAATCTCGGTAAAGAAACAAATCATAGAAGATCAAATGGAAATTCTAGAACTGAAAAACACAAAAACAGAAATAAGAAATTCACTGAATGGGCTTATCAGCAGAAGGGAGAAAGCAGAAGAGTCAACCTAAACATAGGTGAATAGCTTGTGGTCCCAGCAACTCGGGAGGCTGAGGTGGGAGCACTACTTGAGCCCAGAAGTTCAAAGCTACAATGAGATATGAATCACACCACTGCACTCCAGCCTGAGCAACAGAGTGAGAATCCAACCAACTCTAAAAAGAAAAACATAAATGAATCAATAAAAATAACAGCTATATAATCTGAAGGCAGAGATTTGGGGGAAAAAAAAAAACAGCCTTAGGAACCCATGGTACAGCATCAAATGCTCCTCACTAGAAAAAAATGAGGGTTGGGCGCAGAGGTTCAAGCCTGTAATCCCAACACTTTGGGAGGCCGAGTTGGGCAGATCACCTGAGGTCAGGAGTTCGAGACCAGCCTGGCCAACACGGTGAAATCCCATCTCTACTAAAAATACAAAAATTAGACAGGTGTGGTGGTGCACCCCTGTAATCCCAGCTACTCAGGAGGCTGAAACAGGAGAATCACTTCAACCTGAGAGGTGGAGGTTGCAGCGGGCAGAGATTGCACCACTGCACTCCAGCCCAAGCGACAGAGTGAGATTTCATCTTAAAAAGAATAAAATAAAAATTAGCCAGGTGTGCTGGCACGTGCCTGTAATCTCAGTCACTCGGGAGGCTGAGGCAGGAAAACCGCTTGAACCCGGGAGGCGGAGGTTGCAGTCAGCCAAGATCGCGCCACTGCACTCCAGCCTGGGCAACAGAGCGAGACTCCATCTCAAAAAAAAAAAAAAAGAAAGAAAAGACTGAAGATAGAACAGAAAAATACTCAGAGTGGCCAAAACCCCAAAATTTAATGAAAAACATCAAATAACAACTCCAGGAAGTTCAGCAAACTCTCTCAAGTTAGGATACAAAGAACACCACTGCGAGGCACACCAGAGTCACCCTGCTGAAAGCCAGAGATCAATGAAGACGAGAAGACAGTGGAACAACGGCTTCAAATGCTCAACAGGACCGGGCACCGCAGATCCCGCCTGGAATCCCAGCATCTGGGCGGCAGAGCAGGGAGGATCACTTGAGGAAATCAAGACCAGCCTAGACAACATGGTGAAACCCCATCTCTACCAAAAAATTAAGAAATTAGCTAGGAGGCTGACGTGGAAGGATCGTTTGAGCCCGGGAAGTCAAGGCTGCAGTGAGCTGTAACTGTGCCAGTGCACTCCAACCTAGGCAAACAAAAAATAATAATAATAATAATAATTTAAAAATGGACTGGGCGAGGGTGGATCACACCTGTAATCTCAGCACTTTGGGAGGCCGAGGCGGGCGGATCACCTGAGGTCAGGAATTTGAGACCAGACTGAGCAACATAGTGAAACCCCATCTCTACTAAAAATACAAAAATTAGCTGGGCATGGTGGTGCGAGCCCGTAGTCTCAGCTACTCAGGAGTCTAAGGCAAGAGAATCACTTGAACCCGGGAGGCGGAGGTTGCAGTGAGGCAAGATTGTGCCACTGCACTCCAGCTTGGGCGACACAATGAGACATCTCAAAAAAAAAAAGAAAAAGGGCCAGGTGTGGTGGTTCACTCTTGTAATCCCAGCACATTGGGACGCTGAGGCAGGCGGATCACGAGGTCAGGAGATCGAGACCATCCTGACTAACACAGTGAAAAACCCCATCTCTACTAAAAATACAAAAAACATTAGCCGGGCGTGGTGGTGGGCGCCTGTAGCCCTAGCTACTCGGGAGGCTGAGGCAGGGGAATGGCATGAACCTCGGAGGTGGAGCTTGCAGTGAGCCGAGATCGCACTACTGCACTCTAGCCTGGGTGACAGAGAAAGACTCTGTCTCAAAAAAAAAAAAATTGGTGCATGGTGGGGAACAAAAATGAAATGTCAACTCAGAAATCTGCTTTGAGGCCAGGCGCAGTGGCTCACGCCTGTAACCCCAGCACTTTGGGAGGCCGAGGCAGGTGGATCACCTGAGGTCTGGAGTTCGAGACCAGCCTGACCAACATGGTGAAATTCCGCCTCTAATAAAAAGACAAAATTAGCTGGACTTGGTGGTGTATGCCTGTAATCCCAGCTACTCGGGAGGCTGAGGCAGGAGAATTGCTTGAACCCAGGAGGCAGAAGTTGCAATGAACCAAGATCACACCATCGCACTCCAGCCTAGGAAACAAGAGGAAAACTCTTGTCTCAAAAAAAAAAAAAAAAAAAAAAAATTAGCCAGGTATGGTAGTGCACACCTGTAATCCCAGCTACTTGGGAGGCTGAGGCAGGAGAATTGCTGGAACCCAGGAGGCGGAGGTTGCACTGAGCTGAGATCACACCACCGCACTCCAGCCTGGGCGACAGAAAAAGACTCCGTCTCAAAAAAAGAAATTTGTATTGAATGAAAATAGCCTCCCAGCACTTTGAGAGGCCAAGGCGGGGGCGGATCACGAGGTCAGGAGATCAAGACCATCCTGGCTAACATGGTGAAACCCCGTCTCTACTAAAAATACAAAAAATTATCCAGGCATGGTGGTGGGCGCCTGTAGTCCAGCTACTTGGGAGGCTGAGGCAGGAGAATGGCGTGAACCTGGGAGGTGGAGCTTGCAGTGAGCCAAGATCACGCCACTGCATTCCAGCCTGGGAGACAGAGCGAGACTACCTCTCATTAAAAAAAAAAAAAAAAAAAGAAAGAAAGAAAAAGAAAATATCCTTCATGGCCGGGTGCGGTGGCTCATGCCAAAGCAGGTGGATCACGAGGTCAGGAGTTCAAGACCAGCGTGGTGAAGATAGTGAAACCCCGTCTCTACTAAAAATACAAAAAATTGGTCAGGTATGGTGGCGGGCGCCTATAATCCTAGCTACTCGGGAAGCTGAGGCAGAGAATTGCTTGAACCCAGGAGGCAGAGGCTGCAGTAAGCCAAGATCATGCCACTGCACTCCAGCCTGGGCAACAGAGCGAGATGCCATCTCAAAAAAAAAGAAAATATCCTTCATATAAACACAGGACAAAACGAAAACATTTTCAGGTCAAAAAAACCCAACAGTCTGTGACCAACAAACCTACCTAAAACAAAGGCTAATGGACGTTTTTCAGTCTGAAGAGAAATAACACCAGACAGAAATGGTCTGGGGGAATCCATGGGAAAAGTAAATAAGGAAGAAACTGTGAAGATAAGCTAAGAAGTACATAATATGCAACTATCACAGTAAATGAAATATTTTGTGATTGGTTAAAAAAAGGAAAACTGTCATGGGAATCCTGGACACAATGCAGGTCAGGAGACCAGGGAGGAGCCAGGGATGATTCTTTGAGTCAACTGTAGTCATATCTACAATTCATACTTTTTTTTTCTTTCTTTTTTTTTTTTTTTTTTGAGACAGAGTCTCTGTCGCCCAGGCTGGAGTGCAGTGGCGTGATCTCAGCTCACTGCAAGCTCCGCCTCCTGGGTTCACGTCATTCTCCTGCCTCAGCCTCACCAGTAGCTGGGACTACAGGTGCCCGCCACCACGCCCGGCTAATTTTTTGTATTTTTACTAGAGATAGGGTTTCACTGAGTTAGCCAGGATGGTCTCAATCTCCTGACCTTGTGATCCGCCCACCTCGGCCTCCCAAAGTGCTGCGATTACAGGCATCAGCCACTGCGCCTGGCCACTCTTATGAAATACTTTTTCTTTTTTTTTTGAGACGGAGTCTCTGTTGCCCAGGCTGGAGTGCAGTGGCCCCACCTTGGCTCACTGCAAACTCTGCCTTCTGAGTTCAAGCAATTCTCTTGCCTCAGCTTCCCAAGTAGCTGGGATTACAGGCGCCTGCCACCACGCCCGGCTAATTTTTGTATTTTTAGTAGACAGGGTTTCACCATCTTGGCCAGGCTGGTCTTGAACTCCTGACTTCGTGGTCCACCTGCCTCGGTCTCCCAAAGTGCTGGGATTACAGGTGTGAGCCACCGCGCCCAGCCGTGAAATACTTTTACACTTACCTTTGGGCTCTTGGTCCTATAATTTTGAGCAGTGATCAGCTGTGACAAACATCTCATCCTATAGCAATCCAACCCAACCGTGATAGAGAAAAGCAATGCAAGAGGCAATTTGGGAATAGGGAAAATAAGAAAATGAGGAAAAGAGAAAAGGTATCGATAGCAGTAACAGTAGAGGATGAAAAATCTCCTGAGGGTCAATACCCAGGCCACAGATACCTTTTTCAAAAATGTTGCTGCTGTTTCTCTCTTTGTTGCTGTGATCCGCTTCACTCCATCCGGGGACTGGACACGAATTATCTGTTGCAAACAAAACATGATGGTTACTGCACAGCCTAGTGAGGTCCTGATCTAATACTACGGCTTCCATCTGTGGTCTTTTAGCATCTGGGTCACTGAAAATTAAAGCCAAACCTCACTCTTCACCTTTCAATACCCAGCTCAATCCTTCTAGAAGATGATGCCGAGGGGTGAGATTCATCAACATATGGGGAGATATTTTAAGAGTACTGTCCTCTCAACTCTTAGTTTCACTCAGAAAACAACTTTAATTCCTAATCACTATTTATAGAGTATATGTAAAACACTTTTTGTCTCTTCAAACTTAAACAGAAAAAAACCCACCATGAACCATGAATGAACTGTGTTCTTTAAAAAAGATGTTACTTTGGGGAAAAAAAAAAAAGATGTTACTTTGTTCCAGGATCTATACATAAACATTAGACAGTCTTCAAGAGTCCTACAATTTAAAAGAATCACAGGAAATTTTCTAATTGTTACTTTTTTTTTACTTTTTTGAGACAGGGTCTTGCTGTCACCCAGGCTGGAGTGCAGTGGCAAAATCACAGCTTACTGCAGCCTTGACCTCCAAGGTTCAAGTGATCCTCCAACCTCAGCCTCCCGAGAGCTGGAACCACAGGCTTGCACCACCACACCAGGTTAATTTTATTTTTTTGTAGTGACAGAGTGTCATATTTCCCAGGCTGATCTCAAGCTCCTGGGCTCAAGTGATCCTGCCACTGTGCTGGGATTAAAGGTGTGAGCCACCACGCCAGCTATTACTTACTTTCCCTAAAAAAGATTTAAAAATGGCCAGGCACAGTGGCTCACGTCTGTAATTGTAGCACTTTGGGAGGCCAAGGCGGCAGACCACTTGAGCTCAGAAGTTCAAGACCAGTGGGCAACATGGGGAAACCCCATCTCTACTAAAAATACAAGTTAGCCAGGAATGGTGGCATACGCCTATGGTCTCAGCTACTTGGGGAGCTGAGGCACAAGGATCACTTAAACCAGGGAGGTCGAGGCTACAGTGAGCCGAGATGGTGCCACTGCACTCCAGCATTGGTGACAAAGTGAGACCCTGTCTCAAAAAAAGAGATTAGGCCGGGCACAGTGGCTCCTGCCTGTAATCCCAGCACTTTGGGAGGCCGAGGTGGGCGGATCACCTGAGGTCAGGAGTTCGAGACCAGCCTGGCCAACATGGTGAAACCCCGTCTCTACTAAAAATACAAAAATTAGGCAGGCGTGGTGGCAGGCACCTGTAATCTCAGCTACTCGAGAGGTTGAGGCAGGAGAATCGCTTGAACCCAGGAGGCAGAGGTTGCAGTGAGCCAAGATCGTGCCATTGCATGACGCGGAATGAGACTTCGTCTCAAAAAAAAAAAATTTTTTTAATTTAAAAAAGAGATTAAAATTAAAAGCAATAAAGGTCTTTAATGGTAAAATTTGTAGGGTTTTGAAAAAATATTTTCAGCTGGGCACAGTGGCTCACGCCTATAATCCGTGCACTTCAGGAGGCCAAGGCAGGAGGATCTCTTTAGCCCAGGAGTTCAAGATCAGCCTGGCCAACACAGCGAGACCCCATCCTAATTTAATAACATGGGTGTGTGTGCATATATGCATATTAAAGTTTATATATATGTAGATATTTTATTATTTTTTTTCCCCACGGCAAGCCTAAAAAGGTTGGCAGATCTGGAAGACTACTGGACAAAGAGCATTACTTTCTAAGACGACTTGATTTTTACGCCAATGAAAGCCATCGTGAAGGTGAGTTATCATGCCTGGCCAACAGCACAGGTCCCTGCTTTAGACAAGGAGGATGAAATGGCATGCTCTGCAGCAAACAAAGACCTGCTCCAACCATCTGTGGGACGGGAAGGAAGGCAGACAGGAACATGCCCATAAGTGTCCTAGCTTCTCCTCTCAGCAAAGACTGACGGTGCATTCTATAGCTTCTTTCTCTCTCATTTCCTGCAATATCATCTCTTGTATTTAGCTCATTGTTTTCTTTCCCCAAGATGAAGTTTCAATCTTGTGGCCCAGGCTGGAGTACAATGGCGCAATCTTGGCTCATTGCAACCTCTGCCTCTTGAGTTCAAGTGATTCTCCTGCCTCAGCCTCCTGAGTAGCTGGAATTACAGGGGCCAACCACCACACCCAGCTATTTTTTTTTTTTTTTTTTGAGACAGTCTTTTTCCGTTGCCCAGACTGGAGTGCAGTGGCGCAATCTCGGCTCACTGCAACCTCCACTCACTGCAACTTCCGTTTCCCAGGTTCAGGCGATTCTCCTGTCTCAGCCTCCTGAGCAGCTGGGATTACAGGCATGCACCACCAAGCCCAGATAATTTTTGTATTTTTAGTAGAGACGGGGTTTCAACATGTTAGTCAATCTGGTCTTAAACACCTACGTCAGGTGATCCACCTGCCTCAGCCTCCCAAAGTGCTGGGATTACAGGCACAAGCCACCAAGCCTAGCTGATTTTTTATAGTGAAACATTTCAATTCCCTTATTTCCTTTTTTTTTTCTTCTTCTTGAGATGGAGTCTTGCTCTTGTCGCCCAGGCTGGAGTGCAATGGTGTGATCTCAGCTCACTGCAACCTCTGCCTCCCAGGTTCAAGCGATTCTCCTGTCTCAGCCTCCTGAGTATCTGGGATTACAAGTGCCTGCCACCACGCCTGGCTAATTTTTAGTATTTTTAGTAGAGATGGGATTTCACCACGTTGGCCAGGCTGGTCTCGAACTCCTGACCTCAAGTTATCCACCCGCCTCGGCCTCCCAAAGTGCTGGGATTACAGGTGTGCACCACCACGCCCGGCCTCCCTTATTTCCTTTTTTATAAATTCTGTAACTATTTTCTGTGAGGTTACCACGAGTGTTACATTAAACATCCTCTTCGACCACTATGCAGATGAAAAGTGTCACAAGCCATTGTCTAAAAAAGATTTCCACTGATACAGGACAAAACACCATAAAGGCTTAGAGTCTACTGGGATTTGTCCACCTTTAGTAAAGTAACTAAGCCTAATCTAGATTTTCCTAAAATAGGATAACCCTGTCCTGCATTTTCCCATAACTTTCACTTGGCAGAAAAGGCTCCGCTTGATATGTTCTCAACTTTTAAGTCAGGAGATCGAGACCATCCTGGCTAACACGGTGAAACCCCATCTCTACTAAAAATACAAAACATTAGCCAGGCATGGTGGCAGGTGCCTGTAGTCCCAGCTACTTGGGAGGCTGAGGTAGGAGAATGGCATGAACCCAGGAGGTAGAGCTTGTTGTGAGCAGATCGCGCCACTGCACTCCAGCCTGGGCAACAGAGCGAGACTCCATCTCAAAAAAAAAAAAAAGAAATACAATTCTTTTTACTTCTAATGTCTAGTATACTTCATTCTAGATTCAATACCCAAGAAAAACGTTTTCACAATATATAGCATTAGGTAAATACTTCCACTTATTTGTTTCTAAAATCTGTCTGCCAACACTTAGCTATCTTAAAAAGGAAAGCTCTGTTCTAATGAAGGGGAACATGTGAATGTTCCTTCAAACGATGACTCTGGAACAAGAGCATGTCACCGCCATTCTTTACAGAGCTAAATGGTTCAGGCTGCAGAATTCTAAGGTGAAGAAGTCATCCTACTTGATCCTCTACCACAGAAGATAGGAGTCCAGGTTTCCAAGGCCAACTCCAGTGTTTAACAAGAGACAAACATAATTTGTACGATGGAAAGTTCTGGCCTATCCTCTGACACAGACTACAAAATGAAATACACAGGAAGAGACAGACCTGACAACATGAACACACAGCCTCTTGGTAACTTAAGTTTCCCTATTTATAAGAAAATAAGACTAGAACGCTTCTTGGGGAAGCTGAAGAACTGGTGAGATACAGTTAAACCCACAGAAACTCTTATCTCCCCGCAAGACAGAGTCTTGCTCTGTCACCCAGAGTGGGAGTGCGATGGCACAATCTCGGTTCACTGCAACCTCTGCCTGCCGAGTTCAAGCAATTCTCCTGCCTCAACCCCCCAAGTAGCTGGGATTACAGGTGCCCGCCACCGCACCCAGCTAATTTTTTTTTTTTTTTTTTTTTTTTTTAAGAGTCTCACTCTGTCACCCAGGCTGGAGTGCAGTGGTGCGATCTCGGCTCACTGCAACCTCCGCCTCCCGGGTTCTAGTAATTTTTCTGCCTCAGCCTCCTGAGTGGCTGGGACTACAGGTGCACGCCGCCACACCCGGTTAATTTTTTGTATTTTTTTTTTTAGTAGACACGGGGTTTCACCGTGTTGCCCAGGTTGGTCTCAAACTCCTGAGCTCAGGCAATCCACATGCCTCGGCCTCCCAAAGTGCTAGGATTACAAACGTGAGCCAGCATGCCCTAATTTTTGTATTTTTAGTAAAGACGTAGTTTCTCCATGACGGCCAGGCTGGTCTCGAACTCCTGACCTCATTATCCACCTGCCTCGGCCTCTCAAAGTGCTGGGATTACAGATGTGAGCCACCGTGCCCAGCCAGAAACTTTTCAAAAGACCTCTTTTTAAATTCAAAATAACTTTTTAAATCAATTTCAAAAGAAGAGTGTTTTAATTCCTCACAATCTGAGAAATTCAACGAGATCCAATGCTGTCAATGAGAGCCTAGACTTATACACTAGTGGGGAAAAAATGGCCTTGTCTGAAACACTTTTCATTTGTCAATGGTTACTGTAACTTAGTTAAAAGTACAAAGGTAGTTTGAAAGAAGGTTTCAGTGCTAATTCCTAACCTATTTCTAGGCAAAGTCACCAATGATTAACAAATTTTTTTTTTTTTTTTTTGAGACAGTCTTGCTCTGTCGCCCAGGCTGGAGTGCAGTGGCACAATCTGGGCTCACTGCAACCTCCACCTCCCGGGTTTGAGGGATTCCCCTCCCTCAGCCTCCGGAGTAGCTGGGATAACAGGTGCATGCCACCACACCCAGCTAATTTTTTATTTTTAGTAGAGACACGGTTTCACCATGTTGGTCAGGCCAGTCTTGAACTCCTGACCTCGTGATCCACCTGCCTCAGCCTCCCAAAGTGCTGGGATTACAGGCGTGAGCCACTGCATGGCCACATTTTATTTTTCAAAGGAGTCAAAGGTTTCTTGGCCAGGCATGGTAGCTCAGGGCTGTAATCCTAGCAATTTTGGGACCCCAAGGCAGGAGGATCCCTCGAGCTCAGAGACCAGCCTGTACAACATAGTAGAGAACTCATCTCTATAAAAAATTTTTTTTAATTAAAAAAGATTTAAAGGCCAGGCGCGGTGGCTTACGCCTGTAATCCCAGCATTTTGGTATGCCGAGGCGGGCGGATCATGAGGTCAGAAGTTCAAGATCAACCTGACCAACATGGTGAAACCCCGTCTCCACTAAAAATAAAAAAGAAATCAGCCATGGGTGTTGGCCAGCACCTGCAACCCCAGCTACTCGGCTGAGGCAGGAGAATTTCTTGAACCCGAGAGGCGGAGGTTGCAGTAAGCAGAGATCGCACCACTGAACTCGAGCCTGGGCGACAGAGTGAGACTCCATCCCAAAAAAATAAAATAAGATAAGATAAAAAAAAAAAAAGGAGTCAACGTTTCCTAAGTTTCTCCTGGGCCATATATTCATTCCACTCATCTCCAGGTTGGGAAACATGGAGGCACCAGGAGGGCCCGACTGGAGAGATGATGGAATCACCAGAGAAAAGCCTTGCACGTAAGTGCTCGGTTCTCCTGGAGACCCATTTGTTTGTGTGTGTGAGACAGTCTCATTCTGTCGCCCAGTGTGGAGTCCAGTGACGCCACCTAGGCTCACTATGTTGGCCAGGCTGGTCTTGAACTCCTGACCTCAGGTGATCCACCCACCTCGGCTTCCCAAAGTGCTGGGATCACAGGTGTGAGTCACCACGCGGGGCCTGGAGACCTATTCTTGACAACACCTGGCAAAACTGCAGAGACTGTCACAATGCTACAGTATGAACATTACTCCTCACCCAATACTGCTAAGCTTCCCCCAGAAATCCCAAATCTTCCTTACTATTAACCAAAATGCTCCTGTCCAATGGTCAGCTTTTTCCCATCACATTTACTTTTGGGGAGAAACTTCTCACAACTTAAAGAGGGACTGGTTTTCTCTGATTTATCACTGATATTTTTTACGTTAAGGCGGAGTGTATGACAATTATTATTTTCTTTTTTTGAGACGCAGTCTCGCTCTATAGCCCAGGCTGGAGTGAAATGGAGGGATCTCAGCTCACTGTAACCTCCACCTCCCGGGTTCAAGCAATTCTCCTGCCTCAGCCTCCCAAGTACCTGGGATTACAGTGCTCCATGACGCCCGGCTAATTTTTTTTTATTTTTAGTAGAGACGGGATTTTGCCATGTTGGCCAGGCTGGTCTCGAACTCCTGACCTCAGGTAATCCACCGGCCTCGGCCTCCCAAAGTGCTGAGATTACAGGCGTGAGCCACTGCGCCCGGCCGACAATTTTAATTTCAAGTAAAAAGTGAAATCAACATCATTTACAACATTCCTTTTAAAGAGGAATTGTCAAGTTATCCTTCCAAACAAGGAGCAAAGACGGCAAGTTACTGTGTTTTCATTTTCCCAGGTCCTCTGGTGGGGAGGGAGCTCTGTAACGTCCCCATCTGCAGAGCTCCTCTCCTCAGTGACTCATGACAAGGCACTTGCTGGGAAGGGGGAGAGCAGGACGAGAGAATCAGAGGGAGATTAGGATAAGAGGTGTCCCTGGCTCTGAGAGGGGCAGGACTGGCTGGGAGTCCCTGGAATTAGACCAGGAAGTCTCCTGGAGCCGGGAAACGGGTGGGGAAGGAGGGCAGTTTCTCTTCGTCACAGTCCATTCTCCCTGCAGAAAGGCTCGGCCTCTCCCTGCCCAGGGCGGGGAACCGGGGTCGCAAGTCCTCCGGGGACGGGCAAGGACGGGAAGCAGCCGAGGGGGTGAAAGTCCCCGAGAGGGGCCCAGCCACTACAGAGAAAGCCCCGGGGAGAGAAGGGAAAGGGGCCGAGTCGCGGGGCCGGCAGGCCCGCCTCCCCCACAGGCCAAGGCCGGCAAATCTGCTGCCTCATCCCGGCGTCCCCGCTCCCGCCCGGCCGCCGCACTCACGATGCTCTCGGCCATGGCGGCTGCTCCTGCCTCCGGGCTCGAGCCCCGGGCCGCCGCCGCCTGCCGCCCCAAGGGCCTCGCAGACCCGGCCGCGGCCTCAGACCCGGCCCCGGCCTCCCTACGCCGCCGCCACCGCCGCTCCAGCTTCGCCCGCCCGGCTCCGCCAGCCGCCGACGTCCGGTGCCTCGCCCAATACGCTCCCCTCGGGCGTGCGGCCGGGAAACCAGGTTCCGGCCCCACCAACGGCTCGACGCATGCGCAGGGCGGCGCCGCTGATCCGCCCCCCCATCGCTGCAACTGGAGGAGGGGATTTTGGAAAGATGCGTCTGAGATTACTTACGCTCGTCCTCGGAAACCCAAGCGGTACAGAAAAGTCCAAAAAGGAGGCAAAGACGAGCATCCGAAGTCTCACCCAAAAATAACTACTGCTGCGTATTATAGCGTATTATAATTGGGGAAACAGCATTCCAAACTTCTCTCCATGCACAGGTAAGTAGAGAAACAATTTCAGGAAGGCAGGATCACACCTTCATGTTATTTTTTTAAAGTATTTTTTAAATTTAACATAAGAAAAACAAATGAGTTTAAACTGAATTTCAGGCCGGGCGCGGTGGCTCATACCTCTAATCCCAGCATTTTGGGAAGCCAAGGTGGACGGATCACCTGAGGTCAAAAGTTCGAGACCAGCCTGGCCAAAATGGTGACACCCCGTCTCTACTCAAAATACAAAATTAGGCCATACGCGGTGGCTCACGCCTGTAGTCCCAGCACTTTGGGAGGCCGAGGCAGGTGGATCACCTGAGGTCAGGAGTTCAAGACCAGCCTGACCAACGTGGTGAAACCCCGTCTCTACTAAAAACGCAAAAATTAACCGGACGTGGTGGCGCGTGCCTGTAGTCCCAGCTACTCGGGAGTCTGAGGCCCGAGAATCTCTTGAAGCGAAGAGGCGGAGGTTAGAATGAGCTGAGTTGGTGCCACTGCACTCCAGCCTGGGCGACAGAGTGAGACTTCATCTCAAAAAAAAAAAAAAAAAAAGACATCACTTCACAGATTCTAAGAATTTTTGGAGTTGGATGCCAGGAAACCGGAAGACCAAATGTGTACATATTGCACAACATCACAATTACTGTGACAGTTTTTTAAACTGTGTTAAATTATGTTAATTGATTAAATTATGTTAGTAATTGTATTAGTTTGCTCAGGGTGCCATTGTAACTGCCCAACAGATTGTCCTTGCCCACTGCCTAGACTTTATCAAGACAGGGGAATTGCAATAAAGAGTTTAATTCACACAGAGCCAGCTTGTACAGGTTACTGAGGTTTTATTACTACTCAAAAAAAATCAGTGTCCTTGAGAATTCAGGGATCAGAGTTTTTTTGGGTTTTTTTTTTTTTTGAGTCCGCATCTCACTCTGTCACCCACTCTGGAGTGCAGTGGCGCGATCTCGGCTCACTGCAACCTCCACCTCCTGGGTTCCAGTGATTCTCCTGCCTCAGCCTCCTGGGTAGCTGGGACTACAGGCGCACACCACCATGCCTGGCTAATTTTGTATTTTTCGTAGAGACGGAGTTTCTCCATGTTGGTCAGGCTGATCTTGAACTCCCGACCTCAGGTGATCCGCCCGCCTGGGCCTCCCCAAAGTGCTGGGACTATAGATGTGAGCCACCGTGCCTGGCTGGGGATCCGGGGTTTTAAGGATAATTTGGTGGGTATGGGGTCAGAAAGTAGGGAGTGTTGATTGGTTGGGTCAGAGATAAAATGATAGGGAGTCAAAACTGTCCTCTTGTGCTGAGTCGGTTCCTGGGTAGGGGCCACAAGATATGAGCCAGTTTATCAATCTGGGTGGTGCCAGCTGATCCATGGAGTGCAGAGTCTGCAAAATATCTCAAGCACTGATCTGTTTTTTAATAGTGATGTTATCCTGAGGAGCAATTTGGGAGGTTTAGAATCTTGTAGCCTCCAGCTACATGACTCCTAAACCATAATTTCTAATCTTATGGCTAATTTGTTACCTGAAAAGGCAGTCTTGTCCCCAGGTAGGAAGGGAGTTTGTTTTGCAAAGGGCTGTTATCATCTTTGTTTCAAAGCTAAACTATAAACTAAGCGCCTCCCGAAGTTAGTTCAGCCTACACCCAGGAATGAACAAGGACAGCTTGGAGGTTAGAAGCAAGATGGGTTCAGTTAAGTCCGACCTCTTTAACTGTAATAATTATCTCAGTTATAAGAAAATATAACATAACAAAATCTCTCACAGACTGGGAGGTGGTTTGGAATTACTTTTCTTTTCTTTTTTTTTTTTTTTGAGTCGGATCTCCCTCTGTCGCCCAGGCTGGAGTGCAGTGGCGCAATCTCGGCTCACTGCAACCTCCACCTCACGGGTTCAAGCGATTCTCCTGCCTCAGCCTCCTGAGTAGCTGGGATTACAGGTGCCTGCCACCATGCCTGGCTAATTTTTGTATCTTTAGTAGAGACAGGGTTTCACCATGTTGGTAAAGCTGGTCTCAAACTCCTGACCTCATGATCCACCCACCTTGGCCTCCCAAAGTGCTGGGATTATAGGCATGAGCCACCGTGCCCGGCCTGGAATTACTTTCTAACAGTCCTGGAAGCTAGAATCCCAGATCAAGGTGTCAGTAGACATGATTTCTCCTTTGTTTTCTTCTTTTTTTTTTTCTTTTAAGGCTGGGGTCTTGGCCAGGCGTGGTGGCTCACGCCTGTAATCCCAGCACTTTGAGAGGCTGAGGCGGGCGGATCACGAAGTCAGGAGGTCGAGACCGTCCTGACTAACACGGTGAAACCCTGTCTCTACTAAAAATAAAAAAAAAAATTAGCCGGGCGTGGTGGCAGGCGCCTGTAGTCCCAGCTACTTGGGAGGCTGAGGCAGGCGTCAACCCGGGAGGCGGAGCTTGCAGTGAACCGAGATCGCGCCACTGCGCTCCAGCCTGGGCGACAGAGCAAGACTCCATCTCAAAAAAATAAAAATAAAGAAAAGACTGGGGTCTCACTCCCATCGCTGAGGCTGGAGTGCAGTGGCACAATCGTGGCTCACTGTAGCCTCGACTTCCCAGGCTCAGGTGATACTCCCACCTCAGTCTCCTGAGTAGCTGGGACCACAAGTGCTCACAATCACACCTGGCTAATTTTTTGTATTTTTAGTAGAGGCAGGATCTTGCTATGTTGCCCAGGCTGGTCTCTAACTACTACTGGGTTCAATCAACCAACCCACCTCAGCCTCCCGAAGTGCTTAGATTACAGGCATAAGCCACTGTACCCAGCCAGGTTTATTCTTATACCTCTCTCCTTAGCTCAAAGATGGCACCTTCTCCCTGAGACCTCACATGTTTTTGCTTCTGTGCACACATCCCTCGTGTCTCTCCACGTTTCCCACCATGTGTCCCAATTTCCTTTTCTTGTAAGGATGTTGGATTAGGGCCCACACTATTGGCACTTATTTATTTATTTAGGGACGGAGTCTTGCTCTGTCACCAGGCTGGAGTGCAGCGGCACCATCTCGGCTCACTGCAGCCTCTGCCTCCTGGGTCCCAGCAATTCCCCTGACTCAGCCTCCCGAGTAGCTGGGATTACAGGCATACGCCACGATGCCCAGCTAATTTTTGTATTTTTAGTAGAGACGGGGTTTCACCATGTTGGCCAGGCTGGTCTCAATCTCCTGACCTCGTGATCCACCTGCCTCGGCTTCCCTAAGTGCTGGGATTGCAGGCGTGAGCCACCGCGCCCGGCCCCTAATGGCTTTTAAAGGCCCTGTCTCCAAGTCCCCATTTGGAGGTCCAGGGGGCTGGAACTTTATCATAAGAATGTAAGGGGCACAATTCAGCCATAACAGTGGTAGATGACAATCATTTCATTAAAAGATTACCCAGACTTTGGCCGGGAGTGGTGGCTCACGCCTGTAATCCCAGCACTTTGGGAGGAGGAGGCGGGCAGATCACTTGAGGTCAGGACGTTGAGACCAGACTGGCCAACATGGTGAAACCCCATCTCTACTAAAAATACAAAATCAGTCAGGTGTGGTGCCTGTAATCCTAGTTACTCAGGAGGCCAAGGCAGGAGCATCGCTTGAACCCAGGAGGCAGAGGTTGCGGTGAGCCAAAATTGCGCCACTGCATTCCAGCCTCAGCAACAGAGAGAGACTCTTGTCTCAAAAAAAAAAAAAAAAGGTTACCCATCCTTAGAACAGACTGAGATGGAGGCCGTGGGCAGTCCCCGTGACCGTGACCCTGGCTGTGGAGCTGCTGCAGGGCCCATGAGGTTGGGTTTGTCACCTTTGGGAAGGTGAAGGGAAGCTGGAGCCCAGAAGCTCAGCCTGCAGCTCTGGTCCTCGCCCCGACTTCCCACCTGCAGCATACCCCACTTCTCCTCCGAGGAAGATCTGAAGACTCAGAGTGGCCTTCAAGCTTCCCCTGATCCAGCCCTGTCATCTCATGGACCTCCCTCCCACCCCCATCTCCTCTTGCCCCACACAGCCAGGTGACCTTTCCTCCTAAAACTTGCCCGGTGTGCTCCCACCCAGGCATCTCACACGCACCTGAAACCCTCTGCCTGCTCCATCAGTACAGTGCCTGCTGTGCTGCACCACCCAGACCACCTCTTTGGACTGCTGAGTGTTGGTGGCTGAGTCTGGGCACAGTGGCTCCAGCCTGTAATCCCAGCACTTTGGAAGGCCAAGGCAGGAGATCACTTGAGTCCACGAGTTCAAGACCAGCCTGGGCAGCACAGCAGGACCCTGTCTCTACAAAAAAATTCAAAAATTAGTGAGGCAAGGTGGCGCACATCTGTAGTCCTGGGAGGCGAGGTTGCAGTGAGCCAAGATTGCGCCATTGCACTCCAGCCTGGGCAACAAGAGCAAAATTCAGTCTCAAAAACAAAAACAAAAACCAGGAAGGAGGTGATCTGGTGGGGGGACGCTGTTTCATTCATGCAGTGAACAAGCCGGGGGATAGATTGGCGCTGGGGCTGCCCATGGGTCTCTTGGGATTGGGGTTGTGAACCAATTTGCCAGGGTCTGATTCCCTGGTTGGGAGTTGATGGAGCGGCCGCTGACCCTGCAGAGCTGAAGTCCGAGTGGGGGCCTGCAGTGAGAGCCACAAGGCTGGCACCCAAACATGCCTGCCCGAGTCACACCTGCGCTGAGCTTAGGGGACCCACAGAGCCAGGGCTGGGGAGAAATGTATCTCCACAAGCAGAGGCCGCCTTAAGCTCTAAAATGTGATTCTTCACATGACTCAACTGTGACTCCGGCATCTGGGTGGGGCTCGCAGCTCCCCCATTCCCATGCCCGGGGCTGCACTGTTCACAGACTAGCCCAGGGCCGTGGTCAGGACCAGCCCAGCAGCCCAGCCACAGAGGAGCCAGCGAACCTCTCCCGGCGCCTGTGCTCGGGGCTTTCTGTTCCAGCGTCAAGGATGGAGGAGGGGGAGAGGAGCCCCTTACTGTCCCAGGTGAGCCGTGCCAAGTGGCCTTGCCCTGAGGTTGGAGATGTCCCCAGCCCTGAGGTCCTAAGGGAAGTCCCTGGGCTGGGTTCACACCCACCCCTGCCCCTGGTGCCACCCCACACCTCAGTGCTGAGATTGGGTCGAGGGGGTGGTTCTAGGCAGCCCCCTCCCCCTTCCCCACTGCACAGTTCTCTCAGCCCCATGCTGGCCTCTGGTCAAGGGATCTGCTGGATCTCCCTGAGGGCCTTGGGGGCAATCTTTGGCTCAGGGTGCAGGAGGGGGTGAAGGCAAATGTCCCTTGCAGCCAGCCTCCAATGGCCTCTGGCCTCCAGTGGCCCCAGTCTGGCCAACGAGGCACTAGCAGCCTGTCCTTTTGCTTCTAGTGACTTGTTGAGGTCTTGGGGGTGATAAATAACCCTCCTCTGGGGCTGGGCACAGTGGCTCACTCCTGTAATCCCAGCACTTTGGGAGGCTGAGGAGGGAAGATTGCATGAGCCCAGGAGTTCAAGACCAGCCTGGGCAATGTAGCGAGACCCTGTCTCTACAAATTATTTTATATATATATATATTTATTTAGATTCACTCTGTCACCAGGCTGGAGTGCAGTGGCACAACCTTGGCTCACTGCAACCTCTGCCTCCTGGGTTCAAGCAATTCACATGCCTCAGCCTCCTGAGTAGCTGGGATTACAGGCACATGCCACCACATCCAGCTAATTTTTTTTAGTCGAGACAGTTTTTTACCATGTTGGCCAGGATGGTCTCCATCTCCTGACCTCGTGATCCACCCGCCTCGGCCTCCCAAAGTGCTGGGATTACAGGCATGAGCCACCGTGCCCGGCCTACAAAAAATAATTTTAAAAAATTACCGGGACATGGTGGCAGTGCCTGTAGTCCCAGCTACTCAGGAGGCTGAGGAGGAAGGATGGCTTGAGCCCAGGAGTTTGAGGCTGCAGTGAGCCGAGAGCCTGACGCTGCAATCAGCTTCTTCCTGGTGAAACTGGATTGGAATGGGATCCTTGCCCAGCACACAGCCATGGCTTCTTTTTATTATTTATTTATTTTTTGAGATAGAGTCTCGCTCTGTCACCAGGCTGGAGTGCAGTCACACGATCTCTGCTCACTGCAACCTCCGCCTCCCGGGTTCAAGCGATTCTCCTGCCTCAGCCTCCCAGGTAGCTGGGATTACAGGTGTGTGCCACCACGCCTGGCTAATTTTTTTTTTTCTTTTTTTTTTTTTTAGTAGAGATGAGGTATCTCCATGTTGGTCAGGCTGGTCTCGAATTCCCGACCTCAGGTGACCCACCCGCCTCAGCCTCCCAAAGTGTTGGGATTACAGGCCTGAGCCACAACGTCCAGCCCGGCCATGACTTCTTATTCTCCTTTTTAAAAAAAACTCTGTTCCCGGCAGAACTGGGCATCTGCGGGGCTGCCTCTTCCCCCACAGAGAGAGACCAGCAGGCCTTTCCTGCCAGTGGGCCAGGGGGTCCCCTCTGAAGGCCCTGCAGCCCCCAGAAGGTCTCCCTGGGCTCCTGGGCACCCTCCTCCCTGTCCTGGGAGTCTGCTGGGCAGGGCACTGTCCTGTCCTCGGCAGCAGGGCCCAGTGCCGTATCCACCCTTGGTGTGGGCTGTTGGTGGGGCCAAATGAATGGGTGCTGGGATGTGAGGACTGGTTTCAGAGGGGAAAGGAAAGGGCAGCCATGTGGGCCAGCCCTGTGGCTGGTGAGGAAGCCCCTCTACACAAGGTGCATGCTGCAGGTACACACGGACTGATCCAGACAGACGCTGTTTCAAACTCTGGGGAAGCAGCCCCGCCTGTGTGCTGCGGGAAAGCCAGGGCGGCCCTGACCTGGGGAGGCTGCAGCAATCCACACATAGGACCGGGAGGGAGTGGATGTGTTCACTGAGCACCGCCCTGCTTGGTCTTCACCACAGCCTTTCAGGGTCTGCTCATCACCCTGTTCTAAAGGTGGGGTCCCACCAGAGCTGGGATCTTCACTGCCCCTTCTGCTGCCCAGCCGAGTGGGACGGCCCTGAGGGCCCCCTGCCCCTGGCTATCCGCATCTCTGAGCTCCAGTTCTGCCCTCCGCCATCCGGCACCCTCCCATCCCTCGAAGGCTCTGCCACCGTGCTCTTCCCTGACCCTCACCAGTTGTCACAGAGCCTGGATGAATGCGGTCTCACCCTGTTCCTCTTCCCTCTGCAGGAAACTGCAGGCCAGAAGCCCCTCTCTGTGCACAGTCCACCCACCTCAGGCTGCCTAGGTCCAGTGCCCAGGGAGGACCAGGCAGACGCCTGGGGCTGCAGCTGCTATCCCCCGGAGACCAAGCACCAGGCCTTGAGGGGCACCCCCGGGAAAGGACCAGCCCCTTCACTCTCCACAGGGAGCAGCTGCGTCAAGTATCTGATCTTCCTCTCCAACTTCCCCTTCTCCCTGCTGGGGCTGCTGGCCCTGGCCATCGGGCTCTGGGGCCTGGCCGTCAAGGGGTCTCTGGGAAGTGATCTGGGGGGGCCCCTGCCCGCAGACCCCATGCTGGGGCTGGCACTGGGAGGGCTGGTGGTCAGCGCAGTGAGCCTGGCTGGCTGCCTGGGCGCCCTCTGTGAGAACACCTGCCTGATACGTGGCTTCTCCGGGGGCATCCTTGCCTTCCTGGTGCTTGAGGCCGTGGCAGGGGCCCTGGTGGTGGCCCTCTGGGGCCCACTGCAAGACAGCGTGGAGCACACCCTGCGTGTGGCCATCGCCTACTACCAGGACGACCCAGACCTGCGCTTCCTCCTCGACCAAGTCCAGCTCGGGCTGAGGTGCTGCGGGGCTGCCTCCTACCAGGACTGGCAGCAGAACCTGTGAGTCTTGGAGTGGGCGAGGGACAGGGCCACCACAGGGTCCCAGAGGCCACACACCCTTGTGTGTGTACACACAGTCACTCACACGTAAATACTCATTCGTGCATGCCCACATGTACATGCATATCCACACTGGCACATCTCATGCTCACACACCTACACGCTCCTCTACACTGACATGAACATGTTCTCGTGCACACACAAAACAGCCTCATGCTCAGGCACACACTCACACTCAAACATGTTCATACACACACGTGTCATGCACACAAGTATAGGGGTGCTTGCCTCTCCTTGTTCCATGGGCTCAGGGCCCCAATCAGCCCTGCGGCCCCCACAACCTCCAGTGTGACTCTGTTCCCCCCGCCAGGGCCAGGAGGACTACCCAGGAGCTTAGTGGAGAAGCTCAGCCCGCAGACTTAGAAAGTCATTTTTCTGCTGGGCACGATGGCTCACACTTGTAATCCCAGCACTTTGGGAGGCTGAGGTAGGCGGATCACCTGAAGTCAGGAGTTCAAGACCAGCCTGGCCAACATGGTGAAACCCCATCTCTACTAAAAATACAAAAATTAGCCAGGCATGGTGGCAGGCACCTGTAATCCCAGCTACTCAGGAGGCTGAGGCAGGAGAATGACTTGAACCCAGGAGGTGGAGGTTGCAGCCAAAACCGCACCACTGCACTCCAGCATGGGCAACAGAGCGAGAATCCATCTCAAAAAAAAAAAAAGGCCAGGCGTGGTGGCTCACACCTGTAATCCCAGCACTTTGGGGGGCCAAGGCGGGCGGATCACGAGGTCAGGAGATCAAGACCATCCTGGCTAACACGATGAAACCCCGTCTCTACTAAAAAATAGAAAAAATTAGCCGGTGTGGTGGCAGGTGCCTATAGTCCCAGCTACTCAGGAGGCTGAGGCAGGAGAATGGTGTGAACCCGGGAGGCGGAGCTTGCAGTGAGCCAAGATTGCCCCACTGCACTCCAGCCTGGGCGACGGAGGGAGACTCTGTCTCAAAAAAAAAAAAAAAGAAAGAAAATGACTTTTAGGTGAATTCAGGACATTATTCTGGAATCTGACTCTACAGTTTCCCTCCACCGTGAGTGTCATTAAACGCTGTGCATGTAGGATCCAGTGCAGGATTTTCTTATATTCTGCTCAAGGGTAGCTGTCTTTTTTTTTTTTTGAGACGGAGTCTCCCTCTGTCGCCCAGGCTGGAGTGCAGTGGCTCGATCTCGGCTCACTGCAAAGAGGGTAGCTGTCTGTTTTATCAGCTATCCCCAGTGCATGCACACCCCGAGCAGCACCTACTCTCCATGCCACACCCAGGACAGAGGATATGCACTCTGTCTCCCAAGCCTTCTTGGTGCATGTATCCAGGGGCAGCTGAACACAAGAGATGAAGTCATAGGCGACCCTGAAAACTGGCCATCGGGACCCAGCAGTGGCTAACAGGCAGGTCCTTCCAGACTCTGCAAAGCACCACATAGGTTGGTTTTTGGCCACGTGTGACTGGGTTGGTGGCAGCCCTCCTAGAGTGTTGTGATGCCACGTCCGCTGCTGGCCTCGACCCCATCCCCTGCCTAAGTGGGGCATACTCTTCTAGAGTGGAGAGGGCATGGGGATGAGCCTGCAGGTCTGCTGGGCCCGTGTGCAGAGCCCCGGACACCAGTGGATGCCTAGGGCACCTGGGGACTCCCTGACCTGGGCTGTGATGAGATCAACACGCCCTAGCCACCCTGGGAGCTCCTCCCCCGCCCCTGCTTTCTGTCACTGCTGGGTACTGCCTCTCAAGCCCTTGTTCTTCCCAGCAAGACCTGTGGACCATTCCAGAAGCCTCTGCCAGAGTTCCATCCACCCTCCCCTGCTCCAACTCTACCTTCTCAATGAGCTCAGCAGCCTCTGCGGAGGGAGGTCCTCTTATCAATGCTTGTCTGTTCCCCCTTCAACCGTCTCACTAAGTATCCTCCTGCTAGTCAACACAGCCACCACCCCTACCTGCAAGCGCAAGGACTGCCATGCACAGGGATACGTTATAGAGAGCCAGGTGCTGTGTATGTCCGTGTGTGCAGGTGTGTGCGAATATGAGGACGTATGCACGTGTGTGCCCGTGCCTGTGTGGCCACGGAAGGGTGAAGGTGGGTAGGCGACATTCGCCTCTGTGCCTGGTCCCAGAAGAGCGGGCCCTCCCCGCCGGAACTGACGACTCCATACACCTTGCAGGTACTTTAACTGCAGCTCCCCCGGGGTGCAGGCCTGCAGCCTTCCCGCCTCCTGCTGCATCGACCCCCGCGAAGATGGAGCCTCTGTCAACAACCAGTGCGGCTTCGGGGTCCTGCGCCTGGATGCGGACGCAGCTCAGAGAGTGGTGCACCTGGAGGGCTGCGGCCCGCCGCTCCGGCGGTGGCTGCGCGCGAACCTGGCGGCGTCGGGCGGCTACGCAATCGCGGTGGTGCTGCTGCAGGGCGCGGAGCTCCTGCTGGCCGCCCGGCTACTCGGGGCCCTCGCTGCCCGCAGGGGAGCGGCGTACGGCCTCGGAGCGCGCGGGGAGGACCGCGCTGTCCCCCAGAGCCCCAGCCCCGGCGCCCCGCCCGCTGCCAAACCCGCCCGGGGCTGAGCGCACGCCCCGGGGTCCGAGGCTGCCACGCAGAGAGATACAGGGGGCGCCTCCGCCCGAGTAAAATGCGCTCCCTGCGCCGCCGCCGCCTGATTTCGCTCGGGCTTCGGGAGACTTCGCCGCCGGACCTACCCAGCTAGCTCACGCCGCTCGCTCCGCGTCCCCCACGCCAGCCCCCAACGGAGGGCGCCCGGCGAAGCCACGGGACTGGCGGGAGGAGCACGCGGGGCCGGAGGAAATCCTGGAGCTGACCCTCACCTCCGAGCCCCCACTTCCACCCCAGCCGCACAGTTCCCACCTCCTGGCACCTCCCTCCCCTGGGGCCGCCACCCCTTCTGGGCTCGTGATGGTGGAGCTAAGGTCCAGGCCTCTCCCTCCTGAGTGCATTTTTGGGGAGATAGTAAACGTTTTATTCGGGTGTATCATTCATACAGTAAAGACACCAATCTTCAGAGGCAGCGTGGGGAATTCTTACCCATCTAAGCCCGTGAACCACCACAGGTCCGAGCGGGGAGTTCCAGCCCCTGACGGCGCGTTCAACCCCAAGTCAGCCCTGCTCTGACTACATTGCCAGGGCCAGCGGGGCCTGTTTTGGGCTTTCACATAAGTGGAATCCCAGAGGGTCTGTGCAGAGGCAGATCTGGCCCTTTCTGTGAGTGGACTGGTCCATGTGAACAGGGGCTAGCTACTGTGAGGGCCCCTGCTGCTGGGCCAGCTTGCAGAGCTCTTGCTTCCCCCTGGATGTGGTGTCAGGAGTGGGATCTTGGTTACAAATGGGCATGTTTTGTTTTTGTTGTTTTGTTTTGAGACAGGGTCTCGCTCTGTCACCTAGGCTGAAGTGCAGTGGCAGGGTCTCAGCTCACTGCAGCCTCCGCCTCCCTAGCTCAAGCAATCCTCCCACCTTAGCCTCCTGAGTAGCTACAACTACAGTTGCCCGCCACCACGCCCAGAAAATTTTTTGTGGTTTTTTTATTTTTATTTTTTTGAGATGGAGTTTCGCTCTTGTTGCCCAGGCTGGAGTGCAATGGCACGATCTTGGCTCAGCACAACCTCTGCCTCCGGGTTCAAGTGATTCTCCTGCCTTAGCATCCCAAGTAGCTGGGATTACAGGCATGCGCAACCATGCGCGGCGAATTTGTATTTTTAGTAGAGACAGGGTTTCTCCATGTTGGTCAGGCTGGTCTCGAACCCCTGAGCTCAAATGATCTGTCCACTTTGGCCTCCCAAAGTGCTGGGATTACAGGTGTGAGCCACGGTGCCCAGCCTCATTGTTGTTATTTTCTTTTTTGTTTGTTTGTTTGTTTTATTTTTTGAGACGGAGTCTCGCACTGTCACCCAGGCTGGAGTGCAGTGGCACGATCTCAGCTCACTGCAAACTCCGTCTCCTGGGTTCACGCCATTCTCCTGCCTCAGCCTCCCAAGTAGCTGGGACTACAGGTGCCTGCCGCCACGCCGGGCTATTTTTTTTTTTTGTATTTTTAGTAAAGACGGGGTTTCACCGCGTTTTCCAGGATGGTCTCGATCTCCCGACCTCTTGATCTGCCTGCCTCGGCCTCCCAAAGTGCTGAGCTTATAGGCATGAGCCACTGTGCCCAGATACAGCCAGTTTTAATGGGCACTGTCTAAGGACGAGCTGGCTGGGTGCTCTGGGGGAGTTGCTAGTGTCACTGTGCCTCAGTTTCTCTCTTGTGAGGTGGGAGTAGGAGCTCTGGCCTCGCGGCGTGTGGTGTGAGCCATGTCCAGTCTCACCTTCTCTGTGAGGCCTGCTCCAGCCACCTGCACACTTCATTGACTGTGGCCCCTGGGTGTGCACCAAGGCCTTCTGCCTTGACCCAGCCATGGCCTGACATTGCGTGTCTTGGGGCCACCAGCAAGGCTCAGTGAGGGTGTGAGCCCAAGGGCTGTCTTCCCGCTCAGTCAGGCCAGCCCCTCCTGCCCCACTGCCCACTGTTCACCCATGTGCTCCTGCTCAAATGACCCCACCACAGGCCCTGTCCCGTGCACAAATACGCCACGGACAGGCGAGGGCACACTAATTTTATTTTGAAATAGGGACTGCAAGGGCGGGCCGTATTGAGAAGGATGGCCCCCTGGTGCGATGAGCGTGGGGCCTCATCTGCTCACCGTACATGCCCTGGAGTCCTGCTACCCAGCATGTCCCAACCAAGGGCACCCCCCTGGGAAGGGATGCAGAGACGGGAAGCTTCTCTGCATCCCCTTACAGGCAGGACAGGGGGCTGGGGTGCAGAAGCACTCTGGGGAGACCTGCCCTAGCTTTCCAGCTGGGAGGAGGGGACGATCCGGGGTCCAGCAGGCTCCCGGGCTGGGGTTCACTTCCCGTTCTCCCAGGGAGTGGAGACTGGCCAAGCCTCTCTGTGGGCAAGACTGAGGGGTGGGCCTGTGTCTCCAGATGTTGAGCAGGGCCTGGCCAGCCCCTGAGGGGGCATCCTAGAGGGAGGTGGTGGGCTCCTGGTGACTGGTATTAATATGTAGGGGGACACCTGAGGTTGCAGTCCCACCCTGGTGTCCAGGTGCCATCTGGGCTAGGGAGGCGTCTCCTCAACAGGAATCCTGAGCAGGGTTTAGAGCACAGCGGGCAGGAGGGGGAGGGTCTGGACCTCAGCAGGGCCTGGTGCTAGATGATGCCATATTGGGCCAGCTCGTGCAGCTCCAGGTGGTTGAAGGCCTCCCAAGGGCAGATGACCGTGATGTCTGTGGGAGAAATGGGCCCCAGATTAGAGAGGATCCCAGGGCCTAGGGACCCCCCATCCCCTGTGGCCTTGTTTCCCACAGCCCAGGTGTAGCCCTACAGTGTGCTGAGCAGGGGCGTGCGGACGCTGGCGTGGGGCCCTCCTCTGGGGACACACTGGCTGTGGGGGAAGGAGGGAGGGTGCAGCAGGTCCAGGGGAGGGAACCAGAGGAGGGTGGGGCTTGCTGAAGGGGGAGGAAGCAGCGAGGGGTTCTGTTCTTTCCCAAACTCCTCCCCTTACCTGGTGCAAGTGTCCCAAATGGAAGCAGCCCCACCCTCCATATCCAGTGGATCTGGAGCTCAGTGTTGGGGGAAGAAGTGATGGACAGGCTGGGGGTCCCTAAGTGAAAAGCAGGGGAAGTGGGGGCCGAGGTGTGCTGCAATGGGCCCTGGGCGTGCTGGGTGTGCCTGGGGGAACCTGGGCAGACCTCGGGTTGGTACTGGCAGCCATCGTACCTGTTCCCAGGCCTTCCATTCCAGGGATGTCGTCCCCAAACCTGCAAGGACAGAGCAGTCAGGGACATGACCGGGCCCAGCCCTGGCTCAGTCAGCCTGAGGCCCGAGGTCATCTCTAGCCTTCCTAGGAGATGAGGCATTTGGCTGGGAGCCCAGTGGGCAGAGATGCGCCTCCTCCCCAACCTCCTAGGGCTTGGTGGGCCTGAGAAGGCTTCCTTCACAGACCCAGGGTGAGTCTGCTACCCAGAGCATCATGGGGCTGAGGCCTAGAAAAGGAGGTGCAAGTCCCAGGATGCTGGGCAGGTGCGTGCCCTGGGGGAGCACAGAGGGGATGTGTGGTTGGTGCAGGGTCTGAGTGTAGATTCGTGAGGATGGCTTGTCTGTGAGTGTGCCTTACGTGTGCATATGTGGAGGTGTGAGCGTGTTTGTGCACGCACATGAGAGTGTCATGCCCGTGTGTGCGCACACGTGTGAGTAGACACTCCTCGGTGCGTTGATGGGAGCACAGTGCCTGTGTGCGCACACGAGTGAGTGGACACTCCTTGGTGCGCTGATGAGAGCGCAGTGCCCTTGTGTGCCCATGTGTGAGTGGACACTCCTTGGTGTGCTGATGGGAGTGAGGTGCCCGTGTGTGCACATGTGTGAGTGGACACTCCTCGGTGCATTGTGCCATGGCTGTCCCTGGGTGGCAGTGGTTGTATTTTTTTATTTTTGAGACGGAGTCTCGCTCTGTCGCCCAGGCTGGAGTGCAGTGTCGTGATCTCGGCTCACCGCAAGCTCTGCCTCCCGGGTTCACGCCATTCTCCTGCCTCAGCCTCCCGAGTAGCTGGGACTACAGGCGCCCACCACCACGCCCGGATAATTTTTTGTATTTTTTAGTAGAGATAGGGTTTCACCTTGTTAGCCAGAATGGTCTCGATCTCCTGACCTTGTGATCCACCCGCCTCGGCCTCCCAAAGTGCTGGGATTACAGGCGTGAGCCACCACACCTAGCCGTTTTGTTTTTTTGAGATGGAGTTTTGTTCTTCTTGTTGCCCAGGCTGGAGTGCAATGGCAGGATCTCAGCTCACCACAACCTCTGCCTCCCGGATTCAAGCGATTCTCCTGCCTCAGCCTCCTGAGTAGCTGGGATTACAGGCGTGCACCACCACCCCTGGCTAAATTTGTATTTTTAGTAGAGACGGGTTTTTCCATGTTTGTTAGGCTGGTCTCAAACTCGCGACCTCAGGTGATCTGCCCACCTTAGCCTCCCAAAGCGCTGGGATTGCAGACATGAGCCACCACGCCTGGCCAGCTGTGGCTGTATTTTCAAGCATGGTTGGCAGTAGCAACTGGAGCGGGTGACAGGAGCCCCCAATTCCCCTTCCCCCTCCTCCATCCCTGCTGAGGCCCTCAGGCACCGCCCTACCTACCCCAGCTGCGAGGCTGGGACCACTCACCCAGTGAAGTGGCCCCAGGCCCTGCCCCGCCCTCCCCTTCCTGTGCAGCCTCGGGCCGCCTCATCCCTTTCAGAGGCCCCATCCCCCAGCTCTGCTTACCCTTGGACGCCTTTCTTTGGGGGCTTGCTCTTGAACTGCCTGGTCTGTCGCTGCTTAAATTTAGGGGGCCCTTTCCTGGGGGTGACAGGTCCCCCGGCCACCCTGGTGGCTGACCGGAACTCAGCCTTGGGCGGTTCCAGGTTCATGGCGAGGCTGACGGAGACACTGCGGCAACCTTGGCTCCTGGACTCCCTCCTGCTGCAGTCTGGGGGCAGACCAGGCCCGGGTCCCAGTCAGCCCTCCTGCTTCCAACCCTTGTTGGGGGTCTCAACTCACCGGTGGAGGGGCTGAGACCCAGCCCTGCCAGCCCCAGCGTCATCCAGAGAGCAGCCCCTGCAATCTGCCCTGGGGTAGCCAGCCTGCCAGCTCTGCTCGGGCCCATCCGCACACTCCCATTCCCCTCGCCTAGTGGATGCCCCCCTGCAACGCTGGCCACACACAGCTCCCGGCTCTCCCCTGTCCTGGCCTCCCTCACTCCGGCCCACAATCCACAGCAAACCAAGCCTTCCAACCTGTGGCAGGTCCTGAGCCTGGAGTCCTCACCACCTCCCCGTGGGTGACCACTGACAACCTCCTGCCCCTTCCCCTGCGTTCCCCACCCCAGGGGAGCGTGACTCAAGTTGGCATTTAACTGCTACTCTGGGTTGGGTTTTTTTTTTTTTTTTTTTTTGAGACAGTTTTGCTCTTGTTGCCTGGGCTGGACTGCAGTGGCACTATCTCGGCTCACTGCAACCTCCGCCTCCCGGGTTCAAGTGATTCTCCTGCCTCAGCCTCCCGAGCAGCTGGGATTACCGGCGCCTGCCACCATGCCCAGCTAATTTTTGCATTTTTGCATTTTTAGTAGAGACGGGGTTTCACCATGTTGACGAGGTTGTCTCGAACTCCTGACCTCATGATCCACCCGCCTCAGCCTCCCAAAGTGCTGGTATTACAGGCGTGAGCCACCGCACCCAGCCCAGCTGCTACTCTGTTGAAAGTCCTCTGGGGCTCCTGCTGGGAATGGGATGAGACCCAAGTGGCCCCTCCCCAGCCTGCCAGGCCCAGCAGAGGAGCCTGCCTCTGAGCTGCCCTTCCTGATGGTTAGTGAGCTGCTTCCATCTCAGGTCCCCGCTCAGGGAGGCCTCCCCTGAACCCCCGCCCTGCAGCCACTGTGTCCTCAGGTTCTGATTTGCCGCTTCTCATCACGCGTTGAGTTAGCCCTGATTCCAGGCTGGTGGGCATCTCCCAGGCTATTGCCCTCTGATTCTTTTTTTTTTTTTTTTTTGAGACGGAGTCTTGCTCTGTCACCCAGGTTGGAGTGCAGTGGCGAGATCTTGGCTCACTGCAACCTCCGCCTCCCGGGTTCAAGTAATTCTCCTGCCTCAGCCTCTGGAGTAGCTCAGATTACAGGCATGCACCACCACACCTGGCTAATTTTTCTTCTTTCTTTTTTTTTTTTTTTTGAGACAGAGTCTCGCTCTGTTGCCCAGGCTGGAGTGCAGTGGCGCGATCTCGGCTCACTGCAAGCTCCGCCTCTTGGGTTCATGCCATTCTCCTGCCTCAGCCTCCCGAGTAGCTGGGACTACAGGCCCCTGCCACCACGCCCGGCTATTTTTTTTGTATTTTTTAGTAGAGACGGGGTTTCACCGTGTTAGCCAGGATGGTCTCGATCTCCTGACCTCGTGATCCGCCTGCCTCGGCCTCCCAAAGTGCTGGGATTACAGGCGTGAGCCACCGCACCCGGCCTTAATTTTTCTTTGTGTTTTTAGTAGAGACGGGGTTTCACCATGTTGGTCAGGCTGGTCTTGAACTCCTGACCTTGTGATCTGCCCACCTCGGCCTCCCAAAGTGCAGGGATTACAGGCGTGAGCCACCGCACCCGGCCTAAAAAAGTTTTAATACCTGCCAAAGTAGCCCCCTAGGATCCTATTCCAGAGCTGTGGCTGGAATCTCACCCTCTTTTTTTTTTTTTTTTGAGACGGAGTCTCGCTTTGTCGCCCAGTCTGGAGTGTAGTGGCACGATCTCAGCTCACTGCAAGCTCCACCTCCTGGGTTCACGCCATTCTCCTGCCTCAGCCTCCCGAGTAGCTGGGACTACAGGCGCCCGACACCACACCCGGCTAATTTTTTTTTTTTTTTTTGTATTTTTTAGTAGAGATGGGGTTTCACTGAGTTAGCCAGGATGGTCTCGATCTCCTGACCTCGTGTTCTGCCCACCTTGGCCTCCCAAAGTGCTGGGATTACAGGCGTGAGCCACTGCGCCCGGCCAACGCCTCTGATTCTCATTGATGGGTTTATTATTGCTTTCTGCCTCTTGTCTGTGCTTTGTGGTTGGGGTGCTGTCAGTTCCCCTCACCCACTCATGGAGGCATCCCTGAGCCCCTCGGCACCATGATGGGCACCCCGCAGTGCTGATGGAGAATGACCCACAAAATGGGGGGCAGGGTTCCCAGGCACGGCGCCCCTGGGAAAGGGGCCTGTCTCAGAGATGCGGTGCTGAGCTGTGAAGCCCTGCGTCCCCCAACCCCACTTCATAGAGGGACAAGCTGGGGCTTGGGGACGGAGGGTGCTGGGCATGTGTCCCCCCTGCTGGGGGAATCACCAGGCCCTCTCTGTGTCTGCAGCCAGCTCGGGGAGCAGGGTCACCCGTCTGGCGTGGCATGACTGAGTGGCCTCGGCTGCTCTGGACGAGATCAGTGTCCCTGCACCGCTGCACAGGGTGGCCTCTCCTCCTCCTCTCCCTGCAGCCTCTCCCCAGATGCCCTAAGCCCCAGTGACCTGGGCCAAGGGCAGTTCAGCTTCCCCTAAGCCTATTAACAGCAGAGGGGGATTCCTAATCTCCCAGCGAGCTGCTGTCAGCTGCACATGCTGCCGGAAGGTTCTGGAAGGAGGCACATGACACAGACAGGAGGGGCTGCTTGCCCGCCCTGGATGCCCCAGGGACCACCTCTTGGGGTCCCCTTTCCTGCCCCTGGTCTTTTTGGCTGGGATTCCTGACTTCAGCCCTGGGCTACCACCAGCTGTTTGCCAAGCTTCAGGTGTGAGAGTGATCAGAAAGCAAGGGCAGGTGGCCCATTCCGGGGAGGCAGGCTCTGCAAGGGGTGCTGGGCACCTAGGATTGGGGTGAACCCTGCCATGGCACCTTCCCTCACTAAGGTTCAGCCTCTGTCCCCGGGACCGGGACCAGCACCAGCACCAGCCTGCGCAAAACCAGGACTCAGGAGCCCGGTGGTCCCAGCTGCTCAGATCCCATGGCACCCAATCCTCATATCCTAGACAGCACAGGCCCCGTCCAGCTGCTTCCCCAGCCCCGGGACATGGGCTGTCCTGGGCAGCTCTGGGCCCTGATGGAGCTCCAACCATCAGATGCCATCCACGTGGAAACTGCTGCCTGCGCTGCCCTGGCCCGACCCAGCCTGTGACTGGCATCCACTCAGGTCAGCTGAGCCCACGTGGCCTGAGGTTCCCAGACCATCACTGGCCTGGGGATGGTGGAAGCACTGGTTACTGTGGGGGAGCAGAGGAGGTGGTTGGCTGGGAGTCCTCTCTGAATAACAGGGTGGTGGGTAGGCTTCTGCAGACCCGGACCTCAGCCACGGTGGTAAAAGCCTGTCAGCTCCCTGCCCCCTGGGTGATGGGCAGACCCCCACTAACTCACTGGGGGAAGTGGCTGCCAGGAAAGACAGCGGGATTGGCCACTACTCACCAAGTGCAGGGCAGGTCTCAGGGGGCTGTGCTATGAGTGCTGGGCCTTCCTCCGCAGGGTGCCAGCCTGGGCATTTATCTTGCTGCTTCGTGAGCTGATTAGGCATCTCAGTGTCATGCTAATGAGATTGTTGGGCCCCGAGGGGGGGCACAACCACCAAAGGTTCAGGGGATGGGGAGGAGGGGCTCAGGTGCCGTCAAGGGCTCCAAGGAAGGACACCTGGCAGATGGGGCCGGGACAGGGAAAGAAGTGTGACCTTGAACAGCCAGGCTCCTGCAGCTGCCTATCTTCCAGATGGAAGCAACCACAGTGGCTGCTGTCTTGGGCCTCCCCACTGCCTTTCCTGACCCCGCCTCATCTCTGAAGGGCCCACCTTCATGGTCCCCAAAGCCCTCTGCAGCCTGGCCCTCACCCGCTGCTGTGGCCTCACATCTCGCCCCTCCCAGCCCAGGGCCTTTGCACCTGCTGCTACTGAAACCAAATAAGGACCGCCCCCCTTAGGGGCCTGTGGGTCTTCCCAAGCACAGAAGCAAGGACAATGTTGAGTTCCTTCAAGGGCAAGCCAGGCCCCCAGCCAGCCCCGAGAAGTAAATGAGCAGCCGATCCACAGGAAGGTCACAGGAGCTTAGAACAACAGATGGAAGCCAGAGGCCAGAGTCCCAAGAGTCTCCATAGAAGCAAACCATGCTATCTTAGCAGGTGCCCCTCAGTTGTTTTCCAGAAACAGGGACTCCCACCAAATGGGCGTGCTGGCACACAGACCTCAGATGAGCGGGAGCTGAGGACTGGCCTCTGACCACCCTTCTCTTACCTAAATTTCTTCCTGAGGGGTCTGGTGGAGGCCATGCCCACAACCCAGGGCTAACATTCTTTCCTGCGGATCCCAAAGTTTTAGACAAAGATTCACTTCGGCACCAAATCAGAAAACCTTTGAATCCACCTATGACCCATGGTCCCCGGCTTCAAGATCTCCTTGCTATTTATGCCAAAACCAGTGTACAACCTCCATGTACTGATTCATGACTTTGCCTGTGATCTCTGCCTCTGCACCTTTAAAAACCCATAACTCAGGCCGGGTGCGGTGGCTCACGCCTGTCATCCCAGCACTTTGGGAGGCTGAGGTGGGTGGATCACAAGGTCAGGAGATTGAGACCATCCTGGCTGACATGGTGAAACCCCGACTCTACTAAAAATACAAAAATATTAGCCGGGCATGGTGGCGTGCACCTGTAATCCCAGCTACTTTGGAGGCTGAGGCAGGAAAATGGCGTGAACCCGGGAGGCGGAGCTTGCAGTGAGCCGAGATCATGCCACCGCACTAGAGCCTGGGCGACAGGCTCTAGAGTGAGATTCCGTTTCCAAAAAATAAATAGATAAATAAATAAATAAAAACCCGTAAGTCAGCCGGGAGCAGTGGCTCTCAAACGGCGCTTTGGGAGGCTGAGGCAGGAGGATCACTTGAGGCCAGGAATTCAAGACCAGCCTGGACAACATAGTGAGACCCCCATCTCTACAAAAAATAGAAAAAATTAGCTAGATGCAGTGGCTCACTTCTTATTTTATTATTTTATTTTTGGGACAGAGTCTCATTCTGTTGCCCAGGCTGGCTGGAGTGCAGTGGCGTGATCTCGTGATCTCGGCTCACTACAACCTCTGCCTCCTGAGTTCAAGTGATTCTCCTGCCTCAGCCTCCTGAGTAGCTGGGATTACAGGTGCGTGCCACCACGCCCAGCTAATTTTTAACATTTTTAGTAGAGACGGGGTTTTACCATGTTAGCCAGGATGGTCTCAATCTCCTGACCTCATGATCTGCCCGCTTCGACCTCCCGAAGTGCTGGGATTATAGGTGTGAACCACTGTGCCTGGCCACAGTGGCTCACTTCTATAGACCCAGCTACTTGGGAGGCTGAGGCAGGAGGATTCCTTGAGCCTAGGAGCTGGAGGCTGCAGTGAGCCATAGTCAAACCACTCCAGCCTGGGGGACAGAGTTAGACCCTATCTCTGAAGAAATATGAAAATTTTGAAAAATTAAAAACAAAACCTAGACGGGCGTAGTGGCTCATACCTGTAATCCCAGCACTTTGGGAGGCCGAGGCAAGTGGATTACTGGAGATCAGGAGTTCGGGACCAGCCTGGCCAACATGGTGAAACCGTCTCTACTAAAAATACAAAAATTAGCTGGGCGTGGTGGCAGGCACCTGTAGCCCCAGCTACTCAGGAGGCTGAGGCAGGAGAATCGCTTGAACCCAGGAGGCGGAGGTTGCAGTGAGCTGAGATTGCACCACTGTACTCCAGCCTGGGCAACAGTGAGACTCTTGTCTCAAAAAATAATAATGAAAATATAAATTGTAAAATAAAATAAAATGTATGAGTACTCCTTTTTTGGTATCATGTATCACAGACAATATACAAAGACAATCACATGAAAATACATGAAGCTCCAAATAGACCTAAAGAAAGACCCTATAGCCTTGATTGTAAAACTCTAGCCATGAGACTGGCAAAAATCACTAGTCCAGAAAGGACAGCTGGATTCAAGTTATGCCGCAATAAATGGAACAAGTCAAAAACCTCTTGTCCCACATGGCTCAATCCCTCACTCAGCCCCAGAGGAAACAAGATTGCAATCTATGTCTTTTTTTTTTTTTTTTTTTTTGAGAGACGGGATCTGGCCCTGTCACCTAGGCTGGAATGCAGTAGTGAAATACCGGTGGCTGCAGGAATTCAAGGCTGCAGAGAGCTATTATTGTACCATTGCACTTTAACCTGGGTGACAGAGCGAGACCTCAACTCTAAAATAGTAAAATAGGCCAGGCATGATGGCTCATCCCTGTACTTTTGGAGGACGAGGTGGGTGGACCACCTGAGGTCAGGAGTTTGAGACCGGCCTGGCCAATATGGTGAAACCCCATCTCTACTAAAACTAAAAAAATCAGTGGGACGTGGTGGCAGGCGCCTGTAGTCCCAGCTACTCAGGAGGCTGAGACAGGAGAATTGCTTGAACCCAGGAGGCGGAGGTTGCAGTGAGCCAAGATCACGCCACTGCACTCCAGCCTGCAGCCTGGGCAACAGAGTGAGACTCCGCCTCAAAAAAAAAAAAAAAAAAAAAGAGTTAATTACATGGGAATGGGAAAATAAATAAAGGACTATGATAAATATTTTTGACTTTTTGTTTGAAATATTACTGATTTTCTTTTTGTTTTCCAGAGTCAAGACTCCTTCCTTCCTTCCTTCCTTCCTTTCTGACAGATTCTCACACTGGTTGTTTGGGCTGGAGTGCAGTGGTGCTATCCAAATCACTGCAAACTCTGCCTCCTGGGTTCAAGCAATTCTCCTGCCTCAGCCTCCCAAGTAGCTGGGATTACAGGTGTACGCCCGCTACCACACCTGGCTACTTTTTTGTATTTTTAGTAGAGACGGGGTTTTACCATGTTGGCCAGGCTGGTCTTGAACTCTTGACCTCGTGATCCACCCGCCTTGGCCTCCCAAAGTGGGATTACAGGTGTGAGCCATCATGCCCAGCCTCTTTTGGCTAATTTTTTTGTATTTTTAGTAGAGACAGGGTTTCACCGTGTTAGCTGGGATCATCTTGATCTCCTGACCTCGTGATCCGCCCGTCTCAGCCTCCCAAAGTGCTGGGATTACAGGCGTGAGCCACCATGCTCGGTCTCTTTTTTTTTTTTTGAGACAGAGTTTCACTCAGGCTGGAAGGCAGTGGCATGATCTTGGCTCACTGCAACCTCTGTCTCCTGGGTTCAAGCAATTATCCTGCCTCAGCCTCCAGAGTAGCTGGGATTGCAGGTGCAAGCCACCATGCCGGGCTAATTTCTGTATTATTAGTAGAGATGGGGTTTCACCACGTTGGCCAGGCTGGTCTCGAACTCGTGACCGTAGGTCATCCACCTGCCTCAGCCTCCCAGAGTGCTGGGATTACAGGCGTGAGCCACTGCACCCAGCCAACAGGCTACTTTTATTACATAGTAAAGAGAATACCAGAACTCCAAAGGCAGGAGGTGTGAGTTTGACTTTTTATTGGGAACGGAGGTTGTCAAGTTAAAAAGCAGCAAATGAAGCATGAGTAAGGAGACTCCTTGTTGCCACAGATAGACATGACCCCGTAAGATGTGACATAGGAGGTGTTTCAATTTGTGACCCCAGCCCAGAGGTGACAAGTGCTTTTCCATTCAATCTAATACAGCTGATTCCTACTAAGAAGGAACATAAGCCGGGCAGGGTGGCTCATGCCTGTAATCCCAGCACTTTGGGAGGCCGAGGTGGGCGGATCACAAGGTCAGATTGAGACCATCCTGGCTAATATGGTGAAACCCCGTCTCTAGTAAAAATACAAAAATTAGCTGGGCATGGCGGCTGGCGCCTGTAGTCCCAGCTACCTGGGAGGCTGAGGCAGGAGAATCACTTAAACCCGGAAGGCGGAGGTTGCAGTGAGCTGAGATGGCGCCACTGCACTCCAGCCTGGGCGACAGAGGAAGACTTCATCTCAAAAATAAATAAATAAGTAAATAATAAAAAAGAAATTAAACGGTGATGTGGAACACTCTTTAAATTGTCATTCACCACGTTTTCATATCTTCACAGTAATGCAAAACAGAGTCACTTGCAGAACTGGTTCCGATTACTTAAATACCAGGTACAATTTTAGCCCTCTACGTAATTGCTTGGAAGTTACTTATGTTTACATGAAATGAAACTATTAGGCCGGGCATGTTGGCTCACGTCTGTAATCCCAGAACTTTGGGAGGCCAAGGTGGGCGGATCACCTGAGGTCGGGAGTTGGAGACCAGCCTGACCAACATGGAGAAGACCTGTCTCTACAAAAATACAAAATTAGCCGGGCGTAGTGGTGCATGCTTGTAATCCCAGCTACTCGGGAGGCTGAGGCAGGAGAATCGATTGAACCCAGTAGGCAGAGGTTGCAGTGAGCCAAGATTGTGCCATTGCACTCCAGCCTGGGCAACAAGAGCGAAACTTCATCTCAAAAAAAAAAAAAAAAAAAAAAAAAGAAGAGGAAAAGAAGAAACAGAATGAGACTATTAGGCTGGGCACGGTGGCTCACACCTGTAACCCAGCACTTTGTGAGGCTGAGGCGGGTGGATCTGCTGAGGTCAGGAGTTCAAGACCAGCTTGGCCAACATGGTGAAACCCTGTCTCTACTAAAAATACAAAAAATTAGCCAGGCGTGGTGGCAAGTGCCTTAATCCCAGCTACTGAGGAGGCTGAGGCAGGAGGCAGGATAATTTTTTGAACCCGGTAGGCGGAGGTTGCAGTGAGCAGAGATTGTGCCATTGCTCTCTAGCCTGGGTGACAGAGACTCTGTCTCAAAAAAAAAAAAAAAAAAAATGAAGCTAGTAATACTCTTCTACAGCAGTAACTACACACAGGAAGACCAAGACAAACACAACTTAAGGAATGGAGCTTTCCCAAAGCAGCTGTGTATAAAGATTATAAACTGTTTTTCGTTTGTTTTTTGAGAACAAACAAACTTACTGCAGCCTTGACCTCCTCAAGCTCAAGCAATCCTGCCACATCAGCCTCCTGAGTAGTTGGGACTACAGGTGCTCACCACTACACCAGGCTAATTTTTGTATTTTTTGTAAAGATAGAGTCTCACAATGCTGCCCAGGGTGGTCTCAAACTCCTAGACTCAAGTGATCCGCCCGTCTCAGACTCCCACAGTGCTAGGATTACAGGCGTGAGCTGCCGTGCCCGGCCGGACATACATAGTTTTTTGTCATGGCTTTTCTTGTGTTCTCTATCTACGGGCTAAGCAGATTCTGTGTGCTGCCCTGGGGCCTTTAATTACTTCAAGTGCTCATGTTGAACTATGAATATGACTGTGTGTGTGACTGTTTTGTTTTTAGAGACAGGGGTCCCACTCTGTCACCCAAGCTGGAGCGTAGTGACGCAATCATGACTTACTTCAGTCTTGACTTCCTCAAGTGATCCTCCTGCCTCAGCCTCCCACGTAGGTGGGACTACAGGCACACACTACCATGCCCAGCTAAGTTTTTAAAAGTTGTTTTGTAGGCTGGGCATGGTAGCTCCTACCTGAAATCACAGCACTTTGGAGGCCAAGGCAGGAGCCCAGGAGTTCAAGACCAACTTGGGCAACGTAGCAAGACCCCCATCTCCACATACAGACACAGACAAAAAACAATGAACCGGGCATGGTGGCACTTGCCTGTAGTCCCAGCTACTTGGTAGGCTAAGATGGGAAGATCACTTGAGCCTTGGAGGTTGAGGCTGCAGTGAGCTATGCCTGATGGCGGCAGGAGGCGGTCGAATGCCTAGGCAGGTAGGGGCAGGTCCCCAGTGAAACCCCACCTTCAAGCCAAAGACAAAAAGCCTGAAAGCCAGCCAGGCACAGTGGCTCACGCCTGTAATCCCAGCACTTTGGAAGGCAGAGGCGGGTGGATCACCTGAGGTCAGGAGTTCGGAACCAACGTGGCCAATATGGTGAAAACTCATCTCTACTAAAAATACGAAAATTAGCCAGGCATGCCGGGTAATCCCAGCACTTTGGGAGGCTGAGGCGGGTGAATCACGAGGTCAGGAGTTCAAGACCAACCACCCTGGCCAAGATGGTGAAACCCCGTTGCTACTGAAACTACAAAAATTAGCCATGCATGGTGGCGGGCGCCTGTAATCCCAGCAACTTGGGAGGCTGAGGCAGAAGAATCGCTTGAACCTGGGCGGCAGAGGTTGCAATGAGCCCGAGATTGTGCCACTGCACTCCAGCCTGTGACAGAGTGAGACTCTGTCTCAAAAAAAAAAAAAAAAATTAGCCGGGCATGGTGGCAGGTGCCTGTAATCCCAGCTACTTGGGAGGTTGAGGCAGGAGAATCACTTAAACCTGGGAGGCAGAGGTTGCAGTGAGCCAAGATCGCACCACTACATTCCAACCTGGGTAACAGGGCGAGACTCTGTCTCAAAAGGAAGAAAATCTTTGAATCTACCTATGACCTGGAAGCCCCCTCCCTTCAAGTTGTCCCTCCTTTCCTGACCAAATCAATGTACATATGATAGGTATTGATGTATTATGTCTCCCTAAAAAGTATAAAAGCAACATGTGACCACGTTGGGCACATGTTGCCAGGACTTCCTGAGGCTGTCATGGGCACGTCGTCAACCTTCGCAAAATAATCTTTCCAAACTTATTGACCACTAAAGAACTCATCCCTGTAACCAAAACCTGCCTCTTCCCCAAAAAGTATTGAAATAAAAAATAAATAAATTGGTCAGGCATGGTGGCTCACATCTGTAATTCCAGCACTTTGGGAGGCTGAGGTGGGCAGATGGCTTGAGGTCAGGAGTTTGAGACCTGCCTGACCAACATGGCAAAACCACTTCTCTAATAAAAATATAAAAATTAGCCAGACGCTGTGGGGCACGCCTGTAGTCCCAGCTACTTGGGAGACTGAGGCAGGACCCTTGAACCCGCGAGGTGGAGGTTATGGTGAGCCGAGATCACGCCACTGTACTGCAGCCTGGGCCACAGAGCAAAACTTCATCTCAAATAAATCAATAAGTAGATTGAGGCCTGTCTCAGATACTTTTGGTTTATAGCTCTCACTAACTAAACAACTCATGAAAACTAAGCAGTTGGCCAGGCACAGTGGCTCATGCCTGCAATCCCAGCACTTTACAAGGCCGAGGCAAGTGGATTACCTGAGCCCAGGAGTTCAAGACCAGCTGGGTGATATGGCAAAACCCCGTCTCTAGTGAAGATAGAAAAAATTAGCTGGATGTGGTGGCACGCGCCTGTAGTCCCAGCTACTTGTGTGGCTGAGGCAGGAGAATCGCTTTGAACCCAGGAGGCGGAGGCTGCAGAACTAAGCAGTCCACGGACTTGCTTTGGGGATCCTGGGTACCAAAAACATGGAGCTGGGTTTTTGGGCGACTTGGTGGGGAGTGGCATCCCACGAGCACAGGATGAGGAATCTTACTTCGGGAATTCTTGCTGAGCAAAGTGCATCGGCAAGGCCGCCCAGCAGCAAGGAATTCATTCACTGGCTCAGGTTGTCTTAGATAATAGGGTAGCCTTAGATTACATCTTAGCTGAGCAGGGAGGAACGTATAAGGTTGCAAATCCCACATCCTGTACTTACACAAATGAAACTGCAAAGATTAAAAACTCATCTAGGTGAAATTAGAGAACAGGCCACTTGGTTATGGCAGGTTTCCCTGACTCTCACTGAGAACGGTTTTCTTTCCTTGTTTTCTTAGATTTCTTATGGAATAATCCACATTTTCAGGATTGCTAAACTTAGGCATGTCAGCCTTGCTAATTTTTTTTTTTTTTTTTTTTTTTTTTTAGGTGGAGTCTCACTCTGTCACCCACGCTGGAGTGCAGTGGCGTGATCTCAGCTCACTGCAAGCTCCGCCTCCCGGCTTCACGCCATTCTCCTGCCTCAGCCTCCCGAGTAGCTGGGACTACAGGCGCCCGCCACCACGCCTGGCTAATTTTCTGTATTTTTAGTAGAGACAGGGTTTCACCATGTTAGCCAGGATGGTCTCGATCTCCTGACCTCGTGATCAGCCCGCCTTGGCCTCCCAAACTGCTGGCTTTACAGGCGTGAGCCACCGCGCCCGGCCGGTTTTGTTTTGTTTTGTTTTTTGAGATAGAGTCTTGCTCTGTCACCCAGGCTGGAGTGTAGTGGCACAATCTCGGCTGACTGCAACCTCTGCCTCCCAGGTTCAAGGAATTCTGCCTCAGCCTCTCGAGTATCTGGGACTACAGTTGTGTGCCACCATGCCCCACTAACTTTAGTATTTTTTTTTTTTTTTGAGATGGAGTCTTGCTCGCTGTTGCCCAGGCTGGAGTGCAGTGGTGCGATCTTGGCTCACCGCAACCTCCACCTCCAGGGTTCCAGCAATTTTCCTGCCTCAGCCTCCTGAGTAGGTGGGATTACAGGCACCTGCCACCGTGCCCAGCTAACTATTGTTAATTTCAGTAGAGAAGGGGTTTCCCCATGTTTGGGGAGGCTGGTCTCAAACTCCTGATCTCAGGTGATCTGCCCACCTAGGCCTCCCAAAATGCTGGGATTACAGGCGTGAGCCACCATGCCTGACCACATCCTGCTGCTCTTACTAACTCCCTTGGGAGCTGCAGCTGAAGGAGCTGGAAGGACTGGTTCCAGGTAGTGCTTTGGCCACTGAGGGCTGATCTGCAGCCTCTGCCAGGCTGGTGGAGGGGCACCCGAGGACCCCTGCCGGGGATTGATGGCAGCTGGACAGATGGGCACTTCCAGGCTGCCTGTGGGCTTCCGTGCCTGCCAAAGGCTTTGCCACAGCGACTCAATGAGATCAGATGGCCTTCCCTCTGCTGCACGCTGAGAGCAACCAGAGCAGGCCTTTGCCAGGACTTGGGGGAAGCTGGGACCTGGCCTGGAAGGGGCGCTGGGGTCACTGTCATTTGACTGTTCAAGGAAAAGGGTCCTACTTATTCATTTTTTTGAGTCGGAGTCTCGCTCTTGTCACCTAGGCTGGAGTGCAGTGGCATGACCTCAGCTCACTGCAACCTCCGCCTCCTGGGTTCCTCAGCTTCCTGAGTAGCTGGGATTACAGGTGCCTGCCACCACACCCGGCTAATTTTTGTATTTTTAGTAAAGATGGGATTTCACCATGTTGGTCAGGCTGGTCTCGATCTCCTGACCGCATGATCTGCTCGCCTCAGCCTCCCTGAGGCTGGGATTACAGGTGTGAGCCACCACCCCGGCCGGGGGTCTCATTTTACCCTCATAGCAGGGTGATGGCTGCAGGAGCTCCGGAGGTGCATAATGCCGACCTGGACCTGCTCGCTTTGAAGATGTAACACAGACCTCACGGACAACCACACAAAAGCCTCCTGTTGAGGCCAAATCAGCAGCTGTTCTGGTTGGCAGACATACTGCCAAGAAAACCACCCCCAAAACAAAAGCCTCCTGTGAAACCACCATAGAGAATTTATTTTTTTCTCAGGTGAAGTCAATAAATAACTCTTCCTATTCCCGTTGGAAACAAGGAGTCTGTGAGGGGGTGTGAAGGAAGCAGGCTGCGGCTGCATCCTGGACTCCGTCCTGCGGGAGGGAGTCCAGCAGGGCTGGCTCAGCCTCCACACCTGGTGTGGAGCTGGATCTCCATCCTGAGGAAGGCCTTGAGGTTCTCATCAGCCACGTGCTCCTCCAGGGCAGCCAGGGCCCGCTCCCCACCGTCCTGGAAGTGCTGCAGCAGCCTGTCGGCGTACTCCACCCATACGCAGTTGGGGCAGCCACTCATGCAGCAGTTTGTGGGCGGCTGGAGCTCAGGTGGCAGCGGGTACTGGGGTTCTGAGGGGCCCCCGCTGGGCAGCGATGCCTTGGGCGGCCTGGTGCCGTCCGCACCTGCTTGGGAGCCCACCTCTACGTGGTCTGTCCCGAATTTTCTGCGCCCATCAGGGGCTTGCGCTCCAGGATGGTGCCTTTGAAGAAAGCTGCCACCTCCAGGAAGCCTCTGGCAGCAGTCCGGGCTGGAGAACCGGTGAGCCCCCTGAGGATGCAGACAAACATGTGACTCTCCAGGAAGCTGGTGAGGCCCAGTCTACCCCCAGCAGTGAGGACATTTCAGCTCTCCTGTCATTGGGCAACTGGCTCCATGTCCTCAGCTTTTTCACTTTCTGTGACTTTAGACATGTTATTTCACCTCTCTAGACTCAGTTTCCCCACCGTGCAATGGAAGTCATGGGTATGACACGGTGTGATTCACAAGGAGTGCCAGGATCAGGGCCTGGCACCGGGCGTGCACTCCAGCAGATGGTGGTGGTTGGGGGAGGCACTCGCCACCTCCAGCTAAGATGGCTGCTCTGTGGACACGAGTATGGGAGAGGTGTAACCCTGTAAGCTCCTGGCCAGCCCAGCACCTCTACCAGTATAACCAAGCCCCACCACCCTCCTCTGAGAGACCAACCGGAAGAATCGCACCACCCTTTATCCAAGTTTCCCTGTCACAAAGCCCAGGCCTCTCAGGTCCCTCTCATCCCAGCGTGAATGTCCTATAGGCAGCCTTCCTTCGCTCCCCTGCTCTATCTACCCAGGATCACGGACTGACACGCTACCAACTTCACTTATTTCTCTGACTAGTCCTGCGAGGAGCATCATCCGCTCCATGTCCACGGCCAGTCCCCAGAGCCCAGGAGGGCTCGCACACAGGCGCTCGGCAGATACTGAGAAACAGGAAAGTGGACGTTCACCGGGCTGCTTCCTCTCCCGGGGCTAAGCGGCCCCTCCACAGATTCCGGGGCGGGGACTCGGTAAGAGCGGATGGAGGAGAGGAGCTAGGGACCCTTCGGCGGCGGCCAGCGCGCGATCCTCCCGGCTCCGTCCCCACGTGCGGGCCCCCGGACAGCGGCCTCTCGGACGTGCCCTTCGGCGCTGCCAAGACCCCTCCTGGTACTTGCCGAGCCACGGGCCGCGGCGGCTACCGCCCAG
This sequence comes from Pongo abelii, assembly GCF_028885655.2. Taxonomy (NCBI): domain Eukaryota; kingdom Metazoa; phylum Chordata; class Mammalia; order Primates; family Hominidae; genus Pongo; species Pongo abelii. The sequence continues at coordinate 97,142,986 of NC_072004.2, forward strand.
CCTCCCTCGACCACCCTCCGCAGCAGCATCGCCCGCGGACGGGATCCCGCAACCCCTGACCGCGAGCGGCAGGCGCTCCGGCCAATCCCGGACCTGCAGGAAGTCGCGCCGCTCCAGCCAGCGTGGGACTGAGCGCAGGAAGCGGAAGTGCCGATCGGTGGGGCGGAACCGTGCAGGAAGGCGGAAGTGGCTTCGCTAGGGAAGCTCCCGGCGTGGAGATGGCGCGAGCTGGTGGCGGAGCAGCGGTGTCCAGGGTGCAGGCGGGTCCTGGGAGTCCCCGGCAAGCGCGGGGGCGGCAGCAAGTGCAGCCGCTGGGGAAGCAGGGCGCAGCCCCATGGCCCGGGCTTCGCAGGTGACTGCGCTGCCCCGCGAGGCCGCCGCACTTCCCTAGAGAAGGGGACTTCTTGAAGGCTCCGCCTGGGATCTCCTAGGGAGCGTTCGCTCTGACCCTTTCCCCAGGTCGGGCTCCGTGCCCTCCTCTGTCTGTGCCCGCGGCCCACTCTCCGCCAGGATCTGTTGAATGAATGGAGGCGCGAGCGAGTCCCTGGTTTAGCCTTTCCCGCGTCCCAGTGTCCCGTCTTTGCGGTTCTGTACAAGGTCAGGGTGGAAAGGCCTTCTGGGGTTTCGGAGTGCCTTTTGGCCTCGCGTCCCGTGAGGAAGCGGTTCAGGGACAGCCACTGAGTGAGACCAAGAGGAAAAATCCCTGCTCCCTGGACTGGCTTGCACCACAGAAGCCAGATTGGCCCCTGTATAGATTCTTTTTTTTTTTTTTTTTTTTTGAGACGGAGTCTCACTCTGTCGCCCAGGCTGGAGTGCAGTGGCTCAATCTCGGCTCACTGCAAGCTCCGTCTCCCGGGTTCACGCCATTCTCCTGCCTCAGCCTCCCGAGTAGCTGGGACTACAGGCGCCCGCCACCATGCCCGGCAAATTTTTTGTATTTTTAGTAGGGACAGGGTTTCACCGTGTTCTCCAGGATGGTCTCGATCTCCTGACCTCGTGATCTGCCTCCCAAAGGCTGGGATTACAGGCGTGAGCCACCGCGCCCGGCCGGCCCCTGTAGATTCTATTGCCAGACCCAACTATTGTTTCTCTTATTGATTCTGCTTGTGCTTTACTTGGGACGGGTCTCACCTCCGTGTTCTTCCTCCCAGCAAAGAGAAGAAGAAAGTGAACTGCAAGCCCAAGAACCAGGACGAACAGGAGATCCCTTTCCGGCTCCGGGAGATTATGAGGAGCCGCCAGGAGATGAAAAACCCGATCAGTAACAAGAAGAGGAAGAAAGCAGGTGTGTGCAGGCCCATACTGGGCGGCAGTGAAGCTTTGTGTGTCTCAACCTGCCCAATCGCCCAAATACTTAAGAACGTTTCAGGCAGAGGAAATATGCCAAGACCTGGTGCTCAGAAGGTGGGGGAGCGTGGCCAAAGCCAAAGCAGTGGCTGGCACTGGGTGACGCTGTGGTTCCAGACGAGGCTTGGAAGGAGGCTGTGGGGTGAGCAGGGAGGACCCGTTATGGTGCCTCAGGAGCCATGCTAAGGAGTGGCGTTTTTTTTAACCCCCAAAAGTAGCGAAGATCCATCAGAGTTTTTAGCAGGGCATGGCCAATTCATGTTTACTCTAAGCAAAAAAAGGTCACCGAGTGGTGATGGAGTGAGCGAGAGTGGACCTGGCAGCTGGCGGGGCTACTGCCAGGGAGAAGCCATGATTCTTGGGACAAGGGTGCTGAAGCAGTGGTAGAAGTGGGTGGAGTCAGGAGCTGAAGGAGGAAATTCGATCAGGCCCCTCTGAGAAGTCTGCCTTCCTCCCCCAAGTCTGGGTAGGGTGTCCACATGTCCACCGCTGCAACCCAGAGGTAACACTCTGGGCACGTTGGGAAACGGTGTCCACTGTGTGTATATTTTGCTATAGACACATTTCTCTTCCCAAACGTGGGACTGATTTTACAGCAAAGCTGTTTTATAATTTGTGTATAAACTGTACTGTAGGCTTCTTGTTGAGGGTTATATGGCTGCCAAAGGGATAGTGAGATAGCGGTGAGGAAGGTGCAGGGAAGAGGCCCACTGGCCTGGGTAGCAGATGGCACATTCTGAACCGTGCTGCATTGAATTGGCACCTTTGTTTGTTTGTTTATTTATTGAGATGGAGTCTTGCTTTCTCGCCCAGGCTGGAGTGCAGTGGCGTGATCTGGGCTCACTGCAACCTCCACCTCCTGGGTTTAAGCAATTCTCCTGCCTCAGCTGCCTGAGTAACTGGGATTACAGGTAACGCACCACCACACCCGGCTAATATTTTTTGCGTTCTTTTTTTTTTTTTTTTTTTGAGAGAGTCTCGCTCTGTAGGCCAGGTTGGAGTGCAGTGGCGCAATCTCAGCTCACTGCTACCTCTGCCTCTCCTGTCCTGGTTCAATCAGTTCTCCTGCCTCAGCCTCCCGAGCAGCTGGGACTACAGGCGCTCGCCACCATGCCCGGCTTTTTTTGTATTTTTAGTAGAGACGGGGTTTCACCATGTTAGCTGGGATGGTCGATCTCCTGACCTCATGATCCGCCCGTCTCGGCCTCCCAAAGTGCTGGGATTACAGGTGTGAGCCACTGCGCCTGGCAGGTCTGCCCACATTTCTCTATGTAGCTCCACTGGGCTTCCTTCAGCAGCTGTGCAATGGAGTCTGTGGGTGATCAGAGGAGAATTCATTCAACCAGCCACCTAGGGGTGGACATTAGGTTGTTTCTGCTTTCCTTTTTCAGCTGTGCTGCAGTGGACATCTGTGACAGGTGCCACTGGGCTGGGGGGTCGTGTCCCCAGGGATGCCGGGCTGGGCATTCTACATCTTCTTCAGCTGCTATCATTGGGGTGCTTCTAGCCAGCCTGGTCTTCCCTTCCTGTGGCTTTGGGAGGGGAAATGAGCATGGGCCACCTGCCTGCCACTGTCTGCCTCTTGCCTCCTCTGAGGCCTCCCTTTGTCCTCAGCCCAGGTGACCTTCAGAAAGACATTGGAGAAGGAAGCAAAGGGAGCAGAGCCTGACATCACCATCCCCAAGTTCAAACAGAGGAAGGGGGAGTCCGACGGGGCCTATATCCAACGCATGCAGCAAGAGGCCCAGCATGTGCTGTTCCTCAGCAAGAACCAGGCCACCCGGCAGCCAGAGGTGCAGGCAGCTCCCAAGGAGAAGTCTGAGCAGAAAAAAGCAAAAAAAGCGTGAGTGGAGGCGGGGAGGGGTTGGGGTCTGCCCTCGGAGCCGGAGGGAGGACATTGGGTTCCCATGATGGTCCTCTGCAGGGACCCTGTTTCATAGCCATGGGGAAGCCCGGATTCAGGGAGACCAAGCCGGAGCCCTGGGAGTTGGCGAGTCAGAGCATCCAGCTGGGAGCCAGTGAGGGTGTGGCCTCCAGGAGGCTGCGGAACCTGGCAACTCTGCGGAGACCTCGCTTGGTCCTTGCTTTTCACAGGAAAAGCACCAGAAAGCCCTAGCCCTGCGGGAATCAGCCCTGAGGGGGTCGGTCTGAGGGTGACGTGCCCGGGGGTTCTGTTTCCATTAGAACAGAATGTCTCTCGTCCAAGAAACTACACCTTTCTAATTCTCTAAAAACCTTGGCCAAGTACAGTGGCTCATGCCTGTAATCCCAGCACTTTGGGAGGCTGAGGCAGGTGGATCACGAGCTCAGGAGATCAAGACCATCCTGGCCAACACGGTGAAACCTCGTCTCTAATAAAATACAAAAAAAAAATTAGCCGGGCGTGGTGGCACATGCCTGTAATTCCAGCTACTTGGGAGCCTGAGGCAGGGGAATCGCTTGAACCCGGGAGGCAGAGGTTGCAGTGAGCTGAGATCATGCCACTGCACTCCAGCCTAGTGACAGAGCACGAGACTCCATCTCAAAAAAAAGAAAAAAAAAAAAAGCTTTGAAGGTTAGAGAGGTTGCTTTCAGCTCTGTAGATTCCCTGTTTCTGGATTGTTGTATTACTTATAGTTACCTTAGCCAATGAAAGTTCATCACACAGAATGTGGCCCAGATACAGCCTGGCGCCACAGTGATCTCCAGAGGTGTCGCTGAAGGTGAAGCTTCCAGATTCACATTGAGGGAGACGTGATATACGATACTTGTTAGGCTCTTTAGACACAGAAGCACTGGATGGGCTGGATGAGTCTCTGTTGGGGGGTCTTTGGCAGCATTCCCAGCTTTCATGCACAAGGTGCCAGTAGCCCCCGCCCGTGTGTCTGCACACATTGTCAGATATTCCCTGGCAGGCAGCCGTCCCCAGCTGAGAACCACTGAGGGGGACCCCTGAGGGGCCTGTTGGGGTCAGAGCCTTCTTTGGTGGGCAGCTGTGGGTTTTGGGGTGGTAAGGGGAGCGGGGACTTGGAGGCAGCCACCTGTTCTTGGGTGCCTGCTCTGCCACAGGGGATCCCTTGTGGGTGGGGCGACCTCTGCCTCCTCCCTGGGTAGAAAGAGAATTTAGGAATCCGAGTGACATGTGCTTTCTTCCCCAGGTTCCAGAAGCGGCGACTAGATAAAGTCCGACGGAAAAAGGAGGAAAAGGCAGCAGACAGGCTGGAGCAGGAGTTGCTCCGAGGTAGCTCTTCCCAAAGCGATGGTGTCAGCAGTGGTCTGGGTGGGGCCTGGGCGCAGGCCTTCTGTTCCCCACCAGCCCTGGCTACACTGGACACCTGTGGTCTCCCCTGGGGTCCACAGCCATTAGACCACTGGATGAGTTGGTGTTCTGTCCCAGCCCTATGGGAGGGAGGTGGGCGGGTGGTGGCTGTCGGTGTCAGGGGTGCAGTGGCTGTGGGCAGCAGTCCTCAGTTGTACTCTGCCCCTCCAGACACGGTGAAGTTTGGTGAGGTTGTCCTGCAGCCCCCAGAGCTGACTGCCAGGCCCCGGAGGAGCGTAAGCAAGGACCAGGTAAGTGGGGCATGGGGACAACTTGAGTTTGTCCCCCAGTGCTGCCAGGGAACAGAAGACTTGGACAGGCTGGATACGGTGGGTCACACCTGTAATCCCAGCACATTGGGAGGCCAAGGCAGGTGGATCGCTTGAGCCCAGGAGTTGATACCAGCCTGGACAACATAGCGAGATCCTGTGTCAAGAAAAAAAAAAACCCTCAGCCAACATGTGCGCTGTCTGGTGTGTGGCCTGAGAGTGCAGCATTCTCGCTGGTGGGAGAGCTGTTGAAGCTGTGAGGCTTTTTGTTGCTTCCCCTCCTTTCCCAGCCTGTGCCTCACCCTCCCCTCTCTCCCTCAGCCTGGCAGGAGATCGCAGATGCTGAGGATGCTTCTGAGCCCCGGTGGTGTGTCCCAGCCTCTGACCGCCTCCCTGGCCCGCCAGCGGATTGTGGGGGAGGAGAGAGAGCGGGCTATGCAGGCCTACAGAGTGTTGAAGCAGCGGCGGCAGCGGCTGCACAGGGAGCGACCCCACCTCACTTCCCAAAAGAAGCCAGAGCTGCAGCTGTGATGGAGAGACGCCTGGGGCCTGGCCACGCTCCGGGGAAACTGGCACCAGGAGCTGCCACACCTGGGTAGGAGAGAGGCAGGCCATGCCAGCAGTGTGGAGTGAGGCCTCCAGCTACTTGTTCACACGTTGGGCACTAGTGGGTCCACATCTTGCAGGGGGTGAGTGCCCGACGGACTAGGGCCAAGACCTGGTTGACAGATGGCCCGTGGGGCCCAGTGTCACTCACAGCTCCATCTCTTTGTTTTGAACATCCATTCTGAGTCTCAGCCCAGGTACACCTTAGGAAGGGCTGGATCCCTGTCCCTGAACACCAACTACCGAGACAGCTGATGAGGCTGGCTCGGTATGTGACGGTGTGTGTGTGTGATGGAGGCCCCCGGGAGTGCACAGTGCACATCAGGCAGAGCAGGCCACGGGCAGGGAAGACGAATTGGGGCAGGGCCACTGGGCACATCTGGACCACCTGGGAGGGCTCTGCAGGGGACCGTGACTACAGGCCAGTTGTGAGTGGTCCCCTGCAGAGGGTGCCCACCCAAGGTTTGGTTGGAGTGAAACGTGATGACAACACATACACTTAAGAAGGTGGGAACCGGGGACCGGGCGCGGTGGTTCACACCTGTAATGCCAGCACTTTGGGCAGCCGAGGCGAGTGGATCACCTAAGGTCAGGAGTTCGAACCAGCCTGGCCAACATGGTGAAACCGCATCTCTACTAAAAATACACGAAAAGAAAAAAAACAGTGGGAACAGAGTTGTCACCTACCTAACAGGGCTCTGAGAGAGCCGGGAGGCCTTAAGTGGCTGGAGAAGATGAAGGAAAAATCCTGTCTTGGGCTCGGGGTCACAGAGTGGGGCCCAGGGGGAGTTCCTGCTGAGGGCAGGGCCTTGCCAGGCTTCGGTCTCCATCCAGTGCCAAAGGAGGAAATGCCCAGGCTGTCAGCATTTCCAGATGAGAGCAGAAGGGAGAGGCGTAAACCCAAGTCACACATCCAGCAATGGAGTCCGACAGCCCAGTACCATCTGGGAACTGAGGAGCACCTCTGCCCGGCCCCCACACCATGTGGAAAGTGAGGAGCACCTCTGCCTGGCTGCCAACCATCTAGGAAGTGAGGAGTGCCTCTACCCGGCCGCTGCCCTGTCTGGGAAGTGATGAGCGCCTCTGCCGGGCACCCCTCCCCCTACCCCACTGTCTGGGAAGTGAGGAGCACCACTGCCCAGCCATCGCTTCGTCTGGGAAGTGAGGAGCGCCTCTGCCTGGCCGCTGTGCAACCTTCCAAGTGTGAAGTGACAGCCTTGTGTGTGATCTTTTCTGTCTTCCCCAAGTTTGCATTTGGGACATTAAAGTTTACTTTTTAGTTAAAAGTTTTAAATTGGAGAATATATATTTAAAGTCAGGGCTGTTTTCCTCTTATGGGCGTGTTTCCCACCTTGTGATGGACCCGGCAGCCCCAGCCCTCGCGTTGGGATGTTGGTTTTGCAGCAGCCGGAAATCAGCCCTAGATCACATGCAGCAGCTGGAAGGGGGTGGCCTTTCCCTGGGAAGGGGCTGGGACGGCAGCAGGTGGCGCTGGGACGGCAGCAGGTGGCGCTCCCACTCGCTCAATGCGTTTGGTTTTGGACGTCAGTATCGGCCCCTGTATGGCTAAGCGAAGGGATCCCACAGGGCTGGGAAAGCGCTCACGCTCTCCACTGCATCCACGATTCTCAGGTTTCAGCTGCTGGAAGGGAAACCCCTGGTGGTTTTTAGGGCCTCTTTGTTGCCCAGGCTGGGGTGCAGTGGCATAAGCACACTGCAGCAAGTTGTCAGGCTCAGGCGATCCTCCCACCTCAGCCTCCCAAGTACTTGGGACAACAGGTGCTCACCAACACACCCAAATAATTTTTTGCGCTTTTTGTATAGATGGGGTTTCGCCACGTTGCCCAGGCTGGTCTCGAACTTATGGACTCAAGGGATCCACCTGCTTTGGCCTCCCAAAGTGCTGGGGTTACAGGCATGAGCCACTGTACTTGGCTTTTTTTTTTTTCTGAGGCAGGGTCTTGCTGTCACCTTGGCAGGAGTGTAGTGACACGCTGGTCTCCAAGTCCTGGGCTCAAGAGATTAGCCTGCCTTGACTTCCCTCAGTGCTGGGGTTCCAGGAGAGACCAGCTCACCCCTCCTACTTTTCTTTTTTTTTTTTTTGAGATGGAGTTTTGCTCTCGTTGCCCAGGCTGGAGTGCGATGGCACAATCTTGGCTCACCACAACCTCTGCCTCCCGGGTTCAAGCGATTCTCCTGTCTCAGCCTCCCAAGTAGCTGGGATTACAGGCATGCACCACCATGCCCAGCTAATTTGGTATTTTTTAATAGACACGGGGTTTCTCCATGTTGGTCAGGCTGTCTCGAACTCTCGACCTCAGGTGAGCCGCCCGCCTCTGCCTCCCAAAGTGCCATCCTGCTTTTCTTACTTATCCTTTACTTCTGGAATCTTCAGGAGGAAGTGATGTGGACATGTCAGAGTCGACGTTTAAGAGGCAAAGGCCATGGATGGAACTCCCTGGGCCTTCCGCTCTCCATGGGGCAGCGCTGGTCTCTCCATATAAAGGGAAAACTGAATTTGCACAAAATTGGGGTGCTGACAAAACCAGTGATCCCAGATGGGTCACCTACTTGTACACACAGGTCTCACAGCACCCTACTTGTAAACTTTCCCACGAAGAATTTTCCCAGACTAGCCAGATTTTCTCCCAGCAGCCAACCCTATCACACATTTATTAATGTGATTTTTTTTTGAGGAAAAAATATTAATGTTATAATTTCACATATCGTATAATGCTATCCTTTGATTAGCGTTTAGTTTGATGGGAACTCCAAACCATCAAAGAAAATTCAGGCTAGCTGCGTTGGCACCGTGCCTGTGGTCCCATCGGGAGGCTGAAATGGGAGGTTCACTCAAACCTGAGAGGTCAAGGCCGCCCCACCATCTGGGAAGTGAGGAGTACCTCTGCCTGGCCGCTGCACCGTCTGGGCCTGTGAGCCATGATTGTGCCTCGGCACTCCAGCCTGGGCTGTAAGAGCAAGACCCCCATCTCTAAAACAGAAAAGAAAAAAAATTCATATCCAGGTGCTACATCTGCACTGAGGAGTCCACAAACAGAAACGACTCTGAGAACAGTGGTGTCCTCAGCAGCATCAATTTCCCCAGACTCAGGAGTGAATTGGGCTCTAGCATGTGCACCAAAGGAGGTCCAGCGTGCCTGGCCCCAGAACAGCCACTGAGTGCAGGGACCCTAAAGTCGGGTGGGGGTCTGGGTGACAAGGCCAGGGGAGTCCCCAGCACCCCTCACCCACCCTGCAGGACACCCCAGTTGACACCGTGTGCCAGCAAAGTGGGGACCTGATGGTTTTGGGAACGTGGGTCATTGAAAGTGGCCTGCAGAACACGGCCTGTCAGGAGCAGGCAAGGAGGGTCCTTATCCACCCACCCCAAGACCGTCCTCCCGTGGCACCATGCCATGCCTGTGTAGGGCTCCCTGGCTGGAACCCACCCTTGAAAACCGCCTGAGGAGGTGCCAGAGTGTGGCTGCCAGCTCCAGACCACGTCGGCTCCACCTTCCCGGAACCCAGCTGCCACCAGCGCTGGCTGGGAACACAGCTTGCTGTCTTCGGGTCTTGGGAAACCAGTACTCTTAGGACTCATTCAGGATCAGCATGTCCAGCCCAAGGATTGCTTCAGGAAAGGCACTCCCTCCCAACTAAAGGACCATTCCACCAAGCAAGCTGAGAAGTGCAGCCCACCCGCCTCCAGCCGGGTGGCCACACGCACCTCAGGCTCCCACCCCCCTATATTTTCATGCCTCACAGCAAAAGTCATGGTGGTTTGTTTTTTTTTTTTTTTTTTGAGACGTTGTCTCGTTCTGTGGCCCAGGCTGGAGTGCAGCGGCACGATCTCGGCTCATTGCAAGCTCCGCCTCCTGGGTTCACGCCATTCTCCTGCCTCAGCCTCCCAAGTAGCTGGGACTACAGGCGCCCGCCACCATGCCCGGCTAACTTTTTTATATTTTTAGTAGAGACGGGGTTTCACCGTGTTAGCCAGGTCTCGATCTCCTGAACTCGTGATCCACCCGCCTCAGCCTCCGAAAGTGCTGGGATTACAGGCGTGAGCCACCGCGCCTGGCCAACACTTGGCCATTTCAGCCAGGCTTTGCTAAAGTCCTCTGAAATTGGGACACTGAAACCCAATTACTGGGATCACAAGTTGCCTGTGAAATCTGCAAGGACCTGCTGTCAGGGCTCATTAAACCCCAAAGTATGGCACCTTGGCCTGCAGACTACTCTGACCCAGAGGAGACTGGAAGGCCTCAGAAGCCAGGTCTTTGTCCTTCCCTCCTGGTTCCTGCCCACTTTTCTCCCGCAAAGTGAGTCCCAGAAACCACAATTCTTTTTCCCCACAGCAGGTCATAGAAACTAAAACTCCTCTCTCCCAAAGCCAGCCATAAAACCTAGCAAGGTCACTCTCTCCCTCCTCCCTGGAAGACCCTCATTCCCAAGGGGTCCTGCCCTATCCCCAGGGGAAGGGGAATTGTGCACAGTGGCCTTGCTGGGTTTCCCCACTGCATCCATCACCAGTTAGACGAACGTCAGGCCAGATCCTGTGTGTCCAACCACATTTCTGCATGCCTGTTCACTCATCAAACCTAAATATAAAAATAAAGGTTTTCACGCTGGGCACGGTGGCTCACGCCTGTAATCTCAGTACTTTGGGAGGCCGAGGCGGGTGCATCACCTGAGGTCAAGACTTCGTGACTAGCTTGGCCAACATGGTAAAACCCTGTCTCTACTAAAAATACTAAAATTAGCTGGGCGTGGTGGCACACACATGTAATCCCAGCTACTCGGGAGGCTGAGGCAGGAGAATCGCTTGAACCTGGGAGGCAGAAGTTACAGTGAGCAAAGATTGTGCCACTACACTCCAGCCTGGGTGACAGATCGAGACTCCCATCTCAAAAAGAAATGAATACATAAAGGTTTTCCCTGGGTCTTTATTGCTGAAGACTCCTGCGTCATGTAAAACTTTATTTACTTATTTTTTTTAGACAGAGTCTCAATCTGTCACCCAGGCTGGAGTGCAGTGGCGCGATCTCAGCTCACTGCAACCTCCACCTTCTGGGTTGAAGCGATTCTCCCACCTCGGCCTCCCAAGTAGCTGGGATTACAGGCAGGTGCCACCACGACGGGTTAATTTTTGTATTTTTAGTCGAGAAGGGGTTTCACCATGTTGCTCAGGCTGGTCTCAAACTTCTGGCCTCAAGCGATCTGCCCACCTTGGCCGCCCAAAGTGTTAGGATTACAGGTGTGAGCCACCGTGTCGGGCTGTCATGTAAAACTAATACATTTGTTATGCTTTTAGGCTGGGCACGGTGGCTCATGTCTGTAATCCCAGCATTTTGGGAGGCTGAGGCGGAAGGATCAATTGAGGCAAGGAGTTCAAGACCAGCCTGGGCAACACAGCAAGACCCCGTCTCTACCAAAAATACAAAAAATTAGCTAGGTGTGGTGGTGCATGCCTGTAATCCCAGCTACCCAGGAGGCTGAGGTGGGAGGATTGACTGAGCTTGGGAGGTTGAGGCTGCAGTGAGCTGTGATCCCACCACTGTGCTCCAGTCTCGGAGACAGAGTGAGAGCTTGCCTCAAATAATTAAGTAAATTTGTTAATGCTTTTCTCTTGCTTACCTGTAGTTAGGCGTGTTGGCTGTCACCCTTATGGGTAAAAAAAGGTATCGTATCTTTCCGCCCCATGGTACTAACAGGATAGAGACCTCAGGTGTCTAGCAGCTGTTTGGTGGTGGTAAGGGGCAGGGGGAGCAGTGCATGGGGATTCATGTGGTGTCTAAGAAGGTGGCATCCAGGCCAGGTGCAGTGGCTCATGCCTGTAATCCCAGCACTTTGGGAGGCCAAGGCAGGTGATCACGAGGTCAGGAGTTCAAGACCAGCCTGGCCAAGATGGTGAAACCATCTCTACTAAAAATACAAAATTTAGCCGGGTGCAGTGGCAGGCGCCTGTAATCCCAGCTACTCAGGAGGCTGAGGCAGGAGAATTGCTTGAACCCGGGCGGCAGAGGTTGCAGTGAGCCAAGATCGCACCACTGCACTCCAGCCTGGGTGAGAGTGAGACTCTGTCTCAAAAAAAAAAAGGTGGCATCCAACAGGGCACAGGCTGTGTACAGTTGAGAGTCCATGACACACTGGAAAGCAGAGATTGGAGCCCGAGCTACCCTGAAGCACACGCAGTGCTGAGAGCTTTTCCCAGGCATTGCACACAGCCCTCCAAGGGAATAAAGACCCATTTCCCCACAAGCAAAGTGCAGCAGGTTTGTGCCACGGAGGAGGGTGGTTGGTGCGAGGCTCCTTCCATGACCGAAGGAGCCTAGGCTGCCAGCTGGGAAAACATCTGTAGAAAATTCACATCTATTCTCCGACTAGAGGGTTTCTTATTCAACCGCTGTAGTCAAATGACGGCCCCCAAAAGGTGTGTCCAAATTATAACCCCTGGAACAAGCAAGAGTGACCTTGTTTGGAAAATAGAACATTTGCAGATGTAATGAGGAATCATCCTGGATTTCCAACGACAGATGTCCTTGTAAGAGAACAGAGGCACAGGAGAGAAGCTGCGTGAAGGTGGGGGCGGAAACCGAGGCTTTGCAGGAAACAGCCCAGGCGCGCCGAGAGAAGCACCGCAGCCACTACGCAGGCAAGGCACGGATGCTCCCTCGGAGCCTCTGGAAGGAAACTACCCTGGTGAAAGCCCAGCTTTGGACTCTGGCCTCCAGAACTAAGAGAGCAAATTTCTGTTGTTTTGGCAGCTGCAGGACACTGACCTGTCAATCAACACTCCCACAAGTGGCCACGGCTGAGAACCAAAGTCAAGGCAGGGCGCTGGGGAACCGTGGGCGGCACGGCCACCATTTCCTGTGCTTCATCTGAGCCCTACCTGGCACACCTGTGGGCGTTTCAGGGCAATACCTGTTCACCGAACAAGTGAACCAGTGAGAATGCTGGCTCTTTTTTTTTTTTTTTTTTTTTGAGACCGAGTTTTGCTCCTCACCCAGGCTGGAGTGCAGTGGCGCGATCTCAGCTCACTGCAACCTCTGCTTTCTAGGTTCAAGAGATTCTCCTGCCTCAGCCTCCTGAGCAGCTGGGACTACAGGCACAAGCCACCATGCCCAGCTAATTTTTTGGTATTTTTAGTAGTGACAGGGTTTCACCATGTTGGCCAGTCTGGTCTTGAACTCCTGACCTCGTGATCTGCCTGCCTCAGCCTCCCAAAGTGCTGGGATTACAGGCATGAGCCACTGTGCCCGGCCACCAGCTTGTTTCTAACTCGAGGCCTGGCTCTTACTACCACACTCACTTCACCTGCCTCATGCCGTCTGTGGCAGACGCAGGGTCAGGGTACCAGCGGCTCAGCAGGTTGGAGGTTGTGCTACAGCAAGAGGCTAGGTCTCAGTGGCACTGTGCAGTCCATACGCCTTGGGGGCAGTCCAGCAGGTCTCTAGGAAGGAGGGGAGCCAACCCCAATAGCACCACTCCGGGATGCAGAACACTCGGCCACCTGTAGGCCCTACTCACCCAGTCTGGGGACAGGTTTTTATTTTTTTATTTCTTATTTTTTTTAAGACGGAGTTTCGCTCTTGTTGCCCAGGTGGAGTACAATGGCATGATCTCGACTCACTGCAACCTCCGCCTCCCGGGTTCAAGGGATTCTCCTGCCTCAGCCTCCCAAGTAGCTGGGATTACAGGCATGCACCACCACACCCAGCTAATTTTGTATTTTTAGTAGAGACAGGGTTTCTCCATGTTGGTCAGGCTAGTCTCGAACTCCCGACCTCAGGTGATACCCCTGCCTTGGCCTCCCAAAGTGCTGGGATTACAGGTGTGAGCCACCACGCCTGGCCCCTGGGGACACTTTTTTCAGAGGCCAGATGTCAACTCCCATCTCCGCATGCCTCAGTTTATGCATCATTGTATCTCAGCACAGAGCACCATCATGTAGGATTACTTTGGGTTATTCTGCCCCTGTGAGAAGAAATTATTGGCAGCGAAGCCATACTGCCCTCTGCCACCTCTCCCCAGCTCAGGGCAGCCATGCCTCTGCCGTGCAGTCAACCGTTGGCTCTGTGGGTGGCCTGGAGCCAGGCCAGCACCCCTGCCAAGCCAGTGCCTTCACGGGCGCTGATTTCTGCCGTGGTGATGTTCTGCTTGGCACAAGCAATGATGTCTGGAAGCCTGATTAATGACTTCATCTCCTCCGTGGACATGTAACAGGGTAGGTCGCTGGAGTGAAAGAGGTGCCCCATCAGAGCAGTGGCAGCCACACCACCTCCCTACCGAGCCATGCTCCCGGTTGTAACCCCAGGGAGCCCCCGCCCCCGCTGTGCTCCCTCTCAGTTCAGGGACGCGTACATTTTATTGAAGAGTATCAGCACCGATGCTTCTGCAAGTTGTTCTGCAGAAAGGAGACCTAAGAGCTGCACACAGGATGCAGAGAGCTGGGTGGGGTCAGAGGCGTCCATCACAAACTGGGGAAAAAGAAAAAGATAGCAGCAATGCCCCGCTGCCAAACTTCTTCCCCTGGGCCTCACAGACCTGGCACTGGGAGAGCAAAACTGCATTTTATTTATTTTATTTATTTATTTATTTTCTGAGACGGAGTCTCGCTCCGAGTGCAGTGGCTCACTGAAACCTCCGCCTCTAGGGTTCAGGGTTTAAGTGATTCTCCTGCCTCAGCCTCCCAAGTAACTGGGACTACAGACACCCGCCACCACGCCTGGCTAATTTTTTGTACTTTTAGTAGAGACGGGGTTTCACCATGTTAGTCAGGATGGTCTCCATCTCCTGACCTCGTGATTCGCCCACCTCAGCTTCCCAAAGTGCTGGGATTACAGGAGTAAGCCACCGCGCCCGGCCCAAAACAGCTTTAAACAAAGCTTTGGGAACAAGCAGAAGCAGAGGGAATCGAGTTTTATGAGGACGACCTGGTGTCACTCATCTCTGTCCTCATGTGGTCATCAGTTCTCCATACTGGAATCTGGGGCACAGGCCTTGTCAAGATGGAACCAACCAGAGGCACGTATAAATCCAACATAAACACAGACGTACCGGGGAGCGACACAGAGGGCTAAGTCTGTTCTCTGCGGAGCAGCAGCCCTGCCTTCAGCAAGCCCTCTGTGAGCTTCTACCGGGGGCCTGGGAGCGCAAGCACCAGAAACCAGACGGGGAGCCCGGCAGGAAGCAACACCAGCTAAGACCTATTTCCATGAGTAGTATAGTCACTAAATAACCCAAACCCCTTTCTACACACAGCAAGGTTGGGGACTGGACATCACAGAAACGTAGACACATTTCCCTAAAAGAAGCCCATATAGGATTACAACCCACCAGGAGAGAACGGCAGTTTCCATAGTAACTGGACCAGATGGGGCCCATGCACCCCCCCAGCTCCCGGATGGTGATCTTTCTCTGTGCCACGATGTCAGTAAGATTGGTGCCCACCTATAGGAAAAACCACGATGCAGAGAGAACAATACAAGCGCTGGCCCGTTGTGAACTCCTGAAGAGCACCGTGCCCACACCCTACACGGTGGCCTGAACCCCGCAGACCCATTCTCCCTAAGGCAAGAACGGCGAGCAGACACCGACGCCCATCAGTAGCTGGACTCGCTGTGGGGGCGACCAGCCACAGGAACCCGTTGCGAGGGAAGAGGAAGTGCCCGTGGAGGGCGGCAGGTCCCCACATCCCGCGCCAATTATCCTCAGCTCGGGCCGCCCCCCACTCCCGAAGGCTGGCCTTAAGGCACGACCTGACCCGTTGCGCCTGGGCGTGCACTTAGACGAGCCCGGAGCCCTTCGCCAAGCGCAGAGCTGACCCCCCGCAACTCCACCCGCGGGGACGGACACCTACCGTGGGCCGTGTCGGGGGCGGCTCCCCCAGGTCGCCCTTCCCATCCCGGGAGCTCACCTGTGCGGAGCGGTCAAGGACCCGAGCAGCTAAAGGGTGAGTCCCCGCCCCGGTCCGGGTGCCCCCCGCGCCCCAGTCCCGTCCCCGCGCGGAAGGATATCCTGCAGTCGTTTCACCAGCAGCGTCTTCCCGACACCCGTGGCCCCCAGCAGCAGACACATTCCGTGCTTCGCTCCACCCGGCACCCGTAGCTCGGCCGCGGAGTAAGGCCCGCCCACCGCCCACTCTCATTGGATTGTTCTCATAGCCGGACTGCTGATTGGTTCTTAGGGCTCATTGTTCCAAGGGCGCGCCCAATTAGCGCGCAGCGTTAGCGGGAGAGCGGAAGACCCCGCCTCCTCGCGGCTCTAGGGCCGGCGCGGTGACGTGCGCGTGCGCGCACTGGAGGGAAAAGGCGGAAGCGGAAGTCGGGGGGCGCGCCAGCTCGTAGCAGGGGAGCGCCCGCTTCGTCGGGTCTGGGCTGGAGGTCGCCATGGGGCGAGGCAGCGGCACCTTCGAGCGTCTCCTAGGTAACGCGTCCCCACCCGACGGCCCGGCCTTGGTCAGCCCGCAGCCTCCGCCCGGCGCTGAGTCAGCGCGGCCCTGAGGGCCCGAGGGGCGCGGACCCGTCGCCCTGCCCGCCTCTCCCCGGCCCGCTGTCCCCCCGGGCGCGGAGCCGCAGATCCTGGACCCTCGGCGCGGCCGTGGGGTCGGCGTCCGTCGGGCGTTGGCGAACTGGGCGCTGTGAGGGTCCGCGCAGGGCGCAAGGGGCGCTCGGCGTCCTCGCTCTTACGCGGGCCTGGGCATTCGGCCGATTTCCCGTTGACCGACGAGCACCCGGCCGAGTGGGCCACAAGGCCTGAGTCATGAAAGCGGGTGACTCAGTCAGATGTTAGGCTGGCACTTGGGCTTCTGACCCAAAACATTGGGCCTCGAAGGGTG
Organism: Pongo abelii; assembly: GCF_028885655.2. Classification (NCBI taxonomy): domain Eukaryota; kingdom Metazoa; phylum Chordata; class Mammalia; order Primates; family Hominidae; genus Pongo; species Pongo abelii. Next base: position 97,159,346 of record NC_072004.2, read on the forward strand.
GAGCCGGCAGTGTCCTCTCTGGGACCTTAGAGCTCTCTTGGGGGCTGCGGGTCCCGGACCCACCCTTTGTTCCCACATTGGCTTCGGGAAGTGCCTAATGGTTTAGGAAGGCGTTTTCTCACGTTTTTGGAGGTGAAAGCTGATGCTGTCTGAGCCTCCTGGAATTGACACGTTTTGGGAGGGAAACGAATGTTGATGTGCACGTGCCCAGCAGCCCCGTAGGGAAAATGCGTCTTCTGTTTGGGGGTAGGCGCTTGGGTGGTCGAATGGGCTGCCCCAAGCTTGCCTTTTTGTTAAGTATAGTTTTCAAGGAGACTTCAAATGAGACACTTTCCTTGCCAAGGGAACCAGCAAGCAGACTGAGTATCTCAGCCACACAGGTAGTTCAGTGCTTCAGGGATGAATCCAGAGGTTAACTACTGAATCAGTATAGAAAGTGGACGTGGCTTGGCTTGTTAGATCGTTTCTGTATCCGGGAAAGGCGATGTGGGCAGAGCTGGAGCTGCTCCCCAGAGGGGCCAGTTGTTGGAGACAGCAGTGATGTGGTATGATGACAGGTATGCTGGCGAGTCCTCCTTGGAGCCCCGTTCTGCCCTTATTCCCAAAGCACTTGGCTTGGAGCGAGGGGCCTGGAGTCTACACTGCAGGCCTCTCTAGCCCTTGCCCAAGCTAAGATCCCATTGAAACCGGGAGCATCTGGGCGAACAGGGACTCCAAGGGACGGGTGATAGGGTTCTTTGTTGAGAAGCAGCCGAGCCTGATGTTTAAGAGTGAATCAGCCTCTGTCTTTGGTGAGCTGTGTGACTCACGGCAGTGCCCTTGCCTCTCTGCTGAGTGTCTTTACCTTGCTCGAGGGTTGTGGGAGGGCTTGGACCAGCACCTGGTGTGCTCTTATGCTGTTTGCTGCTTCCCTGGGGAGGATGGCACTTCCCTGTCCATCAGCACGCTCAGGAGGATTCTGTCATGGTTTTTCATTTGGTCCAAATGTCTAAAGGGGAAGGAGAGAGTCCCCCCCCGCTGCTGCCAAGCTGGGGTGCTGCACGGGGCATCCAGCAGGATGACCCTCCCTTTCATGGCATTTTCTCTCTCAGACAAGGCGACCAGCCAGCTCCTGTTGGAGACAGATTGGGAGTCCATTCTGCAGATCTGCGACCTGATCCGCCAAGGGGACACGCAGTGAGTTAGCGGGGCCTGTGCCCTGACGCGGAGGAGCGGCCGTGCACTAAGCTGGGCTCGCTTGGTGCCCGTTGGTTCTCCACTACGTAGCTGACCATGTTAGGCTCTTATGTGGAGAACTGCATGGTCTACATGCTAGGATTTTTTGACATCTTGGACAATTAAGGGGTTTTCTCTGTACAGCTTGCAGATACCTGGTTATGTTTGTATTTGCTTCGGGGTTCTCAAAGACTAAAATGGCAGACAGACTTTTTTTTTTATAAGACAGGGCCTTGCTTTGTCACCCAGGCTGAAGTGCAGTGGCGTGATCTCAGCTCACTGCAGCCCCTGCCTCCCAAGCTCAAACCATCCTCCCACCTCAACCTCCCGAGTAGCTGGGACTACAGGCATTCACCATCACGCCTGGCTAATTTTTTGTATTTTGGTAGAGATGGGTTTTTGCCATAATGCACAGGCTGGTCTCAGACTCCTGGGCTCAAGCAATCCTCCTGCCTTGGCCTCCCAAAGCACTGGGATTACAGGCGTGAGCCACTGTACCTGGTAGCAGATGAACTTTTCTCATCTTAGTTGCTGAGACTATTTTTTTCTCGTTTCTCTCTGCTTTTAATGTCGTTTCCTTTTCAGAGCAAAATATGCTGTGAATTCCATCAAGAAGAAAGTCAACGACAAGAACCCACACGTCGCCTTGTATGCCCTGGAGGTAAGTAGACCCCCGGGCCTCAGTGGCCCCCAGGGTCCCCACCCCCCATTAGTCACGACAGCACGAGAAGAGTTTGTCCTGTGGCCTTGTCCACCTCCCTGGGCATACATCAAGCAGGAGCGTTTCCACTCAGCCTTGAGTGCCCGTGTGAACAGTGCCACCTAGGAGGGGGCCACGCTCCACTCAGCCTTGAGTGCCCGTGTGAACAGTGCCACCTAGGAGGGGGTCATGCTCCACTCAGCCTTGAGTGCCCGTGTGAACAGTGCCACCTAGGAGGGGGCCACGCTGAGGGAGAGACAGATGGGGAGGGAGTGGGCACCACTTCTTTAGCCGGTCCTGCGTGAGTAAACACCAGAAGGCGGATCTCGTTGCTGTGCTTGGCAGTGAGACTTGGCGTCACAGGGAGCTTGCTGTGCAGGCTGCTGAGTCTCAGATGTGGGTTCCCCACTGGCCTGATGGGCCTGTTGAAGGGCTCTGCTGTCCCACAGGGAGGTGGGTCTGTCTGGGAGGAGGAGGGGCCCTGCCCTGACAACTGGCCCAACCCTTCCCTTCCTGGGCGTCTGCAGGTCATGGAGTCTGTGGTAAAGAACTGTGGCCAGACAGTTCATGACGAGGTGGCCAACAAGCAGACCATGGAGGAGCTGAAGGACCTGCTGAAGGTGGGTGAGATGGGGGCACGCGGGTGGCCACCCAGGCTGGCACCTTTGCTTCTCTGGGTGTTTACTGGGCACTGATGACAGAACAGCACCAGGTGTGGCGGAAAATGTGCAGGTGGAGATCCGTGGTCCCTGCATTGCACAAGGTCGCACTCATGAGTCGGAGAGACAGGGCCGTGAGCCCCAATCCGGGGAGGCCAGGGTTTAGCAGGAGCCGGCTTGGGGTGCTGTGTCTGGAGGACCAAGGTGACAGCGACCCTGGGGCCTGGGGGAAGCTTCCGGAAGGCAGGGCTTGGGCACCTGCTGTCTTAGGGAAGGTGAGTAGATGCCACTGGGTGGGCAGGGCAGGTGGGGGCTGTCGTGTGTGAGAGTGGCTGTGGTCCGTGGCCACATCCCACTGGCAGGGGCCTGGGAGGGCTCCGAGTGGGGTCTTGTGAGATCCGATGTGTCTGGCGGGGGATAAGAGCTGTTTTGGAGAGCAAGGGCTTCATGCTTTCCTGGGCAGAGGAGGAAAAGCTCTCCAGATCCCCAGGAGATTGTGCCAGGGACACCTGCAGGGATTGTGCTGGGGACACCTGCAGGGACTGTGATGTGGACTGTGATGCAGCGGGGATGCTGCTGCGGGTGTCAAGGAGAAAGGGTATCCCATGTGGTCAGGCTGCTCCCCTTTTGTCCCGACCTGTGGGCCAGACCTGGGTCTCATAGGAGACTCCCTGGACCCACACCCTGGACCCGCACAGCTGAGAACCTGCCCGGGGATCCCAGTGGACAGCCAGGCCTCTCAAAGGCCCTCACTGGCCACCTTGGCTGGCTTCCTGTCCCGTCCTGTCCTGGCTGAGAGGCGGAAGGTGCCAGAGTCTGGCCTTGCCCGACCCTGGTGCACCCGAGCTCCTTCAGTCAGGCTGCAGATCCTGAGCCAGTTCGCTACTCTGGGGTGGGGCAGGGCTGTGAAGGGAAGGTGCCGCTGAGGATGCAGAGGGGTTCTGGAAAGGAGCTTAGGTCGTGGTGCAAGTGCCCTGGAGCCTGCTTGCAGCAGCCTCTGACCGCACGCCGTCCTGCGTGTCACACCGGGACAGCGTCCCTGAGAGGACCCTAAATGCGAGGCCAGGCTGCACTCTAACCTGGGGGAAAGGATGGCTGCAGGGGGTTTGGAGCCAGCTCTGAATTTGGAGGCATTGCTGGAGCGGCTGCCCCCCAGCGTCTCCCTGGCTGTGACTGGAAGGAGGGGCGTAGTTGGAGCCCCGCAGCGCCCCTGTGTTCTCAGCCCCAACACCATGCTGCCACCATCAGGCTTGCCGGGCACTGCCTGTTGGAGGCTGACGGGAACCGGGGATCCTGGGGTGGGCAGGTCCCGTGGGGAAAGGGAGAGACAAATGGTCAGGGGACAGAGATGCGGCGTTGTTTGGCTCCAGCAAGTAGAGGCAGGCATGAGGTTTGAACTCAGGGTCTGGGAACAGGTTGGTGCACGGCCCCCACGCCCCACTCAGGGGGCCCTCCATGGCCTCTGTGTCAGCCCCATCTGCTCAGAGGCTGAGGTCTGCCAGCTGCTTCCTCACACCGAGGCCTCTGGCGCCTGGAGTCTCCTGAGACCCTCGCCCCCTCCTCCCTGCCTGCAGAGACAAGTGGAGGTAAACGTCCGTAACAAGATCCTGTACCTGATCCAGGCCTGGGCGCATGCCTTCCGGAACGAGCCCAAGTACAAGGTGGTCCAGGACACCTACCAGATCATGAAAGTGGAGGGTGAGTCAGGACCGAGGTTGGGACCAGGTCGAGGCTTGGAACTGCTGGACGGTCAGGCCCAACGGGCACAGTGGCGAGGGGCCTGGGAAGATGGGCTGTTCCCTGTGTTGGGAGAGAGGAAGGCGGTGGCCTGGAGCCAGGGAAGACCGTGCGTGTGAGGGCGGGTTCAGACCGGCTCCTGCCTTTCTGGACCCACGGCCCACGGGCAGGGGCAGGCAGTGATGGCAGACAACACACAGGTGAAAAGGCAGCAGACAGCCTGTTTCAGAGTGGCAGGACTCCTGGGGGCCGGGTTGGGCTGTGCAGTCAGGGAAGGCTTCTGGAGGAGCTGTCCCGAGTGTCGAGGCTGGAACAGAAGCCAGAGCCTGCGTGAGCAGGCAGGCAGCACCCATGGACAGACACTCAGGGTTGAGGCCCCAGGGCAGAAAGGTGGCCAGCGTGCCCAGAGGAGAGTGCGGCCAGGCCTGCGCGCCGAGGGTCTCCGGGCTGTGGGCTGGAGTTCGGCGTTGCTTTCAGCACAGCAGGAGGCCTCTGGTGGGTTTTCGTCTAGGCTGTGGCAGCCAAGGTGTGTTTCTTAAGGGTCCCTCCCGGCCATTGTGGCCGTGGAGAACTAGGGGATTGTCTAGAGAGAGGTGGGGGCTTCGGGATGCATTTGGAGGTCTTGGCTGGTGCTCAGGGCCCACTCAGTGAGAGAGAGGTGGGCATGGCTGCTGCCATCTGCGCGGGTCCTGTGTGGCCCTGAGCTCTGCTGAAGACGCGGCTGAGAGCGTGGGGAACGGGGCATCCCCGCTGCAGGAGCTGACGCTTGCCCTGTGGCTGAGAGCGTGGGGAACGGGGCAGGCTCCAGGGGTGGGGCGTCCCCGCTGCAGGAGCTGACGCTTGCCCTGAGGCTGAGAGCGTGGGGAACGGGGCATCCCTGCTGCAGGAGTGGACGCTTTGCCCTGTGGCTGCAGGGTGGACAGGACCAGTGTGGAGAACGCAAGGGGGCGCTGCACGAGCTGCCTCGGACTCTCAGCTTCGGGGTGGTGGACGCTGGTGGTCTGTGCTCCTGTCTCCTTCCTGGGGTGGGAGCTTTCCTGGATTTTTTCTGGGGTCTCGTCTCAAGAATAGCTCGAGGTCTTGTCCTCAGGAACAGTGGGAGCCCTGGCCAGAGAGCAGAGGGTGAGGGAGCCACTCAGCAGGCGGGGCCACGCAGGGAACTCATGCCCTGACGGGGTGGGAGCGCTGTCTCAGGAAGAGGGCAGCAGGGCCTGGCTCTTGTCTGCTGCCACAGTGAGGACAGAGGCCCCATGGGGACACCAACCTTGGGGGCAGGAGGCTGTCTCGGTGCCCCCAGACACCTTCACTTGGGTGCACGGTCACTGCTGCGTTGCAGCTGCCAAGAGTGAGGAAGGGGCTCCCGGAGCTCTTGCAGGCCAGGTGGGAGCGGGCAGTGACTATGGCTTCATCTCTCCAGGACACGTCTTTCCGGAATTCAAAGAGAGTGATGCCATGTTTGCTGCCGAGAGAGTGAGTGTGGGCGGCCGCCAGGGGTCCTGGAGTCGGGCTGCTCAGGAAGCGTGAAGGGGAGTGCTGGGAGCCCGGCTTGCTTGAGGGTTGGTGGCTGAGCTCTCGTCTGTCTGGGACCTGAGGATGCCTGTGTGTCCTGGGCGGAGGCATAGCAGCTGTCTCTGCAGGGCGAGGTGGAGACGCGACTCGAGGGCCTTTAGAGTGGCTAGGGGGCTCGGGAAAGGAAAACAAGCACCTTTGATGAGGAAGGAAGTCCCTTCCTCAGGCCTCGGCAGCTTCACCCCAGCCCACGCCGCTGGGAAGGGCCGCCCGGGGTATTGCTCTCGCTCGTGCTGGGGTCCTCTCTGGGTCTGTTGCCTTCTGTGGGGCGGGGGAGGCTCTGTGCCTCTGGGGCTGGTGGGGCGGGAAGCGTGTGGTCCTGACTGCTGCCCCTCCTCAGGCCCCGGACTGGGTGGACGCTGAGGAATGCCACCGCTGCAGGGTGCAGTTCGGGGTGATGACCCGTAAGGTGAGTTCCCACCTGGGGAGCTCTGTCTACAGCCCCGGCCGGACACCAGGTCCCCTGCCGTGCACAAGGCCACCGTCCCTGCTGGGCCTTTCCTTCCTGGTGGGTGGTTCAGGAGGTGAGTGCAGCTGGCAGCGGGTGGCAGTGTGGCGTCAGGAGGGGGACAGTGAGGGCCCACATAAGGGCCTGATGCCGCTGCCTGGGCCGGGCCCAGCCTCACTCTGGAATTATAATGTCGTAAACCGAGGCCTACAGGCCTTTCTACAGTCACTCTGCTGCTTGCCAGGGCCGTGTGGCCCCCTTCTTTTTGTGGCTTAGCCCATCTGGATTCTGACCCCTCGAGCCATCTTCACACCAATGCCCCCTCCAGGCTGGCAACCGGGAATGCTTGGGGTTTGGGGTGTCAGCAGCTTCCAGCACCCACTGCACTCACAAAAGCTCTTGTTTTATCAGGAGAATTGATGTATATTTTTTCTTTGCCTTTATTTTTAACTTACCTTATTTTCCCCAAAACGGTGGCTGGCATTGAGACTCCTGGGAGCATGTCCAGGTTCCCCAGCCTTAGTGTCTTCCCAGGCACTTGTTCTGCTTGTCTCTTGCCTTCCCCCACCTGTGAGGCCCAACTTCGGCGTTGTACGGGGTGGTTCTGGGCCGGGTGGCACATCAGGGTCCTCCAGTGCCTGTGACCAGGCCTGTCCGCCCCACCTTACAGCACCACTGCCGGGCGTGTGGGCAGATCTTCTGCGGAAAGTGTTCTTCCAAGTACTCCACCATCCCCAAGTTCGGCATCGAGAAGGAGGTGCGCGTGTGCGAGCCCTGCTATGAGCAGCTGAACAGGTGAGTCCCCGCCCCCTGCTTGGGCTGCAGGTGGGGCAGGCTCTCCAGGCTGGGTTTTCTGTCCCTCTTGGCCATGGTGCCCGAGGCCTGCAGACCCCAGGGGGCCCTCACAGCACAGCAGCTAGAAGGTCAAGGGAAACCCAGGGTGGCCGCATGCCCTCGGACCCTGCCCCACACTAGGGCAGGTGGGTGTGCGAGACTGGGTGCTGCGGCTCCAGGGACCGAGGCTGTCCTGACAGACCTGTTGCTTGGGTTCAGGTTTGGGTTCATTTGCATTTCAACTTTCAGAATAAAACTTAGAGAAAAGTTGCAAGGAGTAGCACAGAGAAGCTGCGAGGCCGCGGCCAGTGCCTCAGCGGTGGGTGTTTTGTCGCAGAGTTTACTCTGCCTCTCCTCTTCTGCGCGTGCGCGTGTTCACACAGGTTTTATCCCGAATTTACATGAGTGCAGATGTCATGCCCCTTGGCACTCAGATCTTCGCCTGTGATCTCTGAGAGGGACAGTGCTCTCGTGGCCACAGCGGTCGCTCAGGACTGTGCTGCCACCCAATGCTGGCTTCTGCTCTGTGGTCCACGTTCCATTTCTGCCGTGGTCCCAGCAGTGTTGCTGTGGGTCTGGCCTGGGTCGCACGTGTTTTGTATGCGGGCTGTGCTCCCTCCTCGGTTCCCTTTTCCTGGAACGTGTCGCTGCCTCCCTGTCTCGCTCCGTGGACATTTCTGGGAGGTCAGGCCATGGCCACCTGGCCCTCTGTTCAGGGCTGAGGCTTCCACCCGCTTAGGTTCGGGAATCCCAGGAGTGAGGCCGTGCCCTCTTCAGGGTGTCCCATCCAAGCCATCCATGTCCGGTGATGGGCTGCCCGGAAAGTTCCTTTTCCTTCTTGTAACTGAGAAGAACTTGCCTTGAGCCACGTCAGTGTCGTGTCCGTCGCAGCCACTGCCCACATGCGTGAGTCTGCTGTGACCCAGCGGCTCCACGGCAGGGTATCCCAACGCCATTCCTGCCTTCACACACACTTGCTGGCGTTTCCCTATCCCGGTGGCTGTGCAGGTCTGCTTCGGTGTGGACTTTTCTTTTAGAAAAGAGCCCCAGGTCAGCTGAGCATGGTGGCTCATGCCTGTAATCCCAGCACTTTGGGAGGCTGAGGCGGGCAGATCACGAGGCCAAGAGATCAAGACCATCCTGGCCAACATGGTGAAATCCCGTCTCTACTTAAAATATAAAAATTAGCAGGCATGGCGGCAGGTGCCTGTAGTCCCAGCTACTCGGGAGACTGAGGCAGGAAAATCGCTTGAACCTGGGAGGCAGAGATTGCAGTGAGCCAAGATAGCACCACTGCACTCCAGCCTGGGCAACAGAGCAAGACTCTATCTCAAATAAAAAAAAAAAAAAAGAAAAGAGCCCTAGGTCAAAGGTCAGCGTGCATGGTTTGAAATTGCGACCATGCTGTGAGCCTGCGGCCCCTGGACTGCCTGGGGAGCCCTGGAAGAGCTTACTGGGCGTGACAGTCACTGCCCTGTCTGCCCCTTCTTGGATGGGGCCCGTCCCACAGTGGCGGTGCTGTGTTTGGTTTCCCGAGTGCCGTAGGAAGGTCTTCGCAGGCCGGGCTGGTGTCCTGAATGCCCATTTGCAGGAGAGGAACTGGGGCTTACCCTGAGGGACTCACCTGAACCCTTGTGGCTGGTGTGATGCCCTTGAGTCCTGCCCTGCTCTGCTCTGGAGTGTGGCCATTGGGACACCTGTGGCTGTGGAACCACTGTCCTCACTCTGTGGGGACACTTAGAGGAGCCCGCAGAGGTGTGGTTGAGAGCTTTGGCGGGGGCAGGGCGGTGTCAGCGCATGGTGACCTGCAGCATTCCTTGTGCCCACAGGAAAGCGGAAGGAAAGGCCACTTCCACCACTGAGCTGCCCCCCGAGTACCTGACCAGCCCCCTGTCTCAGCAGTCCCAGGTACTCAGCCCGCTCCGTCCCGTGGGCACCTCTTCCCCGGGGCCCCCCCTCACCCTCCCCGCTTGTCCTCAGCTGCCCCCCAAGAGGGATGAGACGGCCCTGCAGGAGGAGGAGGAGCTGCAGCTGGCCCTGGCGCTGTCACAGTCAGAGGCGGAGGAGAAGGAGAGGCTGGTAAGCCGGGTGGGGCGGGGGGGCCTCAGGAGGGGCCCAGCTCCCCTGGAGGTGCTGCGGTGGGGCCAGAGGGGCGTCACGTGCACCCAAGTGACGCCCCTTCTGATTCTGTCTCAGAGACAGAAGTCCACGTACACTTCGTACCCCAAGGCGGAGCCCACGCCCTCGGCCTCCTCAGCTCCCCCCGCCAGCAGCCTATACTCTTCACCTGTGGTGAGCGGCCCTCGGGCTGGAGCTGCCTCTCCTGGAAGGCAGTAGGGTTGTTGGGGGACGCGGGTCCCCGAGCTGATTTAGTCAGGTTGGTGGGGGATGCGGGTCCCCAGGCTTCCCAGAGAGGACAGCCCCAGCACACGGGCGGACATCAGGGCAGAGCCCCACAGCTCCAGGCCCCCGTTCCTCCTGGTCCCTGGTTCAGTCCTTGGGACTAAAGACATGGGACAGACTGTGGGGAGGCGCCTTGCTGGTGAGACCCCGTCTCTTCCACACCCCTCCTGCCCCACAAGAACTGAAGAACTTGCTTTCTGGGGCATCCACGTCACCTCTCCCTGGCCTCAGCCCCGCTCTCAGTAGAGGGTGAAGAGGCAGCCTGTTTTGCAGGAGGTTGGATCAGGGACAGCAGATTGAGAAAGTGATTTTGTAGGTTCTGTGGAGTGGCCAGGCCGCTGCAGGCCAGGAGCTCAGAACAGCCCTGCCCCAGTGAGCCACCCCTTCCCTTCTTCCCCTCCTTCCGGGCTGTCGGCTAGGGCCCCACACGCTGGACCGTGGGGGCTGTCCAGTGTCCACCTTGAGGCCCCAGGGCTGGCCCGGTGCCACCCTGTTCCTCCCATAGCAAGGTTAGGAGCCTCATAGGACGGCAGTGCTGCCAGCCTCTGTGGAGTTCTAAGCATCTGGAAGAGGAGAAAAGATGGCTGCTCAGATGCCAGGAAACAGAGGAGGGCACGGAGGGAGGGCCCAGGCTGCGGCTCTGGTCTCCAGGATCTGCCACACTGGGGCCATCCCTGTCCCTGCCAAAGCAACGGGCTCTGTCACCAGTGAGACTCAGATGCCCCTTTCTCCCCAGAACTCGTCGGCACCTCTGGCTGAGGACATCGACCCTGAGGTAAGGCCCAGCATGGGATGCGTCCTCTCACGGTTTCTGGCCTTGGGAGTGACCCCCTCATTGCCTGCAGCTCGCACGGTATCTCAACCGGAACTACTGGGAGAAGAAGCAGGAGGAGGCTCGCAAGAGCCCCACACCGTCTGCGCCCGTGCCCCTGACAGAGCCGGCTGCACAGCCTGGGGAGGGGCACGCAGCCCCCACCAATGTGGTGGAGGTGAGGGGGCCACTCCCGGCATTCCTAGTGGCAGGGTCCCTTGGAAGGGGTGGATGCGGGACAGGTTGGAGGCCCCACTCATTCTCTCTCTTCCAGAACCCTCTCCCGGAGACAGACTCTCAGCCCATTCCTCCCTCTGGTGGCCCCTTTAGTGAGGTAAGCTGCGGCTCCCTCCACGGGCCAGGGCAAAACATGGCCTCCTGGCCCACAGCGCCAGGCACATGGCACAGGTGCCTGCCCTAACCAGAGGGCCGTGCCAGAGCAAGGGGTCTGCCCCAGCCTGGCCCCGGCCTGCCCTGCCCTTTGTGGTCTCTCCCAATGGAAACTACAGCAGGCTGTGGTCCAGAGCTCGGGCCACTCTCTGTGGACCTAACATGGACCTGAATATTCCAGAGCAGCCTAGAACCATCAGATGAGTCCTTGGCGTTGCCTGGGGCTTCTGGGCTGGTTGGCTGTCAGAGCACAGGTCCCTGGAGAGGGAGTAGGCAGTGGGACCCTGAGCCAGCTCTGTCCTGACCAGGGCTTGCTGCTGGACAAGGACCCCGCCTCCGGGGCCTCGCCTTCCTCGGCTGTAGAAGGGGCTGCTTGCGTAAGGTGCAGACGGACTCTGCTCCAGGCTTGAGTATAGCCGGGAGCCTCCATCCCAGGCCCCACCAGGGAGGCTGGCTGGGGCCTGGCCGCACTCATCCAGAACCCTGCTCTGCCTGCAGCCACAGTTCCACAATGGCGAGTCCGAGGAGAGCCACGAGCAGTTCCTGAAGGCGCTGCAGAACGCCGTCACCACCTTCGTGAACCGCATGAAGAGTAACCACATGCGGGGCCGCAGCATCACCAACGACTCGGCCGTGCTCTCGCTCTTCCAGTCCATCAACGGCATGCACCCGCAGCTGCTGGAACTGCTCAACCAGCTGGACGAGCGCAGGCGTAGGTGCCCACGCCACGGGGCCTCGGCTCAGGGGCAGCCCGGTGTTGTGAGCGCCGTCCTGAGCCAGGGCCTCCCCTGAAGGTGCTGGGCTCTTGTGAGTCCTTCATTGGGGCCGTGGCTTCCTCCAGAGGGTCTCAACGGGAGGTGGTCTCAGTGATGACCATGCCCTGCCCTGCCCAGGACCCTCTGCCTGCCTCCCCCAGAGCCCAGCGCCTTCAGAGCCCTCTGCAGAAGGTTTGGCACAGGGCGGCCCATCTGTGTGTCCGTTCCACCCAGGAGCTTCTCGGCACTGTGCCGGAGTGGTCAGGGTTGCTCTGTCATCTGCCCACAGTGTACTATGAGGGGCTGCAGGACAAGCTGGCACAGATCCGCGATGCCCGGGGGGCGCTGAGTGCCCTGCGCGAAGAGCACCGGGAGAAGCTTCGCCGAGCAGCCGAGGAGGCAGAGCGCCAGCGCCAGATCCAGCTGGCCCAGAAGCTGGAGATAATGCGGCAGAAGAAGCAGGTGCAGTGGCTGCCCAGCCATGGGCCGGGGCGGGCTGGGGGACCCCGCAGCATAACCACCACCTTTTTGCCGCACAGGAGTACCTGGAGGTGCAGAGGCAGCTGGCCATCCAGCGCCTGCAGGAGCAGGAGAAGGAGCGGCAGCTGCGGCTGGAGCAGCAGAAGCAGACGGTCCAGATGCGCGCGCAGATGCCCGCCTTCCCCCTGCCCTACGCCCAGGCATGTGCCGTCTTCCCGCCACCCAGAGGCTCGTGGGCTGAGGACCAGCTCTCACCACCATCTCCTTCGTCCCCAGCTCCAGGCCATGCCTGCGGCCGGAGGCGTGCTCTACCAGCCCTCGGGACCAGCCAGCTTCCCCAGCACCTTCAGCCCCGCCGGCTCAGTGGAGGGCTCCCCCATGCACAGCGTGTACATGAGCCAGCCGGCCCCTGCTGCTGGCCCCTACCCCAGCATGCCCGGCACCGCTGCTGGTAAGGATGGTTCGGGGCAGAGACCATGCTTTTCTTCCCTCGTCTTTATTTTAGCCGAATTTACAGAAAAGCAGTAAGAATGGTGCGAAGGTTTTCCCAATTGCTCCGATGTGAATGTTGTCCCTGCTTTTTCCTGTTTCCATGCAAACGTGCTCACACAGGCTTTCCTGCTGGAGCCGTGTTTCAATCCGTGCGTGGCAGGTACTGCCCTCTCCCCTGAATGCGACAGCGAGCATTTCCTGAAACCAGCAGGCGCTGGGCTGCTGATCCTCGTCTGTAGCAGGCTCAGCCCTCATGGACTGTCCCAGTGGTGTCCTGTAAACAGCACGCCCCCTGCTGCGTGGCATTTGCCCCCCACCCCACCACCTTTAATCTAGAGTGTTCTCCAGTCAGCCTTTGTGTTTTGTGACATCGACTGTCCCGAGAGCACTGGCCTGTCGTTCGGCAGACCGTCGTCCTCAGCTTAGGTTTGTCTGGTGTTTCCACGTGGTGACCGTAAGGCTGTGCTTTTCCTCAGAGTGGCAGCGGAGGTGACGTGCATCCTGTCAGTCCCATTGCGGGCCATTCGGCTGAGACGGGGTCTGCCAGGGGTTTTCACTGTGAAGTGACTGTTTTGCCGTTTATCAGATGTCCCTTGGGGGAGGCTTTCCAAATACCCTGGGACTCCTCAAGGTCTAGCATTTTTTGCTAATGTTGCTTGTGTTTATTACGGTGTTTGCCAAATAGCACCTTCTAATTCCGCTGTTGTTTTTCCACTGGTGGGAGGTGCTCTCCCCGCTCTCCTACTTATCGTCAGTCACGGCGGCGTGGGGACGTGTTCATTTTTTCTTTCAAAGGTGACACTCCTCTGTCATCACTCTTTATTCTTAGAGTCTTGCTGTCACCCAGGCTGGAGTGCAGTGCCATGATCATGGTTCACTGCAGCCTCGACTTCCTGGGCTCAGGCAATCCTCCCACCTCAGCCCCTCGAGTAGCTGGGACTACAGGATTGCACCACCATGCCTGGCTAATTAAAAAAAAAAAAAAAAAAAAAAAGGCTGGGTGCGGTGGCTCACGCCTGTAGTCCCAGCACGTTGGGAGGCTGAGGCGGGTGGATCATGAGGTCAGGAGTTCAAGACCAGCCTGCCAGGATGGTGAAACCCTGTCTGTACTAAATATACAAACATTAGGTGGGCGTGGTGGCACGCGCCTGTAATCCCAGCTATTCGGGAGGCAGAGGCAGAGAATGAATTGAACCCAGGAAGTGGAGGTTGCAGTGAGCCGAGATTGCGCCACCGCACTCCAGCCTGAGCAACAGAGTAAAACTCCATCTCAAAAAAAATGTAGAAATGAGGTCTTTCTGTGTTGCCCAAGCTGACCTCAAACTCCTGACCTCGAGTGATCTGCCCTTCTTGGCCTCTCAAAGTGCTGGGATTACAGGCGTGAGCCACCGCACCCGGCCCCATTACTTTGATGCTCAAAGTTTCCCAGGTGTGGCCATGGGAGGCGTCAGTGGCTTCTCTGTTGCATAGGGCCATCGGTTTGGGATGCTCCTGAGTTTCTGTTGCTAGATACTCTGTGCTTGTCTTGTACGTTCTCAACCCTGGAAGCAACCATTTCTCCAAGGAGCCCTTGTTTCCTTTAGTGGAGGGTGGTCTGGATCTTGGTTAGAAGCCAAAATCGAGATTCTGGGTGTGCTCACAGCTCTAGGTTGTTAGCAGACAGAGCTGGAAGTGTGTATATGAATACAAGTGGACAGTTGTGGGTGTGTCTGTGTATGTGAGAATACATGCGTCTTTGTATATGATAAAAACCATGAGTGCTGCCAGGTGCGGTGGCTCACGTCTGTAATCCCAACACTTTGGGAGGCCGAGGCGAGTGGCTCACCTGAGGTCAGGAGTTGGGAGACTGGCCTGGCCAACATGGTGAAACCCCCTGTCTACTAAAAATACAAAAATTAGCCTGGTGTGATGGTGCGTACCTGTAGTCCCAGCTACTTGGGCGGCTGAGGCAGGAGAATCACTGGAACCTGGAAGGCAGAGGTTGCAGTGTGCCAAGATCATGCCATTGCCCTCCAGCCTGGGTGACAAAGCGAGACTCCGTCTCAAAAAAAAAAAATCCATGAGGTAATTCCAGTACTTGCAATTTTAATCTAATAGCACAGTTTTCTTTTGCATTGTTTTTAATATACTTATTTGCTTAGCCCTAGAATACACAAAAAGTAGTTTGAAGAATGCTAACCTGGCCCACTGTGGAGGCGATGCTTCCTGACTGGAGTGGAGCATTTGTCTGTAGTTCGTCATCTGTAGCCTGAGGCCGTGGAGTCCAGATTCTGGGTTCAGAAGTTACTGGGATTCACTATCCCATCCCATTGGTCAGACCATGTCACTCATTTCAAATACAGTTTGGTTCATTTTTTCTGATTTCATTCTATTCTAGGATTCTCCTCCCATCCTTGTCGGTTTATCTTCTTTTCTTTTTCTTTTTTTTTTTTTTGAGATGAAGTCTCGCTCTGTCGCCCAGGCTGGAGTGCAATGGTGCGACCTCGGCTCACTGCAATCTCCGCCTCCCAGGTTCAAGCAATTCTCCTGCCTCAGCCTCTTGCGTAGCTGTGATTACAGGCACCTGCCACCATGCCCAGCTAGTTGTTGTATTTTTGTTAGAGACAGGGTTTTACTATGTTAGACAGCCTGGTCTCGAACTCCTGCCATCGTGATCCGCCTGCCTCAGCCTCCCAAAGTGCTGGGATTACAAGCGTGAGCCACCACGCCCCACCTATGTTCCTTTTTTTAGAAACGTGAAACCTGAACTTGGTTCCAAAAGTCACAACAAAAAGGAAAACTCCTCGCTAGGCGGTGGTTCACGCCTGTAATCCCAGCACTTTGGGAGGCCGAGGCAGGTGGGTCACCTGAGGTCAGGAGTTCAAAACCAGCCTGACCAACATGGTGAAACCCTGTCTCTCCTAAAAATACAAAAACTTAGCTGGGTGTGGTGGTGCACGCCTGTAATCCCAGCTGCTCGGGAGGCTGAGGCAGGAGAATTGCTTCAACCCAGGAGGCAGAGGTTGCAGTGAGCCAAGATGCCACTGCACTCCAGCCTGCACGACAGAGACTCTGTCTCAAAAAAAAAGTAAAACTCAAGAGTAGGGTGTCCCTTCCTCTCCTCCCCATTGCCCTGGCTGAACCGTCTCCCCTGTCTTGTTTGTCACAGATCCCAGCATGGTGAGTGCCTACATGTACCCAGCAGGGGCCACTGGGGCGCAGGCGGCCCCCCAGGCCCAGGCCGGACCCACCGCCAGCCCCGCTTACTCATCCTACCAGCCTACTCCCACAGCGGGCTACCAGGTATGCAGGAAGGCCGCTCCTCTCCTTCCAGGGCCAGCCCCAGCCCCAGCCCCTCCTCCCATGGCACTCATTCCCTCCGCAGAACGTGGCCTCCCAGGCCCCACAGAGCCTCCCGGCCATCTCTCAGCCTCCGCAGTCCAGCACCATGGGCTACATGGGGAGCCAGTCAGTCTCCATGGGCTACCAGCCTTACAACATGCAGGTACAGTGACCTCCAGGCTCTGCTGGGGGCCGGGGTGGGGGAGCAGTTGATGATGCTGAGGGTCCCTTGGTGAGGCTGGCGGGCACTGGGTGGACTCCACCCCTTCTGCTCCTCCCCCCTCCACTCTCTGGGTGTTCCCTGTGGTCACCTTTGGATTGTTGCAAGCCAGAAACACCCCCGCCTGCCTGGTCACAGGGCTACTCTCTCACATGTGGCATCTTCTCACAACAGAATCTCATGGCCACCCTCCCGAGCCAGGACGCGTCTCTGCCGCCCCAGCAGCCCTACATCGCGGGGCAGCAGCCCGTGTACCAGCAGGTGAGCCATTCCCAGGGCCTCACAGCAGCACCCACAGGGCACCCTCAGGCTTCATGGTTCAGCAGTGGGTCCCCTGGCCCCAGTGGGGATTGTCCCGTACGCCTGCTCACAGTGGGAGACGCATACCTTAGGCCCCTTCTCAGCAGACAGAACGAGGACACAAGTCTTAGGGCAGACACACGTGTCCGCAAGTGTAGACAGGAAAAACCGTGAATTTACTTGAAAGGCAAAGGCCGTGTGAGCTGCAATCAGTGGACATGGATTACAAGCACTTGTGGGTCTGTGGCTCTGCTGGGACAAAAGCCTTCCTCCCTGGGCTGGGGAAGGGAGGACCAGGGCCATGCCTGCTTTCCTCCTGCACAGATGGCACCCTCCGGTGGTCCCCCGCAGCAGCAGCCCCCCGTGGCCCAGCAGCCGCAGGCGCAGGGGCCGCCGGCACAGGGCAGCGAGGCCCAGCTCATTTCATTCGACTGACCCAGGCCATGCTCACGTCCAGAGTAACACTACAGTTCACCTGAAACGCCTCGTCTCTAACTGCCGTCATCCTGCCTCCCTGTCCTCTACTGCCGGTAGTGTCCCTTCTCTGCGAGCGAGGGGGGGGCCTTCACCCCAAGCCCGCCTCCCTTCTTGTCCTCAGCCTGCTGCAGTCCCTGAGTTGATCTCTGCTTTCTTTCCCCAGGGCTGGGCCATGGGGAGGGAAGGACCTTCTCCCAGGGGAAGCCCCCAGCCCTGTGGGTCATGGTCTGTGAGAGGTGGCAGGAATGGGGACCTTCACCCCCCGCGGAGCCTGTGCCCTCTGGCCCCACTGTGAGCTGGCTGTGGTGTCTGGGTGTGGCCTGGGGCTCCCTCTGCAGGGGCCTCTCTTGGCAGCCACAGCCAAGGGTGGAGGCTTCAGGTCTCCAGCTTCTCTGCTTCTCAGCTGTCATCTCCAGTGCCCCAGAATGGTACAGCGATAATAAAATGTATTTCAGAAAGCATCAGCGTTTTTTTGTTTTTTTTTTTATTAATTTTTTTGAGATGGAGTCTCACTCTGTCACCCAGGCTGGAGTGGTGATCTCCGCTCACTGCAAGCTCGGCCTCCCGGGTTCAAGCTATTCTCGGGCCTCAGCCTCCCGAGTAGCTGGGACTACGGGTGCACCCCATTACCATGCCTGGCTAGTTTTTGTATATTTAGTAGCGACGGTGTTTCACCATGTTGGCCAGGCTGGTCGTGAACGCCTAACCTCAGGTGATCCACCTGCCTCGGGCTCCTAAAGTGCTGAGATTACAGGCATGAACCACCGCGCCCGACCTGCATCAACGTTTGCTCAGGGGGCAGGTGGTCGGGCTGATGGCCCAGCTGCAGGCAGGGTCATTTCCAGCCTGTCTCTCCCTGAGGCTGCGTGCCAGGGTTCACCTGTGCCCTGCGCGGCTCTGCACTGACCCCGCCGGTGGCTGGGGAGGAGTTTGGGCTTGGCGCCTCCTCCGTGTAGTGGTTGAAGCTTCCCGGGTGCTCCTCATTCCTGGGAAGGGAGTCGGGTGATGGGAACGGTGGGGGCTCAGCGCCGGGGACGAGCAGGGCTGAAACGCGCCTCCTGAGTGTTGAAAGCGGCAGGCGCCGGCCTTTGCACCCAGAGGCCAGGGCGTCTCACGCACCTTCACATCCAGGCCTCTTAGGGGAGCGCGGCTTTGGCTTTTCCAGGAAGGCATGGACTCGAACGGACAGGGAAAGAGAAGGTGTGGAGAGGCGGGCAGGATAAGCAGGCACTGGGCCCAAGCCGCCCTTGGAGGCTCCGCCTGTTCTAATCTGAAGGCGGAGGCTCAGCCGTGCTCTCCCAGGAGGCCACCTGGGCGTTTGGGGCTTTAGCTAGGAAAGAGGATGTCGCTTGCGGCTGCGAAGGCGCCAAGGCCCAGAACTCGCGCCTCCGCCCGCGACGGCGGCACTGGGGGCCCGGAGCGGGCGGGACACGCGGGTTACTGCGGGCTTCGGGGCCCTAGCCTCGACCGCGACGTTCGCTCGCATCGCGCACGGACAAAAACCCGTGAGCTCTGGAGAAAGAACACCTGAATCT
Source organism: Pongo abelii (assembly GCF_028885655.2). Lineage (NCBI taxonomy): Eukaryota > Metazoa > Chordata > Mammalia > Primates > Hominidae > Pongo > Pongo abelii. The sequence continues at coordinate 97,177,692 of NC_072004.2, forward strand.
GGAGCCCCCAGCCCCCGTCGCTCGTTTGAGCGACCCCAAAACCCGGCGGGACGAGGGCCGCCGGATATCCAGCTGCCGCCACAGACGGCGCTTTGGCGTCTGCGCGACGCGCCGCCTTATGGGTAATCTCAGGGTGAGACGAGGCTAGCGCGAGGTGCGGCTAGAGCGTCATTCCCGGCTCAAATGCCCGGCAGCCGTGGCGGCTAGAGCGTCTCTCCCCAGCTCGAATGCCCGGCGGCCGTGGCGGCTAGAGCGTCACTCCTCAGCTCGAATGCCCGGCGGCCGAGGCGGCTAGAGCGTCGCCTCCTCCCGGGGAACCGCGTGTGACCTTCCAGCCCGCGGACCGATGCTGCCGGCGGCTGCTCGCCCCCTGTGGGGGCCTTGCCTTGGGCTTCGGGCCGCTGCGTTCCGCCTCGCCAGGTACGCGGGATCCTGGGGCGCCAGGACCGGGCCGGCAGGCAGGTTAGGGGGCGGCCGGGCACTGAGGGGTCGATCCGGGCGGAGGAGGGCGGCGGGGCCGGCCTCCCTGCAGCGGCCAGGCCGGGCTTGGGGGTCCCATCGGGGGCGCGGGGAGGAGGCCTCCCGGTGCGTACGCCCCTTCCCTCCTGGGCCGTGGAAAGCGCCGAGGTCGGCCCCAGATGACCTTGGACGATTCCCTGCTCCTCCCTTGGCCTCAGCCTTTTCCGCAGCAAAGGCCCATCCATGGGTGCGGCGTTTTGCGGCCAGGGGGCCCCATGTTTTGGGAGGCTTAGCGCAGGAAGATGCACCTAAGTAATAGTTTCGCCACCGCTGGGTTGATGTAGTTCATTCAAACCAGAAACTTGAGGTTTGAGTGGTATGGCTGCAAATAAACACGTGGCTTTCTAAGGCTCTTTGAAAAATTTAAAGTAACTTGCAAATCTTAGCAATACGGACTCCTTGAGGTCTGAGAACCCTGGACTGGGACCAAGGAGCTAGGTAATTTCTGGCCCTAGTGATTACCAGCCTGAGCTTATGGCACCCACCAGTCCCCCAGTTGTCCTGCCCCCCTGGTCTCTGCAGCCCCTTCCATTCCAGGACTGACAAGTCGGTTTTAATTGGGGGTGGGGGCTAGGCAACAGGTGCCATGTGTCTGTGCCGTGCGACATATGAGGAGCAGCGGCCATCGGAGGTGTGATGCCCTCGCTGGTGCACCCCTGGATAATGCCCCCAAGGAGTACCCCCCCAAGATACAGCAACTGGTCCAGGACATCGCCAGCCTCACTCTCTTGGAAATCTCAGACCTCAACGAGCTCCTGAAGGTATCGTGAGAGGGTGGCACAGACCCAGGGGCTGGAAGTTTGGGGGCCCCTGTGTTTTGTTCCTGGTGTATTTTGGGAGTTTGGTAAATTGTCAAAAGTGTGTTTGTCCAGGTGCAAGGTCCATGCCAGGCTAGTTGCCCCTCCTCAGTAGGTTCCGGCTGGTGTGAGGGCCAGCTGTGGACACTGTTCTCTATCTCTGCAGAAAACGTTGAAGATCCAGGATGTCGGGCTTGTGCCGATGGGTGGTGTGATGCCTGGGGTTGTCCCTGCTGCAGCAGCCCAGGAGGTGAGTCCTGGGCAGAATGAGGCGTTTCTGTGCTGCCCAGTTCGCCTGTGGCCTCATGTGCCATGGTCCCTTATCTCAGGTTCTACAGCTGCCGTCATTGTCTGCAGCCTGCACACCTGTGCCGGCCTCCTGCAGCCTCCTGGGACCTACTCCCTGCCATGGATGTGCAAGTCTTTGCATGTGGAGACCATGTTTCTAATGGAGGGAAACAGACACTAAGCTGAGAGAGGAAAAAGAGGCTGGGCGTGGTGGCTCACACCTGTAATCCCAGCACTTCGGGAGGCCGAGACGGGTGGATCACTTGAGGTCAGGAGCTCGAGGCCAGCCTGGCCAACATGGTGAAACCCCGTCTCTACTTAAAAACACACACAAAAAATTAGCTGGGCCTGGTGGCACGTGCCTGTAATCCCAGCTACTCGGGAGGCTGAGGCAGGAGAACAGTTTGAACCCGGGAGACTCTGTCTCAAAGAAACAAACAAAATAAATAAATAAAAATAAAAATAATAAAAATACAAAAATTAGCCGGATGTGGTGGCAGGTGCCTGTAATCCCAGCTACTTGGGAGGCTGAGGCAAGAGAATTGCTTGAACCAGGGAGGCAGAGGTTGCAGTGAGCCGAGATCATACCACTACCCTCCAACCTGGCAACAGAGCAAGACCCTGTCTCAAAAAAAAAAAAAGAGGAAAAAGAGAGGAAAAAATTATACCAAACAGAACATTGTAAGCATTATGGGGAAAAGGAGGGAAGAGGCTCAAGGTGGGAGGGAGAGTTCCAAGTTCAAGGTGGGCTTCAAAGAGGAGGCAGACATTGTGGAAGAGAGCACGGCCTTCCTGGCGGAGGAGGGGGAAGGCACCAGGGTCACCAGGCAAGAGGGTGTCTGACAATTCAGGGAGCAGCAGTGAGGTAGGGGCTGGCGCAGGCGAAGGGGTGTAACAAGCAGCCCTGTCCTTGGGTCTTTGCAAGGAAACCAGCGAACTTGAAGCTGCCCGTTGCATTTGGTCATCGGGTTGCGTGAACCTCTCCGCCGGAGCCCTCTCCTCAGCCCCTTTCCCCACTGGGGAACCAGGTCGTGTACTGTAGAGTGTCCCACGTTCCAGATGCGTGGGGTGCCCATGGGGCGTCATCACTCATGCCTGAGAACTGGAAGGTAGTTTAAAGGCTGATTAGATTCAGGCTGAGCATTTGGGTAAGAATAGCTGGGATTACTGTAGAGCCTGTTGTGTAAACTGGATTGCTTTTGAGGAGAGAGAAGATGTTATTAATAGCCTTCCCAGGCCGTGGGGACACGCAGCCCCCTGCCCTCGGGTGGTGCTGGGTCTCCATGCACCACGTCAGAAGCGCAGTGTGCCCATCAGTCCTATGGCGGGTTGTCAGTTTGTCATTATATGTGCACTGCGGTGTGGCGCTGCTTTTATCTACAAAGCACTTTCGGTGCCGTTTTTTCCTGTCTCATAAGTTACGCTTTCTAAGCAAGAGGGGAGTAGAGTATTGGGGGAAGGACTGTGAAGCATGTTTTTATTTATTTATGAAACCGAGTCTCACTCTATCACCCAGGCTGGAGTGCAATGGTGCGATCTCGGCTCACTGCAGCCCCCACCTCCCGGGTTCAAGCAATTCTCATGCCGCAGCCTCCCGAGTAGCTGGGATTACAGGCACGCACCACTAGAGTCAGGGTTTCACCATGTTGGCCAGGCTGGTTTCAAACTTGACCTCAAGTGATCCACCCGCCTTGGCCTCCCATAGCGCTAGGATTACAGGCGTGAGCCACCGTTCCCGTCCGAGGCATGTTTACAAAGTGTTATTGGGCAGATCTGCCTCTGACTAGCTATGAGAGAGAAAAGGCACTAGCTGGACTCGCGAGGCCGAGGCAGGAGAATCGCTTGAACCCGGGAGGTGGAGGTTGCAGTGAGCTGAGGTGGCACCACTGCATTCCAGCCTGAATGACAGAGTGAGACTCCGTCTCAAAAAAAAAAAAAAAAAGAAAAGAAAAAGCACCAGCTGGTTAAGGATTGATGAGTTGGGAGACGTGACTTCCAACTCCAGGCTTCGCTGGGGCCTCCGCTGCACCTCCCTTTGGGGCTTTAGAATGGGGTGGCCCAGCAGTGGAGGTGTTAGCTCCCCCCAGCCCTTTGTCATCTGGCTCCCCTTCTTTCCTGCTCCCTAAGGCGGTGGAAGAAGATATCCCCATAGCGAAAGAACGGACACATTTCACCGTCCGCCTGACCGAGGCGAAGCCCGTGGACAAAGTGAAGCTGATCAAGGAAATCAAGAACTACATCCAGGGCATCAACCTCGTCCAGGTCTGCGCCGCAGTGGGGGTTCTGAGGCAGGTTCCGTTGTGGCGGCCCAGGGCCCCCAGTCCCTGACTTTGCTCTTTCTGGCAGGCAAAGAAGCTGGTGGAGTCCCTGCCGCAGGAAATCAAAGCCAACGTCGCCAAAGCTGAGGCGGAGAAGATCAAGGCGGCCCTGGAGGCGGTGGGCGGCACTGTGGTTCTGGAGTAGCCTCCAGCTCAGAGGACTTGTGTTCAGGGGTCCCTGGGACCCGGGCGGGGTCCCGCCCTCCCGTGGTCACTGGCTCCACTCCCAGCACCAGGCGCCCAGTGGAGCTGTTTGGGAGAACTGCCTGCGCCACGCAGCGGGGCTGGACAGGCCGCACAGACCTACTGTTGCGGGAGGGAGGGGCGGCTGCTGCCTGGTGACGGCACCGGGAGGCCCACCAGGACGCGCCACCGGTGAATGTGCCTCTGGTGGCTGCTGAGAAAAATACACTGTGCAGCTCAGTGTGTGGCGTGCCGTGCTCAGGCTGAGCTGCGGGGCCAGCATGGGGATCGGGGCTGGTACGGGATGGGAGGCTTGTTCCTGCCTCCTCAGCAGACATCTGAGAGTCTACAGACATTCATCGGGTCTCCGGTGTGCAGGGCCCTGTCCTGAGACCCCACAGTGGGCCTGGTGGACGGCAGTGGTTTGGAGGACCTGGGCAGTGGGAACCCTCCCTGTTTTCAGTGTTGGCTCTCTTTAAGGCAACAGGAAATTCAGCACTTGCCTGAGAAACCGAGGCAGCCTTGGAGCTGGCGATGCCACCCCTAGCTCAGCCTGCAAGTACCCTGAACCTAAACCCAGCCAGGGGGCTGTGCAGGGGGAGTGGGGAGGGGTGTGGGATGCACCTGCCATCTGCAGGGTTGGGGTGTCAGCTGTTCCTCTGGGGCCCTTAAGTGGGGTATTCTGGGACCTGGGCAAAGTGGCAGGAGGGGCTTGTGGACGTGGGGACTGGGAGTGCCGGGGTCAGCTTGGAGCACTGGCCACTGTGCACTTGGTGAGGTGTGGCCCAGTGCTGGGCAGCCCTTGGCAGCCACTCTCGGGCTGCAGACCCCTTGGTGCCACTGCTGAGTGCAGGGGGTGTGGCCACATGGACTGGCTGGAACGGCCAGGGCCTTGCTCTAAGGACCCGTGGCCTCCTTTTCTTGGGCACGCCTGTTTTTGGCCGAGCCTGGGAGAGAATCAGCAGATTTCTGTCTCAGCTGGCCCATAACCAAGGCCAGCCCCCAGGCTGTGGGCCCATGACGAGGCCAGAGACAGGGCACGTTCTGCACCTGCTTCGGGAAACATGCCCGGTGTGACGGCCCCTTGGGCTGCCATGCCCTCCAGCCTCAGTTTTCCTGGTGGAAGGATGCCTTGGATGGGACCAGAAAGGGGCACTGTGTGTCTGGGAGCTGCCCACTGGCTGGGACTCCTGGGGGAGTGGGAGGGGCAGGGAGTTTCAGACTCACTGGGCGTGTACACCCTGCCTGGCCCAGGTCCTCTTCCAAGGCCTTCTGGTAGAGTTTCTCTGACTAACCTGCTGTCCCCAGGAAAGGCTGTCCCAAGCCAAGCCTGGAAGTCGCCATTGGCCATGGTAGCCATTTTGAGGGGTTAATGATCTTCCCTCAGGAGGTGACACTGCCACCTGGGGCTGGGTGCATTCTGCCTGGTGCCCTGCTGACCCCAACTGCCTTTCCCCTCTGGAAGGCAGCGAACATCTGAGCTCAGGGACGAGCCCTGCTTGGGGTCAGACAGACCAGCAAAATCTCTGCCCGCGACTCCTCACTGTCTGCCATGGCTCAGGCATCTGCCAGGCCACTGCCAGGAGCCACCGAGAGGCCCTTTCCTCCCTGCCAGGGGACCCCCAAAATAACCTGTGGATGCCAAGCAGCAGGACACTGCGGTGGATGCCAAGCGGCAGTCGGAGGCTGGACGGGGAGCCCTGTCCTGTGAGCTCGCTCAGTCTGCCCCAACCACCCCCTTGGGCCTACTGACATAACTTACGATCCGTTTGAGAATCCATCAGGGATCCTTTTGAGTCCCTGACCTACAGTTCTAAATTCATCATTTGAAAAAGCCTCCGGCCCTGGATGCATTTCCTGTTTTCCAGGATTCCTCGCCTTCTGACTGCTCTCCCGGCATCTCTAGCTCACGGAGTTCACAAACTTCAGTCCCCTACAGCTCCTTGCACTTTTGTTCTATTTTTTTAATGTTTTATTTACTTATTTATGTATTTATTTTTATGAAACAGGGTCTCACTCTGTCACCCGGGCTGATGGTGCAGTCTTGGCTCACTGCAGCCTCCACCTGCCGGGTTCAGGCAATTCTGCCTCACCTTCCCAAGAAGCTGGAATTACAGGCATGCGTCACCACGCCCAGCTAATTTTGTATTTCTATTAGTAGAGACAGGGTTTCACCCTGTTGGCCAGGCTGGTCTTGAACTCCCTCAAACAATCGCCTGTCTTGGCCTCCCAAAGTGCTGAGATTACAGGTGTGTGCCAATGTGCCCAGCCTTATTTTTATTTTTTTAATTTTAATTTTTTTTGAGACCAAGTTTTGCTCTTGTCACCCAGGCTGGAGTGCAGTGGCACGATCTTGGCTCCACCTCCCAGGTTCAAACGATTCTCCTGCCTTAGCCTCCCTAGTAGCTGGGATTACAGGCGCCCGCCACAACACCCAGCTAATTTTTGTATTTTTAGTAGAGACAGCATTTCACCACGTTGGCCAGGATGGTCTCGAATTCCTAACCCCAGGTGATCGCCCACCTTGGCCTCCCAAAGTGCTGGGATTACAGGCGTGAGCCACCACACCCGGCCTATTTTTATTTTTTAATATAGACACGATCTCACTCTGTCATCCGAGCTGGAGTGCAGTGGCCTGATCAAGGCTCACTGCAGCCTCAGCCTCCTGTGCTCAAGTAATCCTCCTACCTCATCCTCCCAGGTAGCTGGGACTATAGGCACATGCCATCATGCCCGGCTAATCTTTTGATTTTTTGTAGAGATGTGATCTCACTGTGTTGCCCAGGCTGGTCTGAAACGCCTGGCCTCAAGAGATCCTCCTATCTTGGCCTCCCAAAGTGCTGGGATTACAGGTGAGAGCTGCCCTGCCCAGCCTTTTTTGTTCTTTGTAAAGCTCTTCAGTTCCTGCTCCTTACCTGCTGGGCCCTGCTCTTTCTGCTTTGGAGCAGTTCCTCCTTCAGCAGGGAGCCAGTGTTCTGTGGGTTGGGGGGTCTCTGCCAGCAGCCGGTTTCAGCCGTGTCTTGCAGGTGGCCTTGGGAGGGACAGGTTGCAGCCCAGGCCCGCCCCCTCCTTCCTGGAGTGTCTCACAGACTCGGGACACTGGCCCTCCAGGCCCTGCTTCCTCCAAGTTTTCCATCGCCTCTGATTCTTGGTAATCAGGAGTCGATGGATGCAACTCATCTTGGTTTACACTGAGTGAGACAAGGCTGTGGGCACAGCCAAGTCTGCGGGACTCAGGTGTGAGCCTGGATGGCCCTGGACAAGGAGGCCTGTCCTCTTGCTGGGAAATTTCTGTTACGATCAGGCCACTTCCCCCACTTCCAAACTGTGAGTCTGTTTGCTCTGGGCCTTTTAAGCCCAGCGTGATCCCTGAGTCCCTGCGGTGCATTTGCGCCATTTCCACGCTTCCTGTTGAGCCCAAGCCCAGGCTTGGTGTGGGCAGCGCTGCGCCACACTCTCCTGGTTGCCTCCTGAGCACCTCCACCCGCTTCCCCGCCAGGCGTGGCTGTGTTTTCACCCCCAGTGTCCATCTGGCACCCTTCTCGATTGCCAGGTAATTACGGTCTGTGTGGGCAACACCTGAGGGACCCAACCAAACCAAGGTCCAGGACACACTTCCGAGCAGGGGTACCGCCTCTGGTTAGCTGCTGACTCCCCAGCCCAAATCTTCCGCTGATGACTTCTGGGGTCAGAGGCCACCTAAGGGTCTAGAAAACAGTCTCCTCCAGTTGGCCGATTTAGACAAATACAGAGCCTGCCTGCCTACGTTGGGGTTATGGCCCAATAAACCCACAGCCAAGCTGAAAATCCTCAGTGTGCGTTTTGCACTTCTGACACCACCAGGGCATCGCTGGATGCACAGAGGCAGGGCTGGACACATTCTGGTGCTTGAGGGGTTCCAGGGACCATGAGTTGTTTTTCTGGTGCCCCTCACCCTTCGCCCTGGAGGGTGGGGGAGGCCGGATAGCAGTGACCAAGCTGGAGCTGCAGGTTCTTCATCCCTGTGGCCCAGCCCTAAAGCAGCCTTGGGGACTTAAATTTCATTTTGCCCAGCAGGTGCACCTGGGCCAGGAACACACCAGCACCTCCTTGTTCTTCAAAGGGAAGTGGAATCCAAGCAGGGGCCCAGATGCAGGCAGGCATCTCCTGGAAACCCCAGGATCCACCGCGGGGCCCCACTTCCAGGGTGGTTGCCTGGGGCGTCTGGTCACAGCCAGACCACAACTGAGCAGGAGCTTCCGGGCATCTGTGTGCGGGAAGGGAGAGGCAAGTCCTTCCTAACCGCCTTTTTTCCCAGTTTTCATTCAGTCTGGCCCCAAGCAGGTTCTTTTTTTTTTCTTTTTTTTTTTTTTTTTTTGAGATGGAGTCTCCCTCTGTCACCCAGGCTGGAGTGCAGTGGCGCGATCTCAGCTCACTGCAACCTCCGCCTCCCGGATTCAAGCGATTCTACTGCCTCAGCTTCCTGAGTAACTGAGATTACAGGCGTGAGCCACCGCGCCGGGCTCCCGAAGCCGGTTTTCTGTTCTCTTGCAGCTGGGCGGGGGCTGAGCCCTCGTGGGGGCAGGGGTTGCAGACCTGTGGACGCAGGGCCCACGCCGCACACGCGTGGCCCCCGCTGGGTGACTCACGAGCCAGCGCCTGCGCGACGGGGTGCAGGTTCAGGGCCAGGGGCCGGGCCTCCTGGGGATTGGCAGGGCGCCCGCCGCGGTCCGGTGAGCCTGGGGCCAGTCCCCAGGCGGTGGCCTTCGGCCCTGCGCTCCGGCCTGGGGAAGGGAGTACGCCAGGGGCCCGGGGGAGTAGAGGCGGCCACGAAGCAGCCCCGGAGCACCCGCGTGTCCCCAGGCCAGGCCTACCGCGCTTGGCGCCCCTCGCGGCCGCTTTAAGGCGCCGGGCCCGCCTCCATGGCGGGGGGCGTGGCCTAGCGGTCCCGCCCCCGGGGCGCGCGCGCGCATTGGCTGTGCGGGGTGTGGGCGCGCGGGCGGCGCTTTGAACCGGGCGCGGGGCGCGGGGCGCGGGGCGCGGGACGCTGCGGGCCGGTCCACGCCGGGGTAGGGCCGGGGTCGGGTTGTGGTCGGGCCGGGATTGGGCTCTCCTGGGCCATGGCAGCCGAGGCGCGCGTGTCGCGCTGGTACTTCGGGGGCCTGGCCTCCTGCGGGGCCGCCTGCTGCACGCACCCGCTGGACCTGCTCAAGGTGAGGCCGGGGCCCGGGACGCGGGGCGGATGGGACCCTGGCGCCGCCGAGACGCCTGCAAAGGCAGCAGCCCGGCCCCACGCACCCCGGGATCGCCGCGCCCGGGGCCCCCTCCGGGAGAGCGCGAGGAGGCCCCCGACGCCCGGATGGCCGATCCCGGGTGGCCCTCCAATGGTGGCCGCCGAGCTCGAGGCCTGCAGGGCGCAGCCGCGCTCCCCAGCTTCCCAGCCGGCTTCCCAGTTCTCGGCAGGTGGCGATCCAGCCCCAGCTCTACACTTTAATACCTGGTGACCTTGGGCGAATCACTTGGCCTCTCTGAGCCACCCACCCCCGTACATTCAAGAACACTCCTTCCGCCTAGTTAGAAGTTGTGGGGGGAGTTCTGTGAGGTGCACAGGTGTTGGCATCTAGAGACGTGCTGGCTGTAGCACACCCAGGGCGTGGGCCAAGCCGCCCCCCACCCAGGGGTGTTTAGCACACCGCCGGACGTGTCCCTAGGCAAGTGGGGTGACCCGGCGCCCTGGCTTTGGGCTGCTTCCTCCGGAGAGCTGGGTGGGCACTGGAAGCGATGTTAGGACCAGCACACCCCCAGGAGAGATGCCAGGAGACCCTGCACGCGTGTGGTCCTGGCCCTATGAAAGTGGGCATTTCTCAGCACGAGAAACAGCCACAGTTTTTTTTACTTTTTTTTTTTTTTTTAAATGCTTATGGGGCAAAATAAGACAGAGCTCTCCTTGTTTCCCAGGGACAGCCAAGGGGCGTTGTTTTCTGACCGTGTCTTGCCACAGAGAACAAAGAAGAAAGGGCCTGAGGCTTTGCACAGTCTGCCCAGCAGGCCCTGCCCTGTGAACCTGGCTGTGGTCACTGGGCAGCCGCCTGTCTGGGGGACCTTTATTTTAGCAGCCTGCCCAGGGGACTTGTATTCCAGCAGCCTTTGAGGGGACTGGCTTTACTAATGAGCAGCAATGCTGGCCGCAGCGTGAAGGCCAGGTGAGCAGATGTGGGCGTCTTGGGGCACCTGAGACCTCACTTGTCCTGGGAGAGGCCTTCAGAGCTCCCAGGCCACAGGCAGCCACGGCCAGTGAGATGCAGCCACAGCGACAGGAAGGCGCTGGCATGGGCAGAAGGAGCCCCTCCTTGGCATCGGGCTCTTCCTTTCCTCCTGGGCGCCGCACAGGTGCCCCTCCCGCAGGGCCTCTCCCACGGTCCTCTGGGTGTTGAAGGCGGGACCTGCATGCTGCTGTCCATTGTCCAAGGCCCTCTGAGCGTCACTGCCCCTTGGCCACACCCCACCAGGCGCTCTTTAGCTGCAGAACACTGCCTGGGGGAGGCAGGGAAGGCAGCCCCCATGGAGGCGGGACTGCCCTCTGGCCTGGGAGGGCGGGAGAAGCCAGCTGCTGGCAGCATATGGGGCTGTGGTCAGGGTGTGCTTCTGAGGACTGCTCACTAGGCCTCTCTGCCTGGCCGTTGCAAAGGTCGTTTTAAAGCTTCTTGATCACTTTGTCCCATGTCCCTACAGTCCCTACCGTCGCATCTGGCCTGGACAGGGGCTGCTGCCTGTGTGGCCCAGTCCCTCTGTTCTGCTGGGCTTGCACAATGGGAGGCCCCTCTCTGTCCCCACCCATCTTTGCCGACCCCTGGGTGTGTGTGACGGGGACCGCGCACGTGCAGCTCACACTGAGCGGTGGACAGACTTCTTTGGGGTCAGTGCTGGGGGTGGGACCCAGGAGCTGGGATCCTGGGCCAGGTGCTGGCCTTCCTGTCTGGCCCTGGTGCACCCTGCTTCTGCCTGGAGCTCTCAGCTGGCCAGGCGAGGAGGCAGAGGTCCTGTGAGTGGTGGAGGCCAATGGAATGGGAGGTTGTTGGGCTGACAGCCCCCGAGTGCCTGCCCACAGCTCCTAGGTGCTTTGCGGAGGAGGCTGCTATGCCCTGCCGCCAGCCACACTGTCCCCTTGTCTGCTGCTGAGCTCCTGCTGCCTTTCAAGGCCTTCTCTGGCTACCTCCTCAGTCTCCCATGGTCCTGCAGGCTCTCTCGCCGTTTCTGAGTGCCCATAAACGTTTGTCCCTGTTGAGACGTGGTGTGGTGGATGAAAAGTAGGGCTCTGGGGTCTCCTCGCTGGGCCCAAATCCTGATGGCACCAGCAGGTGCGTTACCTCTCTGTGCCTCAGTTTCCTCATCTGCAGAAGGAGAATGGCGAGCCCCTGCAGCCAGTGCAGCCAATACTCGTGGTGCACGGAGCGCTCGCAGGGCTCGCGAACACTCTCAGCTCCATGTCCACTGGTGTGGTTGCTGTTGGAAAGCAATGGTGTGAGCTGGTTCCAGGCACGGGTGTGGAGTCCCTGGGCAGGGCCGTGGGAGGCCTTATCACTGCCTCTTGCCTCAGTTTCCCCCTCTCTGGATGAACCTGGCACCGATCCCTCGGGGTCGCTGTGGGGTCTGAGAGCAGTCGCTCCCGCAGGTGCATCTGCAGACACAGCAGGAGGTGAAGCTGCGCATGACGGGCATGGCGCTGCGGGTGGTGCGTACCGACGGCATCCTGGCACTCTACAGCGGCCTGAGCGCCTCACTGTGCAGACAGGTGCGTGGTGTGTGCCAGCCTTGGGCTCCCCATGGCCCCTCAGGGCTCCCAGACTGGGAGGTTGAGTCCTGGGGGCTCAACACTGGGGGCTGAGTCCTGCAGTGGTATCCAAGCTACTTCCGTCCCCTTTGCAAGATTTTGTGCAAGGAAGGACCCACCAGGCCGAGAGCTGGTGACCCCATGGTGGGCCTTCCATGGGCACCCACCCAGTTTGCAGGGCTGGGCCTGAGACCGCCACTTACCAGTGGGGAAACTGAGGCCCAGGGAGTGAGAAGGCAGGGTGCAGCTCTAGATTTGTGAACTGGCTCAGCCACATGCTGGCACAGTGGCCTTGGGAAGGCCCCTCAGGGTCCCTGTGGCCCCTCGGGCTGAGGGGGATCCCTGGCTGGGCCGGGTGGCGAGGCTGAGGGGTGTGGGGTGTGCCCGCCCCTCCAAGCCAGGCCCTTCTCCCCCAGATGACCTACTCCCTGACTCGGTTCGCCATCTACGAGACTGTGCGGGACCGCGTGGCCAAGGGCAGCCAGGGGCCTCTCCCCTTCCACCAGAAGGTGTTGCTGGGCTCCGTCAGCGGTGAGCTGCCGGGCGGGAGGGGCGTGGGGCGGTCAGGTCGAGGACGCCATGTGTCAGCACGGCTCGTCTTTGGGGTTTGTGTCACCGCAGGTTTAGCTGGAGGCTTTGTGGGGACGCCTGCGGACTTGGTCAACGTCAGGTTGGTGTCCCCCACCCCACCTGCAAGGCCAGGGGCTTTCTTGTCCCCAGACAGGCCAGGGCCTGCCAGGGCCGCTTGCAGGGTGCGGTCAGCCTGGAACAAGCCGCTGAGACTCTGGTGTCCTGGGCATAGGAGGGTGGGTGTCCCTGAGCCCCGGCGTGCCCTGTCCTGTGGGCCCCGCTGACCAGCATGAGCTCCCCTGTGCTGCCAGGGATGCCCATGCCCCTTGGCCCGCCCGCCCCTCCCGCTGCCTGCTTCTGTTTCAGGATGCAGAACGATGTGAAGCTGCCCCAGGGTCAGCGGCGCAAGTGAGTCATGGGCAGCCCTGCCTTCTCGGGGTGGTTGGGGTGCAGGAGGCTCGGGCGGGAGCAGACCCCTCGCTGCTCTGCCGTGACCTAGCTGGGAGTGCAGCAGGCCGCGGTGCCCGCACGGTCCATGGAGGGTCCTGACGACTGTTCTGGACTCGGGAGTGTCACTCCGCCCCCCCAGGACCTTTGGGTTCTTCCTGTGGGGAGAGCCTTGTTGGATTGGGGGCTGGGCCTGTTTGCACCTCAGGGCGGTGAGTGCGGAGGTGAACGCCCCAGGTATGGAGAGAGGGCATGCAACAGAAACGCCCAAAGGAGGCGCTGCCTCCCTGCCCAGCTCAGGGCAGCTGTGCCCTCCTGCCACGGCCTGGGGCCTTTCCAGGGCCCAGAGTCCGCTCCAACTGCAGCGTGAGCCACTTCCCCCACCCCTTCCAAGGACCCCTGGGGAGTTCTGGCTTCTAGCTGTGCACACAGACTGTGTTCCCCCAGGACCCTGGGGGCTGGCGGGCAGGAGGCCTACATGCTAGGAGTGGTGCCCAGCCAGGGACTCTGTTGGAAAAAATGGAACCTCCTCCCTGAAGGCCGGGTGGGGCGGGCAAGGTGGCTGTGGGACGGCAGGACCAGCCTCAGATGTTCCCAGGGAGAGATCTTCAGGCCCATGAGGCCTCTGCTTCCTCGAGAACCCCCGGCCTGCATCGGGGCCGGGAGGACCCTCTGTGGGAGCCGGTGGTCAGGAGGAGTCTCATGTGGTCATTCTGTGTCCCCGGCAGCTACGCCCACGCGCTGGATGGCCTGTACCGCGTGGCTCGTGAAGGTGAGGGGCAGGTGCTGTGCACAGGCAGGGGTCTGGGGTGCAGGCAGGGGTCTCGGGTGCAGGCAGGGTGGGCAGCACTGTACAAGACTGGGTGCCGAGGGATTTGGGCCAGGTGCCTGGCCTCACCCCTTGCCTCACCCCTTCCTTGTGCAGAGGGTCTCAGGAGACTGTTCTCAGGTGCAACCATGGCATCCAGCCGAGGGGCCTTAGTCACTGTGGGCCAGGTAGGCCTCCTGCGTGGGGTGGGTGTGGGCAGTGCCTGTGACCACTGATTTCCCTCTTCAGAGGGGCCATAGAACAAGTCACTGGGCGCCGAAACCCTCCTGGGGAGCCACCAGCTGTGACTTTGTGGGGCAGGGTGGGGGGTACGGGTGGGTCAGGGCTGCAGCCTGTGAAGGACCTCGGGCAGGTGCCTCCCCTGTCTGGGCCTCACGGACGGACGGACGGACGGAGCAGGTGCTTGGCCATTGCCAGGTGGTGTCGCTTGGGGCCCTGTGTGCTTTCCCCAAGCTGGGGTCCCCCCTACAGCCCTGACCGCCCTTGTGCCCGTGCAGCTGTCCTGCTACGACCAGGCCAAGCAGCTGGTCCTTAGCACCGGGTACCTCTCCGACAACATCTTCGCTCACTTTGTTGCCAGCTTTATTGCGGTAAGTGGCCGGCGTGGCTAGGCTGGGCGTCCCTGGGCCGGCCTTGGGCGCTGAGGGCACCCAGGATGGGGCGAGGGCTGGGGGACGCGGGGGCCTTGGGCATCTGGCAGTGCCCCCTGGGGCTCATAAGTGGGTGCCAGGGCTTTGGGAGCTCATGGGTCAGCCTGGTGCCCCCGCCAGCATGTTCCTGGCCTGCCCTGGGAGTCAGGTTGAGGGGCTGGCATGTGGGTGGGATTCGGCAATGGTGCCTGGGGTACCTGACAGGCCGCTGGTGACGAGCCCCCTCCTCAGGGTGGATGTGCCACGTTCCTGTGTCAGCCCTTGGATGTGCTGAAGACCCGCCTGATGAACTCCAAGGGGGAGTATCAGGTGAGTGGCGCCCTGCCTGTGCAGTTGGGCTGCACAGCCCAGCGAGTCCCCTCACCTCTCCTGGGGGTGGTCACTCGCACTGGGGACACGGGGAAGGGTGTCCCTCCCTTCTAGTTGCCTGTCTGTGCACAGCACTTGCCTTGGGAGAGAGTCGTGCCTTTGAATGCCTTTGCCTTGTTTTTGTTTTTAAAGAAGACTTCTTGGCCCAGCGCAGTGGCTCATGCCTGTAACCCCAGCACTTTGGGAGCCTGAGGCGGGCAGACCGCTTGAGTCTAAGAGTTCAAGACCAGCCTGGGCAACATATTGAAACCCTGTCTCTACCAAAAATACAAAAATTAGGGGCCAGGTGCGGTGGCTCATGCCTATAATCCCAGCACTTTGGGAGGCCGAGGCAAGCGAAGCACCTGAGGTAAGGAGTTCAAGACCAGCCTGGCCAACATGGTGAAACTCCTTCTCTACTGAAAATACAAAAAATTAGCTGGGCGTGGTGGCGGGCACCTGTAATCCCAGCTACTTGGGAGGCTGAGGCAGGAGAATCGCTTGAACCTGGGAGGTGGAGGTTGCAGTGAGCCGAGATCACACCATTGCACCCCAGCCTGGGCAACAAGAGTGAAACTGTCTCAAAAAAACAAAACAAAACAAAAATTAGTCAGGCTTGGTGGCGCATGCCTGTGGTTCCAGCTACACAGGAGGCTGAGGTGGGATAATCCCTTGAGCCCAGGAGGTCCAGGCCACAGTGAGCCGAGATTGCACTACTGCATTCCAGCCTGGGTGACAGAGTGAGACTCTGTCTTAAAACATTTCTTTTCGGCCAGGCGCGGTGGCTCACACCTGTAATCCCAACATTTTGGGAGGCCAAGGCGGGCAGATCACAAGTCAGGAGCTGGAGACCAGCCTGACCAACATGGTGAAACCCCGTCTCTACTAAAAATGCAAAAAAGTTAGCTGGGCCTGGTGGCGCACGCCTGTAATCCCAGCTACTCAGGAGGCTGAGGCAGGAGAATTGCTTGAACTCGGGAGGCGGAGGTTGCAGTGAGCCGAGATTGCACCACTGCACTCCAGCCTGGGTGACAGAGCGAGACTCTGTCTTAAAAAAAAAAAAAAAAAAAATACATTCTTTTCTTTTTTTTTCCCCCCTCACTGCAACCTCCACCTCCTGGGATCAAGTGATTCTCCTGCCTCAGCCTCCCAAGTAGCTGGGATTACAGGCGCCTGCCACCATGCCCGGCTAATTTTTCGTATTTTTAGTAGAGACGGGGTTTCACCATGTTGGCCAGGCTGGTCTTGAACTCCTGACCTCGTGATCCACTCGCCTCGGCCTCCCAAAGTGCTGGGATTACAGGCACGCGCCACCACTCCTGGCTAATTTTTGTATTTTTAGTAGAGACAAGGTTTCGCCATGTTCGCCAGGCTGGTGGTCTTGAACTCCTGGCCTGAAGTGATCTGCCACCTCAGCCTCCCGAAGTGCTGGGATTACAGGCGTGAGCCACTGCGCCCGGCCAAAACATTTCTTTCACAGATTAACAGAGGTGGTGCTGTTCATGGCAGTCTGTGCCTCATAGGTGCTCTGGGTCTCCTGCCTCGGGCCCCTGCCAACTCCGTGGGGCTTCCACGTTTGCAGAGCCTGTGGCTCTGTCCCTGTTCTTCTCCCTGACCCTGCTGTACTGCATCCCTGGTTCTCATGGTTTTGTTCACAGCCCCATCTGCCCACTGGACCCTGGGCTGCACCCTCGGGCCCTGGTTATACCGCATGAGCAGACAGGGTGGCCGTTGAGCTGGCCGGTGCCTGCAGACCTGTGGTCACCTGTTACCAGCCAGCAACCGCCGCTCACACCCACACCCACACCCCACATTGAGAGTGCCCAGGCCACCGTGCCTGGCTGGTGCCTGGGAGGGGATTTTCGTTGCCTGTTCGGTGAGAAGCAGCCTTTTTGATTGTTTCACTGCGTTTTCTGCAGGGCGTTTTCCACTGTGCCGTGGAGACGGCGAAGCTCGGGCCTCTGGCCTTTTACAAGGTGCAGTGGTGGCGGCAGTGGCGGCTTGGGCAATGGGGAGTGGGTCCCTTCGGGCTCTGTGTCTCTCATTTTCCCTGTCTCCCTCCAGGGCCTCGTCCCAGCTGGCATCCGCCTCATCCCCCACACCGTGCTCACTTTTGTGTTTCTGGAACAGCTACGCAAAAACTTTGGCATCAAAGTGCCATCCTGACCGGCCGTGGGAATGGCTGGGTTGCCAGGCCAGCCACGCTAGGTTCTTCCAAAGAGTCCCAAGCCCAGCATCTGCTCCTGGGGCCACGACCTCCCCGGCCGTGGCCACCTGTCCTCCGCAGCAGGCCCCTGCTATCCCCCCACCTGCTGGCTGAGCTCCTCCTGGCCTCGTCCCCTCTCAGCTGTAGCTGCACCACCCCCCTGCTCTGGCTCCCAGGCTCTCCCGGCTGGGCACTGCGTGGCCTTGCCTCTCTCCCGCTGGCAGCTCCTCAGGGGAACAGGGGCTACCAGAGGCTGATTTCTCCCCTCTCCTGGGCCAGGGGAGAGGTATTATCCCTGCCTCCTGCCCCTGAGGCCCAAAGCAGCATCTTCCAGCACTTTCCATCGAGGACTCGGGTGGCAGTTTGGGTGCACCCTGGCTGTTGCTCACCCAAGTGCTAGCTGTGCACTTTGTGTCCGCTGAGAGCGACCAGACCTTCCATGTCCTTGGGCAGCTGCAACTCCCCCCAAGACCCCGCGGCTGGGTGGGATGAACAAACAATGCAGACCACGAGCAAGTGCCTGGGAGGGAGGGGCCCAGAGTGGTTCTGGAGCCATTGTGGGTGAGGGTCGAGGGCCACCGAGGTCCCGCGCACCGCCATCTGCCCTGCAGTGGCTTTAACAGTTAGTTTTGCCAAAGCCTCTCCACTCACCAGCAGGCGGTCTCTGTCTTCAGGGATTGTGCCTGCGTCCCTCGGGCCCCTGGGCCCTCCTGCTTGGCTCCCTGGGGGAATGGCCCAGGCGGGCTGCGGTTCCTCCTCAGGGCCTTCTCCCCGACAAAGAGTCCGACGGGATGGATGCTGCATCCTCTGCCTCCCTGGTCGCTGGGCTTCACCCCACCTGGGAAGGGCGGTGTGCTCTGTGGGGGCTGCAATCAATAAATGCTGGGAGCTGCCACGTCTGTTCCTGCCTGCACTGCCTGCCCGCTGGCTGCCTTGCTGTCCAGACCAGCAGGACCCCCTGCACCCCCTAAGGAGGACAATGCCAAGGCCTTCTGGGGAGGAGCCAGGGTCCTTGCTGTGCATTTGGGAGGCCTTTGGGTGAAGGAATTGGGAAGTAGGAGGAACCAAAACCGGTGTGGGGGGAAGAGAACGAGACGGTGAGGGTGGGGTTGAGGGGTCTCAGACATTGTAGACTCCATGAGGCCACCCCACTAACAGCAAGCACTAATTTTTTTTTTTTTTTGGACAGGATCTGGCTCTGTCATTCAGGCTGGAGTGCAGTGGCACGATCCTGGCTTACTAACCTGGGCCTCCTGGGCTCAAACCAGTCTTCTACCTCAGCCTTCCAAGTAGCTGGTGCTATGGGCGTGCACCATCACACCTGGCTAATTTTTGTATGTTTTTGTAGAGTTGGGGTCTCTCAATGTTACCCAGGCTGGTCCCAAACTCCTGAGCTCAGGGGATCTGCCCACCTTGGCCTCCCAAAGACGCCCCCCCCTTTTTTTTTTAAGACAGGGTCTTACTGTGTCGCTCAGGCTGGAGTGCAGTGGTGCAAACAGCCTGTAGTCCCAGCTACTTGGAAGGCTGAGGTGGGATCGCTTAAGCCTGCAAGTTCGAGGCTGCAGTGAGCTATGATCACATCACTGCACTCCAGCCTGGGTGACAGAGCGAGACCCCATTTCAAAAAAAGAATGTAATGGTGAGCTGGGTGTGGCCTCTCATGCTTGTAATCCCAGCACTGTGGGAGGCTGAGGCAAGATCTTTTGAGCCCAGGAATTCGAGACTAGCCTGGACGATATGGTGAGATCCCCATCTGTATAGAAAATTTAAAAATTACCTGAGCATCATGGCACGCACCTGTAGTCCCAGCTACTTGGGAGGCTGAGGTGGGAAGATTACTTGAGCCCAGGAGATTTAGGCCACGGTGAGCCATGATTGTGCCACTGCACTCCAGCCTGGACAACAGAGCAAGACCCTGTCTCAGAAAAAAAAAAAATCTTTGATATCCTCGAATATCCATTCAGTGCTCAAATTTCTCTGACTGCCATGTGCATTTTGTGAAGAGCTGGTTTTGTTTGAACTGGGGACCAGCGGGAGCTCTGAGGTTTGTACATGGTACCCAGTGCCCAGGTTGGAAATTCACAGCCAGGGAGTGGGTAGCTAGGTTCAGGGGGAAGGCTGCTGCTTCCTGAGAAACCAGGTGGTTCAGAAAGGCAGCTCTAGCCAGCAAATCCCAAAATCTGGAGGTGCAGGGACCACATTCTCAGAGCTGCTTTGATGGGAGCCCTGGAGGAAGCAGCCGTCATGCCAGGGCACCGGGGCCACCCCAGAGGCTGGCATCACCCCCAGCCCTTCCCTGCAGTCAGCCCCACTGGGACAGTGCCAGTCAGGGGATGAAAGTGCCCAGTCTGGTTTGGCAGGGCCAGGCCTGGCAGTGGGCCAACACAGGGCAGGGTGCAGAGGGTGGGGTGGGAGAGGAGGCCAGTGGGCAGGGCTCCTTACCCACCCTCCACAGAAGCCACAGCTCCCCAGGGCCAGGGCACAGGCCCAGGGTGGGGGTAGGTCAGAGGGGATGTCAGTCCCGGGGTTTCACGGCTCCTTACCCCACAGGCCCTGCAGGCTACCTGGTCCGAAGGCCAGAAGCCAGTCAGTTTCATGCTTGGGGGCCAGGGACAGATCTGGACCCTGCTGAGTCAGCATTTCAGCAGTCACCTGCTGAGTCAGCAGTCATTTCAGTGCATTTTTTTTTTTCTCCTTTTGGATGGATTTTTGCTCTATCACCCAGGCTGGAGTGCAGTGGTGAGGTCTCGGCTCACTGCAACCTCCACCTACCGGGTTCAAGTGATTTTCGTGCCTCAGTCTCATGAGTAGCTGGGACTACAGGTGCACACCACCAAGCTTGGCTCCTTTTTGTATTTTTAGTAGAGATGAGGTTTCACCATATTGGCCAGGCTGGTCTCGAACTGCTGACCTCAAGTGATCCACCCCCTTCAGCCTCCCAAAAGTTCTGGGATTACAGGCATGAGCCACCACATCCAGCCTCCATGCATTTTTTTAAGTGACTTCACAGTTTACAAAAAGTTACACAATAATCATTTATTGTCAAGAAATTTCAACAAGGATGCCAAGACAATTCGGTGGGGAAAGAAAACTCTATTCGCCTGGCGTGGGGGCTCACACCTGTAATCCCAGCACTTTGGGAGGCCGAGGCAGGTGGATCTTCTGAGGTCAGGCCAACATGGTGAAATCCTGTCTCTGCTAAAAATACCAAAAAATTACCCAGGCATGGTGGAGCACACCAGTCCCAGCTACTCCACAGGCTGAGGCAGGAGAATCGCTTGAACCCGGGAGGCAGAGGTTGCAGTGAGCCAAGATTGCACCACTGCACTCCAGCCTGGGCAAGAAGAACAAAACTGTCTCAAAAAACAAACTTCTGTGCTTTAAAGGACGCCGCCATGAAAGTGGGAGACAGTCCGCATAATGGGGGGAAATCTCTGTAAATCATATCAGATAAGGGACTACAGTCTAGAACATATAAGAAAACTTACAAGAAAGAATTTTGTTAATGGCACAGGATGGGAAAGAAGGTATACAAATGGCCAACAAACACATGAGAAACCACTCAGCATTATCAGTTATTAAGGAAATGCAAATCAAAACCACCACAGATGCCGCAGCATCCACTAGACTAAAATCAAAAGGACAGAAACCGACAAGTGTTAGTGAGGCTGTGGAGAAATTAGAACCATCCAGCGCTGCTGGGAACGGAGGGTGGTGTGGCGTCTGTGGAGCACAGTCTGGCAGTTCTTCAAAGTGTTAAACACAGAGTTACCACCTAACCCAGTAATTCCATGCCTCTGTACATACCCAGGAGGAAAGAAAACATGTATTTATAGAAACTTGGACACAAATGGAGATGGGCGTGGTGGTGCGTGCCCGTAGTCCCAGCTACCCAGGAGTCTAAGGTGGAAAGATCGCTTGAGCCCAGTAGTTCATGACTAGCCTGGGCAAGTTAGTGAGACTCCATCTCTACAAAAATTTTTAAATATTAGCCAGGCGTGGTAGCGCACGCCTGTGGTCCCAGCTGTTCGGGAGGCTGAGGTGGGAGGATCACTTGAGCCGGGGAGGTGGAGGCTGCAGTGAGCTGAAATTGTACCACTGCACTCCAGCCTGGGCAACAGAGTGAGACCCTGTCTCAATAAACAAAGAAGCAAAATGAAAATGTAGGGCCGGGCGCGGTGGCTCATGCCTGTAATCCCAGCATTTTGGGAGCCTAAAGCAGGAGAATACTGAGGTTAGGAGTTCGAGACCAGCCTGACCAACGTGGTGAAACCTTGTCTCTACTAAAAATACAAAAAATTAGCTGGGTGTGGTAATAGGCACCTGTAACCCAGCTAAGGCTGAGGCGGGAGAATCGCTTGAACCTGGGAGGCGGGGGTTGCAGTGAGCTGAGATCGCGCCGCTGCAGTTTAGCCTGGGTGACAGTGCGAGACTCCGTCTCCAAAAAAAAAAGAAAATAAATGTAGCATTTAGGAGCATATACTGAGGTGGTAAAACAAAAAAGGCGAAACAGTCCCCATAAAGTCAGAAGGGTGTGGGTTGGGAAACCTGTAACTGGGAGGTGGCACCAGTGGCTTCTGGAAGCTTCTGAAACGCTGGTTCTGCTCCCCACCATAGCCTGAGCATCTGCCTTATCATCAATCACCTGGCTCTCTATATTTTCCTTTTTTTTTTTTGAGACGAAGTTTTGCTCTTTTTGCCCAGGCTGGAGTGCAGTGGTACAATCTTGGCTCACTGCAACCTCTGCCTCCCGGGTTCAAGCAATTCTCTTGCCTCAGCCTCCCAAGTAGCTGGCATTACAGGCATGTGCCACCATGCCCGGCTAATTGTTGTATTTTTAGTAGAGACAGGGTTTTGCCATGTTGGCCAGGCTGGTCTCGAACTCCTGACCTCAGGTGATCCACCTGCCTCGGCCTCCCAAAGTGCTGAGATTTTAGGTGTGAGCCACCACACCCAGCCTGAACCTCATACTTTAAAAACATTTTTCTGTGTGTGGCCGAGGGCAGTGGCTCACTCCTGTAATCCCAGCACTTTGGGAGACTGAGGTGGGCGGATCACCTGAGGTCAGAAGTTCAAGACCAGCCTCACCAACATGGAGAAACCTCGTCTCTACTAAAAATACAAAATTAGCCGGGTGTGGCGGCCCGTGCCTGTAA
Source organism: Pongo abelii (assembly GCF_028885655.2). NCBI lineage: Eukaryota > Metazoa > Chordata > Mammalia > Primates > Hominidae > Pongo > Pongo abelii. The sequence continues at coordinate 97,199,813 of NC_072004.2, forward strand.
TCCCAGCTACTTGGGAGGCTAAGGCAGGAGAATCACTTGAACCTGGGAGGCGGAGGTTGAAGTGAGCCGAGACTGTGCCACTGCACTCCAGCCTAGGGAACAAGAGCGAAACTCCATCTCAAAAAAACAAAAAATAATAATAATTATTATTATTTTTGAGATGGGGTCTCGCTTTGTCACCCAGGCTGGAGTGAGATGGCACAATAATAGCTCACTGCAGCTTGAACTTCTAGGCTCAAGCGATCCTCTGGCCTTGGCCTCCCATAGCCCTGGGACAGCAGGCATGAGCCATGGCCCAGCTGGTTTTCTGAAGTTATGGAGATTTTTATTGCAGTCTCATACCCGCTACACTTTTGTAAACCGCTGCATGCACGTCTGAAAAGAACACGTGTTGCCTCTCGGTTACACAGTTTAATTTGGGTATTCATGACTTTTTGATTAGGCATGCTAATTGTAATGTGCAAATCTTCTTCTTTTTTTTTTTTTTTTGAGACAAGGTTTCGCTCTTATTGCCCAGGCTGGGGTACAATGGCTCAGTCTAGGCTCACTGCAACCTCTGCCTCCTGGATTCAAGCGATTCTCCTGCCTCAGCCTCCTGAGTAGCTGGGACTACAGGCACCTGCCACCACACCTGGCTAATTTTTGTATTTTTAGTAGAGATGGGTTTTCACCATGTTGGCCAGGCTGGTCTCAAACTCCTGACCTCAGGTGATCCGCCTGCCTTGGCCTCCCAGAATGCTGGGACGATAGGCGTGAGCTGCCGTGCCCAGCCATAATGTTTAAATCTTCTATGTCCTTGGTTGGTTGTGTTGAGCCGACCTTGTAAATTCCGATATCGCGTGTGAAAGGTTCTCCCTGTGGTTCTGGATCTGTCCAACCCTCTATGCACCTCACAGTCCTTCTTGATGTGATCCAGCCCTGGGTCTACACTTGCCGCTTTAGTCTCAGGTAAACATCTTAGTGGCACAGAGCCCACTAGTCTGCCCAGACAGGGAAGAGGCGGGTGAGTGGTGGCAAACCATGTGACTCAGTTCTTTTTTTTTTTTTGAGATAGAGTTTCGCTCCTGTCGCCCAGGCTGGAGTGCAGTGGCACCATCTTGGCTCACTGTAACCTCCACCTCCCGGTTCAAGTGATTCTCCCGCCTCAGCCTCCCAAGTAGCTGGCATTACAGGCATGCGCTGCCATGCCCAGCTAATTTTATATTTTTAGTAGAGATGGCGTTTCACCATGTTGGCCAGGCTGGTCTTGAACTCCTGGCCTCAAATGATCTACCCACCTCGGCCTCCCAAAGTGCTGGGATTACAGGCATGAGCCACTGTGCCCGGCCTCCATGTGACCCAGTTCTGATGGCAAGACGTGAGGAGAGGTGCCCTGGGAGCCCCAATGCAATCGAGCTTCTGTGGACACACTTCTGATGGTCACACAGTTACGTTTGGCAGACCATTTTTTTTTTCAGTGATGGAATATTCTTCTAGGTCCTATGTAATCATTGTTGTCTTCACTTCTATTTTCTCTGGTGTTAATATCACCGTACCTGCCTTATGTTCTGCCTTTCTGGGTCATTTTACTTTGGGTGTGCATAAATACTCATGTGGCGATTCAGGCTGGACGCAGTGGCTCACGCCTGTAATCCCAGCACTTTGGGAGGCCAAAGCAGGTGGATCACCTGAGGTCAGGAGTTCGAGACCAGCCTGGCCAACATGGTGAAACCCCGTTTCTACTAAAAATCAAAAATTAGCCTGGTGTGGTGGCACGCACCTGTAGTCCCAGCTACTCGGGAGGCTGAGACAGGAGAATCACTTGAACCCAGGAGGCAGAGATTGCAGTGAGCCAAGATTGCACCACTGCACTCCAGCCTGGGCTACAGAGCTAAACTCTGTCTCAAAAATAAATAAATTAATAAAATAATAAAATAAATAGTCATGTGATGCTTCAGGTCATCTGACATCCTACCCCCCACCCCTTAGTAAAATGCCTGCTATTTTGTTCAAGCAGCCACCACCCCACCCCAGTCCTTGGGCCTCAGGGACACCAGGGCCTGACCCCAGCTCCCAGCATGAATGGGATTGATTTAAACCAGTCGGCATGGCCCACAGTGATTGGTTTAGGCATGGGCCTGTCACCCAAACTGGGCCAATGATATGTAAGATGTTTATTGTAGCTTCTGGGATGGAAGCTTCGCTGCCAGCTTGTGGGTTGGGCAAGGACGACACTCCCGGCCCTACGGGCGGAAGCTCTGCTCCTGTCGTGTGTGACCCACACAGCAAATGGCCTTGGAGGCTGCTGGCAGCCATCTTGTGACCATGAGGCAAGTCAGCTCGGGCCGAAGCCGGCGACACGAAGACAATGAGGAGCGGGAGAAAGAGCCGATCTTTGGTGTGTGTTGGCTGTGACATGCAGCCGCCTGTCTGGAGGCCGGGTTCATTATACTTTTCCTGGTACCTTCTTATGTTTGCTCTGCTGGCTTTGGGCCCGAGTTTTACTTCCTGGGTGTATTGTGTGTGCCTCTGTTTTGTGGTGTTGGTTTTGCTCCTGGGTTTGTTGGCTCTTGGGTGTCTGCTCTTTTTTTTTTTTTGGGGGGACAGAGTCTTACGCTGTCACCCAGGCTGGAGTGCAGTGACCTGATCTTGGCTCACTGCAGCCTCTACCTCCTGGGTTCAAGCGATTCTTCTGCCTCAGCCTCCTAAATAGCTGGGATTACAGGTGCCTGCCATGGCTAATTTTTGTACTTTTAGTAGAGATGGGGTTTTGCCACGTTGGCCAGGCTGGTCTCGAACTCCTAACCTCAGGTGATCTGCCCACCTCCACCTCCCAAAGTGCTAGGATTATAGGCATGAGTCACCATACCCAGCATTTTTTGTTTGTTTTGAGACAGAGTCTCGCTCTGTAGCCCGGGCTGGAGTGCAGTGGCACGATCTCCGCTCACTGCAAGCTCTGCCTCCTGGTTTCACACCATTCTCCTGCCTCAGCCTCCTGAGTATCTGGGACTACAGGCACCCGCCACCACACCCGGCTAATTTTTTTGTATTTTTATTAGAGACGGGGTTTCACCGTGTTAGCCAGGATGGTCTCCGATCTCCTGACCCCGTGATCCACCTGCCTCGGGCTCCCAAAGCGCTGGGATTACAGGCGTGAGCCACCGCACCCGGCCTGTTTGTTTTTGAGACAGAGTTTCACTCTTGTCACCCAGGCTGGAGTGCAGTGGTGCTATCTCAGCTCACTGCAACCTCCGACTCCCAGGTTCAAGTAATGCTCTTGCCTGAGCCTCCCGAGTAGCTGGATTACAAGACTGCCACCACATCCAGCTAATTTTTCTTTTTTTTTTTTTTTTGAGATGGAGTCACACTTTGTCACCCAGGCTGGAGTGTAGTGATGTGATCTCAGCTCACTGCAAGCTTCGCCTCCCGGGTTCACGCCATTCTCCTGCCTCAGCCTTCCGAGTAGCTGGGACTACAGGCGCCTGCCACCACGCCCGGCTAATTTTTTGTATTTTTAGTAGAGACGGGGTTTCACCGTGTTAGCCAGGATGGTCTCAATCTCCTGACCTCATGATCTGCCCACCTCGGCCTCCCAATGTGCTGGGATTACAGGCATGAGCCACCATGCCTGGCCAGCTCTAGCTGGTTTTACGGGTGAATTTTTACCAAACATTCATGGAACAGAAAAATCCGTGTCTTGAAATTTTCACAGAAGGCTAGCATGATCTCAACTCCAAAATGAAAATTAAAAGACACATCTGTTTCATGACTGTAGATGTAGAAAGCCTAGATAAACTATTAATAAATTGAAGTCAGCTGCATATAAGAAATGTCAGACCTCATGATCACTTAGGGGTTATATCAGAATTTCAATGTCAGGAAACTAATGTTATCTCCATGTTACATTAAGAGTAAAGGAGGCTGGGCGTGGTGGCTCACGCCTGTAATCCCAGCACTTTGGGAGGCCGAGACAGGCGGATCACCTGAGCTCAGGAGTTCAAGACCAGCCTGGCCAACATGGTGAAATCCCATCTCTAGTAAAAATACAAAAATTAGCCGGGCATCATGGAGAATGCCTGTAGTCCCAGCTACTCAGGAGGCTGACGCGGGACCCTCACTTGAACCTGGGAGGTGGAGGTTGCGGTCAGCCAAGATCGTGCCATTGCATTCCAGCCTGGGCACGAAGCGAGACTCCGTCAAAAAAAAAAAAAAAAAAAAAAAAATTAAAGAAGAAAAATTCTGCAGTCATCTCAACAGCTACAGGAACAGCATTTTGTGCAATTCAATACTGATTTGCAGGGGCCAGGGGTCAGGGCTCATGCCTGTAATCCCAGCACTTTGGGAGACCAAGGCAGGTGGATCCCTTGGGCTCAAGAGTTCAAGATGAGCCTGGGCAATGTAGCAAAACCCCATCTAAAAAAATAAGAAAATATTAGGCAAGCATGGTGCATATGTGCACAGGGTGCACACCTGTGGTCCCAACTACTGGGGGTCTGAGGTGGGAGGATTGCTTGAGCCCAGGAGGTTGAGGCTGCAGTGAGCTGTGATGGTGGCACTGGACTCCAGCCTGGGCAACAGAGTGCAACCCCATCTCAAAAAACGAAAATACTCATTTGAAACTCTTATTTTTTTAATTAAAAAAATTTTAATTTATTTATATTTTTTGGGACAGAGTCTCGCTATGTCACCCAGGCTGCAGTGCGATGGCATGATCTCAGCTCACTGCAACCTCCACCTCCTGAGTTCAAGTGATTCTCCTGCCTCAGCCTCCTGAATAGCTGGAATTACAGGTGACCGCCAACACTCCTGGCTAATTTTTGTATTTTTAGTAGAGACGGGGATTCACCATTTCGGCCAGGCTGGTCTCGAACTCCTGACCTCGTGATCCACCCAGCTCAGCCTCCCAAAGTGCTGGGGTTACAGGAGTGAGCCACCGTGCCAGGCCTCATTTGCAATTTTTAAAAATCGCTTTGCAATGCTGGGCACGGTGGCTCACGCCTGTAATCTCAGCACTTTGGGAGGGCGAGGTGGGCAGATCACGAGGTCAGATCGAGACCATCCTGGCTAACACGGTGAAACCCCATCTACTAAAAATACAAAAAAAAATAGCTGGGCATGGCGGCATGTGCCTATTATCCCAGCTGCTGGGGAGGCTGAGGCAGGAGAATGGCGTGAACCCAGGAGGCGGAGCTTGCAGTGAGCCGAGATCGTGCCACCGCACCCCAGCCAGGGTGACAGAGCAAGACTCCATCTCAAAAAAAAAAAAAAAAAAATGCTTTGCAACCTAGTAGTAGAAGAACAATTCCTTGATCTGATAAAGAGCATTTCCTTAACAAGATATAGCAAAATTTAAAACCCATGAATTATAGAAAAGATACACATTTGATTATATAATATTTTTAAAAATATGCATGGCACAAGACTCTCTAAACAAATATACACAATGGAAGCCTTGGTGGGAGGTACCGGCCAGGGCCACGTCTGAGTCCTTGGCAGAGCTGGGTCACTCAGTGAGGAGCTGGGAGGGGCCTTGACAGGGCAGCAGTGGGTCAGGTTTGGGCATAAAGAAGGCATCCCAGCTGGTGGTTCTTCAAACAATTAAACATACAGTGGCCGTGCAACCCAGCAGTGCCACTCCTAGGCGAGGACCCAAGAGAAATGAAGATGTCCGGCCAGGCGCATTGGCTTACACCTGTAATCTCAGCACTTTGGGAGCCTTAGACAGATGGATCACTTTGAACTCAGGAGTTAAAGACCAGCCTGGGCAACACAGGGAGACCCTGTCTCGTTAAAAAATACAAAAATTGCCAGGCGTGGTGGCTCATGCCTGTAATCCCAGCACTTTGGGAGGCCGAGGCAGGCGGATCACCTGAGGTCAGTAGTTCGAGACCAGCCTGACGAACATGGTGAAATCCCGTCTCTACTAGAAATACAAAAATTAGCCGGATGTAGTGACTAACGCCTGTAATCCCAGCTACTCGGGAGGCTGAGGCAGGAGAAGCGCTTGAACCTGGGAAGCGGAGGTTGCAGTGAGCCGAGATCACGCCATTGCACTCCAGCCTGGGCAACAAGATGAAACTCCATCTCAAAAAAAAAAAAAAAAAAAAAATTAGCTGGGCATTGTTGTCTTGTACCTGCGGTCCCAGCTATTCTGGAGGCTGAGATTGGAGAATCATTTGTGCCCCGTGAAGCAGAGGTGGCAGTGAGCCAAGATCATGCCACTGCGCTCCAGCTTGGGTGACAGAGTGAGACTCTGTCTCAAAAAAAAAAAAAAAAGTCCACATAAAACATTGTGTGCGCCTGTGCATAGCAGCACATCCACAATCACAGAGAGGCGGAAACAGCTGTGTCCATCAACAGAGGATGGTCACACAGGGGGTCCTGTGCCCATGCAGTGGACTCTTGGGCCTTAGAAGAATGAAGTTCTGATCCACGCGGCAGCACCGACAGACCTTGGGCACTGTGCTGTGTGAAATAAGCAGACAGATGCTGTGTGGCAGCACTTACAGGGCCATCCTGAGCAAGTTTATGGAGACAGCTCTTAGGGCTGGGGAGGGAGGGATGCGGGAAGGGGGCGGGAGCTGGAGGGTGGAGGGCTCTTTCTGAGATGAGGAAATTATCTAAAACCGCCTGTGGCGACAGCTGCACAGCTCTGAAGATGCAGAAACTCGCTGAGCTGGACGCATTCTGAATTGTGTGGTATGTGAATTATGTCTCAGTAAAGCCGTTAAAAAAAAACACCCAGGAGCAAGGCGCAGTGGCTCATGCCTATAATCCCAGCACTTTGGGAGGCGGAGGCGGGCGGATCATCTGAGGTCAGGAGTTGGAGACCAGCCTGACCAACATGGTGTAACCTCGTCTGCTAAAATACAAAAATTAGCTGAGTGTAGTGGCGGGCACCTTTAATACTGGCTACTCGGGAGGCTGAGGCAAGAGAATTGCTTGAACCTGGGAACGGGAGGTTGCAGTGAGCCAAGATTGCGCCATTGCACTCCAGCCTGGGAGACAGAGCGAGACTCCGTCTCAAAAAAAAAAATCAAAACAAAACACCCGGGCAACCAAGTAGACAATGGAGGGAGGGGGTGACGGCTGGGGACGCCCACTGTCTGCCGGTGCTCCGGGCGGTGCTCCCCACTCCCAGCCCAGCTGCCCCCTGCTCCTGGCCTGGATTTGAGGCCTAGAGAGACACGTGCCCTCCCCCGGATCTGTGCCCTGCAGAAGTACGGTCTTGGTGCCCAAATGTGCGCCCGCTGGGGCAGAGGAGAATCCGTGGGGCCTGAAGCAGAATCGTGCCCTCCCCCCAACCTGCCGGCTGCCCAGGCGCTCCCCATGGGCCCAGACGCAGGAGACAAAGGAGAACATGGGGGTTCAGGTGTGCACTGGGGCACGGCAGGGCCAGGCAAGACAAGAGGGCAGGGCTGCCGGGAAGGACGAGCGCCTCGGGGAGCCTCTCTGCAGGTGAGACACAGCTGGAAGCATTGACTGATTTGTTCTCTTGCAGTGAGGCAGGAGAGGAGGGAATAATTGGGGTGACCCAGGGTTGAGGCGTGAGCAAGAGAACAGCAAGGGCAGCCGGTTCTGGGTAACACTGGGCCTCACTCCTATGGTAACAAGACAGTTTCCACTTCAGCCTCTGATTGGGTGTGAGCCAATCCTTCATAAGGAGTCACCAGTTGGAGGCCTCTAAAGGGCACCTGGGGTGTTACCAAATTCTCCTGGCTTCCTAAAAACCCTGGGGAGCACTGCCATAGAGGCTCTGGAGCCACCTGTTCTGCCCGCTGCCTCTCTGTGAATTGCACCTTATGGTCTTCAATGAATCTGTGCTTTCATCACTCCATTTTTTGCTTGTCTTTTTGTCTTTCGTTGCTTCATTCTTTTGTTGCTTTCTTTGTGCGTATTCAATTCTTTGTTCTGTGCACAAGAACCTAAACAACTCACAGTCGAGACCTTCCATCCAGTAACACCAGTAGCCCCTCCCCTGGGAAGCCTCCAGAGGACGGGAGGCTGCCTGTAAAAGCTGAAGAGTCCTGAGTCTCCTGCGTGATTCCAGAGACTCCTGGGATGCCCTGGGGCAGGGGGCAGGTGAATGCTGCGGCATGGGTGGACCCAGGAAAGAGACGTGTAGAGCGCCTTGCCCCACCACCCTCTTCCCAGGCCACGCTGCACCTGTCATCTGCCACCCGGGCCAGGGCTACACCTCACCTGCCACTCAGGCCATACCATACCCTCATCTGTTGCCCAGGCCACGCCCACAACCTCACCTGTTGCCCCTCCTCCTTGCGGCCCAGGAGGTCTCTGAAGATGCAGGCTGTACCTTCTGCCCGACCCCCAGCCCTCCACCCGCGAAGTGGATGTGAAGTCGCTCTGTGCATCTCCGCACCGCTCCTGCCTGTCGGCCCTTGCCCTCCTCAGGGTCCCACGCTCTTCCCTCCTCCTGCCCCTCGTGGCCCCTCCTGTCTGCCCTGGCCCCCCCACACATCCAGGGGGCAGTTTGCTTCCTCCATTGACCTCCCCTGTCTGTGACATTATCTGTTTTTACAAACTTCAGGCATCTAAGTCGGGCGCATTGGCCCAGGCCTGTAAGCCCAGCACTTTGGGAGGCTGAGGTGGGCGGATCACTTGAGCTCAGGGGTTCGAAACCAGCCTGGCCAAGATGGTGAAACCCCATCTCTACTAAAAATACAAAAGATTTGCCGGCTGTGATGGCGCGAGCCTGTAATCTTAGCTACTCAGGAGGCTGAGGCACGAGAATCGCTTGCACCCGGGAGGTGGAGGTTGCAGTGAGCCAAGATCATGCCAGGGCACTCCGGCCTGGGCAACAGAGCGAGACTCCGTCTCAAAAAAACCCAAAAAAGCAAAATAACTACAGGCATCGGCTGTGTCCCCACTAGGAAGCCGGAGGGGAGCACGGCTGGGTGTGTCTTCTCTGGCTGTGTCCCTGTGGCCACAAGGCCTGTTCTTCGTCTGTGCCCCACCTGCCAAGGACCCAGCCTTGTGAAGGATGAATGAACGAATCATTGAGCAAATGAATGAGTGTGCGAACAGGTGAGTGAGGAGAAGCCAGCAGAGGCAGTGGGTAGGTGGTCCACCCGGCTGGCCAGCGGCCTGTCACTCCCTGAGTGGCCTCTGGGTGGCAGCCACGTGCCGCTGTCAGCTCAGGAGGGCTTGGGGCTGGGATGGGGCTGGGACTGGGCCAGTCAGGCAGGGTGAGGAGGGTGGCAGCGCCCAGTGCAGCATGGACAGATGGGGTGCTGCCCAGCAGGGATGGCGTGGGGGCTCCTTTATGCCAAGCCAGCCCTGGGGGAGGCCTCGGCTGTCCAGGGTGAAACAGGGTCAAGGTGATCAGGCTCGGCTTGTGGGGGCGGCCTGTCCTGGCGGAGGATCCTCCTCACCCAACCCCAGCCTGCTGCAGGCTGTCTGCAGAGGAGATGGCAAAGATGGTGTTTTCCAGTTTGCTTGGGACATGAATGGTCTGGCAAATATGCAATGACACAGCTCTGGGGTCCAGATCCAGTCCAGGCAGCAGCCTGACAGAGGAGGTGCCCACAGAGCTTCAGTGAGAGGGCAGCTCAGGCCCCAGCAGGACTAGAACCCCGGCTTTGGACTTTTGGGGACTTAGCTGGCCCTGGGGCCAGGGGTAGGATCAGGTTTCCACAGGCCAGACGGCCCCGCACAGTCACCACCGTCACCTTCACCATCACCCGGTGCTGGGCGGGCACCATGTGGACTCCACTTGGCACTGGGCCGACGGGTGGATGCCAGAGCCAGAGCAAAGGCCCCGTCAGCCCCTCGGGGAGGGCACGACAGGGCTGGGCGACTCAGGAGGGCTGCGGGGTGATGTCTGATTGAGCCCGGAAGGACAGGTCAACCACAGAGGATGGAGGCTACAGTATCCTTCCCGGGGTCTGACCCTACGCTGGAGACAGAGGGGCTGGGCTGGGCAACCTAGACCTGGGAGCCCATCTGTCCAGCCACCAGCGTCCGTCTGTCTGGGTCCCTGCTGGGGTAGAGTCTGCAGCAGGGAGACCCCGGCAGCTTCGAGTGTGGAGGGGAGACTCTGGCTGCCTGAGGTGAGTAACATTGGGGGATGATTGTGGGGCTCCATTGGGACTTGGCAGGGCTCGGGGGGGTGGGCACTGCAGGGAAAGCAGCTGCAGGCAGGGTGCAGAGGAGGCCCAGCTGAGTTTCCCGCGTGGGACTTCCAACCGCTCCAGGGTCTCTCCAACCCACTTCAGCTTGCAATCCACCCTCCTGCCCTGTGACCATGTGTGGTCACCCGCCCTCAGGGCACAAATGGGGTCCAGCTCTATTTTCCAGGGACAACTCCAGACCCATGATCCGGGAAGCTCAGGGCCTGCCTTTATCCCAGCTCCCAACCCCGAGAGCCCCCAGTGAGGGAACTGGTGCAGCGGCCACCACTGCCCGGACCTGGGAGCAACACCGAGGCCGCACCTGGCGGCAGGAACAGGGCAGTGATGGGCTGTCTGCAAGGGGTCCCCCCTCCCACAGCAGGTCTCTCAGCTGCAGCTCAGCCCCAGCCCCTGCGGTCCCCAGAGTCCCGGTCACTGGGGGCTCTTCAGGCTGCCCTTCCAGGGGCACCCACCCACTCCCGAGTCCGGGTCAGGCAGAACCCAGGGCCCGCCGTCCCCTCCTGCAGGCTCAGGACCTCCTGTGGGGAGTTCCCTGTGTGATACAGAGGGCATGCTCACCCTGCTGGGAAGGCTCACTGCTTCCCAAGGGGTCTGAGCTTTACTGGCACCTCACTGCAGTCCCTTCCCCAGGGAGACTCTGGGGCTTCCCCTGTGGGACCAGGCACCCGGAAAGGCAGCTCTGTCCCTGCTGAGTCACGCACGCCAGCCTGCAGACGGGAGGGCATCTTCCTAGCCCTTCCCCCAGCCAAGAGTGGAGCTGGGACCTGGGAACCTCCCTGGATCCACCCCTGCTCTCCGGCAAGTTGTTCCACCAGGCTGTGTCCACACACGTAGCCCCGCAGAGCAGGCTTCGTGATGCCTGGAGACACCCACTTCCCCTTCCTTCTCCTGGGACTTCTCAGTCACACGGGCTGAGCTGCAGAGGGTGCGTGACCTGGGCTGAGCTGGTCTTTGGCAACTGGGGACTTTGGTTTGATGGTTGGTGGAGGGGAGGCTCTCCTAACTTCCAGGGGTATGAGTGGCAGGCGGTGCAGATGACCAGACAGTGGCCGTTGCCTGGGGCTGAAACCAACACAGCGGTGGGCAGAGCACAGGGAACTTCGGAGAGGGAGTCCGGCCCCCGAGTCAGCTGCTCCTGCGGGTGCTCCCCAAATCATCTGGTGATGTGATCCTTTTTTTTTTTTTTGAGACGGAGTCTCACTGTTGCCGAGGCTGGAGTGCAGTGGCGCGATCTCGGCTCACTGCAGGCTCCGCCCCCTGGGGTTCACACCATTCTCCTGACTCGGCCTCCCAGGTAGCTGGGACTACAGGCGCCGCCACCACGCGCGGCTAATTTTTTGTATTTTCAGTAGAGACGGGATTTCACCATGTTAGCCAGGATGGTCTCGATCTCCTGACCTCGTGATCCGCCTGCCTTGGCCTCCCAAAGTGCTGGGATTACAGGTGTGAGCCACCGTACCTGGCCTGATTTTAAAAATTTTTTGTAGAGGCAGAGTGTCAGTATGTTGCCCAGGCTGGTCTCAAACCCCTGGTCTCAAGTAATCCTCCTGTTTTGGCTTCCCAAAGTGCTGGGATAACAGGTGTGAGCCGCTGTGCCTGGCCTGTAATCACAGTTCACAAGTGACCTGTGTGATTTCCTGTCTCCCTGTGTGGCTGCCTGAGACCAGGCTCAGGTCTGGAATGTCAGCAAGGGGTCACCCACTCTTCTTTTTTTATTTATTTATTTTTTGAGACGGAGTTTTGCTCTTGTTGCCTAGGCTGGAGTGCAATGGCGCAATCTTGGCTCACCGCAACCTCTGCCTCCCGAGTTCAAGTGATTCTCCTGCCTCAGCCTCTCTAGTAGCTGGATTACAGGCATGCGCTACCACACCCGGCTAATTTTGTATTTTAGTAGAGACAGGGGTCTCCATGTTGGTCAGGCTGGTCTCGAACTCTCAACCTCAGATGATCTACCCGCCTCGGCCTCCCAAAGTGCTGGGATTACAGGCATGAACCACTGTGCCCAGCAGGTCACCCACTCTTGTCTCTTTTGTGGCACTCCCGGGTGCCCATCCATCGCTCCCTCTATCCATCACGGCCTCTAGGGTGGCCCCGCGAGCCCACTCGTGTTGGTGCCCCAGTGAGTTACCCCCACCTGGAGTGTGGGTGGGAGCGGGCTTGCTTCTATGAATAGGATGTAGCCAAAGTGACGGGCTGCCCTTCCAAGGGGAGGTCACGCCAACACTGGGCTTCTGTTTTCCTCTCTCTCTCTTACATGTTCCAAGCAGAGCTGGCTGCCAGGTGCTGAGCTGCCCCGAGAAAAAGCCCTCGTGGCAAGAAACTGATGCCTCCAGACAGCAATCAGGGACCCGAGGCCTGAGATGGCGGAGGGACCCCACAGTCGGGCCTTGAGATGCCCACGGGCCTGGCCCACACCTCGGCTGCAGCCTTGTGAAGGTCCCTGAGCAGGGGACCCAGACTTCGGTCCCACAGAAACTTGGAGATAATAAATGCCTGCTCTTCTACGGCGCTGAGTGTCAGGTGATTTGTTACGGGCAGTAGACAGCTAATACCTGCCCTTAGGACACCAAGTCCTCGCCTCCTGTAGGCCCAAGCCCCAGGGAGCCACGCCTGACTTGCCACCTGTCGAGGGGCCACACGTTCCTTGTTGCTGCCATTCCGGGGTCCCCTCACCCCGACATACTAGGAGCCAGTTCCAAGGGAGGCTTTCCTGCCACCAACCCTGGCCCCAGGGACACTGAGCTCCTCCTTGATGCTGAGGGCTGGTGGTTCCTTATCGCCTGGCGACCAGCATGTCCTCTGGGTCCTTTTCCAATACTAACACCTTCCAGCTCAAAAACACCCAACCCAGCACTCCTGTTCCTCCGTCTCCCGGCCCTCCCTCGACACTGGGCTGAGGCAGCCTGTGCACCTGCCTCAAGCTCCCAGGAGCTGACCCAGCAGCAGATTCGGGCTGGTTCCCGGCATCCTTGCTGGGATTTGGAAAATGCTCCCATCATCAATCAATAAAGGCCCCACGCGGGCCTTCTCCCGCCCTCCCATCCAGCATCCTCCATCTCCATTTCCACCCGTCCTCCCTGTCCTGCCAGGCCGCAGCTCCTTGCAGAATAACCCACACCCTCCAGTCTCAGGGACAGAACGCCCTAGTTACTGGCCTAGAATTTTGCGGGGAACGGGGCAGACCCTAAGGAGGACACTTGCCTCAGGTGAGACCTTTGCAAGGTGCCAGCAGTGGGAGCCACTCCTGCCACTGCAGAGGGAACAGAGGGCAGGGATCTAAGAGGCTTCTACCCAAATACCGCGTCCAGGTCATAGCGTCCCACCCCCCCCCCCACCACCCCGCTGCCACCAGGGCCCTGACTTCAACACGGGAGGCAGACCAGGCGCCACCGCCCTGGGATCAGAGCTTGGGCCCGAGGGTTGGCCCCGTCTGCACTCTGGCTTTCGGAATGAGGCTCGCTGTCAGTGCTGCGGTGGAGCTGCATTCGTTACTGGGGCTTCTGTAACAAGGTGCCATAGAACAGGGCTCCAGCAGCAGCCCATTCTCCCATAGTCCTGGAGGCTGGAATTTCGAGACCAAGGTGTCTGCAGAGTTGGTTCCTCCTGAAGCCTTTCTCCCTGGCTTGTAGATGGCCCTCTTCTCCTGAGTCCTCACACAGGGTCATCACTCTGTGTGTATCTGTGTCCTAGTCTCTCTTCTTTTTCTTTTCACTTCTTTTTTTTTTTTTTTTAAGACAGGATCTCTCTCTGTCACCCAGGCTGGAGTGCAGTGGCGTGATCATAGCTCACTGCAGCCTCGACCTCCCAGGCTCAGGAGATCCTCCTACCTCAGCCTCCCAAGTAGCTGGGACCACAGGCATGTGCCACCACACCTGACTAATTTTTTATATTTTGTTGTAGAGATGGGGTCTCACTATGTTGCCCAAGCTCAACTGGCTTTAAGCCGTCCTCCCCCCTCGACCTTCCAAAGTGCTGGGATTACAGGTGTGAGCCATCGAGCCTGGCCCTTACCTCTCTTTCTCAGGACACAACTCAGGCCAGGCGCGGTGGCTCACGCCTATAATCCCAGCACATTGGGAGGCCAAGACGGGCGGATCACCTGAGGTCAGGTGTTCCAGACCAGCCTGGTCAGCATGGTGAAACCCTGTCTCTACTAAAAATATAAAAATTAGCCAGGTGTGGTGGCCAGCGCCTGTAATCCCAGCTACTCGGGAGGCTGAGACAGGAGAATCGCTTGAACCCAGGAGGCGGAGGTTGCAGTGAGCCAAGATCATTGCACTCCAGCCTGGATGACAGAGTGGGACTCCATCTCAAAAAATAAAAAAAGTGGGGGATGGGGGTGGGGGTGAGGGTGGGCCAGGCGCGGTGGCTCACGCCTGTAATCTCATCACTTTGGGAGGCTGAGGCGGGTGGATCACCTGAGGTCAGAAGTTCGAGACCAGCCTGACCAACATGGTGAAACTTCATCTCTACTAAAAAATACAAAAATTAGCTGGGTGTGGTGGCGTGTGCCTGTAATCCCAGGTACTCAGGAGGCGAAGCAGAAGAATCACTTGAACCCAAGAGGTGGAGGTTGCAGTGAGCCAAGATGGCGACACTGCACTCCAGCCTGGGTGACAGAGCAAGACTTCATTTCAAAAGAAAAAAAAAAAAACAAGACCAGCAGTCATGTGGGTGTGGGAAGAGGACCCGCTGTAATCCCCTCTTTAAAGGCCCTATCTGTAAATACAGTCCCGTTCTCAGGAAATGAGGGTCAGGACCTCAATAAACACGTTCTGAGGAGACAAGTTCACCGCCACGACTGGGTCTTCTGGATCTCACCGGAGGCCCTGAACTGCTGCCGGCTGCCCTGAGCTTTTTTCTCGCCTTCAGTCTCGGCGACACCCCTGCACCTCTCAAACGCGGGAGACCAGGCTTGGTGGTGAGTCCCGTCCACTTGGGTCCAGGCCAGGCCATCCCAGGTGAGCCCTACAGCCGTGCGCCGCCACCACCCCATGCCCAGCACGGAAGTTGGTGGAGAAACACCCGCCGCGCTGAGGCCGTGAGCGGCACGCAGGGTGGCAGGCGCGGGGCAGGCAGGCAGCCCAGTGGCGCTCCTGGCTCTGGACAGTCTGGAGGTCCCAGGGGCCACCGCACAGTGCAGGCTTGGCTCCTCCCGGGCTTCCTGCGGGACCCTCTCCAGCCCTCCCACCCCCTCCCTCCCCCAGCCTCCCTCCCCAGCCCCTCCCTGCAGCCACAGGGAACCCAGGACACATCTTGGTCCTCACCCCGCCCCAGGGGCTTTGAGACCACCCCTCAGCACCCACGCCTGCCCCCTCTGGGCACCCCCCAACCCAGGCTCCCCTCACAGCCCCAGGCCTGAGGCTTGTCTCTGTCCCCATCAGACCTTGCTGCCCCGGCACCCTGTGGGGGAATCGAGGGGTCGCGCTGCTCCTCCCTGCCCCGTGCCCCTGCCTCCCCACCGGCACTGCCCAGGACCCGCAGCTCCTGCACCTGTTGCTGCTGATCGGAGCCTGGCCCCATACAGGGCTGGCAGCCCCTGGCCCCGTCCACCTCCACCACCCGGCCAACTGGCCTGATTTGATCGAGCCTCGCCAGATGCAGCCTAATGTGACTTTGCAGAGCCTGATGACCTTGATGGTAGCTCCGGGCGAGAGCGCTGGTGAGGCAGAGGCCGGGACACAGGTGCCCTCATTACAACCTCCCCTTTTGCAGGAGGATGGGGGGCTCACTCAGGGAGAGGTGGGGCAGTCATGGGAGGACAACTTTGATTCCCTCAGTCCAGCCCTGCTTCCCACAAGCCAGGGCCAGTCCGGGCAGGGACCCTGCACTCGGCACCGTCGCTGGGGGCCCATGATCATATTTGCAGCCGGGCCAGAGGGACACACCCTTCCCCCACCTCGCTGCACTGGGTCTTGGGTGTGTCTGGACGGGAGCCTCTCGCACCTCAGCCCTGGAGGCTCACCCCAGCCATTTCTTCTGGGGGAGCAGGCAGCCCCTCCAGAGCCCTGGCATCCTTGCTGCTCCCATGCTCCCAGCCAGGCTCCCAAGAGGCCCTGAAGGAGTGAGGGACACGCGGGGGCTTCACACACACACACACACCTCACACACACACACACAAACACAACCCCCCGCAAACACACACACCACACACACTTCACAAACACACACACCACACACAGAAAACACACAATACACACCACACACACACCACACACACACCTCATACCCCCCCACAAACACACACACCCCCCACAAACACCACACACACACACCACACACACTCCACAAACACATCACACACACCACACACACAATACACAACACATACCACATACACACCACACACACACACCACACACTCCACAAACACACCCCACACACCACCACAGAAAACACACAATACACAACACACACCACACACACACCACACACCCCTCCCACAAACACACACACTCCCCACAAACACCACACACACACACCACACACACTCCACAAACACATCACACACACCACACACACAATACACAACACATACCACACACACACCACACACACACACACACCACACACTCCACAAACACACCCCACACACCACCACAGAAAACACACAATACACAACACACACCACACACACACCACAAACACACACACCGCCCACAAACACCACACACACACCACACACACCCCCCACAAATACACCACACACCCCAAACACCACACATACACCCCACAAACACATCACACACCACACACAGAACACACACAATACACACCACACACCACACACACCACACACATACACCACACACAGAACACACACAATACACAATACACACCACACACACACCACACACCACACACACCACACACACACCACACACCACACACACCACACACAGAACACACAATACACACCATACACACACACCACAAACACACCACACACACACCCCACAAATACACACACCACACACCCCAAACACACACCACACACAGAATACACACAATACACAACACACACCACACACACACCACACCACTCACCACACACACACCCACACAACACACAACACACAACACACACACCACACACACCATATATACCTCCCACACACACCCCACAAACACATCACACAAAACACACGCAACACACACACCATAAACACACCACAAACACACCACACACACCCCACAAACACACACACCATAAACACACACACCCCACAAACACACACCCCACACCCCACAAACACACACATCACACAGAACACACACAATACACAACACACACACCACACACACCATATATACCTCCCACACCCCACAAACACACACATCACACAAAACACACACAACACACACACCATAAACACACCACACACACCCCACACACACCCCACAAACACACACCACACACATACCACACACACCCCCCAAACATCACACACCACACACAGAACACACACAATACACACCACACACCACACACCACACACACTCCACAAACACACACCACACACTACACACACACCACACATGACACATCCACACACAACACACACGGCACACACACAGAGACACACACTACACACACATACACATACAGACACAACACATGACATACATGACACACACACAACACATGAGACACAAACATGACACACACACCACACGCACGACACATAGACACACGACAGAAGGAGATACAGAGTTTGGACAGAAGAGACAGAGTTTGGAGAGACAGGAGAGACATCCCCTGCAGATTCCTGGGCTGGGGCACACTCAGACCCCAGGCTCTGCAGGCAGCTCCACCGCACCCAGGGTCTCATTACCGCTGGAGGCCGTGTCCCCCAGCCTCACTCAGCGCCTTCAGCCCCCACCCCAGCCCCAAGGCTCAGCCCCACGGCAGCCCCTCAGGCCAAGGGACTCACCAAGGTTGGCCCAAACTCTCCGTAGTGCATTGGCTCACAGAGACACACACACAGACGCACACAGATGACACACACAGACGCACACAGATGGACACAGATGCACACAGACACGCGCAGATGCACACAGACACAGACACACAGAGATGCACACAGATGCATATTGAGACACACACACAGATGATGCACACAGACGCACACACATACGGATGCATATTGAGACAGACACACACAGACACACACAGATGCACACAGATGCACAGACACAGACACATAGATGCACATAGACACACACAGATTCACACAGACGCACATAGATGCACATAGACTCAGACGCACACACAGAGACACACACAAATGCACACTGAGGCACACATAGACACACATAGAGACACAGACACACAGAGATACACAAAGATACAGACACAGATGCACATAGAGACACACATAGACACACAGGCACACACAAACACACATAGATACCTACATAGAGAGACACACATGGAGACACACACACAGATGCACACAGACACACACAGAGTCACAGAGACACACACAGACACAGATTCACATAGGGACACACAGACAGGCTTATACAGACACACACACAGACACACACTGGCAAACATAGAGACACAGACACAAATAGAGACAAACACACACATAGAGACAAACAGAGACACAGACACACAAAGACACACATAGAGACACACAAAGGCACACATAGAGATACACACGGGCACACACACAAACACAGGCACACACAGACACAGACACACATAGACCCACACAGAGACACACAGACGCACACATAGACACATAGACATACATATTCTCTGCCAGAACAAGCCAGTCTCCAGACATGGGCAGGTATGAGGGGCAGGGACAGGGGCAGTTGCAGAGTGACGGCCTCTCCCCAGCCAGCCGTCCAGATGCTGGGGCAGGTCGGGGTGCCCAGGGGCTGGTGGCGCAACTGAAGAGCCCAGCTGCGAGGGGAGTTTCCTCAGAGGTGGCTTTAAATCTCTGCCTCTGGCCAACAGAACTGGCTGTGGCAGAAAGAGCAGTGTGTCCAGGGGATGCCTCCCAGCAGGGCAGGTCAGAGGCTGGGCTTCCTTGCACAATCTCCAGGGAAAGGGAGCTCCTTCCAGGCCTGCCTGTGGCTAGACTGACCTCTCCACCTGCTCTCTTGCCCAGGCTGGAGTGCAGTGCACTCCATCAAGGAGTGACCTGGTGCTCTTTTTTCTCTTTACTTAAAAAAAATACTATGAAAATAACGCATGCACATATTTAACAACCAAACAGGGCTGGGAGCAGTGGCTCATGCCTGTAATCCCAACACTTTGGGAGGCCAAGACAGGAGGACCGCTTGAGGCTTGGAGGTGGAGACCAGCCTGGGCAGCATAGTAAGACCTCATCTCAAAGAAAAAAAGAAATTCTACACAAACTTCCAAAAAAACAGAAAAAGAGGGAACATTTTCCAGCTCATTTTATGAGATCAGCACTACCCTGGTACCAATACCGGGCCATTTCCTTATTACAGGAAAAAAAAATTGCATAAATATACTTAATGAACATAGGTACAAAAATTTATTATTTATTTATTTATTTTTTCTGAGACGGAGTCTCGCTGTCGCCCAGGCTGGAGTGCAGTGGGTGCCATCTCGGCTCACTGCAAGCTTTGCCTCCTGGGTTCACGCCATTCTCCTGCCTCAGCCTCCCGCGTAGCTGGGACTACAGGCACCCGCCACCTCGCCCGGCTAATTTTTTGTATTTTTAGTAGAGACGGGGTTTCACCGTGTTAGCCAAGATGGTCTCCATCTCCTGACCTTGTGATCCGCCCGCCTCGGCCTCCGAAAGTGCTGGGATTACAGGCATGAGCCACCGCGCCCGGCCCAAAAAATTATTAATAAAATGTTAGAAAATCAAATCTGGATACATATATATATTTATATATGTATATAAATACATCATGACCAAGTGAGATTTATCTCAGAAATCCAAAGTTGGTAAAACATTTGTAAATCAATGTAATTCAACCATAGCAATAGACTAAGAAAGAAAAACTATAAGATCATCTCATTAAAAAAGAAATAAAAATTTGATGAACTTCGACATCCATTCATGATAAAAACTCTCAGCAGCTATGGACTGATGGAAACATTTTCAAATTGATAAAGAGAGTCTGCGAAAACCCTAGGAAAGGCCAGGTGCGGTGGTTCTCACCTGTAATCCCTGCACTTTGGGAGGCTGAGGCGGGCGGATCATGAGGTCAAGAGATCGAGACCATCCTGGCCAACATGGTGAAACCCCGTCTCTACTAAAAATACAAAAATAGCTGGGCATGGTGGCGCACGCCTGTAATCCCAGCTACTCGGGAGGCTGAGGCACAAGAATCACTTGAACCTGGGAGGTGGAGGTTGCAGTGAGCCGAGATCACGCCATTGCACTCCAGCCTGGGCCACAGAGCGAGACTCCATCTCAAGAAAAAAACCGAGATATCATGACACACCTACTAGTATGGATAAAAATATCAAATAAACTGGCCAGGTGCAGCGGCTCATGCCTGTAATCCCAGCACTTTGGGAGGCTGTTGCTCTGTTGCCTGGGCTGGAGTGCTATGGCACGATCTCGGCTCACGGCAGCCTCCACCTCCTGGGCTCAAGCAATCCTCCTACCTCAGCCTCCCAAGTAGCTGGGACTACAGGCATGTACCACCATGCCTGGCTAATTTGTATTTTTTTTTTTTTTTTTTTTGTAGAGATGAGGTCTCACTATGTTGCCCAGGCTGGTCTTAAACCTCTGAGCTCAAGCGATCCTCCTACCTCGGCCTCCCAAACTGCTGGGATTACAGGTGTGAGCTGCTCCACCCAACCTCAGACACTCAACTTTCTTTCTTTTTTTTTTTCTTTTCTTTTTTTTTTTTTGAGACAGAGCCTCGCTCTCTTGCCCAGGCTGGAGTGCAGTGCCACGATCTCAGCTCACTGCAACCTCCACCTCCCAGGTTCAAGTGATTCTTGTGCCTCAGCCTCCCGAGTAGCTGGGACTACAAGAGCCCACCACCACGCCCAGCTAATTTTTGTATTTTTAGTAGAGATGGGGTTTCACCATGTTGACCAGGCTAGTCTCGAACTCCTGACCTCAAGTGATCCACCGGCCTCGGCCTCCCAAAACGTTGGGATTACAGGCGTGAGCCGCTGCGCCCAGCCTCAACCTTCTAGTGAGTCCTCCATGCTCTGTTATCTTTTATTCCTCTTGGATTTTTGTTGTTTCTTTTCTTTTTCTTTCTTTCTTTCTTTCTTTTTTTTTTTTTTTGAGATGGAATTTTGTTCTTGTTGCCCAGGCTGGAGTGCAATGGCACGACCTTGGCTCACCGCAACCTCCACCTCCTGGTTTCGAGCAATTCTCCTGCCTCAGCCTCCCAAGTAGCTGGGATTACACGCTTGCGCTACCACGCCCGGCAAATTTTGTATTTTTAGTAGAGACGGGGTTTCTCCATGTTGGTCAGGCTGATCTGGAACTCCCGGCCTCAGGTGATCAGCCCGCCTTGGCCTCCCAAAGTGCTGAGATTACAGGTGTGAGCCACCACACCCAGCCTTTTTGTTGTTTCTTCTGAGAGATTTCTTCAACTCAATTTTCCAACCCTTCTATTAAATTTTTTAAATTCCAGATATTCTATTTGCAGCCGGCAAGGGCTCTTCCTGTGCTCCGCTCGTTTTCCAAAGCGTTCCGTTCTAGTTTTTATGGGAGCATCATCCTTTCATATCTCTAAGGATAATCAGAGTGGTTAAAATGTTCTTGAAGTTTTCTTCTGTTCCCTGAAGTAGCTCTGTTGCTTCCAATTTCCTCTTTCCCAAGTGATTCGTCTCTCTCATATACCTAGAGGTCTTGCTTTGCATTCACATCTAAGGGCAAAAAGCGCTAGGATGCAGCTCGGAGGTCCATTCACTTCATCATAAGGTTTGCACCTTTATTAGTCCTGCAGTGGTTGAGTAAAACCTCACTATCCCACACCCTCAAATATTAAGTGCCCCTGGGTAATGATGTGGAGGGGACTTCTTATTAATGTGAGGCAATGCTTGTGTTATAGGTTGTGGAGAGAAACGCTGGTTATAAAACTATATCAAAGTAAAAATGTATTATTGCACAGTAAAGACACCTGGAAAAAAAATACCCTTTAATGCTCACAGAAGTTCTCTCCGAGGGGCAGTCCCACCACCCTCCTGTTTCCCTTCCTGCGTTTCCACGTTTTTCTGGGCCCAGATGCAGCCTCCCCTCCCACCCCTGGTCCCTCCACCCAGGCTTCCGGCTGCCCCTTTCGTCCCTCCTCCTCATCAGCCCCTTGTAGAACTCCAGGGTGGGGCTTCTGAGTCTCGCTGGCAGGCACCGAGTCTTGCAGGCAGTATGGGCTCCATAAGTCTTGCCGGACACCGAAATTAAGTTCTGCAGGTGCCGTCTCCAAAATCCCCAGCACAGATAGACAAACCACATCTCAGGGGTGGGGGGTGCAGACAAGCCCCCAGCCCCGCTGCAGCCCACCCTACAGCACAGGACCAAGCACACCTCCAGGAGGGCCCCCTGCAATGAGGAGGACCCTGGGGACTGGATGGAGGGTGGGTCCCCCCACCCCCACAGCTGCATGGGAAGGCCCCACCCCCTCCATTCCCAGCTGCCCTCTGTTTATATGTCTCACCAATGTCAAGGGAAACCAGAACTGGATAGCAGTTGAAACACATATTTTGTTCAGGACTATTGTAATAGGGGAAAAAAGATTTTAGTATAGACCTGGGCTCAACTCTGAATGTGGCACGGGCATTGGGATTTAGATCTGAGGAGCAGGGCGGGGTCAGTGGGTGGAAAATTACTGGGATGAAACACCTGTTTGGAGGATTCTGGCTAAACCCAGGAAACAGGAAGTTTGCTGAGGGCAGGCAGGGTTAGCAGACATCATCTGGGGGTGGCAGAGGCTGAGAACCCTACCCAGGTAAAAGGAAGCTTGCTGAAGTCAGGCAGGGTTAGCAGACATCGCCTGGAGGTGGCGGAGGCTAAGGAACCTACCAAGGTAAAAGGAAGCTTGCTGAAGGCAGCCAGGGTGAGCAGACATTGCCTGGGGGTGGCGGAAACTGAGGACCCTACCCAGGTAACAGGAATCTTGCTGAAGGCAGGCAAGGTGAGCAGACACTGCCTGGGGGTGGCGGAGGCTGATCAGATATGGGGGGATGGAGGCTTCTTGCCAAACTGACTTAGCAGAGTACTTGCTAAATCTGGATTTTACAAGGCAGAAGGCAGATGAGCCTGCGAGAAGGTTCTGAAGCCAGACTACAGTTTGGTCAAGCAAACAATCTTGTCATGGATTCAGTCATATAAATAAGGGTCACCCAGCCCAGGGGAGGGGCCCCACCCCATCTGTTCCCTCTCCCTCCCCATACTGAGTCCGAACCTTTCAGGCTTTGCCCCCTTCACACACTCCAAATTTATTCTTCTACTTCTCTTCCTGCAGATACCAGACTCCAGCCACCCAGCGCTTACCTGGGACTGCTGGGCCTCTGCCCCGTGGGTGCCTGTCCTCCGGGAAACAAGGCCAGACACAGCAGGGCAGGGAGGACTCTTCTCCAGGGCCGGGGTGCCGTCTCTTCAGCTCCGTGGCACTTGACTAAGGCAGAGCCTGCAGCACCCTCACCCCAGTCCCTGCAGCCACCAGGAGGTGGTCCCCCTCATCCCATTAGCCATCACCCCCATTCACAGAAGTCTCAGACTGAGGCTGGCGGGGGGAGCACCATGACCCAAGATCAGAACCATGTTGTCTGTGCCTCTGGAGAGGTGGGGGCAGGAGCTGAGGGAGGGTTTCGGTGGAGAGGGTTTGGGGCAGGAACTGAGAGGGTATGCCTCTGGAGAGCATAGCAGGGGCAGATGCTGGCAGGGAGAGACAAACTTCTATGACCTTTGCCTTCTGACCTTTGCCTCTGGCCACTGCTCCAACTAAAACAGAATGGCCCCCTCCAGGAACAGGGCTTCCTATGGGCTGGGAAGCATGGAGCCCCCACAGTGTGGCTATGCAGGGGAGTGAGGACCAAGTGGGGGCAGGCCTGTGGGGGTCACAGAGCTGGGCTAAGCTTCAGAGAGAAGTGGCCCCTGGGAGGGGGAATGGCTGGGGTTAGGACCCTGGGTTCCCACGCCCCCTAAAACAGAAGTAGAATTAGGGAGAAACGATCCCCAAGACCAAGGACGGCACCTATCAAAGGAGCTCTCCACGGGCAGGGGCTGTCCCAGGGCGAGGGTAGCCAGGACAGGTTTAGGGAAATGCAGGTGGAGCAGGAGCCGGAGATGAACTGGAGATGCCGGAGGGGAGGCTTCCTAGTGGGAGCCGAGACAGGCACTGCAGACAAGTGTCAGCAGGAGGGGCTCTGGGTGGGGAAGACTGGGACTTGGAGGAAGACCTCTCCAGGGAGAAGGGAGGAGGGGGAAGGAGAAGGGGAGGAAGTGGGAGGAGGAGAGTGCTCACCCTGGAAGCCACAGCCTCGGGGAGAACTTTCTAGAAGGAAGGCATGACCATCAGTGTCCCAGGATGCTGAGAGCCCAGGAAAGGCGAGGCCTCAAGGCGCCATGGGGTTGTGGTGACCCCAAGATCACTGGGCACAGAGCAGGGATGGCTGAGGATGGAAGGGGAGGGGCGCGGGCTGAGGTTCTGGCGGCCCCAAAGCCAGGTGTGATGTTGGCTCTAGGGGGAGTGAGGAAGGGGAGAATGTCCCCCTGAGCGTGCCTCTTGGGGAAGGCAGGGGTTCTGGCTGGGGCTTCTCCACTCCCAGGAAAGGAGGTGGTGTGGAAGGAGAGGGTGGGACGGAGGAGAGAGCGCCCCGCGGCCGCAGGACCAGCAGGTGGGGGACCAGGGTCAGCGCTGCTGGAGGGGCCTTAGCGCGACAGGACTGGCCGGAGACCGGGGATGTGGCACAGAAAGAGTTAAAGGGCACCCCAGGGACCGCCCTGCCGGTCCACCCATGTCACCCATGTCGGCCCCCACTCCAGCCGCCATCTGCTCTGCAGGGGAAGGAACCGGGAGCCGCGGTGGGGGCGAGTGGGGGTGTCGGTCCTTCCAGAAAATCAGGAAGGCAGCAGGAAAGAAGCGGCGAGAACCCGGGGACGCGAGAAGAACGGGGCGAGGGGGCGCCCAGAGAGGCGGAGGGAGCGAGAGGAAGGGGGGCTGAGCCACGGCCCCCAGGCCCGCCGCGCCCCTCCACGTTCCAGGGCGTCCCCGCGGGGAGCCGGGACCCACCGCGACCGCCACCTGCCGGGCCAGGGATCTGCAGGATTAGGGTCTGCGGAACCAGGACCCGTGGGACAAAGGTCTGTGGGGCGCGGGTCCGCGGGGTGGAATTCAGCGCGCCGGGTCTGCGTATGGCCAGGATACGAGGCGCTCGCCGGGGCTCCCCGCGCAGGGTGGGCAGGACCGAAGCTGCGCGGAGGGCGGGCGGAGACCCTCGGCTGCCGCTCCCACCCCCGCGGGGCCGCCCCCGAGCCCGCCCTCCGCCGCCGCCCTCGTTCTGCGTCGCCGCCGGAAAGTTTGCACCGACCCCGATCCGGCAGCACCGCGGAGACCAGCGGTCGCCGGCGCCCGACCCGAGCGCGCCCGGAGGACGGCGGGGAGCCGAGCCGAGCCCCGAGCAGCGCCGCGCGGTGAGCACCTGGGCCGCGGCCCCGAGGGGACGTTCGGGAGTCGACCCGGTGGGGGCAGAGACTGCGGGGCGGGCGCGGCGGGGCTGGGGGCGCGGGGAGCGGGGAGCCGGCCGGGCGGTCTCCGGGGCCCGGGCTGGTGCGGTCCTCAGTCCCTTCAGACACCCCCGTTCCCAACCCCGGCTCGGACACCACCCGGTCCCGCACCGTCGGACAGGTCCAGGGGTCTCAGCCCCTCCTCCGTTCTCTGGTCCTGGGGGGCGCGGCTGGGGGCGGGGGTGTCGCTGGCCGCCTGGCGCCCTGCGGCGGCCACCCTGCAGCAGCCACACTCTCCACTCCAGGCCCCGGGCCCCGCCGCCCTGGGAGCGCACAAAGCGCCACGGACGCGCCCCCGAGACGCGGGGTCTCACCAGCGCTGTCTCCCCTCGGTGGGCTCCTGTCCCCAGGACTGCCTGGTGGCACCGGCGCGGCCCAGGATGGGGTGAGGGGTGTCTGCGCCCCGCCTGGCCGCTCCTCTTCCACGGCCCACACTGGCGACTTTGACCCCGGCAAGCGGGTCACTGCCCTGCCCGGCTCCGGCCTCTCCGGCGCCCCACCACCCGGCCGACCCGGCCACTGGGCTTATGCTCCGACTCTGAACCGACTGACCCCGGCCCTCTCGGCGCCCGCATCCTCCAGGGACCTGCCAGGGCTGCTCTCTGCCCTTGGTACTGGGGACATGAGGGTTGGGGGGTCGGGGCGCACCCAGGCCGGCACCCAGGCCTGCCCCGCCCCTACGGGGTGAGGGCGCAGGGATAGGGCTTTGTCAACAGCCTGTGGCCCCTGATCCCGCCCCGTGCCCTGACCTTCCACTACCTTCTCTGGTTTCACAAAAACATCCCGGCTCCCATCCCGGAGCTCCTCAGAGCGTCTGAGAGGACCCTTGCGGAAGCCCTGGGAGCCCGGCTGCCTTCCTGGACCAGTGGCCGTTCCACCCATCCTGGGGGCGCAGCTCCAGGTCTGCGGGTCCCTCAGCCGCCCCCAGTGGGAATCGGTGGAGCCTGACGGAGCCATGAGCGCCCAAGAGTCACGTGTTCTGCCAGGGAGGACATGGGACAGGACACGGGGTGCCAGCCCTGCAAAGCGGCCGGGGCAGTGGAGCTCAGGTGGCCCCAAGCCCTGGTGGTGGCTGGTGTGACCCGGCAGGCAGCTGTGGGAGGGAGGAAGGGGGTGGCATGTGGTGGAGGTCTAGGGAAGGAGGGCAGGGCACCTCGGGAGCCCCCCATTGGGCACCTCAGGAACCCCCCGCATTGGGTACCTCAGGAACCCCCCACATTGGGCACCTTGGGAGCCCCCCCATTGGGTACCTCAGGAACCCCCCCTATTGGGCACCTTGGGAGCCCCCCACATTGGGCACCTCAGGAACCCCTCCCCTAATTCTCAGCTGACTCCAAGGCCTAAGAAGGAGCTTGGTCACCTGGACTGTGAAGGTGGAGGGTGGGGTCCCTGGTGGGTCGTCCCACCTACCAGCTGTGTCGCCGGAAGGGTAATATGGGGCACTGTGGCCCTGGGGAGCCCCGAGTGGCAGCTCCACAGCTGGGAGTTTCTGTCCACTCCTTCAATCAACAAACATTGATCCTGGGCTGACCGGGGCCCGGGGGTGTCAGTGTCTCCTGTCAGGGGAGAGGGCTGGGTGGGATCAACAGAGGAGCCTCCCTTCTTCCCTTCAGGCTGGTGTCACCTTCAGTGACGGGGCAGGGTTCCCACTTGGGAAGTTAAATCGTTGTCCCCGTCCCAGGACCACAGCAGCCTCAGCCCTGCTCTCCAGGCCAGGCTCTCTCCTGGGTGCTCAGATGGAAATTGGTCCCCCTGCCGGGGCTCCATCCACCCCTGTTGGGATGAGGGGCTGGAGTCTCCCTACCCACACAGGACCCACCGCCTGCAGGGAACAGAGGACCCCCACACTTCTGCACCTCCTGCCTCACTATCAGAGACCCAGTGGAGAATTGCCCCCCACCTCACCTCTTGTATTCAGAGGCCCTGACCCCCAGGGATCCGGGACTAGGGGTGCCCTATGGGGAGCCCACCTGTGGCCTGTGGATGCTGAGCTGTCGGGGGAATCCTCCAGGATCCCCAGCTCCACCTTCCCAACCTTCTTTTGAGGTTGGAGGAACACAGAGAGCCCTGCTCCCTCTTCCTCCCCACTCCCGGGTCCTGACTGCTTCAAAGAAAGGCCTAGGGGACTGGGCAGCCCACCCTCCCTTGGCTCCATGGGGTCTCCAGACTGGCTGCCCGGCTGGAAGGTGGGGCCCTGGCACGCGAGGACCTCATGTGTGGAGGCGCTGGCTTGGGGGTGCTCCCAGTGGCTCTAGAGTCAACACGGCAGGCATTGAATGGCTCCTGTTTCTCTGGCAGAGTTGGGGCAGAGCCAGGCTTGGCCACGCTGGGCTCTAAGGGGCTGTCATTTTGCCCAGGGAGCTCCTGGCTGGGTGGTCCTCCCACCAGGGTGAGCACACGTCCCCTCAACCCCCACTGTGAGGCCCCCAGGCAGGGAACAGCTTATCGGCCAGTGTCCTTCCTCCTTGGCCGCTGCCTGCATCTCCACCATCCACCCTGCTCCAGCTGCCCCTTGTCTCTCTCCCCATCCCCTGCCCAGAGCCCCAGGTCTCCCCTGTACCACTGAGCCTGCCCACCTAGCAGTGCCCCTCCTCCAGGGCCCCTCTGGGTCGGGGGTGCACACAGCGGGGAGAGGTGGCTCCTGCTGCTCCTCACCCAGCCCGGCTCAGTGGCCGGAGCTACCCAGGGCAGTGGCAGCAGATGGGGCTGTTTGATCAGAATCAGGGAAGATAAGGCCCCTTGGGTGACCCCAGAGCTGGGGACGCCAAAACTGCCCCTCCTCCCCCACCCGCCTGCCGCTTTCTCTGCCAGGGAGAGGCCCCTATTCTGGGTCCTTCGCCCCAGCACTAAGCCTGCATGGCTGCTCACCTAGCTCAGGAACTAGGGATCAGTGACACACGGGTCCTGCCTCCCATCGGCCCCTCCGTGAGCCCAGGGCCCAAGGGCTGCGGTTGGGAGCTCTTTAGCAGTCTGTGACGCAGGTGCCTGTCCCTGTCATTCAGCTGTCACACTGCTTGGTGCCTCTCAGGCCCTCAGGCCCCGTTAGCGGAGGAGCCCCAGGTGGAGCTGGACCCACGTGGGCTCACCCAGCCGCTGCCTGGAGGAGGCTAAAATTCAGGCTGTCCCATGGCAGCCAGCAGTCCAGCCCTGCCTGGAAACCCTCTGCTCCAGCCGCAGCCTTCGCCCATCTCCTTGCCCCTCTCCCCGGCTTCCCCCGGCACTGCCTTCCAGCTGGCCAGCCCTCCATCTGCCCAGCCATCCATCCACACCTCTTATTCCATTTGAGGGTGCCCCAAAGAAGAGCCCGTCGCAGCCCGGGGGCTCACAGCCAGCCACTCGCAGGACCCCGCACATGCACGCAGACCCACGGGAAGACCCTCCCTGCTTCTCCCACAGAATTCAGTTGGTGCAGAATCTGGGCTCTGTAGCAGCGAAAGGCTGATTTGTGGAGCTGTTGCCGCCCCGAACTCCCAGCTCAGTGCTGGCTGTGGCCTGGGGACCAGGTGCTGTGACTCCCGCAGCCCTGGCAGGCACCACGGGGGCTGTCCTCCCCACCCTGGGCCAGCTCCTCCTCCGAGCCGACGCCTGCAGTGCTAATCTCAAAGGACTGTGCGGCCAGCCTGTGGCGTCCCATGGGATCCAGGAAGCCCAGCCGAGCCTTGCACGGCACCCGTGTGGCACCTGGGCACCCCGGTGCTGGGCAGGGGGCATACATGTGACACAGACCCCTGAGTGTGGGCCCCACACACTTGGCCTGGCACAGCTGCAAGCCAGCCCAGCCACTTTGCTCACCGTGGCACTGGGGCCAAGTGACGGAAGGTCCAGGCACCGCCACCCTCACGCTTGGCACATTGGCTCAGGTCAGCCTGGCAAGCCAGCTTTCCCAGGGGCTAAGAATAGGTGAGGAGGATGGTGAGGACTGGAAGCAGCCGGGGGTTGTCAACTGAGGGAGGAGATCATCATCTGGGGAGGCTGGTCCCCGACCCAAGAGCATTGGGTCACCCTGCAGGAAGGTGGCTGCCACCAGCACTGAGACGAGGGGCTCTGCGACCCTCAGAGCTGCCAGCCAGCCAGCCCTGGGTGGCAAGAGTGACTCCTCCTGGGGTCGCCTCCCTCCTATCGCCCTCTTTTTTTTTTTTTTTTTTTTGAGACGGAGTCTCGCTCTGTCGCCCAGGCTGGAGTGCAATGGCTTGATCTCGGCTCACTGCAAGCTCTGCCTCCTGGGTTCACGCCATTCTCCTGCCTCAGGCTCCCGAGTAGCTGGGACTACAGGCGCCCGCCACCACGCCCGGCTAATTTTTTGTATTTTTAGTAGAGACGGGGTTTCACCGTGTTAACCAGGATGGTCTCGATCTCCTGACCTCGTGATCCGCCCACCTCGGCCTCCCAAAGTTCTGGGATTACAGGCGTGAGCCACCGCACCCGGCCCCCAGCTCCCTCTTTATCCCTAGGACTCTGAGGTTCAGAGGGGCAGCTTCAGGGGAGGACACCCCACTGGCCAGGACTCCCCAGGCTCTGCTGCTCTGCCACTCAGCTGCCCTCGGAGGAGCGTGCACACCCACCAGGACTGCATTGCCCCAGCTGTGCAGCCCCTGTCAGATGCGGAAGGCAGCTAGCTGCCCAGAGGCATGCCCCCCTGCCAGCCACGCCGACCCCTGCTGCTGTTGCTGCTGCTGCTGCTGGCCTGCCAGGTGAGGACTCACAGCACCCTCAACACCCAGGGGTCCTCCTGTGAGGACTGCACACTGATGGCTCTGTCTGCCTGCCTGCCTGTCTGCCTGCGTGTCTGCCTGCCTGTCTGTCTGTCTGCCTGTCCCCCTGTCTGCCTGTCTGCCTGTCCGTCTGCCTGTCTGCCTGCCTGTCCGTCTGCCTGTCTGTCTGCCTGTCCATCTGCCTGTCTGCCTGCCTGTCCGTCTGCCTGTCCATCTATCTGCCCATCTGTCTGTCCATCTGTCCATCTGCCTGTCCATCTGCCTGCCTGTCCGTCTGCCTGTCTGTCTGCCTGCCTGCCTGTCTGTCCGTCTGTCTGTCCGTCTGCCTATCTGCCTGTCTGCTCATCTGTCTGTCCATCTATCCATCTGTCCGTCTGCCTGCCTGTCCGTCTGCCTGTCCGTCTGCCTGTCTGTCTGCCTGTCTGTCCGTCTGTCCATCTGCCTGTCTGTCTGCCTGTCTGTCCGTCTGTCCATCTGCCTGTCCGTCTGCCTGTCTGCCTGTCCGTCTGCCTGTCTGTCCGTCTGTCCATCTGCCTGTCTGCCTGTCTGTCTGCCTGTCCGTCTGCCTGTCTGTTCGTCTGTCCGTCTGCCTGTCCGTCTGCCTGCCTGTCCGTCTGCCTGTCTGCCTGCCTGTCCGTCTGCCTGTCTGTCTGCCTATCTGTCTGTCCGTCTGTCCGTCTGTCTGTCCATCTGCCTGTCTGCCTGTCTGTCTGCCTGTCCATCTGCCTGCCTGTCTGTCTGGTTGCTTGTGCATGTGTCCCCCAGCCACAGGCCCCCTCTGCTCAGGTGATGGACTTCCTGTTTGAGAAGTGGAAGCTCTACGGCGACCAGTGTCACCACAACCTGAGCCTGCTGCCCCCTCCCACGGGTGAGCCCCCACCCAGAGCCTTTCAGCCTGTGCCTGGCCTCAGCACTTCCTGAGTTCTCCTCATGGGAAGGTTCCTGGGTACTTATGCAGCCCTTGAGGACCTCGCCAAGGGGCCCTGTCACTCCTCAGGCCCCCACCCCCATGGGCAGGTGAGGTAACGAGGTAACTGAGCCACACAGCTGGGGACTTGCCCCAGGCCGCAGAGCCAGGAAGTAACAGAACGGTGGATTGCCCCAGAACCGGCTGCTGCTGCTGCCCCCGGCCCAGACGGGTAAAACCACCTACAGCCCCATGGAGTTTTCAGTGGGTAGACAGTGCCAGGGCATGGAAGGCGGGACCCAGGGGCCTGGGAGGGCTCAGGTGGAGAGTGTATATCATGGCCTGGACACTTGGGGTGCAGGGAGAGGCTAGGGCTGGAGGACTTACCCGGGAGGCGGTGCCTTGGTTCAGACGAGGGAGGCAGCCTCCACCGGGCAGAGGGGAGCGGGTGTGGCAGCCACAGGTTTGGCAGTGCACCTGGGAAGCATGAAAATGGCATTGGGGTACAGCCCCCAGAGAGGGAGCTGCTGCGAGAAGGTCACGGAGAATGGGGGACCCCAGTGTGGGTCTGGGGCACATTTGAGATGGGGCGTCTCCAAGGGACGGTGTCCTGCAGAGCTGGAATTCAGGGCTGGGCTGGGCGTGCTAGCGGAGGCTGGGCTGGGCATGCTAGCGGAGGCTGGCCCAGGGAAGGTGGATGGTCGGGTGAGGAAGGTGGAGGTGAGATGGGGGAGGTAGAGGTCAAGTGGGGGAGGGAGCAGCCCAGGCCATGTCCTGGGAGAGGTGACGGCCGAGCTCAGGCTTCCAGAGAGAGGAGAGAGGCCTGCTGAGGGAACCCCTTCTCCCACCCTGCCCTGCCCTGCCCTGCCCTGCCCTGCCCTGCCCTGCCTTGTCCTGCCCTGCCCTGCCCTGCCCTGCCCTGCCCTGCCCTGCCCTGCCCTGCCTTGTCCTGCCCTGCCCTGCCCTGCCTTGTCCTGCCCTGCCCTGCAGAGCTGGTGTGCAACAGAACCTTCGACAAGTATTCCTGCTGGCCAGACACCCCCGCCAATACCACGGCCAACATCTCCTGCCCCTGGTACCTGCCTTGGCACCACAAAGGTACCCATAAAGGGCAGGAACTGTGGGAGGGGCGGGCCCGGGGTGGGGCTGACCTCAGCCTCCCCCCCACACCCCCAGTGCAACACCGCTTCGTGTTCAAGAGATGCGGGCCCGACGGTCAGTGGGTGCGCGGACCCCGGGGGCAGCCTTGGCGTGACGCCTCCCAGTGCCAGATGGATGGCGAGGAGATTGAGGTCCAGGTCAGCGGGCGGCAGGCAGGCGCGGTGGGCTGGATGGGAACGGGCATGGGGGCCCCCGCCTGGCCCTCACAGGCCACTTTAACTCACAGAAGGAGGTGGCCAAGATGTACAGCAGCTTCCAGGTGATGTACACGGTGGGCTACAGCCTGTCCCTGGGGGCTCTGCTCCTCGCCTTGGCCATCCTGGGGGGCCTCAGGTAGGATTCCGCCAGCGCCCGGGGGGGCCGCAGAGGGCAGGGAGGAGGGCGGGCGCTGACTGGCTGTCCGCACAGCAAGCTGCACTGCACCCGCAACGCCATCCACGCGAACCTGTTTGCGTCCTTCGTGCTGAAAGCCAGCTCCGTGCTGGTCATTGATGGGCTGCTCAGGACCCGCTACAGCCAGAAGATTGGCGATGACCTCAGTGTCAGCATCTGGCTCAGTGATGGAGTGAGCCCCCCTCGGCGGCCCCAGGCAGGCGGTGGGGGGGTGGGCAGCCAGGCAGGTGGCCACGTAGCTGCGCTCACACTGCACCTGTGCCAGGCGGTGGCTGGCTGCCGTGTGGCCGCGGTGTTCATGCAATATGGCATCGTGGCCAACTACTGCTGGCTGCTGGTGGAGGGCCTGTACCTGCACAACCTGCTGGGCCTGGCCACCCTCCCTGAGAGGAGCTTCTTCAGCCTCTACTTGGGCATCGGCTGGGGTGAGTGGGCTGGCATGAGAGGGGGTTAAGGCAGGCTGGCCAAGCCTTTGGGACCACAGCTGCTGCCCCCTACAGGTGCCCCCATGCTGTTCGTCGTCCCCTGGGCGGTGGTCAAGTGTCTGTTTGAGAACGTCCAGTGAGTATGAGCGGCTAGACAGTCTGGGGGAGGGACTGGGGGGCTGGGGTGCGGGGCTCTGGCCTGAGGCAGGGAGGGGCCGGGGATGAGCCTGGTGCCTGGGGAAGGGGTCAGTCGTGACCTTCTCCCTTCCTTTCCTGAGACCCGAATTAGATCCTGGCAAAATCGGGACGGGGGCGCTGAGGGGCTGAGGGGCTGGGGGCTGTGCCCCAGTATGTGAGTGGCCTGGCCTCGCAGGTGCTGGACCAGCAATGACAACATGGGCTTCTGGTGGATCCCGCGGTTCCCCGTCTTCCTGGCCATCCTGGTGAGGAAATGAAGAGCGAGGAGTGCACCCCAGGCCCCTCCTCCCTTGGCGTCCTGAGGCTGCCCCAGGAGACAGCAGCATCCTGTCTGAGAGGGCTGGGAGGGAGCTGGCATCCAGACAGGACACCAGGACACTGGCCAGCACCCTGGGCACTGAGCCAGGCTGCTCCTCCCTGGCCGTGTGCCCACCAGCCCCAGGGCTATGTGGCCCAGGGCCTATCTTGCTGCCAGGCCCACCTGCAGGAGGGTCAGGTGGGGCCTTCCAAGGGCACAGAGCTGTCCCCTGGGGCTCGGGATGCCCCTGACTTGCACCGTTCTCACGCAGATCAACTTCTTCATCTTCGTCCGCATCGTTCACCTGCTCGTGGCCAAGCTGCGGGCGCGGCAGATGCACCACACAGACTACAAGTTCCGGTGGGTGCCGCGGCAGCTGGCGTCTCAAGACCTGGAGACCCTCAGGGCCAGAGGGCAGCAGGGGTGGGGACTCCAAGCTCCACATGGATGGTGCGGGCCGAGGGTGGGGGCGGTGGGTGACTCAGGCTCTGCCTCTGCAGGCTGGCCAAGTCCACGCTGACCCTCATCCCTCTGCTGGGTGTCCATGAAGTGGTCTTCGCCTTCGTGACGGACGAGCATGCCCAGGGCACCCTGCGCTCCGCCAAGCTCTTCTTCGACCTCTTCCTCAGCTCCTTCCAGGTGCCCGCCCGCCTGTCGGCTCCCCCGCCCAGGGCGCAGTGTACCACCCTTGACCACCCTGTCTCTCCAGGGCCTGCTGGTGGCTGTCCTCTACTGCTTCCTCAACAAGGAGGTAGGTGGGAGTGGGGGTGTCTGAGACCATCAGCACTGGCCGTCGGGGTCCAGGGGCAGAGAGAGGCACAGGGATGCCAGCCCCACCCCTGCCCAGGGGTTGGAACACATGGGGCCCAAGCCTTTCCCTCCACCTGCTCTTATTGGGTGCAGTTGCCATGGCGCTGGGTGTCAGGCCCCCAAGACAGGTTGGCCTCAGCCCCATCGCTAGGGTGTCCACAGTGGGGGTCCCCAGGTGTCTGCAGACTGTGCTTTCCGTGGCGATGCTGGGTGGCATAGCTGTGCCCAGCAGGGAGCTTGTGTCGCTCTGCACCCCTCAGAACAGAGACTGGGCATCTCCGACGAGGCCCACAGCAGGTTCCAGTGGGGTGGAGAGAACAGGCAGGCCCTAGGACTGGCCTGCCCCGCCCCCCACCCCAGGTGCAGTCGGAGCTGCGGCGGCGTTGGCACCGCTGGCGCCTGGGCAAAGTGCTGCAGGAGGAGCGGAACACCAGCAACCACAAGGCCTCATCTTCGCCCGGCCGCAGCCTTCCCAGCAAGGAGCTGCAGTTTGGGAGGGCTGGTGGCAGCCAGGATTCATCTGCGGAGACCCCCTTGGCTGGTGGCCTCCCTAGATTGGCTGAGAGTCCCTTCTGAACCCTGCTGGGACCCCAGCTAGGGCTGGACTCTGGCACTGAGAGGGCATCGCTGGACAACCCAGAACTGGATGCCCAGCTGAGGCTGGGGGCGGGGGAGCCAACAGCAGCCCCCACCTACCCCCCACCCCCAGTGTGGCTGTCTTCGAGATGGGTCCTCCTCTCCCTGCACTTGCCCTGTCCCTGGTGTAGGGGCGAGCAGAGGAGTTCAGGATGGGAGTGGGGGCTGTGCCGTGAACTGCACGCCAGTGTCCCCACATATGTCGGCACGTCCCCTGTGCGTGGAAATGTCCTCCAACAATAAAGAGCTCAAGTGGTCACCGTGCATGTCTTGGAAAGCAGGGCTGGAAATGCCGGGGCCGAAGCAGTGGGGGATGGAACAGCAGTGGGTGGTCAGCGCCAGTGCGGGCTGTTGAAGGGTCCCCCTGCTGTCCCAGTTCACACAGAGTTGGCACTGGAACCCCAGAGGATCCTGAAGGCAGCCAGCCTGTGCCCATCTGAGCAGGCCCTGGCCACCTTCCCATCCTGGTTCTGGCGGGCAGTCCCCCTGGACGCTTTGGCCACCAGAGGGTCACCATTCACCAGCAGAGATGTCAGGGGCACAGTGGCTAAGGGGGCATGAGGCATCACAGTCCCCTGACCGACCCCATCAGCACTGGATTCACCCGAAGGTGTCTTCTCCCTGGAGGCCATGAGGACACCGGCACCTGACTCATCGGCCCGCACTTCCTCTGAGCCTCCTGGCCTCCGCTTCATCTCAGCTCCAGCCCCCTCGGGCAATTTGCAGGCCACATAGCAGATTGAAGGGGAAGAAATGGGCCTGAACATTGCCGCAGGTCCAGGCGACAGAGCAGTGCAGGTTGCCCAACCTCTGCACAGGACCCGCGGTGCGCCACACAGAGGGGTCCAGCCTATGCCAGTCCTCATGCCACGCAGAGGTCCGGCCTACGCCAGTCCTCGTGCCACACAGAGAGGTCCGGCCTACGCCAGTCCTCATGCCACACAGAGGGGTCCGGCCTACGCCAGTCCTCATGCGACGCAGAGGTCCGGCCTACGCCAGTCCTCGTGCCACACAGAGAGGTCCGGCCTACGCCAGTCCTCGTGCCACGCAGAGGTCCGGCCTACGCCAGTCCTCGTGCCACGCAGAGGTCTGGCCTACGCCAGTCCTCGTGCCACACAGAGAGGTCCGGCCTACGCCAGTCCTCATGCCACCGCGTGGTGGGTGGGCGCCCTGATTGCCAGCCAGGGAGCACCAGGAAAGAGCTGCCTCCTGCGTGCTGGACACAGGAGGTGCTTCATGGTGGGGTCTCCCATTGTCTGGGGCCCAACCTGAGTCTAAGGGCCCAGGGACCACACAGCGGGGGTGGAGACAAATTCAGGGTAGAAGCCTGTGAGGGGCCTGTGGTCAGCCCCCCGGGAGGTCCCTACAGCAGGCACTGTGAGACCTACTGAGGTGTGTGCATGGGCTGGGGAAGGAGCCAGTCAGGTGCCCCTGCTCTGAGGAGCTGCTGGGAGGTGCTGCTGGGCCCTGAAGTACGGGGTGCTCACAGCCCCCGCCTGGGCCACGTGGGCTGGAGCCGCTCAGGCAGAGCCGGACTAATTGGGGCAAATGAGGGGACAGGAGGCCTCTGAGGAAAGGTAAATAGAATTACTCACCCGCCAGGCACTGGGGCCCTCCTGGGGGGGCCCTCACCCTGCCACCCACCACAGGGCCTGCGTGCAGCAGGGAGGGAGCGAGCTGATTAGGCAAGGCTGGACCCTTCTGGGGCCCTGGGGTTGCTGTGATTGGGCCAGCAAGGCCAGGAGATGGTCCCCTGAGCTGCACCTGCTGGAGGCCTGTGATCTCAGACCTTAAGACTTCAGGCCAGCTCTATGCCCCTCCGGCCTCAGGTCCTGGCTCTCCTCTGAGCCCTGGATGCCCAGGTGCCTGTGTGGGCACAAGGCTGCTCCGAGTCAGCACACGGAGGTGGACATTCTCCTTCATACCAGCTGAGCTCAGGGCTGGTGACTGCCCTGGGGAAACTGCCCCTCACCTGGGACCTCCTGACAGCCCTCCCCATTCCCGAGTCCCTCTGCCCTTGTCCTCTTTCACCCCTGTCCCGCCCTCATCCCTAAGGGAACTGGAGCAGGCTGGTGGAGTTGGGCGGAGTTGGGGACTGGCAGGGGGTGGACTCACCCAGACAATAAACACTGGCCCTAACCAGGCAGCCCTGCAGGCAGGTAGGTGGAGGGATTGTTTTTTTTTTTTTTCCTTTTTGGAGATAGAGTCTCACTCTGTTGCCCAGGTTGGAGTGCAGTGGCATGATCTTGACTCACTGCAAACTCCACCTCCCAGGTTTAAGTGGTTCTCTGCCTCAGCCTCCCGAGTAGCTGGGATTATAGGCATGTGCCACGACACCTGGCTAATTTTTTTTTTTTTTTTTTTTTTTTTTTTTTTTTTTTTTTTTTTTTTTGAGACGGAGTTTCGCTCTTGTTGTCCAGGCTGGAGTGCAATGGTGCGATCTCAGCTCACCGCAACCTCCGCCTTAGCCTTCTCCTTAGCGATTCTCCTGCCTTAGCCTCCCTAGTAGCTGGGATTACAGGCAGGTATGTGATGCCCGGCGTCCCAAAGGAGTATCTGCAAGAGTTGTGTGCTGTGTGTGCATGGCTGGGAGGGAGATGACTTTGACCCCCTGGAATCTCGTGTGTGTGGACACAAAAATACTACTAAATACTAAATACTACTAAATACTACTAAATACTAAATACTACTAAATACTAAATACTACTACTAAAATGAGACCAGGAAAAAGGAAGACATGAACTACATGAAGGACCAAATCTAGGAGAGTCAGGGGTGCATCACAGGAATAGGGGACCTTGAGCCAGACAGAAGGCTCAGCAGAGACACCCTCAAGGGGATGAAAGTGATTGCGTGCACTAATATTTAGAGGAGAGGGTTCAGGACTTGATTAGTGACTAGTACATAGAAAACAAAACAAATGAGGCTGGGTGCAGTGGCTCATGCCTGTAATGCCAGCACTTTGGGAGGCCAAGGCAGGCGAATCACCTGAGGTCAGGAGTTCGAGACCAGCCTGGCCAACATGGTGAAACCGCTTCTCTACTAAAAATACAAAAATTAGCTGGGCGTGGTGGTAGACGCCTGTAATCCCAGCTACTTGGGAGCCTGAGGCAGGAGAATCGCTTGAACCTGGGAGGCGGAGGTTGCTGTGAGCCAAGATCGTGCCATTGCACTCTAGCCTGGGTGACAGAGCAAGACTCCATCTCAAAAAAAAAAGAAAAACAAGAAAAAAGAAAAGAAAAAACCAAGCAAATGAAAAAAAGAAGGCAATTAATAACTCCAAAGAAAAAAAATTGGGCAGAAAAGAACAAAACAAGCAGAATTTACCATGACTCAGTACTGAATACAAACACAGACATCATAATGTAAACACCAACACTGATGTAACCAAAATCATGGGAGAAAAAAAATCTAGGGAGGGTGGTGGACGGGAATATCATGTATGTACTGGTGGTAGGGGAGAGAACAAAATGGGAAAAATCAAGAATAATTCACGTTAGGAATAAAAATACAGAGCAAAATTTAAAAATGCAAAGAATGAGGTGAAGAGTTCAAAGTGGTCATCTCGGGGCCAGGCGCGGTGGCTCACGCCTGTGATCCCAGCACTTTGGGAGGCCGAGGCAGGCAAATCACAAGGTCAGGAGTTTGAGACCACCCTGGCTAACAAGGAGAAACCCCGTCTCTACTAAAAATTAGCCAGGTGTGCTGGTGGGTGCCTGTAGTCCCAGCTACTTGGGAAGCTGAGGCAGGAGAATGGCGTGAACCCAGGAGGCGCACCTTGCAGTGAGCTGAGATGGTGCCACTGCACTCCAGCCTGAGCGACAGAGCGAGACTCCATCTCAAACAAAACAAAACAAAACAAAACAAAACAAAAAGTGGTCATCTCTAGGCAAGGTGGGTGGGAGATGGCTAGGGCTACAGGTCCACTACGTGAGCTCGCTCAGCCTATCCCCAGACACCCTGGCAGCACTCAGCCCCGGGTCCTCCCCCTGCACTCACTCAGCCCCGGGTCCTCCCCCTGCACTCACTCAGCCCCGGGTCCTCCCCCTGCACTCACTCAGCCCCGGGTCCTCCCCCTGCACTCACTCAGCCCCGGGTCCTCCCCCTGCACTCACTCAGCCCTGGGTCCCCCCCTGCCTGCTCTTTCTCTGACCTTGCCCTCCGCTGTTCCTTTTTCTTCTTTCTCTCCCTGTTGTGTCCAGGAACCAGGCACCACCCTCATTTCTTCTTGATCAATCTTTAAAAACCAGCAGTGCTCAGCTAACTCTTCATCCATCTCCCCCAACTTGGGGCCCTGCTGAATCCACGCTTTAGACCCAGCTTTCTGCTCGGCATGTACAGCTGGATGTCCACACCGAGCTGCTCACCCCGCCCCCAGGTTCTTCCTCCCACTATCCACTGCAGAAGCCCCCTAACATGACCCCTGCTGCTACCCCAGACCCTGCAACCCATTCCCACCCAGCGGCCAGATGCTCTGACACCCGAAGTCTCCTATGAATCCGATGAGGCCTCTGCACCACACCTCATTTTACAGAAGTACAGGAGAAACAGGGCTCTGTTGACACCACAAGGATGCAGCCGGCCAAAGGCAGAATGTGGGGTACACGACTGTCAAATGCCCAGGGGTCCTTACACGAATGGCGGAAAAAGAGGGGCACGTTACGAATGGAGGCTCGGGACACATGGGCGCCGCCTTCCCATGCTGCCAGCAACCCACTGGGAACCTGTTAATTTAGCCATTTGGGAAATGTGAGCTGGGTATATCAGCTGTTAGGAAATTGTTCATGCTCAATATGTATTAATTACAATTTTCATAAGAGCTTAACCCCCCCAAAAGAGGTCACTGTTTCCTCACTTGTAAATTGGGATACTAAAACCTGCCCCATGGAGTTGCCAGAGTGACATCTGTGTGCATGCACGCCAACACTACACAGCAGATATGACGTGTGTGCACGCCAACAGTACACAGCAGATATGACGTGTGTGCACGCCAACAGTACACAGCAGATATGACATGTGTGTGCACGCCAACAGTACACAGCAGATATGACATGTGTGCACACCAACAGTACACAGCAGATATGACGTGTGTGCACGCCAACACTACACAGCAGATATGACGTGTGCGTGCACGCCAACAGTACACAACAGATATGACATGTGTGTGCACGCCAACAGTACACAGCAGATATGACGTGTGTGCACGCCAACACTACACAGCAGATATGACATGTGCGTGCACGCCAGCAGTACACAGCAGATAGTGACTTGTGTGTGCGCATGCACGCCAACACTACACAGCAGATAGTGACTTGTGTGTGCGCATGCAGGCCAACACTACACAGCAGATAGTGACGTGTGCATGCACGCCAACAATACACAGCAGATAGTGACATGTGTGCGTGCACGCCAACAATACACAGCAGATAGTGACTTGTGTGCGTGCACGCCAACACTACACAGCAGATAGTGACTTGTGACTTGTGTGTGCACGTGCACGCCAACAGCACACAGCAGATAGTGACGTGTGTGCGTGCACGCCAACACTACACAGCAGATAGTGACGTGTGTGCGCATGCAGGCCAACACTACACAGCAGATAGTGACGTGTGCATGCACGTCAACACTACACAGCATAGTGACTTGTGTGCATGCACGCCAACAGTACACAGCAGATAGTGACTTGTGACTTGTATGTGCACATGCACGCCAACACTACACAGCAGATAGTGACATGTGTGCATGCACGCCAACAGTACACAGCAGATAGTGACTTGTGTGCATGCACGCCAACACTACACAGCAGATAGTGACTTGTGTGCATGCATGCCAACACTACACAGCAGATAGTGACTTGTGTGTGCGCGTGCACGCCAGCACTACAATCATGTGTGCATGCACGCCAACAGTACACAGCAGAGAGTGATATGTGCATGCATGCCAACACTACACAGCATAGTGACGTGTGTGCACACCAACACTACACAGCAGATAGTGACGTGTGCATGTACGCCAACACTACACAGCACAGTGACGTGTGTGTGTGCACACCACTACACAGCAGATAGTGACGTGTGCATGCATGCCAATGGTACACAGCAGATAGTGACGTGTGCATGCACGCCAACAGTACACAGCAAATAGTGACGTGTGTGTGCATGCCAACACTACCCAGCAGATAGTAACATGTGTGCATGCACACCAACAGTACACAGCTGATAGTGACATGTGTGTGCACGCCAACAGTACACAGCAGATAGTGATATGTGAGTGCACACCAACAGTACACAGCAGATAGTGACTTGTGTGTACCCGTGCACGCCAACAGTACACAGCAGATAGTGACGTGTGTGTGCACGCCAATGGTACACAGTAGATTGTAACGTGTGTGCATGCCAACGGTACACAGCAGATTGTGACGTGTGTGTGCACGCCAATGATACACAGTAGATTGTGACGTGCATGCACGCCAACACTACACAGCAGATAGTGATATGTGTGTGCACGCCAACACTACACAGCAGATATGATGTGTGTGCACACCAACAGTACACAGCAGATACATGTGCGTGCACGCCAACACTACACAGCAGATAGTGACTTGTGACTTGTGTGTGCACGTGCACGCCAACAGCACACAGCAGATAGACTTGTGTGTGCACGTGCACACCAAGAGTACACAGCAGATAGTGATATGTGCGTGCATGCCAACAGTACACAGCAGATAGTGACATGTGAGTGCACACCAACAGTACACAGCAGATAGTGACGTGTGCATGCACGCCAACAGTACACAGCAGATAGTGATATGTGCGTGCATGCCAACAGTACACAGCAGATAGTGACATGTGTGACTGCACACCAACAGTACACAGCAGATAGTGACGTGTGCGCATGCACGCCAAAAGTACACAGCAGATAGTGACATGTGTGTGTGCACACCAACAGTACACAGCAGATAGTGACATGTGTGCATGCACACCAACAGTACACAGCAGATAGTGACTTGTGTGTGCGCGTGCATGCCAGCACTAGAGATAGTGGTATGTGCATGCACGCCAACAGTACACAGCAAATAGTGACGTGTGTGTGCATGCCAACACTACCCAGCAGATAGTAACGTGTGTGCGTGCACACCAACAGTACACAGCAATGAATTGTGTGTACCCGAGCACGCCAACAGTACACAGCAGATTGTGACGTGTGCATGCACGCCAATGATACACAGTAGACTGTGATGTGTATGCACGCCAACAGTACACAGCAGATTGTGACGTGTGTGTGCACACCAATGATACACAGTAGACTGTGACGTGTGCATGCACGCCAACGGTACAACACGCAACAATTGCAGTTGCCTCATTTCCCCAAGTCACCCTCACTGCAGAAAGGGGAGTGTCTCCAGCTGCTTAGCCCAGCAGCCTCCAGGATTGGGTGAGGCTCGGAGGGCCCCAGTGCCTTGCATGGACAAGGCAGTGGCAACAGGGCTGAAGGACAGGCCGGGTTGGGAGGACCGCAACCCTCTGGGATCGGGCCCCATGGTCAGCTCCCGCAGCCCAGGGGAGAGGTGCCCACTCCAGCAGCCCTTTATGTGCTCCTCAAGCTGAAAGTAGAGACCCCACTTTGTGACTACACTGAGTTCTTACGCCATTAGGCAAACTGCTGGGGTAAGACCACCCTGTGGCTACTGCAGAGCTGACCTCACTGGGTGGTCCACTGAAGAGGGGACGGGAGGGCAAGTTTGCTTCAGGGTCAGAGCTCTGGTCCCGGTGGGGGCACCTCGCCAGCCCTCAGGTAGGTTAGGCCCCCTCTCCCGCGTCCCCTCCCCCTCCTCACCCCAATCCCCATCCCCCATGCGGTGCACCGGGCTGGAGCGTGAATGGGTGGGGCCTGCAGCAACACCGTGGGCTCAGCGCTCCCCACAGGCTCCCACCCTCCTGCCCAGCATGTGCCTGGCCAGGCCGGCCCCCTCCTCTGAAGGGTTCTTGGCAGAAAGATCTCCAAATTGAACGTTTCTGGTGGCAGGCCCAGGTGCTGGGGCCATACCTGGGGGAGCTCCACCCCCCGGCTGCAGGTAGGGAAGGCCCGGATTCCAGGGCCCAGTGTAAGATGACCCAGGAGAGCCCAAATCAAGTCCATCTCTTAACACAAGCAGCTACCTCGGCACCTCCTATGTGCTACACAGGGGTCCCAGCACCCATGCAGGGGAGAGGCCTTTGGATCACCACAGCCCACACTCTGTACAGAGGGATAAACTGCTGCC
This sequence comes from Pongo abelii, assembly GCF_028885655.2. Taxonomy (NCBI): domain Eukaryota; kingdom Metazoa; phylum Chordata; class Mammalia; order Primates; family Hominidae; genus Pongo; species Pongo abelii. The sequence goes on from NC_072004.2 coordinate 97,243,438, forward strand.
TTGCCTGTAGAGTAGCCATTCTTTTATTTTTTTTTTTCCTTTTTCTTTTTTTTGAGACAGAGTCTTGCTCTGTTGCCCAGGCTGGAGTGCAGTGGTGCAATCTCAGCTCACTACAACCTCCCCCTCCCGGGTTCAAGCGATTCTCCTGCCTCAGCCTCCCGAGTAGCTGGGATTATAGGTGTGTGCCACCACACCCAGCTAATTTTTATTTTAGTAGAGACGGGGTTTCACCGTGTTAGCCAGGATGGTCTCAATCTCCTGACCTTGTGATCCACCCGCCTCAGCCTCCCAAAGCTCTGGAATCACAGGCGTGAGCCACCACGCCTAGCCCTAATTTTTCTATTTTTAGTAGAAATGGGGTTTCACCATATTGGCCAGGTTGGTCTGGAACTCCTGACCTTGTGATCCGCCCGCCTCAGCCTCCCAAAGTGCTGGAATTACAGGCGTGAACCACCGCACCTGGCCCCTTTTCTTTCATAAATTTGCTTAAAAAAAAAAAAAAAAAAAAAAAAAAGAACCCAAAGGCTGGGTGCGGTGGCTCACGCCTGTAATCCCAGCACTTTGGGAGGCTGAGGTGGGTGGATCACAAGGTCAGGAGACTGAGACCATCCTGGCTGACACGGTGAAACCCTGTCTCTACTAAAAATACAAAAAATTAGCCGGGCATGGTGGCGCTCGCCTGTAGTCTCAGCTACTCGGGAGATTGAGGCAGGAGAATCGCTTGAACCCAGGAGGTGGAGGTTGCAGTGAGCCAAGCTCACGCCATTGCACTCCAGCCTGGGTGACAGAGCAAGACTCCGTCTCAAAAACAAACAAACAAAAAACACCAAAACATGGAAAACCCAGATGGGTAAATTGAGGCAGGCTGGCCACGTGCCAGGCCCTGGACTGCAGAGCCCAGGCTCCCCACCGAAGGCTGAGGGTCGCGCTTGCTGTGTGAGGCTGAGCACCTTGTCAAGTGCACCCACACGGTGACTCCTGGGGGTAGCAGCACCAATCGCTGCGCCACCCAGGATGTAGTCATCACCACCTGAAGAAACCAAGGCTGACTTCAACCTGCTCACAGCCACAGTGTAGCAATGGCCTGGCCAGGGCTCAAGCCCACCCCTCCTCCTGCTGGGAATCTGGGAACCCCATGTTTGAGTGGGCCCCCCCTCTACAGGACCTCTGCTGGCCCTTGCAGCTACCACTGTACAGAAGGTGCACAAGGCAGGGCCTTGTCTCCAAGAGGCTCGGTGAGTGGAGGGCACATGGCATGAGGACCTCTGTGAGCTGCCTGCCCCTCATCCCCGTGGTGGTGTCCCCTGAGCTGCATCGGCTCGACAGTGGGAGGCAGCTTGGGTCACCCTAGCCTGGTGGGCACTCGAAATGCTCCTCGAAGGACTCACAGGCCCCACGGGGGCTAGGTAAGGCCATGTGTTTACAGGGAGTTGGCTCGGGGCTGGGTACTGCTGTGCACACTGGCTGCCAGGCAGCAGCTAGGCTGGTTTATTACTGAACACCCTCCCCTGCTCCTCCTCCCTGGGGAGGCCGGCCCTGTGCCAGCATCTCCTGCACCAGTCCACCCACCAGGAGGCGCCTGTGGGGCCACTCTTCTGGGAAAAGGTGTTCCTGGAATAAATTCTGGTTTCGCTTCCAACAGGAGCAGGAATAGAGCTCCCCGTCTGGCCTGCCAGGGCAGCTTCCAGGTTTGAAGGTCAAGTGCACGTGGATCTCTCCTGCGCCCAGCGGCACCCCCTTCTTCCGGACAGGGGAGGAACCCAGCGGCACCCCCTTCATCTGGACAAGGGAGGAGCCGGCTCCTGGAGGGGCCCAGTACCCCAGAGGGTGCGTTCAGGGTGGCGCCCACTACCTCTGCAGCCCCCTGGGGAGCCCCTGTAACAGAACAAGGGTGGTGATATCAGGCAGCCCAGCCTCTCCCTCCAGAATGCCCTCCCTGCAACCACCTGCCCTAGGAGACCTGAACACCCCCAGTGGCTTAGACTGAGAATTTCTGGGCTTGAGAAGCCTTCGCCATGATCTGGGGTTTCCAGCCCTGCTCGGGAGCTGGCTGTGCATGTGTGCCGCAGGGGCAGAGGCCTGACAGACCACCAAGAGGCGACGCCCAGTGCCGCCGCCTTTATTCACAGACCCTCGAGCTCCACAGCCACACAGACACTTGGCTTTCAGAGGGCACAGGAAGAAAAAGGGACCTAGTGACTCTCCCAGCACACCCCAGAGCCAAGACAGACCCAGCAGCAGCACCTCAGGGTCAGCCTGGGTGCCCCTGCCCACGGGGACACTGTTACCGCAGACACCAGGAGGCCAGGCCTGGTTGCTGGGGACCCCTTTGGGGGGCCCGGCAGTATCCTAGGCCCAAAGAGCTGGTGCCATCTTGAAGCTGATTCAGGAAAGGGGCCAGGCTGGACGGTAGGGGTAGGTGTGAGAAGCTCCCCAGCGTGTCCAGGCCACGGGAGCAGCAAGGGTCTGCGGGGAGCCCAGGCTGGATGGGGTGGGGCTGCCCTTTTCTTGTATCCTGGCCACTTCAAGGACAAAACCAGCCCAGTCCCAGCAGCCTGGGAGGCAGCAGAGGCTCCTTCTTCTCCCCTCCTGATCCTGCAGTGGCCAGGGACAGGAGGGTGAGGGAGAGGAGAGAGGCCAGGTCAGGGCCCCTGGGGGTCAGGGACAGGAGGGTGAGGGAGAGGAGAGAGGTCAGGTCAGGGCCCCTGGGGGTCACAGGCAGCTTCAAAAGTGCAGCCAGGTGGGGTGGCTGGGGCAGGGCAGCAGGGTGGGCAGGGCCCAGACCCCCATGATGGGGGCAGCCTGAGACCCCCAAGGATGAAGGAAGGGGGCTTGGGAAGGAGAGGCAGGCCTCAGCCGTCAGTCACGCCAGTGCTGGGGTCTGCAGCCCGCTGGAGCAAGGCGCCCCCATCCCAGGAGCCAGGGCCACAGGACAGGAGGGAACCGACACCTCGCACCCTGATCTTCCGGAGGCCGGGGAGAGGCGCCGGCCGCTCTAGGACTTCTTGGCATCCTGCGTGCTCCGGCGCTTCAGGTCACTCAGGTCGATGGGCTTGAAGGCTGCCAGGGGACAACGCGGTAGGTGGTGGGCACAGGCCCCTCCTGCCCATGAGGCCCGGCCTGCCGTCCCAGCCCTGCCCCCAGGTCAGCCCCCACTCACTCTTCAGGCTGGGGTTAGGGACCTTCTCCACGTACTCCTCCACCAGGCCCCGCTCACCGCCCGGCACCTGGCCTCGAAGGTCTCGCTCCACGCCCTGCCAGGCTGCAGAGGCAGAGAGCGGTGTGCTCAGAGCCCCCTGCCCCAGGGGGTGGCATCCACGTCAGGAGAGTGCCTGCCCTCAGCTCCTGCCCTCCCAGACCCTTTTCTCCCTCAGAAGTGTCCTCCATGCTCCCCCACAGCCCTCTGCCCACCCCAGCCTCACTCACCTGCAGACCCCATCCCTGCTCCTCTGGCAGGCCTGTCCCTTCCCCACAAGATGACCAGGACTGTGGTCAGAGGGACCCCTATGACCTACCCCAGGCTTCCCTGCACCTCGGAGGCAGAGCATCCTCCTCAGCTAGGCCTCTATCTTTCCCACCTCACCCACGCACCTCCCCAGCCCCAGCACACAGCACACTACCCTAATCCCAGACAACCACCTCCTGGCCACTTCTGCAACACGCCTGTTCATGGCTGGGTGCGTGCCTGTCTGTCTTCAAAGGCCCCTCCCTTTCCCCAGCAAACTCCTCCAGTGCTGCTAGCATGGGTGACTTGGCTCCCAACGCAGCCTCTATCTGGGGCATGGCCCACTCCCAGCCCCTCCTCCCGGCTCCCCCCATGATCAGAACCAGGTCTCCTCTCCACACAAGGTCCCCTCGGCCACCCCCACCTGCCTGGGCCCTGAAGGCTGTGGACACAGTGATGGGGCTATCTGTGTCCTGGAGGGGCAGGGGCAGGGGCCGCAGGAGGTTCCTCGGAGCGTGGGTCCTGGGCTGGGGGCAGAGCTGACTCCGTCAAGGACAGGGCAGGAGCTGTGTGTGGCAGGCGCACCCACCTTCGTAAATGAAGCGGACGTTCTCCTCGTGGGCCGGGGTGAAAATCTCGCTGCTGCTGGGTGGGGAGCGGGGGCTGCTGGTCCTCTTGCCGTTGTACACGACTCTGGAGACGGGGGAGCTGGGGGAGCCTGGCGCATGAGACAGGGCACACAGCAGGGTGGGAGCCCACACCCTGCCCCGGTGGAGACCAGCCCACCTGCCTGAGACCCACCTGGTCATCGCGGGGGCGTCTGATCCTAGCTCCACCGCCAGATCCCCTCAGCCTCTGAAACAGAAGCCAGCGCAGGAGTGGGACGCAGGGCACACCTGCCTCCTCCCTTCAGATGTGAACAAAGTGCGTGGTCCCCCTGCCTACCAGGGTGTCCCCCACAGGCTGGGGTCCAGTCACAGGCAGCCAGTGGGCTCCAGGCAACCCTAGGAGGTAGCAGGGAGCTGGCCAGACCAGCTGGACACACACACGACTTGAAGCGATCAAGCCCGCTCAGCGGCCTGAGCTCTGCAAGACGTGGAGGCCTCAGCCCCAGCCCCGAGAGCGCCGTGGCGAGAGTCCCTCCCCACGCGGGCTGGTGGGGCCGTCAGCATCTCTGATGTCCGGCTGCCTCTCACTGCAGCAGAGGGCCCGCAGCCCCTGAGGAAACTGACCCTGCTCTCCCTGGTGCAGGGCTGGGCAAACGGCTTCTGCTGAGCCTTGATTTCCTTTCCGTAAAACGGGGATGAGCTTCCTAAGGGTGATCTCAGCTCGCCGGCACCTACCCAGGTCCAGCTTCCTGGTTCCCTAGAGCATGAGCCACATCACTACCCTGGAGATGGAACCAAACTCCAACTCCCCTGGTGGGCAGAGGGGGTGGCCCTGGAGGAAGCTGCTGGGCCTGACCTGGTGACCAGGACCCTGGGCTGCCGCCCGTTTATGGCCTCTCAACCCAGGGGAATCCACGGCTCTGGAAAAAGGGAGTCTATTTTGAGGCTCAGATGCTCACAATGGCAGGCTGGACAGTGTCCCCACTCCAGCTGAGGACACACAACCCCAAGGTGGGGAAGCCAACAGGGCTGGTCTCCAGCCTGCCCTGCTCCAGAGGTGGCAACTCCAGGTTCTGGGGGAGGGGAGTCCCAGGATTCCGAGGAGGGGGCTTTTAGCACAAGCAACTCCCCTGCAACTCTGGGGCCCAAGGCTGCAGATACTCCAGGGCACATGGCTGCAGCCCCCACAGAGGGCCAGGAGCACTGAGGCTTCCAGTCCTCTCTGGCTTGTTCCGCCTCATGTCAGTGGTCCAGCCCTCAAACACCACATGTGATCAGAATCCCACGGCTCAAGGGCAAAACCAGCAAAAAGCAGAAAACCAGCTCCCAGCCCTTGAACTCTGTGCCCCATCCCAGGCCAGGAGTGGGGTCCAAACAGGGCCAGGGGCTCCCCACCCACGGCAGCACCCAGTTTGCTCACAAAGTCACCTCTCCTTTCTTGGACTCCGGGATCTCTCTGCCCAGTCTTCCTGCCAGGGACTCCAGCCCACGAACACCAGAGCACAGAGGGAAAGGCCTGTTTGGGTTGAGGGTCCCACAGGGACACGCTGCCTGCTGGGAAGCTCCCGTTACAGAGAAAGGCAGAGCTCAGGTAACAGGTGGACTGGCCAGCCCCCTGCCTCACCCCCTGCTGGCTCTCACCACTGACCGACTGCTGCTTTAGGGGTACCTGCCTCCCAGCCTGCCCTCCCCAGTGGCTCTTCTCCCTATGCATCCTCTGCCTCCAGTGGCCACTTGGCCTTTACGCAGCCACACCTTTGGCCTGGGGTCCCCCTGCTGAGCTCGGTTGTCACTCCTGCCCCAGATCCCACTGATGGCCCCACATCCTCCCAAGCAACTACCCTTCCAGGGCTCCCTTTGCCTTGCGTGCGTGCATGCACACACACACACACACCTGCCTACACATACCTGCCTGCACACAACTTAGCTGAATACATCTGCCACACACATGCATACACACAACCGCCCGCACACACCTGTCTGTACACACCTGCCCACACACATGCTGCACACACCCATCTGAACACACCTGGTGTGGCAGCATGCACTTGTAGTCCCAGCTACTCAGAGGCTGGGGTGGGAGGACTGCTTGAGCCCAGGAGGTCAAGGCTGCAGTGAGCCAAGATTGTGGCACTGCACTCCAGCCCAGGCAACAGAGCAAGATCCTGTGTCAAAAAAAAAAAAAAAAAAGCCCAGGCATGGTGGCTCATGCTTGTAATCCCAACACTTTGGGAGGCCGAGGCGGGTGGATCACCTGAGGTCAGGAGTTTGAGAGCAGCCTGGCGAACACGGTGAAACCCTGACTCTACTAAAAACACAAAATTAGTCGGGCGTGGTGGCAGGCGCCCGTAATCCCAGCTACTCGGGAGGCTGAGACAGGAGAATCGCTTGAACCTGGGAGGTGGAGGTGCAGTGAGTCAAGATCGCGCTAACGTACTCCAGCCTGGGCGACAGAGCAAGACTCCATCTCAGAAAAAAAAAAAAAAAAAAAGGGCCAGGAGCGGTGGCTCACACCTGTAATCCCAGCACTTTGGGAGGCCGAGGGGGGTGGATCAGAAGGTCAGGAGTTCAAGACCAGCCTGGCCAATATGGTGAAACCCTGTCTCTACTAAAAATACAAAAATTAGCTGGATGTGGTGGCGGGCACCTACAGTCCCAGCTACTCGGGAGGCTGAGGCAGGAGAAGTGCTTGAACCTGGGAGGTGGAGCTTGCAGTGAGCCGAGATCGTGCCACTGCACTCCAGCTTGGGCGACAGAGCAAGACTCCGTCTCAAAAAAAAAAAAAAAAAGCCAGGCGCAGTTGCTGGCCTATTAAAATAGGCCTGTAATCCCAACACTTTGGGAGGCTGAAGAGGGCGGATCACTTGAGCCCAAGAGTTCAATACCAGCCTGGGCAACATGGCAAAATCCCATTTCTTTTATTTATTTATTTATTTTTTTAAGACGGAGTCTCGCTCTGCTGCCCAGGCTGGAGTGCAGTGGCGTGATCTCGGCTCACTGCAAGCTCTGCCTCCTGGGTTCACGGCATTCTCCTGCCTCAGCCTCCCAAGTAGCTGGGACTACAGGCGCCCGCCAGCACGCCCGGCTAATTTTTTGTATTATTAGTAGAGACGGGATTTCATCGTGTTAGCCAGGATGGTCTCGATCTCCTGACCTTGTGATCCGCCCGCCTCGGCCTCCCAAAGTGCTCGGATTACAGGCGTGAGCCACCGTGCCCAGCTGGCAAAATCTCATTTCTACAAAAATATAAAAACTTTGGCAGGAGTAATAGCTGAGGTGGTAGGATTGCTTGAGCCTGGGAGGTGGAGGCTGTGGTGAGCCGAGATCGCACCACTGCACTCCAGCCTGGATGACAGAGCGAGACTCTGTCTCTAAGTAAATAAATTTAAAACCCCATAAATATATACACCTATTGTGCACCCACACTTTTTTTTTTTTTTTGAGACGGAGTCTCGCTCTGTCGTCCAGGCTGGAGTGCAGTGGCGCGATCTCGGCTCACTGCAAGCTCCGCCTCCCGGGTTCACGCCATTCTCCTGCCTCAGCCTCCCAAGTAGCTGGGACTACAGGCGCCCATCACCGCGCCCATCACCACGCCCAGCTAATTTTTTGTATTTTTAGTAGAGACGGGGTTTCACTGTGTTAGTCAGGATGGTCTCGATTTCCTGACCTCGTGATCCACCTGCCTTGGCCTCCCAAAGTGCTGGGATTACAGGCGTGAGCTACCACACCCAGCCGCACCCATACAGTTTTTTTAAGTCAACAAGGAGTCCCGTTTGCCTCCTCTTGTTAGGAGAAGAAATGTACCCACACCCTCAACACCACGGGCTGTGTCCTCTAAGTCTTCCCAGACACGAAGAGCCCTTCCCACCTCTCCCTACTTCTTCCTCCAGCTCAGCGACTCCCAGGGCCTCACACTGCCCCCCCACCCCCCCACCCTGCACACATAGCCCCAGGCTTTCCTGGATGTGCCAGCGGTTCCAAGAGGCCAGGGGCCTGCTGTCCCCCTGGAAGTACAAGAAACGGTTCTGCAGCTCACTCAGCCTTACTGCCTCCTGGGGCCCTGACAAGGAGCTGGGTGCCCAATTCTGACCCAGAAGGAATTTTCCATTAAAAATCAAGTATCTGTCCACAACGTATGACCCGGCCATTCTGCTCCTAGGTACACACACCCAAGATGCGTACAAGGACAGCTGGAGAATTTCACTTGTAATTACCCAAAGGGAAGAGACACCGCAGAAGGGGAGCAATGCACACCTGGCCTATTCCCATAAGGGAATCAGCAGCCAGAGGGGGCACCACAGCCCCCACACAGAGACGGACACCAAGCACAAGAGGCAGGACCTAAGGGGCCACAGACAGGCCCCGGGACACACGGCACGGGAAAAAGCTGCAGAGGGCCAAGGCACGGACATAACCAGAGCTGGGGCCAGGACGGTGTCTGTGAGGGCAGGAAGGAGCCCTCCACGGAGAGGGCTGGAGGTCAAGCGAGCTCTGAACCAAGAGGTCACCATGGAACCACAATGAGAAGGCCTCCAACAATGCCCGCGGGGCGGCCTAGTACAGTGAGGCACACAGCTGAAGGGGGAGGGCAGAAGTGTGGCTGGCAGGCAGCTCAGCCCTAGCTCAGGCCTGGTGGGCAGCAGGCTGGTGTCTGGCTAAGCAGAGGGAACCCTGAGGCACAACACGCATGCATGGGGTCCCTGAGGTGGTGGATGTGGAGGGACACAGGACCACAGTGGGTGAGAGTGAGCAGGGGACAATGGCACAGGCCCAGAGAAGCACCGGGGGCAGCCGGAAAGACCCAGCACACGACAGACGGCCACCTGAGGTGGCAGCCCCTGAGCCAGCAGGAGACAGACACCTCAGCTGCCCAGGTAAAGGGGAGGGACGGCCTGACCGAGGCCCACCATAGGTGAAGGGTGGGAGGGAGGGGCTCCATTCAGCCCAGAGAGACAGCCCCACTTCAGAGGTCTCGAGACCCCACCCAGCCCGGCCCTCCGGCCTTCATCCCACCTGGGCCACCACGGGTCAGGCAATGCCTCGGTCCCGTTTTCCTTCCCTCTTTCAGTCAGAATCAAGACCGAGCATGCCGATGTCCCGGCCACGGCCCCGTACTCCTCAGTCGCTACACCACGCCCCACTGCCTCCGAGAGTTTTCTTTCATAGTTTTCATATTTTAATATCTTTGAAACTGGGCCGCGCCTGACAATTGCTAACATGTCAGAGTTCAACCAATGGTGGTTTTTCTTTCTCAATGGACTGTAAAATATAGCGCAGCTCACAATGGCTGGGGTCTCACATGGGAGGACCCTCGATGACACTCTCCTGGCCCAGGACCACCCTTCCAGAGCCCCTCAGGCTACATGGTCTTTAGGTATTTTTTCCCCTTCCCCTCAAAGTCTTCCACACCCCACGGCCCCCCCACCCCACCCAGTGCTGGGACAACCTCCGGTTCCAGACGCCCAGCATCAGGACAGGTGGACACAGATGTCTACATGATCTTCCTGAAACCCTATCCCCAAGTCACTTACCACTAGGGTGTCACCCAGGCCCTCTGCTGCCATCAAGCCCACTGTCCAGCCCCAACTTGTTTTATCAGGTGTCACCTGCTGCTCCACTCCTGCCCCAACAGCCTTTGCCACGGGACCACCTGCCACCAGCCACACAGAGCGCAGGCGACCTGCAGGTCCGTGCATTCTGCAGGACCTGACGGCCTGCTTCTGTGGCTGTCCAGCCTACAGGGCCTGGCCTACTGGGCTGCAGGTATTCCCCTACTCTGGGGCCCCAGGCAAGCTCCTCTGAGCCTCAGCATCCTCATCCAAAGTGATGCAGCCCACAGGGATGCTCGCCTGCTCCAATAGGGATGGAGGCACAGCCATGGAAAGCCAGCAGCTCAGTGAGGTCTCTGTGGCTCCTTATCCAATACGATGATGGACAGGACAAGCATGTGCCATATCGTTCAACTGGATGCTGTTAACAATGAAAGGGGCTGGGGCCAGGCGCGGTGGCTCACGCCTGTAATCCCAGCACGTTGGGAGGCTGAGGTGGGCGGATCACCTGAGGTCAGGAGTTCGAGACCAGCCTGGCCAGCATGGTGAAACCCCGTCTCTACTAAAAATACAAAAATTAGCCGGGCGTGGTGGCAGATGCCTGTAATCCCAGCTACTCAGGAGAATGAGGCAAGAGAATCGCTTGAACCCGGGAGGCAGAGGTTGCAGTGACCCGAGATCATGCCATTGCACTCCAGCCTGGGGGACAGGAGTGAGACTTCGCCTCAAAAAAAGAAAAAAGAAAGGGGCTAGATGTGGTGGTAATCCTAGCACGTTTGGAGGTCAGGGGTTCAAGACTGGCCTGGGCAACACAGAAAGAGCCCCATCTCGACCAGGTGTGGTGACTCACACCTGTATTCCCAGCATTCTGGGAGGCTGAGGTGGGCAGATCACAGGAGGTCAGGAGTTTGAGACCAGCCTGGGCAACATGGCAAAACCCCATTGCTACTAAAAAAAAAAATACAAAAATTAGGCCGGGCACAGTGGCTCAGGCCTGTAATCCCAGCACTTTGGGAGGCCAAGGTAGAAGGATCACCTGAGGTCAGGAGTTCGAGACCAGCCTGGCCAACATACAGTGAAACCCCATCTCTACTAAAAAAATACAAAAATTAGCTGGGCGTGGTGGCACATGCCTGTAGTCCCAGCTACTTGGGAAGCTGAGGCAGGAGAATCGCTTGAACCCAGGAAGCAGAGGTTACAGTGAGCCGAGATTGTGCCACTGCACTCCAGCCTGGGCAACAGAGCAAGACTCTGTCTCCCAAAAAAAAAAAAAAAAAAGAAAAAAAAATTAGCCAGGCATGGTGGTATGCACCTGTAATCCCAGCTTCTCAGGAGTCTGAAGCAGGAGAATCGCTTTATACCCAGGAGGTGGAGGTTGCAGTGAGCGGAGATCATGTTACTGCACTCCAGCTTGGGAAACAGAGACAGAGGAAGACTCTATCTCAAAAACAAAAACAAAAACAAACAAACAAAAAAAGGGCCCCATCTCTGCTCTCCGCCCTCAAAAAAAAGAACGAAAGGGATGCTGTTGATTATTAAGAATGAAACAACTCTTCTGGGTAAACTGGAATGTAGAGCCAGCCCACTCTTAGGGAGGTGGAGGCCCAGAAAAGCACTGGGGACTGAAAGAAGAGACTGCCACCAGCCACAGCAAACACTTGTTGGGGCTAAGGGCAGGGCAGCCACCACGCTGGGCCCTTACACACATTGCCCACGTCCCCACAGTTGGACCAGAAAGATACCCTGAGAACTCCCAGTTCAGCGCTGAAGGAGCCCGCCACCAAGCAGCGGTGCCCCTCCCAGGGCCTCCGGGGCCACAGCAGTTGGGGCTCGGCGCGAATGCTGCAGCTGGCCTGAGCCTCCCCAAAGCCTGCCTCCACTCTGCCTGCACCCCACAGCAGGTTTCTGGACTCCCTGAAAGACCCACTCCCCACTGATACCCATGTGGCTTTGCTCAGAGACTGGCCCTCCCTCCAGATAGGGAGGGGAGTCGCATTGGGTAGAACTATGTAGAACCTTCCTCATCCAGGGGACCCAAGGGCTTTAGAGACTTCCTGGTGGGGAGGGGACAGAACCCCAGTCTCTGGCCTCCCAGTCTCAAATTCTTTCCCCCACACAGCCACACGCCTAAGAACAGGACATGAGGTAACACTACAGCAACGTGACAATAGTGAGGTTCCAGAGTTAGAATCAGTGACGCCATCGCTAGTCACTCTGTGCTCCTCTGGAGTTTCTGAGATTCAAAGTTTCTAAGACTCCACTTTCTCTTCGTGTTCTGTGTCTTTTTCAGCCAACGAGGCTAGAAAATGATCTACTGCCCAAGCAGGCACACGAGGATACCGCTGTCACAGCTGCCACACTGGCACCTCGTGGTCCCTTGAAGACCGCCCGGGGAAAGCCTCTACGCGCTGTACCACCTCCTCACCCTCTTCCCTGGGTGGTGGCAGCAACAGACTGAGCGTGTGCGCCCTCCTCCCCATCCCGATCCCACTCAAACCACAACCTCCCCTGACTCGCCCCAAATCCAGCCCTGTCCTTTAGGAAGAGTTGGCTCTTCCTTCACGTCCCACTTCCCACCCTCTCTACACGTTCTCGCCACATCCCACCCAAAGTCCACTCACTGCTCCCTGTTTACACCTCAGGGCCTTTGGTCAACCTGTCTTCTCTGCCCAAAACTATCCTACTCATCCTTGGGGATCCAGCTGAAAGACCACCTTACTGCGACGGCCACCCTGGGGCAGGAGGGAGAGAAGCACAGCCCGTGCCCCGTATGGCTGCCGCCCCCGCGGTCACAACCACCGCCCAGTGAGTGTCTCGAAGGCAGGCGGAGGCCCCGTTCTCCCCGTTAGGCCCAGCATCACCGCCCGGGGAGACGGGAAAGAGGGCAAGGCCGAAAAATGGACAGAAGAATGCGGACGGCCGGGCCCGCCGCGCTCCGAGAATCGGAGGCATCCTCAGGCACGGTCCCTCCGGGAGACCGGGAAAGCGGGGCTCTGTCAGCCCCAGAGCCCCGACGGCGGCAGAAGGCGGGCCCGCTGAGAGCATCTGGCCGCGCCGGGTCCCCGGCCCCTGCCCCTGCCCCGGCCTGGGCGTGAAAAGCGCTCAGTCCGAGCCGCGCCCTCCCCACGCGCGCTCCCAGGCGCCCCGCGGGCCGCGCCCTCCTGCAGGTGCCGGGCGGGGAATGCGGGCCCCTCCCTCGGACCCCGGCCGCCCGGCCACTCCCCCGCGCCCGGCCCCGCCCGGCCCTACAGGGCACCCGCGGCCGCGCGGCGACACCAGGGCGGGGCCCAGCCGCGCCCGCCCCGCCCCGTCCCCGCCGCCCGGCGCCGCACCCGCCTCACCTCACCCCGACCCGCCGCCACCGCCTCTTCCAGCTGGGAGGCCCCGCCGGAAGTGACGCCACCGCCGGCTGCACAGGCGCAGACGCAGCGCGCTCCCACGTGACCGCCCGGCTGGCGGAGGGCGGGGGCGGCCGGGATTCCAGTGCGGGGTTGGGGCTCGTGGCGGAAGCTCCGGACCTCCCGGGCCTGAACGGTGAGCGCCGCCGGCCACTGGCAGCGGCCAGAGCCCAGTAATCAGGACACCACCACAGGCACCATGTGTGTAGACCCAGGCCCCCTCACCTGGGAGTCACGTTTATTGAAAAAGTAAAAAGTGTCACAGTAAAAAATTCACCTGGAGACAAAGCCAGGCCTAGGAGGGGTGGCGGGGTCGTGGAGGGACGGGTCCGGCCGCCCCTGGCCCACGGGTGGGGCACGTGCTGGCCCATGGGCGACGCGCGGCTTCTCCAGGGAGGCGGCCCTGGGCGCGGGGGCGGGCGGGCAGAGCTGGCTCAGTCCATCGTGGTCCCTTTGAAGAGCGCCACCAGCTCCTTGAAGTCCGGGTCGATGAGGTCGGAGGGCAGGTCGCCATCGTCGTTGGTTGCGTCCCTGTCCGCTCCCAGGGAGATAAGGTACCTGGGGTGCAAAGGTCGCTCAGGCTGAAGCGGGGAGGAGCCAGGAGAGTGCTCGCCCCCACCCGGGTCAGAGGGCCAGAGTCCTGGGGTCACCTGTGTGTCCCCCACCTTGGGGTCCTAAGATCGGGTAGGGTTAGGAGGAAGAAACCCGACCTTTTGGAAGCTGTGGCCAGCTTTTCAAGTTGGCTCTATTGAGGACAAAGGCAGAAACAGGATTCCAGACGCCTTTAGGGTTTGCAGGGTTCTTTTTTTGCTTTTGTTTTTGTTTTTTGAGACAGTTTCGCTCTTATCACCCAGGCTGGAGTGCAATGGCATCGCGCGCCACCACGCCTGGCTAATTTTGTATTTTTAGTAGTGACGGGGTTCTGGTCACGAACTCCTGACCTCAGGTGATCCGCCCACCTCGGCCTCCCAAAGTGCGGGATTACAGGCACGGGCATGAGCCACCGTGCTCAGCCTCTAGGGTTCTTGCCGACACCACCCGGGCTACATTTTGGGGCCCACATCCTGGGGGCCCACTGAGGCCCGGAGGGGTCGGGTTCAAGCCTGTGTAGACCCAGGCTGCCTCACCTGGCTATGTCGGGGTACCCATCGCTGCAGGCAATGTGCAGGGGTGTCCAGCCCGCCTCATCTCGCTGGTGAATGTCCGCCCCGTATTTGACCAGCAGCTTCACACATTCCAGATTTCCAGAGAGCACGGCTTCATGCAAGGCGGCCAGGCCTGGGCAGGGAGGACGGGAGGGGTCAAGACTGAGCCCCAGGTCGGGTCCTCCTTGCTGGCCTCCCCCACCACCCCACAGCCCCTGGCCAGCTCTTCCAGGCCTTGCTCACCTGAGGGGTGGATGGTGGCCAGAGAGACTTTCCGAGTCCGGATGAAGCGCCCCACCTGCTCCAGGTCACCCTGACGGATGTGGTCCAAAAACAGGACGTCATTAGGGAAACGCACGCTGCGATCAGCCAGCATCCGCCGCCGCCGCTGCCGTGGGCTGTAGCGGGCATAGCGGGCAGTTCTGCTAGGCATCTTGGGCGCTGTGGGGCAGGTTGCCCCTGGGGACCCTACTGCACTGCGGTTAATAATGTATCCGGTCCTGACCAGATCAGCTTGAGGGCTCCTGTCGGACGAGCCCGGGCCTCTGACTTGCTTATATAGGGCTCAGGGGCTATATAAAGCTGCACGGTCATCCTCCCCGGCGCGAGGGGCTGAAACTGAGCTGCACCCCCGCCCCGCGCCCCAGATCATGTTTAGTGACTCATCTTTCAGCCCATCTGTCACCGTGCCCGGCCAAAGGGGTCAGATCATTCCTGCCTGTCGCTCCCTGCCCCACAGCTGGACCTAGAAGGTGCCTTACCGAGGGCAGGAGGAGGCACCAGTGCAGAACCCATGAGATAGCTAGGAACGCGAGATCAAGGGCACAGTTGGTACCAAGGTCATTGGAAGGGCTTTTGCTCTCTACCTCCTGGAAAGTGAGGGGCGGCCACCCCCTCCACATCTGCAGAAGCACAGGTCCACCATGCCGTGGGGAAACAGGCCTGAGCCCCTCCATCTCCCTACCTGTCAGTTTTCACCTTCCAGCGTGGCTTGCCTCACTCAATGGTTTTCCCAAAACTACTCTGATGGCCTAGGCAGGCGGATCATGAGGTCAGGAGATCGAGACCATCCTGGCTAACATGGTGAAACCCCGTCTCTACTAAATATACAAAAAATTAGCCGGGCGTGGTGGCAGGCGCCTGTAGTCCCAGCTACTCGGGAGGCTGAGGCAGGAGAATGGCATGAACCCGGGAGGCGGAGGTTGCAATGAGCCGAGATCGTGCCACTGCACTCCAGCCTGGGCGACAAAAAAAAAAAAAAATGACTGATGGTGCTGCCTCCTGCTCAGAAACCCCGCAGGCATCCTTGGCTGGGATCTCAGTGCCTCAGGCTCCTGCTCAGTCAGTCCTGTGACTTTTCCTCCACGTGCCTGGCTCCCCTGCCTCACACCCCTGCGGGGGACAGGGTGTTCCCTACACACTCATGGGTTCACCCTGCATAGTGTCTCTGCATTCCAGGTTTGACACACGTACTCACACTTAAGGTGGAGTCCAGTTTGCTCTCCACGTTCAGGGACCATCACACCCTGGGTGGTGTGCTCTCTCTGCCCTGGCCCCTGTGACCCTGTGATCTTACCTCTAGAAGCACAGCCAAGGGAATTTTTTTTTTTTTTTTTTGAGTCGGAGTCTCACTCTGTCGCCCAAGCTGGAGTACATTGGCTCAACTTTGGTTCACTGCAACCTCTGCCTCCCGGGTTGAAGCGTTTCTTTTGCCTCACCTTCTCGAGGAGCTGGGACTACAGGGGCACGCACCACCATATCTGGCTAATTTTTGTATTTTTAGTAGAGACGGGGTTTCACCGTATTGGCCAGGCTGGTCTCAAACTCCTGGCCTTGTGATCCGCCCACCTTGGCCTCCCAAAGTGCTGGAATTACAGATGTGAGCCACCGCGCCCAGCCAAGGGAATTTTTAAAACTCGTGTTCCAACAGGCTCTTCACTCCTGGCTGCCTTTACTTTTGCAACAGCCCCAGTGGAGGTCCGAAGTGGGGCTTGGACTACAGGACATGAGCAAATGGATGGGACCGGACACAGACACAGAGTTGACCAGGGAGGTCTTTGTGGTCAGAGACAGCCATCGATTGTGCTGGGAACACTGCAGCACTTGAAACTGGCTGGATGAGTCCGCTGGGGCTGTCTTGACAGACCACAGACTGAATGGCTTAAAAAACAGATGGTTGGCAGGGCGCGGTGGCTCACCCCTGTAATCCCAGCACTTTGGGAGGCCTAGGCGGGCGGATCACCTGAGGTCAGGTGTTCGAGACCAGCCTGACCAACAAGGTGAAACCCCTTCTCTACTAAAAAATACAAAAATTAGGCCGGGCACGGTGGCTCACGCCAGTAATCCCAGCACTTTGAGAAGCCGAGGCGGGTGGATCACGAGGTCAGGAGATCGAGACCATCCTGGCTAACACAGTGAAACCCCATCTCTACTAAAAATACTAAAAAAAAAATTAGCCGGGCGTGGTGGCAGGCACCTGTAGTCGCAGCTACTCAGGAGGCTGAAGCAGGAGAATGGCGTGAACCCGGGAGGCGGAGCTTGCAGTGAGCTGAGATCCTGCCACTGTACTCCAGCCTGGGTGACAGAGCACGACTCCATCCCAAAAAAAAAAAAAGCCAGGTGTGGTGGCTCACGCCTGTAATCCCAACCAGCACTTTGGGAGGCCAAGGCAGGCGGATCATGAGGTCAGGAGATCGAGACCATCCTGGCTAACACGGTGAAACCCTATCTCTACTAAAAAATACAAAAAATTATCTGGGCATGGTGGCAGGCGCCTGTAGTCCCAGCTACTTGGGAGGCTGAGGCAGGAGAATGGCGTGAACCTGGGAGGCGGAGCTTGCAGTGAGCCGAGATCGCACCACTGCACTCCAGCCTGGGCGACAGAGCGAGACTCTGTCTCAGAAAAAAGAAAAAATTAGCCGGGTGTGGTGGCAGGCGCCTCTAGTCCCAGCTACTGGGGAGGCTGAGGCAGGAGAATTGCTTGAACCCGGAGGCGGAGGTTGCAGTGAACTGACATCACACCACTGCACTACAGCCTGGGCGACGGAGCAAGACTCCGTCTCAAAAAAAAAAAAAGATGGTCCTTCCCAGAGCTCTGGAGGCTGAAATCTGGGATCCGGGTTTCAGCAGGACAGGTTCCTCCTGAGGCTCTAAGGAGCGTCTGTCGCAAGCCTCTCCCCAGCTTCTGGTGCTGCCAGCAATCCTGGTGTCCTTGGCTCTAGCAGCATCGCCACGATCTCGGCCTTCATCTCCATGGTGTTCTCCCAGCCTTTGTCACTGTTCACATCTCCCCCTTGTATAAGGACACCAGTTATAGTTGGGTATTGCCTCATCTTAACCAGTGACATCTGCAAGCATCCTGTTTCCAAACAACGGTCACATTCTGAGGTCTTTAGGGCTAGGACTTCAACGTTAATTAAGGAGACACATGAGTCAACCCATAATGCTGGTAAACCCTGGAGGTGGTCACTAAAGGCCTGAATGAGGACAGAACCAAGACTGGCCAGCAGCTCTTTGCAGGGGCAGAGGAGAGCTGGGCCACCAACAGCCTTGCATCATTAGGCTGATCTGCATCCAACGAAATCAAATCAGCAAACATATTAGACACCTCTAGGTGCAAAGCCTTGGCCAAATGCTATGGGAGGGCTGGGCGCAGTGGCTCATGCCTATAATCCCAGCACTTTGGGAAGCCAAGGCTGGAGGGCCAGTTGAAGCGAGGGATTTAAGCACCCTGGGCAACATAATGAGACTCCTTCGCTTTAAAAAAATTTAAAACTGGCAGGGCACAGTGGCTCACACCTGTAATCCCAGCACTTTGGGAGGCCGAGGAGGGCGGATCACATGAGGCCAGGAGTTCGAAACCAGTCTGGGCAACATGGAGAAACCCCGTCTCTACTAAAAATACAAAAATTAGCCGGGCGTGGCAGCGTGTGCCTGGAATCCCAGCTACTCAGGAGGCTGAGGCAGTAGAATCTCTTGATCCCAGGAGGCGGAGGTTGCAGTGAGCGGAGATCGCGCGACTGCACTCCAGCCTGGGCGACAGAGCAAGACTCCATCTTAAAAAAATAATAATAAAAAGATTAAAAAAATAAAAAGAGTAAAAGGAAAAATGCTCCTGGAGAAGTGGCGCTGATGGAGGGTCCCTGCCTGGTGAAGTTTCCTTGACCTGCGTTGGTACCCAAGTGCACCCCCTGCCCCCTGGGCCCCTCGCTGCGGGTACACCACCTTTCCAGTCACACACTGGAGTGGCCCTGGAGCCTCTAGCCGGGCCTGGGCCTGCAGACACCCTGAGGGGGGTCGCCTCCCAGCGTGGCTGCATTTCTAGGGACTCAGGGAAAGGTATGGACAGTTGGAATTCCAGGTCACTGGGGAGGAGCGAGGCCATTTTTTCTGGTTTGTTTACGTGAAGCCTAGAGACGAAAGGCTCTACACTGGAGACAGGAGACAGAATCTCCTCTGATGTGAAGATTGCCTTTTCTCATGTTGTGGAAAGTTCTGTCTGCCCTCCCCCCTCAGAGGATCAGATGAAAGCACGCTGGATGAAGCTGCCACCAACAGTGTGACCAGAAGGAACGCCCTCTCTAGGAGTGACTGGGCCTCAGGCTAGAGACGCGGTGGGGGCAAGACCATCCGGCGAGCCTGTTTGTCGACCCCAAGCAAGCCCCTGTGTCCCTCCTGCTGAAGGTGAGCTGGGAGCGTGCAGAGCTTTTGGCTTTGGGGTTTCTATCTGGATCACCCAAGGGACTGGTGCCTGAAGCCTCGCCAGTCACAACAGATCCCTTGAAAGGCATTTATGTGCCTTCTGTTCTAATAAGGATGTGGGAACCGTGTGTCCTGCGCCATGTTGGACTCTCCCTGGAGCTCCTCACCCTTGAAACGTTCCATCAGAAGCCGGCCGTGAACAGTTGTGCCTGCTCCACCGTGGGCGAATCGTGCTGTTCATGCAGCGTGACATCAGAGCAAAACCTGTCTTCATGGAGTTTTGTCCCTGATTCTTCTTGGTCCATATGAACTTGCAAATTGACCTAGTTTGCATGACTTTAAGTTTCTGCCTTCTGGAAGACGAAGTAGAACATCTAATGCACAAGGTTTACCATCACACTTTTTTTTTTTTTTTTTTGAGACAGAGTCTCGCTCTGTTGCCCAGGCTGGAGTGCCGTGGCGCGATCTCGGCTCACTGCAAGCTCCGCCTCCCAGGTTCACGCCATTCTCCCGCCTCAGCCTCCGGAGTAGCTGGGACTACAGGAGCCCGCCACCACACCCAGCTAATTTTTTGTATTTTTAGTAGAGACGGGGTTTCACTGTGTTAGCCAGGATGGTCTCGATCTCCTGACCTCGTGATCTGCCTGCCTCGGCTTCCCAAAGTGCTGTGATTACAGGCGTGAGCCACTGCGCCCGGCCTACCATCCAACTTTTAAAAGCCCAGTGAGGCCTGGCTGGGCTCAGAAGCTCACGCCTGTAATGCCAGCACTTTGGGAGGCCGAGGTGGAAGGATCAGTTGAAGCCAGGAGTTGAAGACCAGCCTGGGCAACATAGGGAGACCCCCTTCCCTTCAAAAAATTTAAAAATTAGCCAGGCATGGTACTGCGTGCCTATGGTCCCAGCTACTTGGAATACTGAGGTGTAAAAGATTGCTTGAGCCCAGGAGTTTGAGGCTGCAGTGAGCTACAGTCATACCACTGCACCCCAGCCTGGGCAACAGAGCAAGAACCTGTCTCAAAAAAAAAAAAAAAAGTCCAGTGAATGCAACCAGCAGTGCTCTGCAAAAGCCCCCGGGAGACCCTGTTAGTAAAGTCAGCTGAGGCCAGGCGCAGTGGCTCACGCCTGTAATCCCAGTACTCTGGGAGGCCAAGGTGGGTGGATCACCCGAGGTCAGGAGTTCAAGACCAGCCTGGCCAACATGGTGAAACCCCGTCTCTACTAAAAATACAAAGATTAGCCGGGCATGGTGGTGCATGCTTGCAATCGCAGCTACTCAGGAGGCTGAGGCAGGAGAATCACCTGAGCCCAGGAGGCAGAGGTTGCAGGGAGCTGAGATCGCAGCACTGAACTCCAGCCTGGGCAACAGAGTGAGACTCTGTCTCAAAAAAAAAAAAAAAAGGAAAAGTCGGTGCAGGTCGCACTGCAGTCTGGCAGGAGGGCCAGCCTAGGGCCAGAAGGGCCCTTCCCTCCGTGAGGTCAGAGGACCCCCAGGGTGTAGTATATAGGCCCAGCAATCACAGTTTTAGGCTCCGGGCCAGTGGCTTCCTGGCACCTGGAGAGACAGAGGGTTGGGAAGTCCCAGGCTGCTAAGCCCTAACCACCTCCCCCCAGAGCCTTCAAAGTCTCCCCACTAATCCAGCAGCCCAGTCAGAGAGGTTTTGGACACTGCCCCACCACCTCCCAGCAACAGCCAAGCCCAGGAATGTGCTCATCAGCTGCCTCTGCAAAACGGGAAAGGTATCAGTGACTCCCTCCCCTTTCCAGAGCACATGACACCAGTGCTCCGGGCAGCTGCGCCGTGTCCCAACGTTCTCTCCAGAGGGCCAGTTCCCCGCACAGCTGGTCCACAGGGTCACTGCACCCCATCCCACAGCCAGGGAGCACAGGCACAAATACAGCCCACCCCTTTAGCTGTGACTCAAGACAACCTCCCCCCTCAGAGACCCTGCAAGGAGCCACAGCCCTCGGGCCTCTGCCTCACTGCCCTGAGACCACCATGAGCCCTGCTGGATCCTCAGGGCTGCTGCTGTTGCCCTCGGTGGGACCCACAGACACCACAGAGCTCCTGTTGCCTCCCCTGCAGAGAAGCAGCAAACCCAGGCTCAGCAGAGCCATCGCCCAGCCCTGCACACAGGCCGCAGCTTGCTGTCTGCAGAAAAATTGACTTTCGGCCGGGCGCGGTGGCTCACGCCTATAATCCCAGCACTTTGGGAGGCCGAGGCGGGCAGATCATGAGGTCAGCCAGCAGATCCTGGCTAACACGGTGAAACCCCGTCTCTACTAAAAGTACAAAAAATTAGCCGGGCGTGGTGGCGGATGTCTGTAATCCCAGTTACTCAGAAGGCTGAGGCAGGAGAATCACTTGAACCCGGGAGGCGGAGCTTGCAGTGAGCCAAGATAGCACCATTGCACTCCAGCCTGGGCCACAGAGCAAGACTCCGTCTCAAAAAAAATCGACAGTCTATGTGTTTTTTCTGTATGTGAAGCACAAGAGCGCTGAGGTTAAGCCAAATTACAACTTAAAGACCAGGAGATTCTTATTTTTAGAGACAGGGTCTCACTCTGTCACCCACCCAGAGTGCAGTGGCGTGATCTCCACTCACTGCAGTCTTGACCTCCTGGGATCAAGGGATTCTCCTGCCTCAGCCTCCCGAGTAGCTGGGACTGTAGGTGCAAACCATGCCCAGCTAATTTCTAATTTTTCATAGAGACGGGGTCTCCACATGTTGCCCCAGCACTGGGATTCCAGGCGCACGTCCCTGCGCCCAGCCCGGCCCTTTATCGTGTGAAGGGTTAGTGATAAGCAAGGCCCCGTTCCTCTCACCCATCCTTGAAGCCTGAGTCCACCTGATTTCTCGTCACTCCACGGCGGGGATGGGAGGGAATGACCTGGAGTCTGAGCATCACGTGGGGCTGGGTGGCTCCACCCGTGTCCACATCCAGGGTCCAGAATCACAGAAGCCCCATCAGAGTCCAGGTGAAGCAGCCTGCAGGTGGGGAAGGCATCCTCCCTGGGAACTGCAAGACTGCACAGCTCTGCTGGGGAGACTGGGGCCTGTTTCTGCATCTGCACCTCGCCCCAGGGGCAAGGCCTCTCAGCACCGGTGACCCCACTAAGGGCTGGCAGATGGCCTTGGCGTCCGCATTCCAGCCCAGCTCTCCGGGCTTGGTGAGATCATAAACCCGAGGCAAGGACAGGTGGTAAAATTTAAACTTTATTTGGCCAATGTGTTCAATTTTATTGTGAAATAGAAATGCCTGAAGAACTGTCAACGTCTGATTCAGCTCCAGCATCCCTGGCCACCTCCCCACCCGGGAGTCAAGGGTCCTGGTTCTGCCTCGAACAGGCCACGGGCCGTGCTGTAGAGAGGCCAGTGGTCAAAATGAGCCCACGACAGGATGAGGAGCCCTGGCTTGAGGGAAGGGGAAGGCCCAGGCCTGTGCTGGGCCCCAGGGCTGGCAGCCACCAGCCCCTCTTCCAGGCATGGGGGACACCCTGACAGGATCTGGAAGTCTCCATTTACCCAAAAAATGCAAGAGCCATGATCAGTCATGGCAACACTGCAGGTGGTGCTGAGTGACCGTGTCCAGTCTGGCTCAGTCCCTCCCACACGGGGGACAAGCTTCTCCAAGGAGGCCTGGCCAAGGTGGAACAAATACCCTGATGTCGAAAAATGTCTAAAAATCCCACAAATGGAATTTTCAAAGAGAGCAGAAACCTCCCACAGGAGGGAGGCAGCGAGACTCCGAACACTCTAGCAAGTACTCTGGACAGACCCACGTATGAAAAAGTACATCATGGTTTCAAGAAACAAGCCCCACCAGGGTGGGCTGCCTGGAGATGGATCCCTTTCCAAAAACCGAAAAGCAGAAGGAAGAGACGGGGGTGAACGGACGGTGTGTGGGGGTGAGGTGTCACTTCAGAGAGGTTCCCTGGGTTTCCGGCGACGCCCTCCTTCAAGCGAGGGCCGCGGGCTTCGGAGGTGTGCGCTGCTGCTGGGTGTGCAGCCCCCGAGGGGTCTCGGCAGCGCCCGGGTCTGGCTTTCCGTATTACAGTTCATCTTTCACAGCTTTCTGATCATCATCTTCCTCCATGTCTGGCTCCTCTGCTTCTTCCAGGTCCTCGAGATCCTGGGATACAGGAAAAGGGGCGGGGTGGGGGGGGGGGGGCAGGTTGGCTGCAACAGCTGAGGCTGCCAGCCCCCAGCACCCCATGCTGCTCACACCAGGGACTAGCCGGCCACGGTGGACATGGCCACCGGCCACTGGAGCAGCCAACCCTGGTCTTTACGCGCTACACAGGGGTCTTCCCAGTAAGAGTGACACTTGGGGGATTTCTGCCTATAGCAGGATGAATCAGAGCCCCCACTGTGTCAGGAACCCTGGGAATCCCAGCTCAGCCTTGGACCCTTCCACTGGGCACGGCAGGCGTATGTGTGCCTCCCAGCTTGGCACCATGGAGTCTACAGAGGGCCCACATCTCGGCGGGGACAACAGCCCCAGCATGAAGTCCAGGCACAGTCACCACTGGGGTGTGACCATTCTACTTCCAACCCTCGGGCTGTGGCCAGTGACAGGCCACAGGCAGCACCAGGGGCTGGCCCTCCATCCCCAGCCTGGACAGAGTGTTTCCACCTCCCACTGTGCACCAGCACTGCCAGCAGGCCCTGCCAGCCTGGGCTGACCATGCCCTCATCTCCCTCACCATGGTCAAGCACCCCGTCCCTGCCGCATCCTCCCAACACCAGCCTTCCTGCTTCTCCGGCAGAGTCACCACTGCTGCTGGCCACGTGCTGACGGGCAGGACTAAGCTCCCGAGGGCAGACCCATGTCTGCTCCCTTGTGCCCGGTCCCCGCCAGGGGGCTGGGGATGGACATTTGAGCCCAAGTTATCAGCATGCGAGGATCCGGTGCCATGTGTCTGAAAAGGTTTTCTAAGCAAAATCTGGTTTTTAAAGATGCCTTCAACCTCGTCCCCTAAAGAAGTGCTGGCCAGGGAGAGCTGTTTCAGCAGAGCACTGGGAGCACATCCCTTGCCCTGCTGGGCAAAGGTGTGGGGCCCCAGAGGCCTGGACGCACAGATGTGCCTCCAACAGCACCATTCCCATCACAAGCCAAGCCCAAGTGGACATGTCCCATGGGGCCAAGGGGCTGAATCCCAGAGACTAGCCCAGGGCTGTGACCCCACTCACGTCATCATCCCCTGCCCCATCCTGGCCACCGCTCTCCAGGAACTTCTTAAAACCATCCAGCGTGCGTTCCCCGTTGTAATCGATGACCTATGGAAGACAGGGATGAGTGCACGGGCTGGTCCCGGCCCAGAGCCAATCTCCCGGCATTGGCTCCTCCTCCCTAGAGAAAGGCAGAGCAGGCCCGGTCCGGTGGCTCACACCCGGAATCCAGCACTTTGGGAGTTCAATAACAGCCTAGGCAATATAGTGAGATCCCATCTCTCTCGGAAAACAAAAAAAGGTGGGTGCTTCTGAAGGAGCTCCCACAGCTCTTCTCCCACCCCACTAGCCCCAGGCTCCTTCCAGACAGAGAGGCACCCAGGCTGGCATGGGGACCGCTGCTCTTCCCAGAGCCCGCCCCAGCCCCGCCTGGAGGGAAGGCGCACCGTCCTGTCAGCACTGGCTGGAAAGAACTTGAGTGTGGGGAAGCTGTGCACTTTGACGGCCTCCACCTCATTGGCAGTCGAGTCCATCTTGGCGATGACGATGTTCTCGTGGTCCTTGTACGTCTCTCCTAGTTTATCCCAAATGGGAGCCAACTGTTTGCAGTGACCACACCATGGGGCATCTGAAAAGAAAGCAGTTCTAGGGTGCGTCCTGGATCACAAAGCCACCGGCAGACGCCTCCCCGGAGTCTGCCCACCTCGTGCGTGCCCTGGTGGCACGGACCTGGGGAGCTGAAAGGGCAACACTTACAGAACTCCACAAAGACGTTCTTTTTCTCATCAAAAGCCACGTCTTCAAAGTTCTTCCCAACAAGCACCTTGACGGGCTGCTTGTCCCAGTCGTCTGGCAGCTCCTGGCTCATCAGGTGGGGCTGGAGAGCAGGCAGGGCACGGTGAGGGGTGGCAATGCCTGGCGGACCACAGAGCTCCCCAACCCTCACCCTGCCCGGGGCTGAGGTGCACAGCTGCCCTGGGCACACCAGGATGGCAGCTGCAGACACCGACAGTGCCAAGAATCCAGAAAGAGAAGGCTGAGCCAGTGGGCTGGGCCCAATGAGCCCACGCAGGCCGCACCCTCGCCAGCCAGGAGGTTTCCCTAAGGAGCATCTGGGCCAGCCGTGTCAACAAGAGGGCTCCTACAGGTCCCCAAGGGTGTGACAAGAATGGTGGTCTTCACACCATCTTGGGCTCCGTCCTCTTACTCTGAAGATCTTACTTTGAGGACAAAGTCCAGGACACTAAGAGCCCAGAGACCCCAAGCTGGCAGCTCTACCTGGGAGGCAGCCCTGGCCCGGGACGCGCCCACACCTTGATTTTGCCCTCCAGGAAGCGGTGGCAGAACTCTGTGATCCTCTCTGCCGTCAGCTCCTCCGATTCGGGCTTGTACTTGGTCATCTCCTCCTCCAGGGTGATGAGGCGTACAGCCGGGCACTCTTCCTTCTTTAGGCCAAAGAACTCGAGGATGCGCTGGTTGTCGGTGTGGTCGCTGTCGATGAAGATGAACAAGATCTGGGGGAGAAAAGGAGGTTGCACAGGTGCGGGAGACGGCTGGCCTCTGCCTCCAGCCCTGACTTCGCTCGGAAGCAGACCGTGCTCCTGGTGTCTTTTTCCTCCAACCTGGACTCCGGGGTTGCCCAACCAGACCAGCAGGTGACTGGGAGCAGAGGTCTGGCCTGGCTGGCCCCTTGCCTACATCCAGGCTGTCCTGAATCAGGTGCCTGGTCCGGTCCAGGGGGCAGCCTCAGGAAGGCCTCACACTTTTGTCACCTTGGGAAGGTTGTACTGCTCCCTGGCACCGCCCCACGAGCCACCCAGAGGAGCAGCTCACCTTGCCCTTGAAGCTCTCAGCTGCTGTTTTGAAGTTGCTCAGTTTGCCATCATAGTCAGACACACTCTTGGGCAAGAACAGCAGGATGTGAGTCTTGATTTCACCTCCAAAAATCTTCGGGGCTGTCTGTGTTATAAACTTAAGTTACTGGGTCTGAGTCACACACTATTAATGCAGAAGGTTCTCCCAACGGCCTCCAATGTCAGACGCTGGACAGCAGTGGTAACCGGGAGCCTCATGCCACCCCCAACCCACTCCTCCCCATCCCCAGCCTGGGGGCTGCAGGGCAGCAGGGGAGCCGCACCTGCTCGGTGAACTCGATGACAAGGGGCAGCTGGTTGTGTTTGATAAAGTCCAGCAGGTTCTCCTTGGTGACCTCCCCTTCAAAGTTGTTCCGGCCTTCATCAAACTGTGGACAGAAAGGGGGCCCTGACTGAGCATTGCTGCTGGGAGCACAGCCCCTGGGCCCGGGTCTCCCTGGACGTGGGAAGTCACAGCAGACAGCAGCCCTGCCCTCCTGTGGGGTTTCGAGCCATAGGTCCAGCAATGGGTATAGGACATGACTGTTCCTTGACAGCCAGACTGGCTCCGGCCATGACCTTATATGGCCGCCAGTGAATTCAACGGCTGGTTTCACATCCACAACTCAAGCCTGGCGCATGTGGTCTTCCAGCAACCCTTGAAGTGTGGCCCATCCCCAGGGACCGCAATCTTTTCAGGGCACCCATGTGGTCAAAGCTATTTTCTTTTTTATTTATATATGAGATAGTCTCACTCTCTTGCCCAGGCTGGAGTGCAGTGGCCCGATCTTGGCTCACTGCAACCTCCGCCTCCCAGGTTCAAGTGATTTTCCTGCCTTAGCCTCCCAAGTAGCTAGGACTACAGGCGCCCGTCACCACGCCTGGCTAATTTTTTTTGTATTTTTAGTCAAGATGGGGTTTTACCATGTTGGCCACGAAGGTCTCAATCTCTTTTTTTTTTTTTTTTGTGACGGAGTCTTGCCCTGTCGCCCAGGCTGGAGTGCAGTGGCGTGATCTCCACTCACTGCAAGCTCCGCCTCCCGGATTCAAGCCATTCTCCTGCCTCAGCCTCCCAAGTAGCTGGGACTACAGGCGCCCGCCACCACTGGCTAATTTTTGGTATTTTTAGTAGAGACAGGGTTTCACCATGTTAGCCAGGATGGCCTCGATCTCCTTACCTCGTGATCCACCTGCCTTAGCCTCCTAAAGTGCTGGGATTATAGGTGTGAGCCACCGCGCCTGGCTGGTCAAAGCTATTTTCACACTCACACTTCTCTAGACTCTGCCTTTTCACTCTCCCTCTCCCGTGCTGCGGCAGACCCACAGAGGCTGCTGGGCGCCTGGTGTCGCAAGAGCAGGAGGAATCTAAAACGCCACTCAGCACTAAATTGTTTTTGTCTGGGAAAAACTAGTTTCCATAAAGATGTGATTTATGATAACATGTAATGGGATTATTATTTTAAAATAAATTTGGCCACAGTGGCTCAGGCCTGTAAGCCCAGCATTTTGGGGGGCCAAGATGGGTGGATCACTTGAGACCAGGAGTTCGAGACCAGCCTGGCCAACATGGTAAAACCCCATCTCTACTAAAAATACAAAAATAAGCTAGGCATGGTGGCGGGCACCTGTAATCCCAGGTACTTGGGAGGCTGAGGCAGGAGAATCGCTTGGACCCAGGAGGCGGAGGTTGCGGTGAGCCGAGATGGCACCACCGCACTCCAGCCTGGGCAACAAGAGCGAAACTTTGTCTCAAAAAAAAAAAAAAAAAAAAAAAAGGCTGGGTGCAGTGGCTCACACCTGTAATCCTAGCAGTTTGGGAGGCTGAGGCAGGTGGATCACTTGAGTTTACGAGTTTGAGACCAGCCTGGCCAACATGGTGAAACCTCGACTCTACCAAAAATACAAAAAATTAGCTGGGTGTGGTGGTGCACACCTGTAATCCCAGCTGCTTGGGAGACTGAGGCAGAAGAATCACTTGAACCCGGGAGGCAGAGGTTGCAGTGAGCCAAGATCGTGCCACTGCACTCCAGCCTGGGCAACAGAGCAAGACTCTGTCTCAAAAAAAAAAAAAAAAAATACAAAAATACAAAAATCAGTTGGGTGTGGTGGCACCTGCCTGTAATCCCAGCTACTTGGGAGGCTGAGACAAGAGGATTGCTTGAGTCTGGGAGGCAGACATTGCAGTGAGATCGCACCACTGCACTCCAGCCTGGGTGACAAGAGTGAAACAGGCCAGGCATGGTGGCTCACGCCTGTAATCCTAGTACTTTGGGAGGCTGAGGCGGGCGGATCACCTGAAGCCAGGAGTTTCAGAGCAGCCTAGTCCAACATGGTAAAACTTCGTCTTTACTAGAAATACAAAAATGAGCCAGGCATGGTGGCAGATGCCTGTAATCCCAGCTACTTGGGAGGCTGAGGCAGAAGAATCGCTTGAACCCAGGAGGCGGAGGTTGCAGTGTGCCAAGATCGTGCCACTGCATTCGAGCCTGGCAACACAGCGAGACTCCATCTCAAAAAATAAAAATAAATAAAAAAAGAGAAAAAAAACGATTTTTTACATTCTTAGTTCTAGTTTCTAATACAACAGATCCTGAAAGGCACAATCTACGTGCCCGTAAGGCTCTGGGGACCCCTAATAATGCACAGCAGCTTCAGGGAGTCCTAAGGCCACAAGATGGAGAGGCTGTGGCGGCCCAATCACGACGGGTCAGCCTGCAGCTGAGGATGTGGCCTTGGCTCAGGCTCAGAGAGGCGCTCCTGTGCTGAGGCTCTTCAAGGGAGAATTTTGGGTGAGCCTTCCATCATTCCCCTGAACTACTTTTTTATTTATTTTTAAAATTTATTTATTTATTTATTTTTTGAGATGGAGTTTTGCTATTGTCACCCAGGGTGGAGTGCAATGGCGTGATCTCGGCTCACTGCAACCTCCACCTCCCGAGTTCCAGCGGTTCTCCTGCCTCAGCCTCCTGAGTAGCTGGGATCACAGGCACCCGCCATCACGCCTGGCTAATTTTTGTATTTTTAGTAGAGACAGGGTTTTACCATGTTGGCCAGGCTGGTCTTGAACTCCTGACCCCAGGTGATCCACTTGCCTTGGCCTCCTAAAGTGCTGGGATTATAGGTGTGAGCCACTGAACCCGGCCCGAACTTTTTTTTTTTTTTTTTTTTTTTTTTTTGAGACGGAGTTTCACTCTTGTTGCCCAGGCTAGAGTGCAGTGGCAGGATCTCGGCTCACTGCAACCTCTGCTTCCCGGGTTAAAGCGATTCTCCTGCCTCTGCCTCCCAAGTAGCTGGAATTACAGGCATGCGCCACCATGCCTGGCTAATTTTGTATTTTTAGTAGAGATGGAGTTTCTTTCTCCATGTTGGTCAGGCTGGTCTTGAACTCCCAACCTCAGGTGATCAGCCTGCTTCGGCCTCCCAAAGTGCTGGAATTACAGGCGTGAGCCACTGCACCTGGAACGAACTATTTTTTTAAAAATTTATTTATTTATTTTATTTTATTTTATTTATTTTGAGACTGAGTTTTGCTCTTGTTTCCCTGGCTAGAGTGCAATGGCACGATCTCGATCTTGCCTCATTGCAACCTCCGCCTCCTGGGTTCAAGTAATTCTCCTGCCTCAGCCTCGCAAGTAGCTGGGATTATAGGCATCTGCCAACACGCCTGGCAAATTTTGTATTTTTATTAGAGATGGGGTTTCTCCATGTTGGTCTGGCTGGTCTCAAGCTTCTGACCTCAGGTGATCTGCCTGCCTTGGTCTCCCAAAGTGCTGAGATTACAGGCGTGAGCCAGCGCGTCCAGCCAAAAAAATTTATTTTATTTTTATTTTTTGTACAGACAATCTTACTATGTTGCCCAGGCTGGTCTCAGACTCCTGGCCTCAAGCAATCCTCTTGTCTCGGCCTCCTCGAGTGCTGGGATCACAGGTGTGAGCCACCAAGCCTGGTCCCCTCAAATCTTTTTTTCTTTTTTTTTGAGACAGTCTTGCTCTGTCGCCTACACTGGAGTGCAGTGGCGCAATCTCGGCTCACTGCAACCTCCGCCTCCTGAGTTCACGCCATTCTCCTGCCTCAGCCTCCTGAGTAGCTGGGATTACAGGTGCCCACCACCATGCCCAGCTAATTTTTTGTATTTTTAGTAGAGACGGGGTTTCACCGTGTTAGCCAGGATGGTCTCGATCTGACCTCATGACCCGCCCACCTCAGCCTCCCAAAGTGCTGGAATTACAGGCGTGAGCCACCGCGCCCAGCCTCCTCAAACTTCTTAAATGAGACTTGGGGAAATAAATCACGCATCCTTTCTTATTGGCCATTTCCATGTATGCGTCCTCAGAGTAATTTGGAGACCAGATGCCACTTCCTCCTCTTGTGCATGCTGTGCCTGGGCCACCCTGACCTGGCCTGACTGCCAAAGAGCTGATGCTAAACCAGGACACAAGCACCAACCACCCTGCCCGAGCCCGAGGGGCAGAGGCTTCTAAGCCTGCTACCTCTTCCCGAGAGGGGCAAAGGTGGATAAGAAGTGGCAGAAAAACCAAGTTCAGGAGGCCCTTGGAGGGAATCCTTTGGAACATGAGCTGCTGATCACAGCCGGGCTCCCAATGGCACTGGTGGGCTTGCACTGTGCCCAGGAGTAACGCTGGGCCGCAACTGCAGGCAAACAGAAAATCCCCTCAGCCCTGCAGAACAATGTCTCCGGCTCCCTCCAGAGTGTCAGGCGCCGCCTACACCATCTCATGCTAAGAAGCCAGGAGGAGACGCTGCTGCAGCTGTCCCAGGGCTGCCATCGTTTCAGCAGAGATGCCACACCATACTCAATCACGGTCTATTGTGGTAAGGGAAACTGGTCCACCTAGCAGGGCACAGCAGCAGCAGGCCAGCCCTGCCAGGCCACAGTGACAAACAGCATAGAAAGGCCCAATGCAGGCCGGGTGATATGGCTCACGCCTGTAACCCCAATGTTTTGGCAGGCCGAGGCAGGAGGATTGCTTGAGCTCAGAAGTTCAAGACAAGCCTGGGCAACACGGTGAAACCCCGTTTCTACAAAAGTATTAAAAAATAGCCAGGTGCGGTGGTGCACACCTGTGGTCCCAGCTACTCAGGAGGCTGAGGTGGGAGGACTGCTTGAGCCCAGGAGGTCGAAGCTGCAGTGAACTGTGATTGTGCCACTGCACTCCAGGCTGGTAACAGAGCGAGACCCTTTCTCAAACAACAATAATATGCCCAGTGCTGCCAGCTGGTGGAGAAGGAAAAGTGAAATATCAGAAGCTCTCACACCCACGGTGCCAGTGACCAGCAGCCCCCAGAGGTTTTCCTGGATTGCAGTGCCCGCTAGGGAAGGAAGGGAAGAGCAGGCAAGAGCGGGCCACACAAGAGAGCACCCGACTCAGCCAGGCTGCCCGCTGTGGCCACAGCACACACAGGAAGGTCTCACTCACTTTGAGGGATGGGGGTTAACAGCCTGGCAGAAAAGGAACAAGTTGGACTCATCCTCTCAGCTGCAGGGTGAGCTCTGACTTCCAGGGCAGACCCTACCGCGTGCACCGGACAGGGGGCCGGGCTTCTGCCCGGAGCTGCCTGCAACGACCACGTTCACCATCACGGACACCTGGGCCATCTTCAGTGGGCAAGAAAGCGCCACCCACCAACTGGCATCAAACTCAAGTGGGGTTGTCTGTGCCCAGCTCTAGTGGACTCCAGAGAATGGAGGCAGAACGTTAACCTGTGGGGAGCCCACATGGATGACCACGTGTGAGCCTTGGCAGGCAAGAGCAACGAAACCACCCTCCCAGCCTTCGCAGACACGATCACCAAACTGTCCACAGAGTCACAGCGGCCACTGCAGACATCCAGGGCACTGAAGGAGCTGTGGGATGTGTGACAAAACAGGGTTCGCGAGTTTCGTGGGCCCTGGAGAAAGTCTTCCCCAGAACCCAAGTTTCAGGACAAGACTGGGAACTTTCTCTTTAATAAAAGCTCTAAAAAGACCTTTGGTTCCCTCAACTTTATCCAACACTTCACTGGCTTTTTCTAGTCAGATGTTTAATTTCCTGGGCACCTTGCAATGGCAATTGACTAATTTAGCAACTCTCTTCCCTTCAGGGAACATCAAGAGAATGTCTCCTGGTAAAGAGCACCTACTGTCTTGAATTATCTTGAGGAAGTGGCTGCAAAAACAGCTAAATGACAAGAACAAGAACATGGAAGCAAGCCATCCTGACCCACCCGCACTACCGCGCTCCAGGAAGCTGGCTCTACCCTTCGTCCTACCTGGTCCCGGGGAGTGCTGGATGCTCAGTGCTTACTACAGAAAGTGAAAGGGTCGGTGGCTCACACCTGTAATCCCAGCACTTTGGGAGGCCAAGGCAGGCGGATCACAAAGTCAGGAGATCGAGACCATCCTGGCTAACACAGTGAAACCCCGTCTCTACTAAAAATACAAAAAAACTAGCTGGGTGTGGTGGCGGGTGCCCTGTAGTCCCAGCTACTCGGGAGGCTGAGGCAGGAGAATGGCGTGAATCCGGGAGGCTGAGCTTGCAGTGAGCGGAGATCGCGCCACTGCACTCCAGCCTGGGCAACAAAGAGAGACTCTGTCTCAAAAAAAGAAAAATAAAAAAAACAAAGTGAATGGGTTCCTCATGTCCAAAACCACTCAGCCCCAATCCCAGAGGCTGCCCGTCTGACCGTTTGGCTTATGAAGCTGCTGTCTAAAAGGTTCTTCTTCTCCCCTCTGGAAACGACACAGGACAGGAACTGAAAGTCCCATCGCCCCGGGCGCCCTCCTGCCCCTCACTCCCCAGGTCCCTCCTCTCCCGAGACTTTCTCTCCTATCCACACTACCTGGCTCTGAGCGGCACAAACCCACGATCATCCACATCCAGGTTCAGCTGTCCCTAGAGCACAAGTGTGCGGCCCCAGCCCCACCTGCCTGGTGACTGAGAAAAGAGACAACAGAAACCCACAGGCCCCATCTTGACACTGTGCAAACAAGGACCCTGCTGTGTCCTGGTAACGGGGAGAGGCGGCTAAGAGGCCACACTGTCCAGGAGCCCTTCCCCAGGAGAAGGACAGCAGGATCAGGATGGCAGTTTTCAAAGTGGATCCTTAGGGGTCGTAATGCCCTTGGGGCTGAGGGGCACACGAAGTGTGGGTGCCAACTGGGTGGGAACACGCCGAGAGAGCCAATACTCCAGACCTCTGGGTAAAGAAAACGTTCTGGAAATAGGAATGCTGCATGACGCTCTGAATGTAATTAATGCTTTAAAAGAGTTAAAACGTGGCCGGGCGCAGTGGCTCATGCCTGTAATCCCACCATTTTGGGAGGCTGAGGCAGGCAGACCACTCGGAGCTCAGGAGTTCAAGACCAGCCTGGACAACACAGCAAAACCCCATGTCTACCAAAAAATACAAAAACTTAGCCAGGCGTGGTGGCACACGCCTGTAGCTCCAGCTACTCGGGAGGCTGAGGTTAGAGGATCACTTGAGCCTGGGAAGCAGAAGTTGCAGTGAGCTAAGAATGCACCACTGCACTCCAGCCTGGGCGGCAGAGTGAGAAACCCTATCTCAAAAAAAAAGGCAAATGGGGCCAGGTGCAGTGGCTCACATCTGTAATCCCAGCACTTTGGGAGGCTGAGGTGGGTGGATCACGAGGTCAAGAGATTCAGACCATCCTGGCCAACATGGTGAAACCCCATCTCTACTAAAACAAAAATTAGCTGGGCATGGTGGTGCATGCCTGTAGTCCCAGCTAGTCAGGAGGCTGAGGCAGGAGAATCACTTGAATCCAGGAGGTGGAGTGTGCAGTGAGCCGAGATTGCACTACTGCACTTCAGCCTGGCGACAGAGCAAGACTCCGTCTCCAAAAAAAAAAAGGGCAAATGTTGTTACGTGTTTTATCATAATTGAAAAAAAAAAAGCTAACAGTCAAAAGCAGCTCTTCTGAGGCGGCTGTGGCAGGAGAGCGGCCAGAGGGCCCACAGCTGAATGCGAAGGCCACAGGCATCAGTGCAACACCCCAACTTGGGAAAGCTGCAGAACATCCCTATTGGGCCAAAGGTGCCAGGAGCAAGGTTCCTTTAACGATAAGGAGAGCAACGCCACCCTCTTCAGACCAACCCCGGAACTAACCTGGGCAGAGCTGCCTGGGGCCACTCACCTTCTTAAAGAGGACAACCCCATCTTTGTCGAGCTGGTATTTGGAGAACACGTCACTGTTGGAAGTGATCCCAAATGGTATGTCATCGATGGCCTCTGCTGCCTGCAAAAACTGCTTGGCAGAGTCTGACTCCACGTCCTGAATGAGGAGGGAGAAGCAGAGGTCGTCACGATCCCGCAGCACCAAGCAGTCGGGCAGACCCTGTAGTGCCCAGGCCAGGGGGGACACGTGCAGAACTGCCAGCCGCAGGCCGAGGACCCCTCCTCAATGGATGACAGAAGGAAGGAAGACTGGAATAACACTCTGGTCTCTACCTTGAAGAAGCCGACGACAGCCACCTCGCTGGACTCCACCAAGGACTCTGCAGCTGCGCCGTCAGGCAGGGTGGTGGCAGCCGGGCCCGTGCGCTTCTTCAGCCAGTTCACGATGTCATCGGCCTCTCTGCCAGCTAACCCCAAACAAATGTAGGTTCCACTCTCAAACAGGGAGCGCCGCCTGCCCTGCCGGGCCTGTTCCTGTCTCTGCCAGCCAGGCTGACGACACCTGAATCAACCTAAGCAAGATGTTCTCCCACCATGGAAGCGGACTGGTGCCGTCTGCCCGCCTCCTAAACTCCAATGTACATGAGACTGTGGTTGTGTTTATGGGGAGTGGGGAGGGAAGAGGGTGATTCTGTCTGAATAATAGGATCACAAACCCATTTTTTTTCTCTGATCTCTCTGCATTTTCTTTTTTCTTTTGACACAGGGGCTCACTCTGTTACCCAGCTGGAGGGTAGTGGCAGGATCTTGGCTCACTGCAGCCTCCACCCACTGGGCTCAAGCAATCTTCCCAACCTCAGCCTCCCGAGTATCTGGGGTACAGGTGCACGCTACCACACCCAGCTCATTTTTGTATTTATTGTAGAGACGAGGTTTTGCCATGTCGCCCAGGCTGGTCTTTAACTCCTGTGCTCAAGCAGTTTGCCCACCACGACTTCCCAAAGTGCTGGGATTACAAGCACGAGCCACCAATCCCAGCCTTTTTTTTTTTTTTTTTTGGAAGATAGGGTCTTGCTCTGTCACCCAGATTAGAGTGCAGTGGCATGATCATGGCTCAGTGCAACCTCGAACTTCTGGGCTCAAGCAATCCTCCTACCTCAGGCTCCCAAGTAGCTGGGACCACAGGCATGTGCCACCACACCCAACTAACTTTTTTTTTTTTTTTTTTTTTGAGGCGGAGTTTCGCTCTCGTTGCTCAGGCTGGAGTGCAATAGCGTGATCTCGGCTCACTGCAACCTCCATCTTCCAGGTTCAAGCAATTCTCCTGCCTGACCCTCCCGAGTAGCTGGGATTATAGGTGCCCGCCACCACACCTGGCTAATTTTTGTATTTTTAGTAGAGACAGGGTTCCCCATGTTGGCCAGGCTGGTCTCACTCCTGACCTCAGGTGATACACTTGCCTCGGCAGTCTCCCAAAGTGCTAGGATTACAGAGGTGAGCCACTGCGCCCGGCAATTTTTCTTCTTTTTTTTTTTTTTTTGAGACGGAATCTACCTCTGTCGCCCAGGCTGGAGAGTGCAGTGGCGTGATCTTGGCTCATTGCAACCTCCATCTCCCAGGTTCAAGTGGTTCTCCTGCCTCGGCCTCCCGAATAGCTGGTATTACAGGCGCCCGCCACCATGCCCAGCTAATTTTTGTATTTTTAGTAGAGACGGGGTTTCACTGTGTTGGCCAGGCTGGTCTTGAACTCCTGACCTCGTGATCCGCCTGCCTCGGCCTCCCAAAGTGCGGGATTACACGCGTGAGCCACCGTGCCCGGCCAATTTTTCTATTTTTTGTAGAGATGGGGTTTCGCCACGTTGCCTAGGATGGTCTCAAACTCCTGGGATTAAGCAATCCACCCACCTCGGCCTTCCAAAGTGCTGGGATTACCGGGATGAACCACTGTGCCCAGCCCTAGCTAATTTTTGTATTTTTTGTAGACAGGGTTTCACCATGTTGCCCAGGCTGGCCTTCTGCATTTTTAAAATTTTATTTTTTGAAACGAAGTCTCACCCTGTCACCCAGGCTGGAGTGCAGTGGCATGATCTCAGCTCACTGCAACCTTACCTCCCGGGTTCAAGTGATTCTCCTGTGTCAGCCTCCCGAGTAGCTGGGATTACAGACACGCACCACTACGCCCGGCTAATTTTTGTATTTTTAGTAGAGATGGGGTTTCAACATATTGGCCAGGCTGGCCTCAAACTCCTGACCTCAGGTGATCCACCCGTCTCAGCCTCCCAAAGTGCTGGGATTACAGGCATAAGCCACCGCGCCCAGCCTGTCCTCTGCGTTTTCTAAATTTTCTTTGACATGTACATCCATCAAACACACATGTTCTCACCCAGGAGTCTGACAACAGGCCTCAGCTTAGAGAGGTGGACAGTAACTCAAAACTCAGTGCCAGTTTTTCTACCTATGGGAACAGGCTGACACCTAGCCCACCTAACTCCCGCCTCCTAACTTATCCCAGGAATTTCAGGAGTTCTCGCCAATGGCCCACCCTACATGCCTCCCAGACCGGGAAGAAGATGACACACTGTTATGCCACCAAAGGTAGTCAACTGACAGGAAAGAAACCTCCTCCTCCTGGGAGACTGAAGCTAAGAACGATGCCTCTTTCCCTCCTAGAACTTGACTCCCTGGTCCGAATCGGGAAAACCCCATTCAGATGGAGAAGGATTCTGCCAGTGCTAACAAGACGGTAACCAGGGACAAGTGAATTTAGGAGTGCTCATCTCATCTGCAAACCTGAGTGTTAGTGACAGAACCACGGTGACTTTGGACAGAGCACTTCCCGTTCCAAAAGTGAATATGAGTAAAAAATGAGAACATCAATCACGCCTGTAATCCTAGCACTCTAGGAGGCCAAGGCGGGTGGATCACGAGGTCACGAGATCGAGACCATCCTGGTCAACATGGTGAAACCCCATCTCTACTAAAAATACAAAAATTAGCCAGGCATGGTGGTGCACACCTGTAGTCCCAGCTACTCAGGAGGCTGAGGCAGAGAATCACTTGTACCCGGGAGGCGGAGGTTGCAGTGAGCAGAGATCGTACCACTGCACTTCAGCCTGGGACAGAGCAAGACTGTCTAAAAACAGCCAAGTGAGAGGCAACCACAGAGTTGCTGCCACTAGAACAGGACAGGGCACATCTGCTTAAGGGGACAACCCTGCTAACACTGGAATGAGCTGCTTTCGGGGTACCCGCCATGTGCATCTGACACGCCACAGAGCTGGTTTTACAGACGAGTTTTCTTTTACCACAGTCACTGATTTGGCTACACAGGGGCTCGGCCTCCACTAAGGCAGCTTCAGAGGCGGCAGACGAGCAGCTGAAGGCCTGTGCTACAGACACAGCCGGGTGGGCTTGGATTCGAGGTCTGCTACCGACAGGCGCGATGCTGTTACTGAGCTGCTCTAAGCCTCAGCCCTTTGTCTGGGAAAAGCCTGCCTCACAGAGAGGAGGTAAGGAGAAATCACGCAAGCACGTGACGCAGCAGCTGGCACGCTACAAACAATAACTAGCAGGTGTCACCCCGAGAGCTACAGCTATGCTGCTGCTCCTAGGAACGGGGCAGCACAAACAGCCCATGTGGCCAGAAAGGCACCAGTCTCCCTCTCCTTGCTGGTCAGTCTCCAAACAGACCTCAGCCAGCCGCCCCCACGATGGCACCAGACAAGACAGGTTCTCCATTCGAAGGTTCTTCCAGGATGAAAACTTTCCTCACAGGACCCTCAGGGCACAAGTGGACGGAGAACCCAGCCTGAGGAACGGGATCCCTCCAAGCCTCTGGAACCTGGCCTCCCCACCGCTCAGACAGCTGCCCGTGCCCTTCCAAGTCGGCAGGCCAGTCCCTCTCTAAAGACAGTTCAAGGGCAGTGCCACAGCCACACCTGTATATTCCTTGGGGGAAGCCGTGTCTCCATTCCTGAAGAACTTGATGGTGGGATAGCCGCGCACGCCGTACTGCTGGGCCAGGTCAGACTCCTCCGTGGCGTCCACCTTGGCCAACCTGATCTCGGAACCTTCTGCCTTCAGTTTCCCAGCGGCTTTGGCATACTCAGGGGCCAGAGCCTTGCAGTGGCCACACCAAGGGGCATCTGGAAGCGGAAATGAGATGCTAGAAAGCAGCCTTGATCCCTAAAGCAGCCTTGATCCCTCGGCAGTGCTTCCCTTTTTCCTCTGGCATTTTCCTTCATAAAAACCCTATCTACTCACCAAGATAACCCGTTCTAACGCACAAGGCTGAGCTGATAGCCTGGTGTTCTTGGGCAATATCAGGACAGAGGCCGTGAACGACAAACTACCACCAACCAACACCAGCCCCCACTCTGCTATGTCACCATCAGCACAGCAAGACAAACCTTTCAATGGCTGCTGACTTCTTATTCCCCGTAGGCAACTAAGGCAAGGGTCTCCCTAGACTTTCCCTTTAAGACTACAGATAAAAGTGAAGAAGTGAACGTCGCGGCCTGTACCAGCACTGGCTGTGAGTATGAGATGCACATCCGTGCACACAGGCCCTGAGTTGCTTAGGGTGAGGGAATAAGACGATCTGTCAACAGAGTTAGCAACTGTGTCAGGCACAAGGTTCCCACCCCAGGGACAGAGCTCAAATCCTTAGGGACATGAGGAAAGCTTGGGATTCTCCTCTGAGACACCATCGGAAGGACTACTGTGGCAAGCTGAAGGTGGGGTGGGCAGGAGCGGGGCGCCTTCCGGGTCGGCCCCCGGGGAGGACTCGGCAAGGCTGGACACTGGCTTGCTGTTTGCTCACACAGGTCGATCCTGTTCTTCTCGCACTAACAGGAAGATCCTGCCGTGCGCAGGGCGGGCACCGGGACGGCCCCCCGGCTCCCAGCCCGGCTCTCATCCGCAAGGAGCCCCGGACATGGCCCCCAAGGCGGGCAGCAAGGGAGCCCCTCAGTCCCGGGCGCGCCGGGGGTCCCGGCCCCGGGGGCTGCCGGGCCGTGCCTGCGTCCGAAGAGCCTGGCCCAGCGGCCCCGAGCCCCGCCCGCCCGCCAGGCCCGGCGCTCACAGAACTCCACCAGCAGGTACTTGTGGGCCGCCAGCGCCTCCGCGAAGTTGCTTTTCCGCAGCACCAGGACGTGGTCCTCCTCCTCGGGGGCGTCGGCGCACACCAGGCCGGCCACGGCCAGGCACAGCAGAGCGCGGCGCAGCATATCGGACACGGAGCAGGCGGGGCGCTTCGGTTGGCGCCGCCGGGACAGCGGGGGCGACGAGAGCGCGCGCCGGTCCCGGCCTCGCCTTTATAAATCCTGGGTCCGGGGCGCGCCTGCCCACCCCGCCCGCGCGCGCTGGCCGCGGCGCGCACGCGCCCCTGGGGCCCGCCTTCGATTGGCCGGCGGACTTCGAGGCTCGTCTTTGCCGCTCTCGGATTGGACACTCACACCAGGCCTGGCCCCGGATTCGGAAACGCTCCTGAGGGCTCCCTGGCCTTCGCCCGGGATTGGCCGAGGACCTCGCGCTCGCTGTCTTTCTTAGCCTCTCATTGGCTCCCGACGAGAACTTTTTCTGCCTTGGCTTCTAATTGGTGGCTTTCGCCTACACCTTCCACGGGTCTGGAATGGATGCCACTTTCGGTAGCCCGGGCTCTGCGCCTCCTGATTGGCCAAGGGATGCGCGCACTCTGCGCGCTCCTTCGTCGAACGTGGCAGTGGGCCGGAGTTCCCAGTCTAGGGGCGGAGCTGCGGCTGCGCCTCCGAAACCCCTCGTGTTGCATTCTGACTGGACCGCGTTCCCAACTGGCACGCCCCCCGGACTCCGGGCCGGAAGCTGGGGTGACGCAATTTCCGGCGCGCGTGTCAAGCGTGCGGCGGCGGCCCTGGAAGGTGGGGTCGGGTTCCTAGGGGCGGCGGTGGGCTCGGTGTGTGATAGCCGGCCCGGTCCGACGCGCTCCGCGAGGTGACGCGAGACACCCACCGAGGCATGGCGGCAGGGCCTGGGCACGGGAATCGTGCGCACAGGGCGAGGAAGCCTCGGAGGGGATGAGAGCACAGGGCGGGTGGTTAGGAGAATGGGGCTGGAGAGACGGGCGGGAGGGGCGGGACCTGGGCGCCGGGGACCTGCCGGCTCCCAGGCCCCAGGAAGACGCTGCCCATGGGTGGAGCGGCCGCAGGAAAGGTACTCCCCGCTAAGGCCTTCAGGGAGCGGCCCTTTGCGATCCCCCTCCTTTCCCACGGGTTGCCAAATCCTGTGACGCTGCCCCTACTCTGGTGCTTCTCAGATGCTCTGGTCGGCTCAGGAGACCTCGCAGCCGTTACACAGCTGTGGAAATATCCTGGGCGCTGGGCGCTGCTTCACTCCGAAGGCAGCAGCTGGGTTTGCCTCCCGACTCGACCCGCTACGGAGGCTGCTGAGCACTTGAAATATGGCCAGTCCACCTGAGACGGGCTGTGAGTGCGCAATGCACATCAAACTTCTAAGACTGAGTGTGCGGGGCCGGGTGCGGTGGCTCACGCCTGTAATCCCAGCACTTTGGAAGGCCGAGGCGGGCGGATCACGAGGTCAGGAGTTCGAGAACAGCCTGATCAGCATGGTGAACACACACACACCCCCCCCCCCCCCCCGTCTCTACTAAAAATACAAAAATTAGCCGGGCCTGGTGGCGCGCGCCTGTAATCCCAGCTACTCGGGAGGCTGAGGGAAGAGAACCGCTTGAACCCAGGAGGCAGAGGTTGCAGTGCGCCAAGATCGCGCCATTGCACTCCAGTCTGGGCAACAGAGCGAGACTCCGTCTCAAAAAAAAAAAAAAAAAAAAAAGACAGTGTGCGTGTAGGGGCTGGGAGACAGAAGGTACAGTATTTCGTTAATAATTTTACATTGACTACTACATGTTGAAATACTATGTATGCATACGTTGGATTACATAATAATATTGAGGCCAGGTGCTGTGTGGCTCACTCCTGTAATCCCACCACTTTTGGAGACCGAGGCAGGAGGATCCCTTCAGCCCAGGAGTTCGAGACCAGCCTGGGCAACATAGTGAGACACTCGTCTCTACAAAAAATAAATTTAAAAAATTAGCCAGGCACGGTGGTGTGCACCTGTGGTCCCAGCTACTTGGGAGGTGGAGGTGGGAGAATCACTAGAGCCCAGGAGGCTGAGGCTGCGGTGAGCCATGATCCCACCACTGCACTCCAGCCTGGGTGACAGATGGACAACCTATCTCAAAAAATAATAAAAATTTCCTTTTTTTTAAATTTTTATTTTTTATTTTTTTGAGTCAGAATCTCACTTTGTCATCCAAGCTGGAGTGCAGTGGGCGATCTCGGCTCACTCCGCCTCCTGGGTTCAAGTGATTCTCCTGCCTCAGCCTCCCGAGTAGCTGGGATTACAGGCATCTGCCACCATGCCCAGCTAATTTTTGTATTTTTAGTAGAGACAGGGTTTTACCATGTTGGCCAGGCTGGTCTCGAACTCCTGACGTCAGGTGATCCACCTACCTTGGCCTTCCAAAGTGTTGGGATTACAGGCGTGAGCCACCGCACCAGGCCTCCTCTTTTATCTTTTAACGTGGCTTTTAGAAACTTTACATAGATGGTCTGCATTTTGTTACTGTTGGACACTGGCAGCCCTCCGTCTCCCTCACTGCCTGGAATCTGCCGCTCCCCTTTTCCCCAGGTGCCTGCCCTCTCCATTCCTCCTCACTTTCCTCTGCTGGGAATCGGCACCACCACTGATTTTAAAGTTGAAACTTGGCAGGCAAAAGGGAGGTACTCCCACGTTAAATGTATACACATTGACTGCAATAGCATCCTGATTTTTGAAATGGCAAAACGTAGAGCAAGTTGCTTTTGTACTTTGAGAGTTTCTGTTTATCAGTTGTTCCTGAGAACATGCTTCTCCTTCCCACAGGGAACTCCCTCCACTAGAATATGAGTTCCTTGTGGTCAAGACTGGGTCCCCTGTGCCCTTCCCCGCAGTGCCAGTGGAGCAAAGGTCAGTCAGCAGCATAAGTTGTACCTGCTGGGAGAACTGTCTGCTTCCTCTGGGTGACTTTTCCGGCCTAGAAGGAATATGAGTATGTCCCTCCCTGAGCACTGGCCTGGAGCCCACTCAGGAAACACCATCTCTTCATAAATGGTTTTGATTGCAGGCATTGTCCCTTCTGCTCTCTGGACGATGGAAATTGCTTCAGGTCACTGCACTATCTTCCAACGTTTTTGTGGTTGCCATGAGCTGTTGTATAGACCACAATTTGGGGCCTGAGACAAGCTGGGCATGGTGTTGCATGCCTATAATCTCAGCTACTTTGGAGGGTGAGGCAGGAGAATAGCTTGGGCCCAGGAGGTGGAGGCTGCAGTGAGCCATGATCATACCACTGCACTTCTGTCTGGGTGACAGAGACCCTGTATCTTATATAAAACCCCACCCCACATTTGTACCACATCTAGATACGAGGTCAGGGTTCAGATGCCTAAATATTGGAGCTTGTGTTTTGTCCACTGTTGGGGAAAGAGTGAAGAGATTTGCCATACCATAATGTTGATTAGCTTGTGATGGTTTGGCGGCAGCTTAGGCCAGAGCATACAGTAAAGTAAAAAGGAAAAGTGTTCACAGACAATGAAAACTGGGACCAAGTGGAGAATACTCAAGGCACACAGACCAGGCAAGGATCCCAGTGGCCATGGATGAGTCTCAGGCTGGCTCTGGGCCAGTGGAACACACCTCAGTGTGGGTGAAGGTCTAGCCAGGGCAGCAGAGGGCAGGGCTACATAACAGCAGCCCAGGTGGCTGTGGCCGACCTGACATTCTCCTGTGAAAACCAGGTGCCCAACCAGCACTAACCTAGATAGATGGCAGCATTTTTTTTCTTTAAAGACAGGATCTTGCTGTGTTGCTCAGGGTGGTCTTGAACTCCGGACCTCAAAGGATCCTCCCCTCTTCAGCTTCCCAAAGCACTGGGGTTACAGGTGTGAGCCAGCACGCTCAGCCGAATCACAGTATCTTAGATGCCATGGCTGCCCATAGGGTCCTCTCAAGGTGCCTCTGCCCTTGGAATGGCTTCCTACACCAACCTGACAAGGTGCAGCAAAGGTGGACTCTGGTAAGGCTGGAGGAGGAAGCCTGGTCTGCAATGGCCTGAGACGCCCTCTATGGGGGTTGTTGAGTGGATGGAAATGTGCAGGGCATGGGTCCTGCCCCCAAGAATGCAGGCTGGTTCCGCTGGGCACCTGCAGAGGGCTGACGTCCTTTTCCTGAGGCCTGCTCCTGTGCCTTCTAACCCTAGGGTGAGAAGATGGGCCGTGTTCACCTCATGCCCAGGCCCTTCGAGGAGTGTGCCCTTGGGGGTCAGAGCCCCCCTGTGGCTGGTATTTCTTTGGATCATCACAGGTGCTCCAGACATCCTTTAGGGAGTCTCAGGCTTGGAGAAGGGATCCATTAAATGTTGGTTAGTTGGTTTTTGTTTGTTTTTTGTTTTTTCGAGACAGAGTCTCTCTCTGTTGCCCAGGCTGGAGTGCAGTGGCGTGATCTTGGCTCACTGCAACCTCCGCCTCCCAGGTTCAAGCGATTCTCCTGCAACTTCTGCCTCCCAGGTTCAAGCGATTCTCTTGCCTTTGCCTCCTGAGTAGCTGGGATCATAAGCTTGTACCACCAACCCTGGCTAATTTTTGTATTTTTAGTAGAGACAGGGTTTCACCATGTTTGTCAGGCTGGTCTCGAACTCCTGACCTCGTGATCCTCCTGCCTCGGCCTCCCAAAGTGCTGGGATTACAGGCGTGAGCCATCATGCCCAGCCAACTGGTTAGTGATTAAGTGATTTGATTGATGCAGTTTTTGAAATGTACTGTGTGTACAATATTACTCTTTTGAGACAGGGTCTCATTCTGTCACCCAGGCTGGAGCACAGTGGTGCAGTCATGGCCCACTGCAGCCTCTGCCTTCTGGCCTCAAGTGATCCTCCTGCCTCAGCCTCCTGAGTAGCTGGGACTACAGTTGTGCACCACCGTGCCCACCTAATTTTTATTTTTTTAGAGATGGGGTCTCCCTGTGTTGCCCAGGCTGGTTTTGAACTGCTGA
Source organism: Pongo abelii (assembly GCF_028885655.2). Lineage (NCBI taxonomy): Eukaryota > Metazoa > Chordata > Mammalia > Primates > Hominidae > Pongo > Pongo abelii. Next base: position 97,287,533 of record NC_072004.2, read on the forward strand.
GCTCAAGTGATCTGCTTCTGGCCAGCTACTACTCTTAAAAGTAGAGTTCTCAGAGCAAAACAGCTCCCTTTCAACCTTCAGTCCGGTCGAAGGTGTGGTGGGGGTAACAGCAGGCTCATGGATACCTGGGCAGTGCTCCGAGGTCCCTCCTGTGTTCCTACTGAGCAGCAGCCCGCTGTGCCCGGAGTGGAGGTGAGAAATCCAGCAGCAGCGCGGTGGTAAGTGTGGGCCCTGCGGAGTGTGGCAGGCGCTCATTATGGTGCAGCGCAGTGTTGGGCACAGAGAAGCTTCTCAGAAACCACAGTAACCCGTGGTTAGTTGGTCACATCCCAGACCCTGACCTAGCACTGGCTGGCACTGTGACTTGTCACCCTCCTGAATGGAAGAAGTGTCCACCTGGGGGTGGCTGAGGAGGTGGATGCTAGGGGACTGCTGGGAGCCACGGACCTGTGGAGGTTGGGAGAGGAGACTGCAGGCGCAGGCTGCTGGAGGCGAGGAGGCCTGTCTGGAGCGCCAGGCAGTACAAACAGGTCCCAGGTGGGGCCACGAGGATCAGGTTAGACTTGGGACCCAAGAGACACGTCATACCCACTGTGCAGGTGCCACCTCATGTTATCCTGCACCAGGGGAGGGGCCAGCCCAAAGTCCTGGCTGCTGGCAGCATGCCCATACAGCTTGGCACCTGGGTCTGAGTTCACATGTCTAGCAAAGCTGGGAAAATCCAGGAGCAAGAAGGTGAAGCCGTTTGGCTCAGCCCAAGCTCAGAAGGCCCTTGCCCGATGAGCCAAACTGCTGACAACACCCTGGCACTGGGCTTGGGGACTCCCCTGGAGCATGGGGTGTGGGGGAAACTGTCTGGCAGGGGCTCCTGCACTGGAGCTCACCCTCCCTGGCTGTTCTGGTGTCTGTCCAGTGGGATTAGCCTGCATCCTGTGGTTTCACCACCCCACCGCCTGTCTCCCCCACAGCACAGGCAGAAGCAGCAATGCGACACGAGACCACCTCGCTTGGGGCTAGTAGCAGTTCTGGGAAAGGCTCGATAGGGTCTTTGCTCCCTGCGGAATCAAGGGCTGGGGACTGACCCAGCCTTTCTCTATGGCTGCTCTCAGATCTGGGTCCGGACCAGCTTCTGCAGGAAGGCACCATTCTGTTGGGGTGTCTGACACAGGGTCAGCTCTAGGCTCAGCCTCTGTGGCCCCCACAAAGGCCTGGCAAGGATGGGGCAAGGAGGCAGTGGTGCCTGCACGCACTGCCCTGGCACAGGTGTGTGGTTAGTGACCTGAAGCATGAGGGCATCTCCCTGTCCACCCCAGCTGGCGATAAGCCCCTTGTGGGGCCCACCCTGCTGATAAATCCCGGAGCAGTATGGCCTGTGTCAGAATAACCAGTAGGAGGGCCCCGGGGTAGCAGCTGCCTCTGTGTGAAATATTTTTCTCAACACCTTACCACAGAAGGCAGATTTTGAAACTGGCATCAGGCCAGAAAAAGGAGACTTTCTGAATGGACACTTCTAAGTGGTTCTTGGTTACTCATCTGCCTCTTCCCCCTGCAGGGTAGAGGGGCATGGGTTTGAAGTTCCCGGGGGCTCTTGGAGATGGTGCTCAAAGAGGAGGCAGTGCCACCCCCATGTGACTGCAGACACGGAGGAGCTGGGCTTCCTGGATGCTGCAGCAGTTGGGGCCCCTGGCTGAGCGCACTTGCCTCAGGAGGCCCTGTGTGGTTCCCCTAGTAGTCCCTTTGCGCCACACCGCAGTGAGGATGCCCTCAGTCTCCTGTCGATCCCATCACACCAAGCCTTTTCACTGTTGGGCTCCTGGCACTGCCCGATCCTGGAGGGCACTTGGCTGCGGCTGTGGCGGGCTAATGCTCTAGGCGCCTCTGTGGCCCCCGTTGCCTGGGCACCTACTTCCTGCCTCAGCCACAGCTGCACCCACGTGCACCAGGGGCCACAAGGCCGACCCTGGCTTGGGCCTGTTCCTCCCTGGGTTTCCTTGGGATCCAGTCATTGGAGGGCCCACTCACAGCCGGGCCGACTCGACACCTCCGAGCCCGGCCAGGGAATCAAGCAGCTCTCCCTCTGGCAGCATCTGAGCTGCACAGGCCAGGCCCGTCTCCCCATTCCCTTAGCAAGGACAGGCAACCCCAGCCAAGGCCTTCTGCACTGCTGTAGACTGTTGCTGCCTAGGGCTGCTGTAGCTGGGAGTCACATTCCTTTCTCCCCAGATAGTTGCAAGGGGCCCAGCAGCGACAGCACTTCAAGGGGGCCCTGTCCTTCCCTTCCCACCACCCCACCAGGGTCCCCATCTTCCCTTTTGTCTCCTAAAGCCCGTGAGGCAGCAGAGGAGCCAGGCCCTCCCCTGCCACATCCTGGAGATGCCAAGCAGCAGACACCCCCAGCTCCTTCAGGGGCATTTATTTCCCGGTCAGAAAAGAAGCAGGGACAGGCGCCTCTGCCTGAGCCCGGCAGACGCAACACAAAGACCGGGGATGGGGCAGGGGAGGCACAGGAGACGGCTCTCAGCAATGTGTGCACTTGGTCCCTTGTTTGTTCCTGGCTGGGTCAGGGAGGGCCTGCCGGGGGTGGTGGCACTGAGAGCCTGGGGGAACAGGCGGCAGGCCAGTGGCCCAGGGGCAGCACGGACGGAGGCAATAAATACTGATGGCCAGGCGGGGCGCTCCTGGCTGGGCCCAGGTGGGGTGGGTGAGGCTGTCCATCGAGGGCTCTCTGGTGGGGGTGGGCTCTGGGCACTGCCCGCTGAGACAGAAAAGGCAGAGGCAGGACAATACCCAGCCTCCTGGATGGTACTGAGGTGACTTGAGTTTTGGCAATTTGGCTTTCCCCAAGCCGCCGGAGCCATCCCCACAGCCCTGTCCAGGGGAGGGGCAGGCTGGCCAGGCACTGGTGGGCTGGGGAGCAGCAGCAGCACACCCCACATGTCCCTGGGTCACTGGGTTCGCCATCGGGGAAGGAACAGGGAGGCCACATGCTCATGCAGACACAGGGAGTTAGAGGCTAGTGAGGCCCCACGGCACACTCCACATGTTAAGGCATCATGGTTAGACGGGACTGACAGCGACAAGGAGGCTGGCAAGGGAGCAGCGGGGCTGGAGGACGGCCCGGCCCCCACGAGGCCCTGCATCCCACACCCCAGCTCCATGCCGGAGCAGCAGACGCACACGTCCAGGGACAACCACGGGGCCTGGAGAATGGCTGCTCCGCTCCCTCCTGAAGCCAGGCCTCGGGTGTGACGGGGAGATAGAACCTGGGGGGCACGGAAAGGGCAGCAGAGGCCTGGCTGCGGCCTCTCTCCCCCACAGCACAGGCAGAAGCAGCAACGAGACACGAGACCGAGGAAGCTGGGCCTGTGGGCAGGGGAGGGCTGAGGAGGGGGATCGGAGGCACTCGGTTGAGCCAGGCCAGGGAGGCGGACCAGGGTGGGAGGGGCACGGAGGGCCTGTCAGCACTTTGGTATGGGGAGGGGAGGGGCTGGGGGGACACATCCGCCTGTCCGTCGTCCGTCCGTCAGTCTGCCCTGCCCGCCTCTGGCTGGGCTCAGTCCTTCCAGTCCTTCTTGATGGTGAGATTCCACTCCCAGGACAGGTGGTCGGTCTTGTCGTCGTCTGTGAAGCGGGACTTGATGCTGTAGCTGCCCCGGGCCAGCATACCCTTGGGTGCCTCCTCCACGGGGGTCAGGAACTCGTACTCCTCGGCCCGGGGCCCATAGCTGCCTACCATGTAGTCAGTCTTGTCAACTGCGGCACAAGGAAGAGGGCGGTCAGCGGCCCTGCTTCCCCGCCTGGCAGCACGCACCCACGCGGCCCCTTCTGCCCTGCCTGGGGCCCCACTCACTCTTGACGCCTTTCCTGTACGTGTGCTGGATGTACTTCATGCCGGACACTATCTCTCTGTTAACCTGCAGGACCCGAAGCAAATCAGGGAAGGTCGGCCCGGACCCCAGCCCTAGCCCCGCCTCCATTCCCTGGCCACAGCAGCCTGTAGCTTACCCGGAAAGAGATTTTTATCCGGTACTCCACACCCTCCTTCAGCACAAACGACTGCTTCTTGAAGCTCTCCAGGTCACCTGTTGGGGGGACCTCTCCCTCAATGACTGCCCAGCAGCCCCGGGGCCCCCAGCCCTGCGCGAAGCCCCAGCCCTGCACGGCCCCCTGGCTGCACTTCCCGAGATCCCCACCAGGGGCCGCCCGAACCCCCGCGGCCGCAGGGCACTCACCTGTCAGGTCCAGCTCCAGGGGGCCCGGGGCCGAGCTGCACACCAGGGTCAGGCCAGTCACGACGACGTTGGGGACGTTGGGGTCTGGGGAGTGACAGCAGGTGAGGGCCCCACCCCCACCAGTGGAAGTAGGGGCTGGGGAGCGGCAAGACAGCTGGAGTGAACGGGCGGCCACCCGGCTCCCGCAGCCCAGACTCACCTGCGGAAACGGCCACGCGGCCCAGCAGAGCCTCCTTGTACTTTCGCAGGCTCTCGTCGTCCTTGTCCAGCTCCTGGATCTCTTGGATGCTCTTCTGGGCCGGGGGCTTGTAGTTGACCGAGTGCTCATCCTCCTCGTTCTCCGCTGCAATCTGGGCCAGCTGCTCGGCTGTGGGCTCCTGCTCAGCCATGCTCAAGCTTAGCCTGGGTCGGGACACCTGTGGGCGGGACGGTGACAGGCCTTGGACCTGGATCCCCAAAGGAGGCGCACTTCTGAGCACGAGTGTGGGCTGCAGCCAGAGCTCCAAAAGGGCTCCACGGGGGCCACCTTCGCTCCTCTCCACCCCCCCGATTCCTCCTCAGGGGCATCCTCTGGAGCAGTGTGAGGTGCCCCCACCCCAGGTATAGCATCTAAGACAAAATGGGAACTGCAGCCGGCCCTGGGGAGAGAGGGCACACCTCCCCCTCCACGATGGAGGAGGCAGCACCCCCCTGTATGTGTGGGCCGGGGCTAGCAGGCCCCAGAATCAACTGGCAGGGCCCACACTAAACCCTCTTTTAGGGTCTTGCCGCTCTTGAGCTGCCCAGGCCCTCGCCCTACGGGGTAACGGGGCTCGGTATCCCTCCATAGGGAGGCTCCTCTGGCCGTGGTAGTCACACGTAAACGTGTGTGGTCCGCTCAGCCTCATCCTTCAAACAGGATGCCCCTGGAGCTCGGATGTTAGGGGCAGCCAGAATACCGCATGGGGCCAACTGGACACGGGGATCCTAAGTATCTCCGGTTTCTCTACAATTGTGAGGGTCTGTGACCTACAACTTGGGAGCTACCACAGCCACTCAGTACTCTCGGGCCCTCTTGTAGATCGTAAGCCAGGAGTGCCCGGGGCAGCACTGACCCGGCAGGGGGGTCTTTCAGGCTCAGATCCTTCCCGGCAGCTTGGGAGGTGGCTCAGGAAGCAGCACACCCGGGACACCCAGGCCAGGGTCCAGGCCGCCCTGCTTCCTCCAGGCGCTGGGGCCTCTGCGCCGCGCGAGGATAGCCGTAGGCGCCGGGATCCTAGGGCGCGGCCCGCACTTCCGCAGGGCCCGCAATCCGCGCCGGGCGTGGCCCAGGCGCTGGGGGAGGCCGCGCCCCAATCCCCGCGTCGCCTCCGAACGCGATGGACCGCGGCTGCCGGCCCGGCGCCCCCCGCGTCCCCAGGGAGGGGCCCTCAGGTCTGGCCCGGGCCCCACGCGCCTCGGCGGCCATGAAAGAAGCTCCGGGCCGCTCGGGAGGGGCCGGCACTCCCCTGGCCCCCGCCGCCACTCGGGCCCGGGACCCGCACGTGGGGCCGGGGCCGCCGCCGCCCGGTCCCGCCCCGGACCCGCCCTAGCCCGCACCGCCCTGGCCCGCTGTCACCGCGCCCCCGCCCGCCAAGACCCTGCCGCGGGCTCAGGGCGGGGCGCGAACAAAGGCGGAAGCCCCCACCCCGGCGCCCCCCGCTCCCGCCGGCGCCGCCGGTCCCCGCCCCGACCCGCCGCCTCCGCCCCGCCGCCTCCGCCCCGCCGCCTCCGCCCCGCCACGGCCACTCACCGGAGGGTTCGGCCGCGCGGTTCAGGCTCCCTCCCGCACTAAATGACGAACGTCGTCGGCCGCCCCGCCCGCCCCGCCCGCCCTGTCTGTCACTTCCGGGGTCACGAGACTTCCGCTCACTCGGGCGGGGAAGGCCAGGGCGCATGCGTGGCGCGCGGGTGGCCGGGGGCACGCCGTCGCCATCTTGCGGCTGGGCCTCGTGGGCGCGTTCCGCGTGGGTTCTGGCGTCGTCTCCTTCCACCCCAAGCCCTGTCAGTGGTCACCTCTGTAACCCAGGGCACTTCCCTACGCGAGCCCAGGGCGCCCGCACCCTGGAGGCGAGGTGCGGTCCCGCCTCTCGCCGCTGTCCAACCCGCGCCCACTCGAGGCCTGCGGCGGCCGCGTGGGCTGTGGAAGCCCGCGCAGATGCAGTGCGCTGCCCTCACCGGGCCAGTCGGTCCGATTGCGACTCTTGCTTCGGGGTCTTGTCACCTAGTCCCGGGACTTCGGGGAGGTAACGGGCACGGGGATTAAGTTCTCGTTAAACACGGGCGAGAGCGCCGGCGCGCGGGCCGTTCCAGGGCCGTGGTGTCACCCGTGGAAGGACAGGGCTGTGGGGCGAGGAGGAGCCCCTTGCACGCCCACGCCCCGCGGAAAGCTCGTGGTGGGCGAGGGCGCAGCGGAGGTTTTTTTCTCCAGGCTGAGACAGAATTCGTGCGCAGCCTGGCGCAGGCACCGCTGCAGAGACCCTTGTGTCCCTGAGGAATCCCGCGGCTCCTGAGGACCAGGAGGCAGGGAGCTCCTGGCACCGTGAGCAGATGAGGGGCTGCCTCAGCCTGGGTTTCACCGCAGACGCCCTGTTCCCCACTCCACTTGTTCCGAGATTTCACACATTCGCCCACAAGGGCCGTGTTGAAGTATCAGGAACGGCCGCAGTGTTCGCACCCAACCCTGGGCTCGCGTCTCCTGGAGGCCAAGCCCCCAAATGCCCTGCACCAGACACTGGGTGGGACGCTGCCCCACGTCCAGCCTGCAGCACTTGTTAGGACTGTGGACTCGTTAACGTGGACGCCTCTTCTATTGATTGATTATTTTTTTGAGACGTATTCTCAGTGTCGCCCAGGCTTGAGTACAATGGCACAATCTCGGCTCACTGCAACCTCCACCTCTCAGGTTCAAGCGATTCTCCTGCCTCAGCCTCCTGAGTAGTTAGGATTACAGGTGTGAGCCAACATGCCCAGCTAATTTTTGTATTTTTAGTAGCGACAGGGTTTCACCATGTTGGCCAAGCTGGTCTTGAATTCCTGACCTCAGGTGATCCACCCACCTCAGCCTCCCAAAGCGCTGGGATTACAGGCATGAGCCACCGGGGTGGCTTTTTTTTTCTTTTTTTTTTTTTTTTTCAAGACAGGGTCTTGCTCTTTTGCCCAGGCTGGAGTGCAGTGGTGCAATCTCAGCATACTGCTGCCTTGATCTCCTGGGCTCAAGCAATCCTCCCACCTCAGCCTCCCGAGTAGCTGAGACTACAGGTGTGCAACACCATGTCCAGCTAATTTTTTATTTCTTGTACAGACGGGGTCTCACTATGTTGCCCAGGCTGGTCTTGAACCCCTGAGCTCAAGCGATCCTCCTCCCTCAGCCTCCCAAAGTGCTAGGATTACAGGTGTGAGCCACCATGTCCGGCCACCCAGCCTCTTTTAATCACTCTTGAGCTCCATGCAGACAGGGCCCTGTCTGTTTGGCCCATACTGCCAGGCTTCTGGCAGGGAACCCAGGCTGACCAAGAGAAGCGGAGACCACACGCGCACACACACGCACAGCTGCTTTGTTCAGACACAGACATGAACACAGGAGGGCATTTTTGGGGACAGAACTATGCAAAATACCGAGCTTGGTGTCTTTTGAAAATTTCTCAATGTTGGAGGGATGTTTGTTTCTGTAACTGAGTTACACTGTCAGTGCCATGTCATCAGCACAGCGTTTCCTAATCAGGTGTGAAATGCTTCACTGTTAAAGACTCAGAGCCTGCTGTGCAGGTGATCATGTTGCCCGACTTTCCAATAACCCAAATGCTTTTAAAAAAAAAAAATGTTGGGCCGGGCGCGGTGGCTCACGCCTGTAATCCCAGCACTTTGGGAGGCTGAGGCAGGCTGATCACGAGGTCAGGAGATCGAGACCATCCTGGCTAACACAGTGAAACCCTGTCTCTACTAAAAACACAAAAAATTAGCTGGGCATGGTGGTGAGTGCCTGTAGTCACAGCTACTCGGGAGGCTGAGGCAGGAAAATGGCGTGGACCCGGGAGGTGGAGCTTGCATTGAGCTGAGATTGCGCCACTGTACTCCAGCCTGGGTGACAGAGCTAGACTCCGTCTCAAAAAAAAAAAAAAAAAACTGTTGGCGGGGCACGGTGGCTCATGCCTATAATCTCAGCATTTTGGGAGGCCGAGGCAGGTGGATCATCTGAGGTCAGGAGTTAGAGACCAGACTGGTCAATGTGGTGAAACCCTGTCTCTACTAAAAATACAAAAAAAAATTAGCTGGGCGTGGTGGTGGGCACCTGTAATCCCAGCTACTCAAACTCAGGAGGCTGAGGCAGAAGAATTGCTTGAACCTGGGAGGTGGAGGTTGCAATGAGCTGAGATCATGCCATTGCACTCCAGCCTGGGCAACAAGAGCGAAACTCCATCTCAAAAAACAACCACCAAAAAAAACTGTTGGCTGGGTGCGGTGGCTCATGCCTGTAATCCCAGTACTTTGGGAGACCAAGGCAGGCGGATCACTTGAGGTCGGGAGTTCAAGATGAGCCTGACCAACATGGAGAAACCCTTTCTCTACTGAAAATACAAAATTAGCCGGGTGTGGTGGCGCATGCCTGTAATCCCAGCTACTCGGGACGCTGAGGCAGGAGCATCGCTTTATCCCAGGAGGTGGAGGTTGTGGTGAGCTGAGATAGTGCCATTGCACTCAAGCCTGGGCAACAAGAGCAAAACTCTCCATCTCAAAAAACAAAACAAAACAAAACAAAACACTGTTGGCTGGGTGTGGTGACTCACGCCTGTAATCCCAGCACTTTTGGAGGCCGAGGTGGGTGGATTACCTGAGGTTGGGAGTTCGAGATGAGCCTGACCAACATGGAGAAATCCCGTCTCTACTAAAAAAATACAAAATTAGCTGGGCATGGTGACGCATGCCTGTAATCCCAGCTATTCGGGAGGCTGAGGCAGGAGAACCGCTTGAACCCAGGAGATGAAGGTTGCGGTGACCCGAGATCACGCCATTGCACTCCAGCCTGGGCAACAAGAGCGAAGCTCTGTCTCAAAAAAACAAAACAAAACTGTTATAGAAAATTCCAAACACATGTTACTTGTAATTTATTACTCCGAAAGATGTACCCTGGGCCAGTCGTGGTGGTTCACATCTGTAATCCCAGCACTTTGGGAGGCCGAGGCGGGTGGATCATGAGGTCAGGAGTTCAAGACCAGCCTGACCAACATGGTAAAAACCCATCTCTACTAAAAATGCAAAAATTAGCCAGGAATGGTGGTGTGCGCCTGTAATCCCAGCCACTCAGGAGGCTAAGGCAAGAGAATTGCTTGAACCCGGGAGGCAGAGGTTGCAGTGAGCCGAGATCGCGCCACTGCACTCCAACCCAGGCAACTGAGTAAGACTCTGTCTCAAAACAAAAACAAAAAGTACTCTGAAATTTAGCAGCTTCACATAATCAACATTTATCATTTACACAGTGTCCAAGGATCAGAGAGCAACTCAGCTGGGCGGTTCTGGCTGCCGCTCTCATCAGGCCACACTGGCACCAGGCTGTGGTGTCTGGAAGGCTTCAGATCCTGTGCACAGGGCTGTGGCAGGAGGCCTCAGGTCCTCGGGAAGCTGTTGGCGGGAGGATTTAGCTCCCTGCCACCCACAGCCCCCAGCCTCTCCCTAGTGCTACTCAGAGCAAGGCAGCTGGCTTCCCCCAAGGGAGGCCTCAGGCAGAGGGAGAGCAGACACCTAGGAGGGATCCACAGTGTCTTTATCACCTGGCCTGCCCTGTGGATCACACAGACCCACGTTCATGCAGTGGGAGGGGGCAAGACCACGACACACGCACCGGAGTCTCCAAACACCACAAAGGCCAAAGCAGCACTGCCACCAGCTTCCACAGGTATGTTTTCCTTGATTGTATTGTGAATTCTTTTTAAAAACAATTAGAATCCAGGCCGGGTGCGGTGGCTAAGGCCTCTAATCCCAGCACTTTGGGAGGCCGAGACGGGTGGATCACAAGGTCAGGAGATCGAGACAATCCTGACTAACAGTGAAACCCTATCTCTACTAAAGATACAAAACAATTAGCCAGGCGTGGTGGTGGGTGCCTGTAGTCTCAGCTACTCAGGAGGCTGAGGCAGGAGAATCACTTGAACCCGGGAGGCGGAGCTTGCAGTGAGCCAAGATCGCACCACTGCACTCCAGCCTAGGTGACAGAGCAAGAATCAAATGATGTTGCATACACTGCATTAAGTTGGAGTCTCTCTTCATCAATAGAACTGGTCTTGTCTTAGTCCAGTTGGGCTGCTATCAAGAACACCATACACTGGCTGGCATATAAACAACAGAAATTTCTCATTGCTCTGGAGGCTGGGAAGTCCCAGAAGGTGCCAGCAGATTGGGTGCCTGGTGAGGACGGCGTCCTTCGGTATGTGATAGTCTCATTACCTCCCCAAACCCCCATTTCCTGGTAACATCACTGTGGCATCAGGATTTCAACATATAAATTTTGGGAGGACACACCTCTCCATCCCCACCGGCCTCCTTTTACCCCTGCAGTGTTCTGAAGGACAGAGGTGCTTCCCTGGAGTCTCCCATACCCGGGCCTGGCTGGGGACACTGCACCCCAGTGTGGAACATACTCCTGTTTCCCCATCCTGCTGGGGTGTGGCGGTCAGACCCACAGGAGCCAGAGCCCTGTGAACGTATAGCATGGTGGGTCCTTTCGTTTTTCTTTTGTTTTTGCTGCCCAGGTTGAGGTGCAGTGGCACAGTTGTAGCTCACTGCAGCCCCAAATTCGTAGGATCAAGTGATCTTCCTGCTTCAGCCTCGCAAGCAGCTGGGACTACAGGTGTGCTCCACCACACCCAGCTAATGTTTTGTATTTTTTGTAGAGACATGGTTTCACCATGTTGCTCAGGCTAGTCTGGAACTCCTGGGCTCAAGTGATCTACCCACTTGAGCCTATCAAAATGCTGGGATTACTGGCATGAGCCACTCTGCCCAGCCCTAAAATTCTTTTGAGCTATTTTCAGTTGATACCTGCTCCCACCACCCACACCCTACACCCTGTCCTAGGCAATCGCAGACCTGCTTTCAGTATCTATAAACTTGCCTTTGATGGACATTTAACATAAATGACGATTACACTATGTAATGTTTTTGAGGCTCACTCATGTTTTAGAGAGTATTTTATCCTTTTAAGATTCGATTGTGGCCGGGTGCGGTGGCTCACGCCTGTAATCTCAGCACTTTGGGAGGCCGAGGCGGGTGGATCACAAGGTCAGGAGATCGAGATCGTCCTGGATAACACCGTGAAACCCCGTCTCTACTAAAAATACAAAAAAGTAGCCGGGCGTGGTTGCAGGTGCCTATAGTCCCAGCTACTCGCGAGCGTGAGGCAGGAGAATGGCCTGAACCCGGGAGGCGGAGCTTGCAGTGAGCGGAGATCCCGCCACTGCACTCCAGCTGGGGCAACAGAGCGAGACTCTGTCAAAATAAATAAATAAATAAATAAAATAAAAAGATTTGATTGTGTGGGTATACATTTTGTTTGTAACCATTCCAGTTGGCAAACATTTGGTTTCTTTTTTGTCCATTATGAATAATACTGCCATAAACATTTACGAACATTATAAACCATTATAAATGTTGCATTAAGCCTTTTCATGAATATGTGCTTTCATTTCTCTTGAGTAGATTCCTGAGTGGAAGTCCCCAAATGTTTTCCAATGTAGGTGTGCCACTTTGCACCCCCTAGCAATGCTGGGCTGCTCCAGGTGGCCACAGGCTCGGCAATACCTGCTGTGCTTGATCCCAGCTGTATGAGTGTGAAGCAGTGTGTCACACTGTGGGTCGCACTTGCACTTCCCCAATGAGTCTTCCTGGGCAGAAACCTATTTAAATCTTTTGCTCATTTTTAATTGGGCTGTCTGATTGAGTTATGAGTACTTACATATCCTGTATACAGTCCTTTATCAGATACATGAGGCCGGGCGCAGTGGCTCACGCCTGTAATCCCAGCACTTTGGGAGGCCCAGGCGGGCAGATCACCTGAGGCCAGGAGTTCGAGACCAGCCTGGCCAGCATAGCAAAAAAACCGTCTCTACCAAAAATACAAAAATTAGCTGGGTGTGGTGGTGCACGCCTGTAGTCCCAGCTATTTGGGAGGCTGAAGCAGGACAATCGCTTGATCCCAGAAGGCAGAGGCTGCAGTGAACTGAGATTGCCCCATTGCACTCCAGCCTGGGCAACAAGAGCAAAACTCTGTCTCCAAAAAAAAAAAGGTGATTGGCCGACATTTTATGTGATTTGTCTTTCATTTTCTTAATGATGTCTTCTCAAGGGCAAAACCTTTTATTCTAGTGCAGTAGTTTTTTCCACATGGTGCATGCCTTTGCTATCCTAAGAACTCCTGAGCTGAGGTAGGCAGATCACTTGAGCCCGTGATGTCGAGGCTGCAGTCAGCTATGATTGTACCACTGCACTCCAGCCTGGGTGACAGAAACCCTGTCTCAAAAACAAACTCTTAGCCCAACCAGATATTGTAAAGATTTTCTCTCATATTTCTTCTGTGATCTTCTGCTATATTTTATGTTTGTTGACATTTAGATATACAGTCCATATTTGGGCTAACTTTTCATATGGAGTGAACATCTTTTCTGTGTGTAGGAACATCCACCTGTCCTGGCACCCCTTGTTGATAAACTGTCGTTTCCCCCAATGCAATGTCTCACCGCCTTTGTTGAAAATTTATTCACCATAGGCCGGGTGCAGTGGCTCACGCCTGTAATCCCAGCACTTTGGGAGGCTGAGGCAGATGGATCACCTGAGGTCAGGAGTTCAAGACCAGCCTGGCAAACATGGTAAAAATCCCATCTCTACTAAAAATACAAAATTAGCCGGGCCTGGTGGTAGGTGCCTGTAATCCCAGGTACTCGGGAGGCTAAGGCAGAATTATTGCTTGAACTTGGGAGGCAGATGCTGCAGTGAGTTGAGATGGCACCACTGCACTCTAGCCTGGGCAGCAGAGAAACCCTCTCAAAAAAAAAAAAAAAAAAAAAGACAAAAAAAGACACACAGACATATATGTCCTTGCCAATGCTATGTCCTAAAATGATGGCATCCCATTAACTGGCTTTCTTGCATTACTAAAAGGATGAACTTTTAAAATAATTTTGTTATTTAAAAACCTTTTTTATTTTTATTTGTTGAGATGGAGTCCCGCTCTGTTCCCCAGGCTGGAGTGCAGTGGTGCGATCTTGGCTCACCACAACCTCCGCCTCCCAGGTTGAAGCGATTTTCCTGCCTCAGCCTCCCGAGTAGCTGGGACTACAGGCACGCACCACCATGCCCAGCTAGTTTTTGTATTTTTAGTAGAGGTGGGGTTTCACCATGTTGGCCAGGCTGGTCTCGAACTCCCGACGTCGTAATCTGCCTACCAAAGTGCTGGGATTACAGATGTGAGCCACCGTACCCGGCCGGAAACAACTTTTTACTTTTCTTTTGAGACGGAGTCTGGCTCTGTTGCCCAGACTGGAGTGCAATAGTGCGATCTCAGATCACCGCAACCTCCGCCTCCCGGGTTCAAGCGATTCTCTCCTGCCTGAGCCTCCTGAAGAGCTTGGGACTACAGGCACACGCTACCATGCCCAGCTGATTTTTGTATTTTTAGTAGAGACGGGGTTTCACCATTTAGGCCAGGATGGTTTTGATTTCTTGACCTTGTGATCCGCCCGCCTCGGCCTCCCAAAGTGCTGGGATTACAGGCGTGAGCCCCCACACCCGGCCGAAACAACTTTTTAAGATAGGATCTGTGTTGTTCAGGCTGGATTCAAATTCCTGGGCTCAAGCGATCCTCCTACCTCAGCCTCCCAAGTAGCTGGGACTATAGGCATGTACCACTTCGTCCAGCTTCTGGCTTTTTCCATGGTTGTAAACTGCCTATTCATGTTCTTGGTGGTAAATGTTTCCCAAGGTTGTTTGTCTTGAATTTGTGAGATTGTCTGATTTACAGAAGTTTTTGTTTGAGAGTCTTGCTCTGTCACCCAGGCAGTACAGTGGCACAATCTTGGCTCAATGCAGCCTCTACCTCCGGAGCTCAAGGGATCCTCCCACCTCATCTTCGCAAGTAGTTGGGACCACAGGTGGCACCACCATGCCCAGTTAATTTTTTTCTTTTTCTTTATGTTACAGCAATGAGTCTGGGTACTTTTTGCTTTTTTTTTTTTTTTTTGTAGAGATGGGTTTTGCCACGTTGCCCAGGTTGGTGACTTAGTTTTTTTTTTTTTTTTTGAGACGGAGTCTCGCTCTGTCGCCCAGGCTGGAGTGCAGTGGCCGGATCTCAGCTCACTGCAAGCTCCGCCTCCTCGGTTTACACCATTCTCCTGCCTCAGCCTCCCGAGTAGCTGGGACTACAGGTGCCCACCACCACGCCCAGCTAATTTTTTGTATTTTTAGTAGAGATGGGGTTTCACCGTGTTAGCCAGGATGATCTTTATCTCCTGACCTCGTGATCCGCCTGCCTCGGCCTCCCAAAGTGCTGGGATTACTGGTGTGAGCCACTGCGCCTGGCCTACAGAAGTTTTAAAAAGTCCTTACTGTCCTGCAAAGATAGGTACTCTTTTTTACCTAACAATACCATGAACACACCCACCAAAACTGACAATGCTTTCTGACTTCTAAAGCCTCTGCTCAATTTTCCCCAAGTCTCTTCTTGCAGTTGTGTCCCCACATCAGTATCTGGACAGAGGCCACGCTGTGCACTGGGATGCCCGCTGCCTCTATTTCCTCTTCTGCGCTTGGTGCCACCCAGGTGTCCAGGAGCCAGAGTGTTTTGCTGACAATGTCCTGTGTTCTGGATTTGCTGGGCTGAACCCTCCAGGTGTCCTGTGAATCCTCTCCCATCCTCTGCACTTCTTAGGCAGGATGAGCCCAGTTTAAGTTTTAGAGGCGGTGCTGGGGCCTCCTGCTGCTTCACGTCATTGGATTTGTCTTCTGGTCCTACCTGTAGTGAGGTATGGTTGCTTCTGGGAAGCTGGGCTGGTCCACCCATTATCAGTGGCCTCCTCAACTGTCATCTTCAATTTCACTGTTTCTCACATGCATCATTTTATTGGACACTTCAAAATGGTGATTTTCTAATTTTGGGTTTTTTTTTTTTTTTTTTGAGAGTCTTGCTCTTTTGCCCAGGCTGGAGTGCAGTGGTGCACTCTCGGCTCACTGCAACCTCCGCCTCCTGAGTTCAAGTGATTCTCATGCCTCGGCCTCCCAAAGTGCTGGAGTTACAGGCGTGAGCCACCGTGCCTGGCCTGATTTTCTAATTATTTCTGTATTTCTTAGCTGGAATTCTTTCTTTCTTTTTTTTTTTTAAAAAAAGGACCCTGTCATCAATTGTTGCCCCAAAATTAAATAGTTCATACAGAAAAGACAAATTAAATGCCCGATTCTTTCCTTTTATTTGCCAATTTTTATGAGCCAGTGCCTTACAACTTCCAAAGGTAAACATGAGTCGTCTTTTCTTAAGCATCATCATGAACTCTTAGATGTTGATTTATTCAACACAAACTAAAAAAGGAATGTTAAGTCTTAAGATATCATTAATACTAACTTGAATTACTTGTTTATGAAGGATTTATATACTAAATAAAATATATGCTCACATTTTTATATGTAGATATTAATTTACAAGTAATTAACATGCTCTAAAACATTTTATAATTCACTTCAATAACGTGTATAGATAACACAAAAATTAACTCTGGCCTACCTTAGGCTACATGATCACAGACAAGCTGATGTAATTAAAATGAGAAGATTTATTTCCTGGTACTTTCATGGCTTTATTTTTACATTAAAGTCTTTCATGACGTATTATTTATTGCTATCTTCCACCAAATGCTTGGCCAGTCAATCCCAGGGTGATCTTAATAATGACAGCTAACACATGTAAACCATAAACATTTATGAAAATTATATATCCTCATATAAATTTCATAATAACATGTGTAAGTTACAAAAGAGAAAAAGTCAACGAGGATATGGGGGAAGCCAAAAGGAATACAAACAAACGAACCGAACTATGTACAAATTATGCAGATCACATAATTTGCAGGAGGAGGTGGAAAGAAAGAAAAGAACTCATCTAGGCAACTTTTGAAACCAGTACTTAGATGCTACAGATCAAACACAAAAACAACAGTACACGATTAAGGAAGTAAGGTGCCTCCACAGTGAGTGCGCCTCCCGGGGGCACAGGTTGAGCAGTTCACCTACAGCACTGACATGGCCTAAGCGAATGTCGTGTCAATCTGAGAGCCAGGTTTCTCCCTGTCACAGGAAGAAACTACACATAAGGAAAGGGGCAGGTGAGACAGGAACAGCAGGAACTAGACAGCTACAGAAACCAACGGGGGCGGTAAATGCACAAGCACGTGTCATAGATCCACTTCCCAGCTCTGTCCCAGGAGGGCCCAGAAGCAACAAGCACAGCCAGTGCCCAGGTCTTGGTTGCTAAATCCCAGTCTCCAATGAGGGAGCGCTCCCTGGAGAAGCAGCTGGGTGCAGAGCTGGGACAAGGAAAACTGAAGACATCCCAAAATAAACAAGTGCTTAAATAAGGATGGGGCACAGGAGACAATCTCCAGGAGCTCCCAATGGCCAAAGCGTGGAAACAGTATCAGATTATGACTCACAGAATCCAACAAACAGCCCTTGCATTCATACTGATATATAAAGAAAGAAATCATAGGTCAGGCGCAGTGGCTCATGCCTTTTGGGAGGCCAAGGCAGGTGGATCACTTGAGCTCGAAAATTTGAGACCAGCCTGAGCAACATGGGGAAACCCCATCTCTACAAAAAATACAAAAAGTTAGCTAGGCATGGTGGTGAGCACCTGTGGTTCTAGTTACTCAGGAGGCTGAGATGGGAGATCACTTGAGCCCGGGAGGTCGAGGCTGCAGTGATCCATGATCGAGCCACTGCACTGCAGCTTGAGCGACAGAGGAAGACCCTGTCTCAAAAAAAAAAAAAAAAAAAAAAAAGAAAAAGCTGAAGGGACTGCTCTTTCTTAGAGACGAATTCCAATTAATAAACGTCAAAGGAATGAGGAAAATGCAAAAATCACCTTTGAAAACTAAGTTAATAATTACTGCATTGCAAGACCCACCAGTGGATGCTGAAATTATCGGGTAGGCCGGGCACGGTGGCTCACGCCTGTAATCCTAGCACCTTGGGAGGCTGAGGCAGGTGGACTGCCTGAGCTCAGGAGTTGGAGACCAGCCTGGGCAACATGGTGAAACCCCGTCTCTACTAAAAATACAAAAAAATTACCTGGGCATGGTGGCGCATGCCTGTAATCCCAGCTACTTGGGAGGCTGAGACAGGGGAACTGCTGGAACCCGGGAGGTGGAGGTTGCAGTGAGCTGAGATGGCGCCACTGCACTCCAGCCTCGGCAAGAGTGAGACTCCATCTCAAAAAAAAAAAAACATTGGTAAAACTTGGAAGTGAAACAGACATTCACTTAGTCTGGAAGTATCTCCCCAAGGTATTTATGGATGACAAAGGGAAAACAGTAACTATGTAGTGGAGAAGCCCCCGCAGCCGCCACCACCACCTGAACTAACACGACCAGGAGTTGGACAGACTGACATTGCATATCTGCACTATGCATTGGGAAGAGGACATCCCAGCTGTGGTATTCATGCCAAAAAATAAACTAAACCAGCAGGGCGTGGTGGGTCAGGCCTGTAATCCCGGCACTTTGGGAGGCCAAGGCGGATGGATCACGAGATCAGGAGTTCAAGACCAGCCTGGCCAGCATGGTGAAACCTTGTCTCTACTAAAAATACAAAAATTAGCTGGGCGTGCTGGCAGGTGCCTGTAATCCCAGCTACTCAGGAGGCTGAGGAAGGAGAATCGCTTGAACCTGGGAGGCAGAGATTGCAGTGAACTGAGATCACACCACTGCACTCCAGCTTGGGAGACAGAGAAAGACTCCGTCTCAAAAAAAAACAAAACAAACAAAAAAAAACTTGTCCAGTCATAAGGTCAGAGTCCCCAATGTGAGGGACATTCTACAAAATAGCTGACAGTATCCTTTAAAAGTGTCAAGGTAATAAAAGACAAAAGCTTTTATAAATCTGAATATAAAAATAACACTTCAGAAAATTCATAAATAGAGAAATAGGCTGACATTAATAGGCTATGTTGGGTGTGGTGGCTCAGGCCTGTAATTCCAACACTTTGGGAGACCAAGGCAGGAGGATCCCTGGAGTGTAAGAGTTCGAGACCAACCTGGGCAACACAGTGAGACTCCATCTATACAAAGTTTTAAAAATCAGCCAGGCGCGGTGGTGGGTGCCTGTAGTCCCAGCTACTAAGGAGGCTGAGGTGGGAGATCCCTTGATCCCGGGAGTTCCAGGATGCAGTGAGCTGTGTTTGCGCCACTGCACTCCAGCCCGGACATCAGAGGGAGACCTTGTCTCAAAACACAATTTTTCAAAAATTTAGTTTTTTTAAAAAGGATATTGAGATGCTACAATGTCCATTTCAGGAAGAATATCATAGCACTTTTGAGACAAGTTTTTCTTTTTTTTTGAGACCGAGTCTCACTCTGTCACCCAGGCTGGAGTGCAGTGGTGCGATCTTGGCTCACTGCAAGCTCCGCCTCCTGGGTTCACACCATTCTCCTGCCTCAGCCTCCCAAGTAACTGGGACTACAGGCGCCCGCCACCACGCCTGGCTAATTTTTTGTATTTATAGTAGAGATGGGGTTTCACCATGTTAGCCAGGATGGTCTCGATCTCCTGACTTTGTGATCTGCCTGCCTCAACCTCTCAATGTGCCAGGATTACAGGCGTGAGCCACTGCGCCCGGCCTGAGACAAGTTTTTCTACAAAATGTAATGACATAAGGTAATATGAAGAGACATGATCCTCATGTTTATGTAACTGGAGTTCAGGTATTCATTACGCTCAACAATATCAACCTTTTATGATGCTGTTTTGTTGAATGTGATGAATGCCACTGATAATAGGACATTTAATTCCATTTAGGATATCTGTATTTCCAAGTAAAGTCCTAAATCTGCCAAGGTGGAGATTTATCCATGGTAAAGTCTATTCAATCCAGATATAAAAAAGATAGAGATTGAGGGCCAGGCGCGGTGGTTCACACCTGTAATCCCAGCACTTTGGGAGGCCGAGGTGGGCGGATCACAAGGTCAGGATATCAAGACCAACTTGGCCAACATGGTGAGACCCCGTCTCTACTAAAAATACAAAAATTAGCTGGGCATGGCAGCATGTGCCTGTAATCCCAGCCACTTGGGAGGCTGAGGCAGGAGAATTGCTTGAATGGGGACCCGGGAGGCAGAGGTTGTTGTGAGCTGAGATTGCACCACTGCACTCCAGCCTGGGCTACAGAGCGAGACTCCGTCTCCAAAAAAAAAAAGAGATTAAAGACATTAAAAAAAAAAAAAGATTACAAAGAAGAAACTGCAAAGCAAAATCACAGTGAGCTATTACTTCACACCCAGTAGGATGACTAAACTAAAAAAGGCAAGTGTTGGTGAGAATGTGGAGAAATTGGAACCCTCATACATTGCTGGTAGAAATATAAAATGCTGCAGCTGCTTTGGAAAAGTCTGGCAGTTCCTCAAAAATTAAACAGTTACCTCATGACCTGGCAATTCTACTCGAGAATTGAAAAGATGTTAATATAAAGTGTATATAAAAATGTTCACAGCAGCATTATTCTTATAAAGCCATGGAGTGCAGACAACCCAGATGTCCGTGAACAGATGGACAAAAAAAAAAAAAGTGGTATATCCGTGTCAGCAGTCGGCCACGAAAGAACAGGCTTAGACACGGCACAGCACAGATGCACCTTAAATTAAAATGCTGGCTGGGGACGGGCGTGGTGGCTCACACCTGTAATCCCAGCACTTTGGGAGGCCGAGACGGGCAGATCACGAGGTCAGGAGATAGAGACCATCCTGGCTAACAGGGTGAAACACCGTCTTTACTAAAAAATACAAAAAAAATTAGCCGGCCATGGTGGTGGGTGCCTGTAGTCCCAGCTACTCGGGAGGCTAAGGCAGGAGAATGGTGTGAACCCAGGAGACAGAGCTTGCAGTGAGCCAAGATTACGCCACTGCACTCCAGCCTGGGCGACAGAGCGAGACTTTGTCTTACAAAACAACAACAACAAATGCTGGCTGGAAGCCGGGCATGGTGTATCACGCCTGTAATCCCAGCACTTTGGGAGGCAGAGGTAGGCAGATCACCTGAGGTCAGGAGTTCAAAACCAGCCTAGCCAACATGGTGAAACCCCGTCTCTACTAAAAATACAAAAAATTAGTGGCCAGGCACGGCAGCTCACGCCTGTAATTCCAGCACTTTGGGAGGCCGAGGCGGGCAGATCACGAGGTCAGAAGATTGAGACCATCCTGGCTAACACGGTGGAACCCCATCTCTACTAAAAATACAAAAAATTAGCTGGGCATGGTGGCTGGTGCCTGTAGTCCCAGCTACTCAGGAGGCTGAGGCAGGAGAACCGATTCAACCCAGGAGGCGGAGGTTGCAGTGAGGTGAAATCGTGCCACCACACGCGTCTGCGAAACAGGAGCGAAACTCCATCTCAAAACAAAACAAAACAAAAACCTCTAAAATGAAAGACTGTATTCCTAGATTGCTGAGAGGATAAATGAAATGTATGTAGAACATCCCGCAGAGGTGCAGCCTCAGACACTGGCTGGCCGTTTGTGCAGCCTGAGAGAGGAGTGCTCTTGCAGCTTGAGTTCCAACCATGCCTCACACTCCACTCCATTAGGCTACACGGCAACCTATCACTTGTATGTTTCCTATATTAGACCATCAGCTCACTGCAGATTAAGAACCAAAAGTTACCATTTACATGACAACTCTGTTGCCAGGTACAGACACAGTCATCTCATGAGATCTAAAAGGATGTCTGAGAGCAACATTGTAGCCCTTTAACCCATGTGAGGCTGAACATGATTCAATCAGCTGCCCAGTGTAGATTGCTCCTTAGATCTCTGTGCACACCAGCCAGAAGCCAGAGCACCTGTGGGAGCTGCACGCTCACACCTGAGACCCTCTCCAAGGACGTCGGGCTGAAGACGGAGCTGGGCAGACCATGAGCCACCCTGGAAGAGCTCCAAGTCCCACAGGAATGCTGCCTCTCCTGCCTGGGGCTGGCCATTTCCTACCCTCAGCCCATGCCGGCCAGGGAAAGGGACCAGGAAGAACAGGGCTTCCTTTTTCTCCCCACCCTGAGTGTAATTTGGCTTGGCCACACTTAAGTCATGTGTCCAATCTGGGCCAATCCCTGTGCTTTCTTTTTTTTCCCGAGACAGAGTTGTGCTCTTTTTCACCCAGGCTGGAGTGCAATGGCGCGATCTCGGCTCACTGCAACCTCCACCTCCCGGGTTCAAGCGATTCTCCTGCCTCAGCCTCCGGAGTAGCTGGGATTACAGGTGCATGGCACCATGGAACCACAGGACTGCCAGAGGCAAAGGGGGTTCCCCAAGTGCCCACGGGGGACAGGCTGCCAGTTCAGTTTGTCGGCTATAGCTCGCTGTCTGAGCAAAGCATCACTCACTCACCATGTGGGGGGCAGCAGGGCACTGGGCAGTGTGGAGTGTCTGCCCTGCAAGGCTCTGTGCCCGGAGGACTGGCAGCACCCTTCAAGAGGGGACCAGACAGCCCCGCTGGCCAAGACCTCATGTCTACTTGCTGTCTGTGCAGTCAGCGGAAGAGCCCCGCTCTTCTTTGTCTCACAAGCACGCCAATGAGACAGTAAATTAAATAGTCCTCTGGCCTTGGAAGTAAAATAAGTTTTTGTGTTTTATGAATAAGGAAATGAAGACTGGGTACGATGAGGCTCGGCCCAGCTACCTGACCTGCTGCCCACCAGAAGCCCCGGTGGCTTCCAGACCCAGCCTATACCCTAGTTATAAATGGCCAGCCCCATCCCCACCACAGGAACAGAATCAGGTCATTCTCCTTTGGCCACTCGGCAGCACCTGCCTCAATGATCCCACCACTGGCCCCCCAGCAAATGCCAGCTGTTACTCTATGACATCATTCTCTCTACATCCTTCACCTCCAGCCCTCCCAAGACCATGCCACATATGGACACTACTTCAGCGTGTCCACGTGCTATCAGCTGACAAACTGGAGAGGTCCGGCTCTAGGCAACACTCTCCTGCGGGACAGCTGGTGCCTCTGCCCAGCCTGTCCAATGCTGACGCCCCTCAGCTGGCTCCTCCCTGGGGCCTTCTCTCCAATGACACCTACCCACCCAGTTCCCCACGGCCTCATAATACTTCATTCCCGTGCCCCTCACCCCCGAGAATGCCGGTAAGTCCCAAATGCTGGTCACTTCTCCCTCCAAATGCCTGTTACAACTCTACTGCACAACCAAAGCAGTGCTGCTTGTCAGTCCTGTCATTTGTCACAGCCTGCAAGGACTGACCACACCAGCCCACCAGGTGCCCTCTCCACTTCCTAAGCAGCAGGGAGCCAGTCCTAGCATGGCCCCAGAGAGCAGACCCCCTGCCTGGCATGGGCCTGCTCAGGCCTTGCTCCAACACTGAGGCCCAGGCCAAGGGCACCTGCTTGGGGATAACCTGACTCTAACACACTGAACTGATGACATTTTCTGTCACATTCACAGCAACTAAAGCTGGGTATTTAGTAATCCTTTCTCCTGCTAGACTGGGCTTCTGGAAAGGCCAAGATTAGTCATCCTGTTCATTTGGGTTCCTAGACTGTGGCCCTGGCTGGCATGGGGCAAGCTGCTTAGATAGCAGCTGCTGATCTGTAGTGACATCTGTGACTGGGACCGACAGTGAAAGAACCACCCTTAGTCACACTCCCTTGCCCATGACTCAGCCAGGGCCATCCCAGCGTGGAAGAAAGCTTAGCCTGGGATGTGTGCCCGCAGGAGCCGCTGGTGCAGGGAAAGGTTTCAGCAGACACGGCATGCATTCCTGTCTGTCCACTACCACTGCCCACTGCCCCGGTCTTCCTTACATCCCAGCTGTGGGACAGTGGGGTCAGGCAGAACTCTGGAGCTCCCTTGTCCCCCTTCCCATCTCATTCTCAAAGTGCTGTCACCAACCCAGCATCAGGGGGCACAAGGCTCTCTCTCCACTGCCCAGCATCAGGGGGCACAAGGTTCTCTCTCTGCCTAGCTTGGAGTGCAGTGGCGTGATAATGGCTCACAGCAGCCTCAACCTCCAGGGCTCAAGCGATCCTCCCACCTCAGCCTTTAGAATAGCTGAGACCACAGGTACATGCCTCTACACCCAGCTAATTTTTGTATTTTTAGTAGAGACAGGGTTTTGCCATGTTGCCTAGGCTGGTCTCGAACTTCTGGGCTCAAGAGATGCTTCTGCCCTGACCTCCCAAAGTGCTGGGATTACAGGTATCAGGCGTTGCCCTACTCCTTTTTGAGACGGAGTTTCACTCTTGTTGTCCAGACTGAAGTGCAATGGCACAATCGGCTCACTGCAACCTCCACCTCCCTGGTTCAGGCGATTCTCTTGCCTCAGCCTCCCGAGTAGCTGGGATTATAGGCATGCACCACCACACCCAGCTAATTTTGTATTTTTAGTAGAGACGGGGTTTTACCATGTTGGCCAGGCTGGTCTTGAACTCCTGACCTCAGGTGATCCACCTGCCCCAGCCTCCCAAAGTGTTGGGATTACAGGCGTGAGCCACCACGCCCAGCCGCCCCACTCCTAAATGGACGGATTGTCACAGCTTCCACCAGCCACTTCATCAAATATACAACTAAGAGAGGATCCTCATGCCTTGCTCCGTGGCAAGATTAAAAACAACAACAACAAAAAAAGCAGAAAAACAAAGGAATTACACTACAAAGTCAAAACTGCTGAATCCGCGTTTCTCTGAAAACCAGAGTACAAGAAGGAAAGGAACAGCCCAGAGATATTCTGGCTGTGGGAAGCCTGTGGACGGCACACAGGGCAGCCCGCCCCACCCCAACCTCCCCTCACCTGGAGGCACAGGCACAAGGGTCAACAGGTGGCTCCGGGCAAAGGTGTCCTCCCACCTGGTGAGTTAGAGAGGAAGGTGTTAGGTGTGAGGCAAGAAAGAGGATGAGAAAGGAGGCATGCAGCTTCGGCCCTCCAGGAGCGGGGACCCCCCGCCACCCCTACAACCCATGCCAGCTTCAAGTGTCTAATACCAGATGGGGCTACTCCCTCCATCCCCAACTCAGGTTCTCCCACCCCCTCCCAGCTGGACAGACACCAAAATCCTGGCCCAGACTTGGACTCCAACAGTGGGACGAATCAAACAGTTCCAGTTCTACACACATTTCTATTTTATTATGGAAAAGGTGGAAACGCCACCTTCTCCACAACAGCAACCAGTAAAATTTATCCCAAAAATAACTCGGTACAAAACAGGTCTGTTTCAGAATTAAAAAAAAAAAAAAAAAAAAAGAAAAAGAAAAAAAAAAAAAAAAAACCTTTACATGAGTTTTTAAATCCTATTTTAAAACATAAAAGAAACAAATCCATCATTGGCCGCACAGCCCCAGCCACCGCCCCCCCACCAGGGAGCAAGAGGAAACGCCTGGGTCCTGTTCCGCACGCGGATTTGCCGGTCTGTTTAACTGGTGTCCATCTGAAACACAGAGGAGAAAGAGGTTTGCATTCACAGGAGACCTGCTCCCCACTGTGGCTGTGACCAGGCCCCCAGCTGGCTCCCCCAGGACTCACTCTCGCATTATAGGCGTCCAGCTGGGCATCCAGCTCTTCTGCCGAAAGCTGCTGCTTTGAATTCCTGCCGGCACCTCTGCCTCTTCCACGGGCGCCTCCACGGGTGCCTCTCCGGGTGCCTCCACCACCACCAAAACCTCCAGCGCCACGGTTTCTAGTCATGCCACCTCTGTTTACGCTAGCAAGGAAAACGAAACTGTTCACATACCTGGAAGGACCCCAAGAGCGACGCAGCCACACCCTCGGCCAATACCCTTCCCCAGAGGCCCCGGAAGTCACCTCTGTGCAGGTCTCCGCTGTGTATCGATCTGTGATGTGACAAGCTGAATGTTCATGGGGCGGCCTGCGGCAAAGAATACAAGAGGGCATGTTCTAATGAGAGGCTCTGAAACCAACCCAGCTGGCACCACACCCTGGTCTCCATGCAAACACTGGAAAGGGCCTCTGTGCGTCTCAAATGCCCCCGACAAGGGAAATGGCCTGGAGATACTGGTGGGAGAACAAAATGGCAAGGAAGCAACCCCACCAACACCTCCTCACTCCTTCTCAGTCCAGACTAGGTGGGCTGCTTGCTGAGGTATCGGGGTGCTCGTGGGTGGAGAGGTGTGGGTGACCTGACGAAGAAGAACCGGTACCTTTGTCTTTACGACTACAGCCCCGCACTCAGAGGTGTACTATGGCGGTTCTGAGAAGGCTTCACAGAAGTGAATCTTCCGGAAGGAGCTGAAGGAGGGGAGGGATGTAGCTTGCTGGATGGGGGTTCACAAGAGGTTGGTCCAGATGTGTGGGGCAGCATGAGAAGTGGCAGATGGAAGAGAGAGACAAAGGGGCAAATGCAAAGTGTCCTCAGCCACAGGGGTACCCCATATTCCTACCTGGACAGGTGCCAGCCCCAAACTCCACAAGCCCCACAGTTAGCGTGGGTCCACCCCCAGACTCACCATCCAGAGGGACGCCATTGTACTGCTTCATGGCCTTCAGGGCATCTGCCTTCCGCTCAAAGTGCACGTCTGCTGTTCCTAAGCTGCGGCCAGAGCGATCATAGTGCACAGCTGCCTTCTTCAGCGTTCCAAATTCAGCAAAGAGTTCCTGGGAGTTGCAAAAGGCAGTTGTCAGAAAAGTAACAAAACTGTGCTCCTTCTGGTGGCCCAGGGACAGGCCCTGGAAGCGTGAGTTGCTTTGGGGGTGGTTCTCTGGGAGGCAGGACAGTGGTAACGGGAAATGAGGGAAGGGCGGGGCAGGAGGGACAGCAACTTCCAAGAGCACCTGGGTCTGAGGGCTTCTGCCATTGTGGGGACCTAACACGTGTACCATGATGCAGGTAGAGGAAGTTGCAAAGCCCACTAGCAACGGGCACAAAATTAAGCCACTATCCTCTTCAACAAAGGAAAACGTACAACACACCCAAGGGCTGTTCCAAGAAACGGTAAAGGCCAAGATCAAGAGCAAGGGAAGCAGTCCGATATCAGACCAGCTTGAAGGGCCTATAGATTCGGGAGCCCTGACCCCAGCCCCTCCCCCAAAGGCAGATTCTGGCTCACCTTTCCCTCTCCTCCTACTCAAGCCTGCGGCAAAGTCTGAAGTCAAGCGCTGCCATGGAAACTGCCCTGACCTCAGGCAGGCTGGGAGTTGGAGAGGGAACCCAGAGTGTGGGGATACTCCGGCCGCAGGCACACAGCGGGAACTGGAGTTCACCAAAAGCGGTTTCCAGGGGATGCTAGAAACCACCTTAAAAAAAGTGTTGAGACACTGTGAGTGCTCACTGGCCCTACTCTGTCCTCCCAAGGCAAATGGCTGGGCTGTGGGCAACTGAACCCTGCCCAGCCATCTCCAAAACTGATTCCCAAAAAGTTATTTCTTAACCAGAAAACAAGTTTAAATGCCATTGGGATTCAATTTTTCTTTTTTTAAAAAAGAAAAGCTTCAACCAAAGATGGATTTGAGAGTCATGTCACTGACGGGACACGGTGCTGGGGAGTGATAAAACCACAGCGTACAAGGTCTTTATAAGACAGTACTCAAGGCAAACAGAGCCAGAAAAACACACACGCTCCCCGTGCTTCATAAAATACATAAAGAAGATTCTTTTTCTCACATTAACCCACTAAGACAGGCGCAAAATTTAAAAAGCAACTGAGCTGGGTCTAACAGCCAAAAACCACTCACATTTGGTCAGTCTTTGTCCCTGTTAGAAACTGGAAGCCCTGGCAGGGGATTTTCACTCACAGAACCCATCTTCAGACTAACAGCAGCAGCTTCTCAGGCTCGGCTAGGCTCGCAACTGCCTGCGGACTGACGCCGGCTTTACTAGAGCTAGGTCTGTCCTGCAGCCCTTCAGAGCTGGGAGGGCTCCCTTCGCTAAGGCAGGAAGGGGACTCAGGGCCACATCCCCCAAATCACGATCCGTCCTGTGCAGCGCGAACGGCTCGCCGAGAAGCCCTCGTCTCTTACCTGAATATCGGCGTCTGAGACTCCAAAATCCAGATTGGACACCAGCAGTTTCCCACCCGTCTCCACGCCGGCACCACCCCCGAAGCCACTGTCGAAAAGATCGTGCTGCCACTTGTCGGGAAGTTGTTTGGGCTGAAGAAAAAACCGCAACAACAGCAGATCTGTGAGTCTCAGTCCAGGGCTTTCCTGCCCCTCACGGCTACTCCGGACCCTTCCTCTTCCCGGCCTGAGAGGATCCGGCCGAAATGGGGCCGCCAGCGCTCCCTCCGGCGCTGCAGCTGCCCCAGCCCGAGGCCGCGCGGTCCCACCGCGGCCGCACAACTTCAGTTCCCTTAGACTAACTTCCCGCCGCCGGTGCCGCGCCCAGCGTCCCCTCCTCTTCTGCCACGAGGCCCCAGAGTCCGGAACAGACAAAGAGCTGGGAAGGGTCACAGCCTCCGGGACCGGGCCCCGAAAGAACGACCTCGCTCCCGCCCACCACCCCCTCCGCGCCCACACGCACCCTCCGGACCTCCGGGCGGCCGCTCCACCCGCCCTATCCGCCCGCCGGCCCGGGTCTCCGCCGCGAACCGCCCCTGCCCTGGCTGGCCCCCTCCCACACTCCGGCGCGGCCGGCCTCCGCACTCACCCTGCTGTAGGGCGCCGGTCGGTTCCTGCCGCCTCCGCCGGCCGCGCCGCGGGCGATGGCCGGCCGGTTCCGGATGGGCCCGCCGCCTCTATTCACCCGCGCGGCGGCCTGCGCCCCACCGCCGCGGCCGCCCTGGGAGCCGACCCGGCCACGGCCCCGGCCCCCGCCCCGGCCGCCTCGCTGGCTCCGGTTCAGTTTAATGATGTCGTCCAGAGACATGTCCATTTTGTCGGCCATGGCGGGCGCGGAATCGGGCATCGGCTGGAGCCCGCGCGTCAGCACGCCGGCACGTCACTTCCGGCGCCGCTTGAGGCCTTCCGGTGCCACGGCCTCGGAGCGGCTGCTGATTGGCCGCCGGCGGACGGCTGCGCGCGCGGGACGGGGTGAGGCGGGGAGGCGCATGCGCACTGACGTGCGCGACTCGGCGGGCGCTGCTGAGGGAGTCGGGCCTCGACTGTGGTGGTTTTTATACCTTCCCGCGCGGACGCCGGCGCTGCCAACGGAAGGGCGGGTAGGGCGGTGCGTGATTAGGTTGGCGAAGGTGCGAGGGCGCAGGGGGTGGGGCGGCGGCCGTTGGAGGCGGAGCCTACGCGCCCCTCCCTCCCCGCACGCTCCGCCCGATCGGCCAGGGCTGGGGGCGCTGGGGGCGCTGCGGGCGCGGCGGGTGCCTGGGAGCTGCTGGGAGTCCTTGTTTCCGCTCCCGCCCAGGACTGTGCGGTCGGCTCGCGGTGGGGTCCGGCGGGCGCGGCTTCGGCGGGCGGCAGCCGCTGCAGACGAGCTGCGGGTTGGTTTTTTGGTCTCCACCTGCGGCCCCCCAAGTCTGCACTGTCACATTTTGCCAGTTATATCCTTTACAAGTTTTCTTGCGGGCCGGGCGCGGGCCTCACGCCTGTAATCCCAGCGCTTTGGGAGGCCAAGGCAAGAGGTTCGCTTCAGCCCAGGAGTTTGAGACCAGCCGGGGCAACATCGTGAGACCCCATCTCTAAAAAAAAAAAAAATTAGCTGGCATGGTGGTGCACTTCTGTACTACCAGCTACTTGGGAGGCCGAGGTGGGAGGATTGCTTGAGCCCAGGAGGTCGAGGCTGCAGTGAGCCGTGATGGCACCACTGCACTCCAGCCTGGGCGACAGAGCCAGACCGTGTCTCCAAAAAAAAATTATATGACATATTTTTGCAACTTATTAATGAAAACCAGTGTGCCATTTGATTGATTTTTTTTTTTTTTTTTTTGAGACAGAGTCTCATTCTGTCGCCCAGGCTGGAGTGCAGTGGAGCGATCTCGGCTCACTGCAACCTCTGCCTCCTGGGTTCAAGCGAGTCTCCTGCCTCAGCCTCCCGAGTAGCTGAGACTACAGGCACGTGCCACCATACCTGGCTAATGTCTGTATTTTTAGTAGAGACAGGGTTTCGCCATGTTGGCCAGGGTGGTCTTGAACTCCTGACCTCAGATGATCCTCCCGCCTTGGCCTCCCAAAGTGCTGGGATTACAGGCGTGAGCCACTACACCCAGCCCATTTCATGGATTTTAAGTTGTTTTGAGATATTTGCTTTTGTTTTTGTTTTTTGAGTCAGGGTCTCCCTCTGTCACCCAGACTGGAGTGCAGTGGTGTGATCTTGGCTCACTGCAACCTCGAACTCCTGGGCTCGAGCTATCCTCCCGCGTCAGCCTCTTAGGCAGCTAGTGCACATCACCACAGCTGGCCTTTTTTTTTTTTTTTTTTTTTCTTTTTGAGGCAGTCCCACTATGTTGCCCAGGCTGGAGTGCAGTGGTGCGATCTTGGCTCATTGCAATCTCTGCCTCCCAGGTCCAAGCGATTCTTGTGGCTCAGCCTCCCTAATAGAACTGGGAGCTGGGATTACAGGTGTGCGCCACCAGACCTGGCTAATTTGTGTGTTTTTGTGTGTGTGTGTGTGTGTGTGTGTGTGTGTGTGTGTGTGTGTGAGACGGAGCCTTGCTCTGTTGCCCAGGCTGGAATGCCATGGCGTGATCTCGGCTCACTGCAACCTCCGCCTCCCAGGTTCAAGTGATTCTCCTGCCTCACCCTCCCGAGTAGCTGGGATTACAGGTGCCCACCACCACACCCGGCTAATTTTTTGTATTTTTAGTAGAGACAGGGTTTCAGTATGTTGGCCAGGCTGGTCTCGAACTCCTGACCTTGTGTTCTGCCCACCTCGGCCTCCCAAAGTGCTGGGATTACAGGCGTGAGCCACTGCGCCCAGCCTCTAATTTTTGGTTTTTTTTTTTTTGGTAGAGATGGGGTTTCACCATGTTGGCGAGGCTGGTCTTGAACTCCTGACCTCAAGTGATCCACCCTCCTCGGCCTCCCAAAGTGCTGGGATTACAGGCATGAGCCACCACCCGCGGCTAATTTTTTTGTATTTTTTGTAGAGACGGAGTTTCGTCATGTTGGCCAGGCCCATTTGAGATCTTTGAAGATATCCTCAACGTGAGGTAAAACCAAACTCCTGACTGTCCTGTGCTCCCAAATGTGATCTCCTTGTCTGTAAGGAGCTGAGTCCCTTCCCTTGGAGAGAAGAGCGTGCACTTTCTCTAGATGGCTAAAGAAACCTCACAGATAGTTCTTTTTTTTCCCTTTTTTTTTTTTTTTTTTTTTTGGTAGAAACTCAGTCTCATTGTGTTACACAGGCTGGTCTCAAACCTCTGAGCTCAGGCGATCCTCCTGAGTTGGCCTCCCAGAGTGCTGGGATTACAGGTGTGAGCCACAAAGCGGATTGCTGCTGGGGCTTGCTGTTCTCCAGTAGCTCCCCTGTAGCCCTGACCCTCTGGGCCCAGAGCCCTTTACTTGTTATTTGTTTTAATAGAAACGGGGCTCACAGCAGGGCACAGTGGTTCACGCCTGTAGTCCCAGCACTTTGGGAGGCCGAGGCAGCAGATCGCTTGAGGCCAGGAGTTCAAGACCAGCCTGGCCTATGTGGTGAAACCTCGACTACTAAAAATACAAAAATTAGTCGGGCGTGGAGTCGCGTGCCTATAGTCTCAGCTACTCAGGAGGCTGAGGCACAAGAAATGAGCTGAGATCATGCCACCGCACTCCAGCCTGGGTGACAGAGTGAGACTCCATCTCAAAAAAAAAAAATTAATAAAAATAAAAGTAAAATAAAATAGAAACAGGGCTCACGATGTTTCCCAGGCTGGGTTCGGACTCCTGGGCTGATATGATCTTCCTGCCTTGGCTCCCTGAGTAGCTGGGACTACACTGTGGCAGGCTTATACCTATTTTGGTACCTAAATGTTCTAGCTCTGCAGACTCAATTTAGCCAGTTGTCCTGTTCCCCTCCACCGCAGGCTCTGCTGCCATGAAGGTGAAGATTAAGTGCTGGAACGGCGTGGCCACTTGGCTCTGGGTGGCCAATGATGAGAACTGTGGCATCTGCAGGATGGCATTTAATGGCTGCTGCCCCGACTGTGAGTGTCCCCTCCGTGCTGTCTGAGCAGCCCCGACTGTGAGTGTCCCCTCTGTGCTGTCTGCTGCCTGCTGGACTAGCCTCAGTAGCTCCTGTTAAATACCTGCACGAAATCCCTGGTTTCATTTTCTTTTTTTTTTTTTTTTTGAGACCGAGTTTCGATCTTGTTTCCGAGTGCAATGGTGCGATCTCGGCTTGCCGCAACCTCTGCCTCCTGGCTTCAAACGGTTCTCCTGCCTCAGCCTTCCAAGCAGCTGGGATTACAGGCATGTGCCACCATGCTGGGCTAATTTTTTAATTTTTAGTAGAGACGGGGTTTTGCCTTGTTGGCTAGGCTGGCCTTGAACTCCTGATCTCAGGTGACCTGCCCGCTTCAGCCTTCCAAAGTGCTGGGATTACAGGTGTGAGCCACTTTGCCTGGCCCACATTTTCTTTTTTTTTTTTTTTTTTTTCTTTTTGAGATGGAGTTGCACTCTTGTTGCCCAGGCTGGAGTGCAATGTTGTGATCTCGGCTCACTGCAACCTCCGCCTCCTGGGCTCAAGCAATTCTCCTGCCTCAGCCTCCCAAGTACCTGGGATCACAGGCATGTGTCACTACACTCGGCTAATTTTGTATTTTTTAGTAGAGACAGGCTTTCTCCATGTTAGGCTGGTCTCGAACTGTCAACCTCAGGTGATCCACCCGCTTCAGCCTCCCAAAGTGATGGGATTACAGGCATGAGCCACCGTGCCCCCGCCAACATTTTCATTTTCTTCTCATGAAGAAAAGTTGATAGAAAAAAAGCCAGGTGGTTGGGACCCATGTTTATATAAACATCCTGTCACAGACTCCATAGGATGAAACTCAGCTGTGAAATACATGGGATTAAAAAGAGATTAGAGTCTGGGTGGGCGGATCACAAGGTCAAGAGATAGAGGCCAGCATGGCGGCCCACGCCTGTCATTCCAGCACTGTGGGAGGCCAAGGCAGGCAGATCACAGGGTCAAGAGATCGAGGCCGGCACGGCGGCTCATACCTGTCATCCTAGCACTGTGGGAGGCCAAGGCAGGCAGATCATAGGGTCAAGAGATCGAGGCAGGGTGTGGTGGCCCATACTTGTCATCCCAGCACTGTGGGAGGCTGAGGCAAATGGATCTCAAGGTCAGGAGATTGAGACCATCCTGGCCAACATAGTGAAACGCCATCTCTACTAAAAATACAAAAATTAGCTGGGCGTGTGGCACGTGCCTGTAATCTCAGCTACTGGGGAGGCTGAGGCAGGAGAATCTGTTGAGCCTGGGAGACGGGGGTTGCAGTGAGCCAAGAGCAAGACTCCATCTCAAAAAACAAAAAACAAAAAGATTAGTTTAAACTTTTTATTTGAAAATTCTCAAAATTGAATGGCATAGGCCAGGCGCAGTGGCTTACGCCTGTAATCCTACCACTTTGGGAGGCCAGGGCAGGCAGATTGCTTCAGGCCAGGAGTTCTAGACCAGCCTGGCCAACATGGCAAAACCCCGACTCTACTAAAAATCCAAAAAAATTAGCCGGGCATGGTGGCAGGTGCCTGTAATCCCAGCACTTTGGAAGGCCGAGGCGGACGGATCACCTGAGGTCAGGAGTTTGAGACCAGCCTGGCCAACATGGTAAAATCCCGTCTCTACTAAAAATACAAAAAAGTAGCCGGGCATGATGGCGCATGCCTGTAATCCCAGGTACTCAGGAGGCTGAGGCAAAATAATTGCTTGAACCTGGGAGGCAGAGGTTGTGGTGAGCCAAGATCGCACCATTGCACTCCAGCCTGGGCAACAAGAGTGAAACTCCATCTCAAAAAAAAAGAAAAAAGGTAGAAATATTTGATTATGTTTAGGTTGAAAGCAGAGTTTTGCATCAGCGAAATGGTTTTTCATGAGACCAAAATGAGCGTAAAGCAGAAGCAAGGGTCAAGGTTTTGCCCAGGGAGGACAAGAAGAACTCCCCAGAGGACAGTGGGGAATGGAGAGGACAGTGGGGAATGGGGAGGATCGAGAAGCTCCTCACTACCCCAAGTAACCAGGCGTATTTTTGTGGGGCCAGGTGCATGCCCATATTGATTGACAGGGTCTCACTATGTTGCCCAAGCTGGACGTGAACTCCTGGGCTCCAGCAATCTTACTGTCTCACCCTCCCAAGTAGCATACCACCACACTCATCTGGCTTTGCTTTTTTTTTTTGAGATAGAGTCTTGCCCTGTTGCTCAGGCTGGAGTGCAGTGGCACCATCTCAGCTCACCGCAACCCCTGCCCTTCTGAGTTCAAAGGATTCTCCGGCCTCAGCCTCCCAAGTAGCTGGGTTACAGGCACACACCATCACAGCCAGCTAATTTGTTGTATTTTTATTTTTATTTATTTATTTATTTTTGAGATAGAGTCTCAGTCTGTCACCAGGGCTGGAGTGCAGTGGCACGATCTCGGCTCACTGCAACCTCCGCCTCGCTAGTTCAAGTGATTCTCCTGCCTCAGCTTCCCGAATAGCTGGGACTATAGGCGCTCGCCACCGCGCCCAGCTAATTTTTGTATTTTTAGTAGAGACGGGGTTTCACCATGTTGGCCAGGATGGTCTCGATCTCTTGACCTCGTGATCCGCCTGCGTCAGCCTCCCAAAGTGCTGGGATTACAGGCGTGAGCCACTGTGCCCAGCCCTTGTTGTATTTTTAGCAGAGACAGGGTTTCACCATGTTGGCCAGGCTGGTCTTAAAACTCCTGACCTCAGGTGATCCGTCCACCTCGGCCTCCCAAAGTGCTGGGATTACAGATGTGAGCCTCTGCACCCACCCCTTTCTTTGCTTCTTAAGGTGAAATTGAGATGACTGAATCTTAGTACAATTTTTTTTTTTTGAGACAGGGTCTTGCTGTCACCCAGGCGGCAGTGCAGTGGCAAAATCATAGCTCACTGTAGCCTTCACTTCCTGGGCTCAAGTGATCCTCCCACCTCAACCTCTCAAGTAGCTGGGACCGCAGGCATGCTCCACAATGCCTGGCTAATTTTTTTTTTTAATTTTTTGTAGAGACAGGGTTTTGCTATGTTGCCAAGGCTAGTCTTGAACTCCTGGGCTCAAGGGATCTGCCTGCCTTGGCCTACCAAAGTGCCAGGATTACAGACGTGAGCCACCACGCCTGAACAAAACTACATAAATTTTTAATTTTTTTTGTGGAAATGGAGTCTCACTATGTTTCCCAGGCTGGTCTCAAACTCTTAGCTCTGTCCTGCCACAGCCTCCCAAAGTGCTGGGATTATAGGTGTGGCGCCTGGCCAGTACAAATACTTTTTATTCTAAGCTTAACTTTTACATTGGCCCTAGCTAAACAGAAATCTCATCACTCAGGAATTAATCCTCATTTAATCAAATGGGTAGGGTGTGATCTTAGGAAATTATTGATTGACTTTACCTGATTGGATTTGTAGTTAATAGCTAATTAGGTTAATAACTAAATTCACAAGGCAAGGTTTTATTTGATCTCTTTTAAATTGCTCTTAAGGATGTAACAAAGAGTGCACGGGATGCCCTGAGGGCAGGCACTCAACTTCTGGAGCAGCAGGTTAACTTCTGAAATTCCTCCAAACCATGTGTCCACACCTAGTCTGGCTGCATCCGTGGGCCAGATGTGGGTGGTGAATCCTGTAGATTAGAGGTGTTACTAGGTAGCCCCCAAGTGACTGCAGTGGTGGCTCCACAGGCAGCCTGCAGAGCCCGGCCTGCACCATGCCAGCTGGGCCTGTGATGGGGCATCCAGAGGGTGTTGCCCTGAACACTCAGCATCTCTCTGCTGGCACAGTGTGCTCAGGCTTTGTTAACATGGGGCCTGTTGGCTGCAAAGACTCAGGAGTTGAGAGTCTAATTTTTGGACCTGCTGATGGTTAAGTTATAGTGAGTCAGTGTTAATGCGCAAAGCGTTTGGTGAGTCTGATGTGCTTCCATGCTAAGCAGTTAATGCACTAAGCGTTTGACGATCCTAATGTGCTTCCATGCTAAGCAGCACCAGGTTTCCTTTGCTAAAATTGAACTCCTATGAAAAATTCAGAGTGACTTAAGTTCAACAAAGACTGTGGGAGCCCGAGGCTGGTAAACAATGAGTCCATCCCGCATCCCAGAGGACTCTGGTGGCAGTGCAGTTTTGCCGAGAGGAGTTTTAATTTAAAAAAATGCAATCAGGAGACCAGCAGGTCCTTGAATGAGTCACCTTCATTCAGTGCATCTGCGGACTCATCAGACACCCCAGGCCAGCTTCGGGTGGGGAACTCACTAGAACGACGTGGCACCTTTGACTAAATGAGGCCTCCCCCGAGTACTCAGAGTGGCCCAGGCCCCTCTCCTCAGGGGGCTAGCAGGCTTCAGCTCTCATTTGAAAGGGCTGATATCAAGCAGAGTTGTGCTGAGGCTAGAAAGCCCCCATGGGCAGGTCCTCCCAGGGCTGGGAGTGGGCGTGCCGTGGGGCCGGCGCCGCCAGGACAGGAGGGTGGCCACGAGCTCCAGCTCCACAATGCCAGGCCGACCCTGCCGTGGGGCTGGGGCTGGGACTTGCTGTGGTCTGCTGGCAGCAGCTGTTCCATGGGGGTTTCCAGGCTCTTGGAGATCAGGGACACTCATTTCTCTTGATCATGGCTGATACAAGCATCCCTCTCTGTGTCAGGCCCTCTCCATGGAGAAAGCATTTCTAGGTGTTTGGGCTGCTGCCTGCAGCCTGTGCCTTTCCTGGGAGGCAGGGCCCATCCACAGGTGCCCATCAACACGGCGTCTCCAACACCTGGGCAGCATATCGGATCCCTGATGTCTAGGGAAGAGTCTTCTAGGTCCCCAGACCCCACCCCTCCTGCCCTTGATCAAGAGACCAGTTCACTACTCAGATGCACATCTCCTTGGTGCCTTGACCATTCATGTGACCTTTTTGGC
The DNA here is from genome assembly GCF_028885655.2 of Pongo abelii. Classification (NCBI taxonomy): domain Eukaryota; kingdom Metazoa; phylum Chordata; class Mammalia; order Primates; family Hominidae; genus Pongo; species Pongo abelii. The sequence goes on from NC_072004.2 coordinate 97,323,966, forward strand.
ATCACAGATCAAGTGTCTGCAGATGGGTCCAGGGCCCGTAGGTCAGACGTTGCCCTTTTTTCCCAGCCTCAAGCACAGGGGGACACAGGGTGGGCTAGGCCAGAGCGCCACCTCCTCAGAGAGGCCCCTGGGCTCACCACTGAGCATGATGAGCCTGGGTGAGGGGAGGCACCTGCTGCAGTTGCCCCGGGTGGAGGCCGCATGTCTGGTGTCCCTTGGTCGTTGCTGGTCTTCGCCTGGGGGCGGGCTGGTCAGGAGACCGATTGGGTAACACTCCTGATTTCGGCTTCTCTGAAACATGAGAGGATGCAGTGCTGGAGCCACTGCCCAGGGTCCCTACCTGCACCCCTGCCTGGCTTGTCACATGCTCTGTGTCCAGCCTGGTCACAGCCTGTCCTTTTCCCCACCTCCCCTCCGTAGGCAAGGTGCCCGGCGACGACTGCCCGCTGGTGTGGGGCCAGTGCTCCCACTGCTTCCACATGCACTGCATCCTCAAGTGGCTGCACGCGCAGCAGGTGCAGCAGCACTGCCCCATGTGCCGCCAGGAATGGAAGTTCAAGGAGTGAGGCCCGACCTGGTCCTGGCTGGAGGGGCGTCCTGAGACCCCTTCCTCATGCTGGCGCCGATGGCTGGGGGGACAGTGCCCCAGGGCTGCAGCAAGGTGGAAACAAGGGCTGGAGCTGCGTTTGTTTTCCCATCACTATGTTGACACTTTTATCCAATAAGTAAAAACTCATTAAACTATTCAAATCTTGCTGGAGGCCTCTGGGTACCTGTGTTCTCGGCATATTGATGTGGTCTCGGTGTGTTTTGATATGAAAACTCTCATGAATAAACATCTCCGTGAAACGCCAAGGCCCTCTTCAAACCCTGAGTCACGACTGGGAGGAGAAGGAGCAGGATCAGACGGTAGAGCCTGGGGCATGCTCTTGCCTGCTGGATTGCCGGCGGCGGCCCTGGGACCCTCCCTCGAGCTGGCTCTGAGGGACCCTGGCTGTGCACAGCTGGCAGCCGCTGCTCGTGGTGCCTCCAGACTGAAGGCCACCATCTCTGAGCGGGCGTCCGTTGTTCTCACTGGGACTGTCTGCAGCGGGGCTGGACCTCCCATAGTGTAGGGATCAGTGTCCTGACACTGGGAAGTGTGTCCACACATGTCTGAGGCTTCCCTTCCTAGGGAAGGGCAGCCCTGGGAGGCTCCTTTGCGTGCCTCTGCTCCCCACAATCGTGGTGGGAAGGGGCCGCTGGGGGAGTGGCAGCCCCGGCGTCTCAGGCTGCTTCTGGACAGAGCACAGGCTGTGTCTCCAGTAACCTAGGGAGCCCTTGGCATTCATGGGGCCAGTGACCCGTGCCCAGTGTGTCTCTTGACACTTCCTTCCTCACAGCACCCTGAGGAGTAGACTAGGCCTCACCTGAAATCTGTGTCAGGGTTCTCCAGAGAGACAGCACTCTCTATATGAAGAGTATATCTGAAGTTTATTGGGAGTATTGACTCAACGTGATCACAAGGTGAAGTCCCACAATAAGCCATCTGCAAAGTGAGGAGCAAGGAAGCCAGTCTGAGTCCCAAAACAAAAGTAGAGAAGCCGACAGCGCAGCCTTCAGCCTGTGGCCAAAGGCTGGAAAGCCCCTGGCAAGCCACTGGTGTAGGTCCAAAAGCTGAAGAACCTGGAGGCCGACGTGCGAGGGCAGGAAGCATCCAGCACGGGAGAAAGATGGAGGCCAGATTCAGCCAGTCTAGTCTTTCCATGTTCCTCTGCCTGCTTGTATCCTGGCTGTGCTGGCAGCCAATTAGGTGGTGCCCACCTGGATTGAGGGTGGGTCTGCCTCTCCCAGCCCACTGACTCAAATGGGAATCTCCTCTGGCAACACCCTCAGGGACACACCCAGGGACAATACTTTGCATCCTTCAATCCAATCAAGCTGACACTCAGCATTCACCATCACACCTGGGAAGCATGGAACCCAGAAACAAGTGCCAGGGCTCCAGTGCCAGTGCCTGTCCTGGGGAGATATCCAAGAGAAGACATGACCAGGATCTTGGGGGAGCATGAAATGGTGAGGGCACAGTGAACTTGAAGGCTGATGTCACCTGCCAGGAGAGCGGCTGGCAGTCCTGCCTGGTGCCCCCACAGGGGCAGAGCTGGCAGGGAGGGGCCTCTAATCGAAGGCCAGGAATTGTGGAGCTCCAGTGCCTTGGTGTGGCTGGCCTTCTTGCCCCCCTCCCAGAGGACCCGGCCAGTAACAGCCCTTCTGGTGGAACCTTCCCCAATGGGCATGAAAGAAATGAGGGCCCCACAAGCCACATGGACTCTGATGCCTGGAGCCAAGAACACCCCTTAGGTTGAGAGAAGCCGCCCCCGGGGCACTGTGCAGTGTGGCTGGCTCTCCAGCCTCAGGAGTACTGAGGACTGCCTGGGGGACGACTCCTAGGACTGGGCGCCCGTGGGCCCTCCCCTGCTCCCAATGAGGCCCACGCAAGCCAGGCCTGAAGGGCGCGAGCGGCATAGGTAGGGAGCTTGAGGGGGCGTTGGGCTCCCACCAAGCGCCAGATCCCTGCGCGCCTCCAGCGCTCGCCCGCGCGGCTGGTTCCTTTGGGATGCGGAGGTGCGACGGGTCCTCCGCGCGCGCCTGCTGCATCCCCAGCCCGCCTGCCGCCCCTCCCGGCCCTCCGCAGCCTTGGCCCGCCCCCGCCGCAGATATAAGGCGGCCCAGGCGGTGGCTGCTCCGAGCCCCGACGCCGCCGCCCACCAGCCAGCCAGCGTCCCCATGGCCCGGCCCGCGACACTGGCGGCCTCCGCCCTGGCGCTGTGCCTGCTGCTGGCGCCGCCTGGCCTCGCGTGGTACAAGCCGGCGGCGGGGCGCAGCTCCTACTCGGTGGGCCGCGCCGCGGGGCTGTTGTCCGGTTTCCACAGGTCCCCGTACGCGCGGCGCTCCCAGCCCCCCAGAGGGGCGGAACCTCCGGGCCGGGCCGGCGCCTCCCCGGAGCTGCAACTGCACCCCAGGCTGCTGAGCCTCGTGAGTCCGGCGGGCCGGGGGCTGATGGGGGGCGGCGGCAGGACGTGGGTGGGGACGCGGCGGCCCCTCAGCCTTTGCTTGCCTGCCCCAGGCTGTGTGCGTCCAGGACGTCGCCCCGAACCTGCAGAGGTGCGAGCGGCTCCCCGACGGCCGCGGGACCTACCAGTGCAAGGCGGACGTCTTCCTGTCCCTGCGCGCAGCCGACTGCCTCGCCGCCTGAGCCCGGACCCCAGACCCCAGACCCAGACCTCTCCTGGCACCGCTGGGGGACCCCGCCCCCACCGTCCCACTCGGGGACCTCAGGCCCCGCCGGCGCGGGATGGCGCCCCAGGTCTCCCCTATTCCGCTCACCCCGCAGTTAATGGCAAACGAATAAATAAATGAGGCGGCCTCGGAGTGAGGGGTACTGGAGGACTGGCAGCAAGGCCACGAGGGGAACGGGACCTGGAAATCCCCAAGCCTGGGTATGAGAGGGCAGCCGGGTGTGCGGCGGCAGGGCAAGGTTGGCCTGGGCCACCCAGAGGTCTTCAGACCCAGGGGCGAAGCTGGCCACGACCCAGCCCCGCGGTGAAGCCGCGCCTAGCCTTGGTGCTCCCTGGGGGAAAGTGCAGGGCCACCGCTGGCCCGGTTCCCAGTGTCTTCCCCAGCCCTTCGCTCCCCCACTCGAGAGCCAAATCTGTGAGGGTGTGGGCTGGAGCCCCTGGCTGCCTTCCTCTTGCCCGCATCCCTTCTGGCCACGCCAAGTCCGAGGGTGCAGGGGCAAGGAGGAGAGTTGGGGGCCTGAGCCCTGGCTCCAGAGGCCCAGAGCATGCCTCCCCAGAGCTGAGGGTGGGAGACGGGTAGGTTCTCCCTCGGCTGTTGGGTGTGACTCCGGAACTGGCTTGGGCTCTGGCCTCCAATGCTGCTAAGGGGCCAGGCCCACCTCCCGGCCCAGGCAGCAGCACGCAGGGCCTTTCCACCCTCCCCAAGCCTGGGGCCCAGGCAGTCCCTGTCCGGCACCAATCTGTCTATGGGGAACTGGTTGGTCCCTCTGCTCAGGGGACCCCGCAGTCCAGGGTTCTGAGTGGGAGCATTGGCACCACCCCACTCCTGAAAGCGGGGCCCTGGCAGGACGAGGATGGCCTGTGCCCCTCACACCTTGGCCCCTAGCTCGGAGAGCAGGGTGAGAGGCTGCCTTCCTGGGCTGTGGAGAGCCTCGCGTGCACCTCGCCTCCAGCTCCTGTGCTGGGTCGTGAGGTCAACCTCACAACAGCAGAGGGCAGGCCCGTGGGGCGCCACGTGGGCCAGGCGCTGTAGGGCAGAGGCCATTCTGGAGAGGAGTGTGGGGCTGAAAAAAGTACTGATCATAAGCTTCATTTTGAGTATGGCGAGACCAGGCAATCTATGGCCTCCCTAGACACCTCCCGGAGGCTGCAGGAAGAGCCTCTTCGGCCTCTGGGCTGCTCCAGGCGGGCCCTGACAGGGGTGCGGGAGACAGAGATCCCATGGCCCCTGGAGGGGCCAAGGGGCAAGGAGCCTCAGCACTGGCTCTCCTCCTATTCTAGCATCACCTGCTATAGGGGGTGGCCCCAGGCTTTGGAGGGCTGCAGGCCCGGGTTTCACTCATTGCCAGGCTGCCCGCTGCACTCCCGGCTGCTGGGTGCATGGTGGCGGCAGGGCCAAGAGGCTCTCCTTGCTAGGTGGTTCCCTGGTCCTTCCCAGCAGGGCTGGGAGCCCCGCACAGCACTGCCACCAGGCTTTATTCGGTTGTACCAAAGAGATTTACATCAGCCATGTACAAACAGAACAGAGTCCATAAGGAGAGCGGCAAAGCTGCCGGGAAGGAAGGCAAGCGTGTTTTCCTGGAGCCAGGCGCCGGGTGGCAGGACACTGTGTTGGGGTGTGCCAAGTAGGACGTGGTGTGGTCTACACCCAGAGAACTAAAGGGGTGACCACAGTCACTGCTCCCTAAAGCCCTCTGCTCTGCACCTCCCGCCACAGCTGGGTGGGCAGTCAGTGTGGCCTCTGTCCAGGTGGTGGGGGCATCCGGGGACCAGGTGGGGGCGCACGCAGGAGCGGTGCATTTCAGGCCGCAGGTGCCATCTGCCCGTCTCGCTGCTGGCCTCTCCACTGTGCTGGACACCCTCTCTGAGCAGCTTTGCTGGAAAGGGCGGAGAGCCTGCTGCAAACCAGGCACCTTGAAGGCAGGCAGGAGGCAGAGTCCTCACCAGCCCTTCCAGAGCCAGGCCAGTTAGAGAGGGCGGCCCTGCAGAGTCCTATGTCCAAACGCAGAAGGCGCAGAAGCAGAGCAGGGGGAGGGCCGGCCAGGGTCTCCGCCAGGTCAGAAGTCGCCATCGCGCTCCCCCAGGGGTTGTGCCGCCTGCCGCCTGGCGGCCTCCAGGAAGGCCAGCTCCTTGGCTTCCTTCTTCTGGTTTCGCGCCTCATACTCCAACCTGGGAGGGCAGGGTAAGTCTAGCGGAGAGCGCCCACGAGGCGGCTCCGAGGGGGAGGGCAGGGTAAGTCTAGTGGAGAGCGCCCACGAGGCGGCTCCGAGGTGCCCCCACCCAGCTGCACCTGTTGGTGATGATCCGCTGGACGATGAGGTCTGTGGTGAGGTTGCTGCCACTGTCAATCTGACGGAAGATGCCCCTTCTCTTGGGCTCCTGGGGGTCCGGAGAGGAGAAGCGGGATGAAGGTCCCTGCTGACCTCCCCAAGACCCATCTGATGCCCTGCCCCAGAGGGAGACCAGCGCCCAGGGTCCCGTGGGAGTGGTGCAGTCAGAGCAGCTGCAGCCACCATGGCCGTTTCCCAGGCAGGCACAGTGAGACATTAAATGGCTGGGAAGTGCCAATGGCAACCCCTGTGCCCAGCAAGGGCCAGCATGACCCACCTGGTATGGGTCGGAGCCATCCCTGTCAGGGATGATTTCTGTCTTGCCGTGACACACCAGGTCCACCTGGAGAAGGAGTGGGGGTCAGGAGCCCTCCCCAGGGAGGCAGCAGCCGTCGCCACCCACAGCCCAGCACAGGCCCCGGGGGTTGGGAGAGCTGACCCTGCCGTTTCCTCAGCCCAGGCCCCTCCTGGGCCCCGCCTAGGAGCCCACAGCCAGCCTGCGTTCCCAGCCCATGCAGGATCAGAGGTGAACAGAGGAAACAAGGTGAGCCCATGTGAAGCCTCACCTTGAAGTGACTCAGGAGCTCTGCTGTGACCGCGTACGGGGCCCCAATCACCACTTCTGACACGTACTGTGGGGACAGTGGGGGCAGAAAGACTTGCTCGGTCCCTGCTACTGGTAAGCCAGGGCCACAGGGTGGTGAGAGACGGCCCAGACATGGGGCGGGGCTGCCAGTGAGTAGCAGGGATGGGCTGGGCAGGCTGGGGACCCCTGGGGCTCCTCCATGAGGCAAGAAGGAACAGCACCTGGAGACCTGACCACCCCTCCTCCTGCCTCAACAAACAGGTATGGGCAGGTGCCACAGAACTCGGGGTGCTGGGTGTGGCTCTGCCAGTGACCCAAGCCCCCCTGCCCTGGCTCAGGGAGGCCCTTGGTCGGGGGATGTTGTGGGAATGTCCCATCCTTGGGCTGGCTCCTGGCCCCCACTCACCCGGCAGGCCAGCACGCTCAGGGTCCGCTCATGCAGATTCATGATGGGGTAGTTCTTCCCCTTGTAGTGATTGACCTCCTGCGGCCAGAGTGAGGCTAGCTCAGCCCGGAGACTTTGGGGGGACAGGGTGTGCGCCTCCCAGCTGTCCCTCATGGGAAGAAGTCGGGGAGGTTGCCCGCCTTTGTGGGGATGCCCCAGACAGGACAGCCCTGGACCCCAGAAGCCTACGATCACCCCCCGGGGTCTCCTCTGACTTCACCTGGGGCCTCTTCCCAGAGACCACTGCACCTAACACCAACCCTTAGGGCCCCTCGAGGGTCCATCAGCTGCCCAGGGGCCCAGGGAGCAAGAGGGCAGTGACCTGGTCAAAGTGTAAGCCCGCGATGATGTAGGGCCTCTCCGCCAGCCTATGCACCTTCTCCAGGAAGTCCACGTGCCCGATGTCTGCACCCAGGTTAAGAAGCAGTCGGGATGGGGATGACAGGGAGCAGCTCCCCGACAGCTCATGCCCAAGGGCCTCCCCGCCATCCTCCCTGCTGACAGCTGCGCCCCTGCAAACCAGCCAGCCCAGTCTGGGGGCCCCAAGGAGTCAAGTGAGGCCCCCGGGTCCCACCCCATGTGACACAGGTAGGGAGCAGCAGAGGCCCAGAGGATACGGAACAGGTCGAAGGCACCAGCCACATAGATGACTGTCTCCCCTGGCTGGGGCTCCTTCCCAGAAGCAAACTGGATGATCTTCTGAGATGTCTGCAGGAACTGGGATACCCCGGTCCACGGGTTCCGCCCACCAGGGCACTACAAGCCAAGAGAGTGCAGGTTGGCGGGGGAGGCCTCCCAGGTGCTGCCCTCACCAGGTCACCAAACCCTCAGCTGCCGCCTGCCAGCAATCCCATTTCCAACCAGTCACCTCGGGCAGGGGACACACTGCCAGGCCAGGTGGCGGGTGGGACTGTGGCACCACCCCACAACCACAGCAGGCACCGCAGCAGACACCACTTCAGCCCAGCCAGCGACCACCAGGAGGAGGCAAGGAGCCCTGCAGCAGGTGCACACAGCCCTTGGGAGGGACCTGGCACCCTGAGACCACTGTCTGGTCACCTGGGAGCAGCCTTCTGAGGAAAGTATGTCCCCGGCGGGTATCGGGTGAGGGGGCTACAAAGGGAGAGAGGGCCAGGCCACTTGGTTAGAGGCCACCTGTCCACAGGCAAGTCCTTGCTCCTCCTCCAAGCAGAGGCTGCCGTGACCGGCCAGCCGGTGCCACCACCTGCCTGCCCTCCCTCCCAGCATCCACCAGTCGGCCAAACCTGGCAGTCAGTGCCTGGTCAGTGCCAAGGATGGAGGGAGGAGGGTGAGGCTCTGGGCTGGCCTTTCCCCAAGGGATGGCCGGGACAGGTGGCCGGGGAGCCCCCTGCAGCTGCGTGCTCAGCTCTCCCTGCACGGCCGCACTCACCTTGCCAAAACTGTCTGCATACTCCCGGTACTCAGAGGACATCTCCTGCACGGAAGGGCAGAGCAGGGCTGAGGGGCCTGCCCTCCAGGCGTGGCCACCCCAGGAATGGCTGGGGATGGGGAGCAGTGGGCAGGAGGACCCTGAGGGGGCAGGGAGGTGCCCCTCCTTTCCCCTGGCGACCTCGACCCAGGGGCCTCGGGGATTCCACTGCCGACTCACCTGGCTGCTGTGATGGGCTTTGGTTACCAGCAGCATGCGGCCCACGAGGTCTGTGGTGGACACCCCTTGCGTGCGCTTGCATTCTCTGGGGGACAGAGCGGGAGTGGGGTCTCATCCTGGGACACTCGCAAGGCTCTGCCTCCTGCTACCACCACTAGGGACACCAGCGGCCCTGCTGTGGCAGAACCACAGCTGCCCCAGAGACTGAGGGTCCCCACCCTGCTCAAGGCCATAACAGAAAACCTGGGTTGGGAACGTGGGGAAGGCCTCCACGCTTTTACTGACTGAAGGGAGTGGCAGGAGCACGGAAAAGGACCCTCGCTGGGGCCCAGGTGTGCAATGCCGGGGAGAGGGTGAGCACTGGGGCAGCAGCTCTGCTTCCTGCCTCCCTCACACCCACGTCCTGCCCGCTGAGTGAATTCTCAGCTGCAGCATCCCATGTGGGAGCCACTGGCCTCATGTCCCTGACGTCTGGTAATTCAGATATAGTGCCAGCTCCCCCGCAGTGCCAGCCACGTCCCCCGAGCTCAACAGCTGCCACCTCACAAAGCTGTGCCTTTGGAGCCCTGGGGCCACGGGTCTGCAGCACCAAATGGCGAGGGCCTCCAGGCCACCCCACAACGGCACCTCCATCCCTCAAGTTCCCAGTCCTGGGCGTGAGGAACATGGCCCAGGGCCCAGACGCTCCCCTCACGGGCTCCCAGTAAATAGCAAAGCACGAGCCAGGAGGGAGCCCCATGTCCAGCTCCCTGGATGGCCGGGCCCACGGTGAAGACTCACCTGTACCTCCCAGCCTGCTTCACTTCCTCATAGGTGTCCCGGCCATCTACAGTCAGGGTGATGTCATCTAAGCAGTGACACACAAGGACAAGGATCCTTAACCCAAAGCCACCAGAACCTTCAGAGCCCAGGACCCTCTCGGCCCCTGGCTTGCCCTAGTGTCCGCGTGCCCATTTCTAGGTAGGGGCCCGGAAATGTCTCAGATCCTCGAAGGGCATGGAGGCCCCCTGTTCCCGGATGTCCCACCAGCAGATCTGATCCTGAGCCACCTGGTGTCCCCAGGCCCCCAGGTCCCAGCCCCACCACTCACTGCCATGAACACAGAAGTCACAGTTGTATTTGTCCAGGGTCTCTAGCGTAGTGACGTAGGGAGCCGCTGGCACCACCTCGTCCACCCATTTGATGGCCTGCACCATCTTGTATCTCTCCTCCTGAGTGAACACCGGGGGCCCCTTGTGCTTGGCGATCTCCTCTAGGAAAATGACAACGGGGAGACTGGGGACCCCAGCCCACCCGGCCCCTCGAGTAGGAGGCCCCTTCCCAGCACCCAGCTGTAGCCACACAAGAGGGCCGGTGGGGCCAGGCTGTCTCTCTCCCCTGGCCCTTAGCCCACTAGTGCTGGTCAACTGGGTGGCTCTCTTCCCTGCGAGGGTCTCAGGCAAAGGCAGAGATTCCTTCTGACGAGCAGGTGCTCAGCCCCTGAAGGTTTGGGAGCCACGCTGGCAGTGGTGGGGAGCAGGATCCCCTTCTCTTTAGCTGGGACAGGAAGTACAAGATGGGAAAGGCATTAGGCCATCCTCAGCTGGGGCTGGGCTGGGTGAGCCTACAGTGCCATCCCCTACAGCTGTGCCCTGGCAAGGTGGCCCCAGGCCTGCAGGCTTTCAGTCAATGGTCGCAACCCACAGGAGGGCTGGGGGGCCGTGGGTGGGCAAGGCCGTCTGTGCGTACCATCAGTGTGCACGCCTACGATGAGGTAGTCGCCCATGGCCCGTGCCTGGCGCAGCTGGTTGGAGTGGCCGTAATGTACCATGTCATAGCTGTGGAGACAGAGAGAGTGGGTGGTCCCTGTGCCAAGGGTGGGGACCAGGTGGCCCTGTGGCTTAGGGGCAGAGCTTTGCTCCTCTGAGGACTCCTTAGGAAGCACTCTGAGAAGCTGCTGCTGGGAGCCCTGGGACTGGGATTCGGAGGATGTAGGTGCTCAGCTCTCCACCCCACTGGCTCCTGGGCCTGACGGTGGGACCCCTGTGCCAGATCTAGAAAGGGTGGCAGGGCCAGAGATGTCAAGGCCTGGCTGGGTCTAGAAGACTGGTGGGTGCAGGACAGACTGGAGCCCACTGAAAGCTGCAGGGCCACGTGTCCTATCCCCTCACCAAATATCAACTGCCGGGGGCAGTCACTTTAAAATAAGCCAACGTTAACTTTTGGGGTAGGGTTGGATCCTAGACTACCTTGAGACAAGAGAATAGTCTCTGGGGCTAACCCAAAACAAATCCAACCACAAAATAAAACCCTGGGAATCACTGGCCCTGAAAATCCTGTTTCCTCCTCCCTTACGGCCTCTGAAGCTCAGCAGGCTTAACGCTAAGGGTGAACAGCCACTGCCTTGCCACCTGGTTCGAGAGTTTTCATTCACAAATCTGGGTCTGCTAACACGTGAACTCTCAAGCCCAAAGCTACACAGCCGTGCCACCAACTGGGCCTCGCTGCCCTGGCTTCTTCGCCACTTCCTTACAGCAGCTGCCCATCCCCTCGAGTGGACAAAGCTGTCCCTGCCTCTCCAGGGAGAGGTGTGACCCTGGCAGCCCACACAGTGCACAGAGCTGCTCCACTGCACACCACTGCTTCCTCCCAGCACCCCTGCCACAGTGCACGGAGCCTGGCAGACATGCTGAGTAAAGTCTGGCGGCCCCATGTACCCACTGGACAGGCTGGAGGGGAGGAGGGGGTAGAGGCTGGGCCAGGGGAGCACAGTCTGGAATGGGGCTGGGGCCTGGTCAGGGCAAGGTCAAAGTCCACTGACACAAAGCCACATTCCTTCTCCCAGAGGTGACTCAGACACAGAGGACCAGGCCCTGCTTGCTCTCCTGGGAAGGGCTAATCAGATAGAGGCGCTTGCTTCCTGGATTCCATCCGGCAGGCACGTGAAAGGGTCAGAGGTAGCAAATTATCAGTAACGGTCATCTTCCTTTCACTTGTTGAAAACTCCAAACTTTTCTTAAAACAATGCCCTCTGTCTGACTGGCCAGAGAAGACCGATCGCATTCTAACCCCGCGGAGGAGGACCCGGGAGCCCGCGGGCTTCACTGCGGGTCCCGGACAGGCAGGTCACACCCGATGTCCACCTACAGGGACGCTCGCCCGGAGGTCAGGGGAACCCCTGGACCGGAGCCGGGCAAGCTGGTTGCTGGTGGTTACGGAGAAGCAGGGAGGCCGTGGCTCCAGATCTCAGCGCGGTGGCTGCACCGGAGAGGTCGGCGTGACCGGGCGGGGCCTCCGCCAGAGGTAGACGGGGGCGCCCACGGCAGGGCGCGGAGCCTCTACAGCCCGACCCTCCCGGCGGCCGAGCCCCGCAGCCTGCCAGCCCCGGCCCACGCCGGACGAGGACGCCACCCAGAACGCGGGCCCGGTCCCCGAGCAACGGCTGGCGCGGCGCCCAGGAAGGAAGCCGGCCCTGGCGCCCCCGCGGCCCGCCCCGGCCCCGCGCTCACCAGCCATCGCACCACACCCTCACGGCGCGCCTGCCCCCCAGGCCCGGCTGCTCTGCGCCGCCTGCAGCCCCGCGCCCGTTCCGGATCATGGCCCCGCAGCGGCGGCGCGGACAGCCTGGCAGCTCCCGGCGACTCCGAGCGCCGCCGCCCGCCCCGCCAGGCGCACGCTCAGCCGCCGTCACGCGGGGCTCACCCGCTGCGCACGGCCAATGGCGTGCGCCGCTCGGCCCGAGCCCCGCCCCCGCCGCCCCCGCCCAGCCGCGCGCCCTCCGGCCCGAGCCCCAACCCCGAAGGCCGCGCCCCACCGCACCTCCGCGCGCGGCCAATGGCGTGAGACCCTGATAAGAGTCCCGCCCCCCCCACCGCACAGCCAATGGCGTGTGCCGCGCGGCCCGAGCCCCGCCCCCGACCCACACCTGGCCTCTCCGCACCGCCCACACCTGGCGCTGGGCTGGCGGGGCAGTGCCGCGAGGGGACCGTCCCACCGCCGTCACCCCCGGGAACCTCCACGGGGCGCTGTCCCAACCAGGGGAGTTTTTTTTCTTATTTTTCTGGCACAATAATCTGCAGTTGTCCCTTGTCCAACCAAGGGAGTTTTAAGCCAGGACCGAGCTGCCAGGCAACACACCTGAGCCCGGGGAGCCCGCGCCGACCACTCGGGGACACCGGAAGCCAGTGCAGAAACGTTTAATAGAAATAAAAAGGTCTGCATAGAGCCGAGGCTCGGAGCCACCCCTCTGCCGCACATCCAGTACAGAGAGGATTCTGTAAAGTTCACACTTTTTTCGTTAAGAAGTAGTAGAAATACGGTGAGGCCCTGAGACTGGCCTGGTGAGTGAGGAAAGGCCGCTGGGCGCTTCCACTCTGCAGGCCGGGGCTGAAATAACCCGAGTTCCGTTCTCACAGAAAGGTGCGGCTGCCACCTCTTGACATAGGGGCCGGATGGGCAGGTGTCCTCGATGGCCAAGCCGTAGACAACCGCAGCAGTGCAAGGGGCTTCCTCAAGGACAAATGGCTAAAAATGTTACGGTGAAAACATCATCCCCAAAGAGTTCTCCCTAGACCCGTGGGGGCAACCCAGCCTTCACCGTGACACTGGCCATCTGCAAAGTGCCAACTGTTCTTCATCGAGCACCAGGTTACGTCACTTTCTTCCTTTTTGTGCGTTTTGTGCAGCCCCTACCAAACCAGCCCCCTAGGATGGGGGCCGAGTTAAGCGGTGCACCCCGGTCCCCAGGCGGGGCCTCCTCTCTGCTTCTGCACAGCGACTTCCGACTGTGACTGCCTTCTTCACCAGCACGCAGGGGAGTCGCCAGTGAGAAAATGGGATCCTGACACCTGCCAAAAAGGGAAAGCGGCATCAGGCGGGCCTGGGAGCCTCTCGCAGTCACACCCGCCCCAGCTCGGGAAAGCTGTCTGCGGTCCCTGCCTTCCCATCCCCTTCCCTCCCATGTCAACTGCGGCGGGGCTCTGGTTGGCGGCAGCTTCATTGTTACCAAGCTGCAGAACGGATGCGGGAGAGGTCACCTCTTAGGTGGTGACTCAAAGGTCAGCACCCACACTAGCTTGGTCTCCTCAGAACTCCGTGTCTTTGTCCACCACTGAGCGGCGTGCACACACACGGCGGGGCAGCAGTGGCCCCAGGGCTGCCTCCGTCTCCAGGGATGAGTCACTAGCAACTCTGGGCCCCACCTTCCACTTGTACCTCCAGGGGCAGGTGGACCAGACCCTCTCCCCCTTCCCAGCTGACTAGGGAGGCGTGGCCTACAGATGACACCGTGAAGAAAGCATGTGTCTGACTGAGATGCAGAACCACAGATCATAACTTAAGATACAGATACGCACTGATAAGGAAAATGAGCTAAGTTAATGTAAAAAAAAAAAAATACAGTACACGATAGCCCACATCACAGAACACCACACACATAACATACAAGAAGTGCCAGGCCCAGAAGGTGAAGGGATCCTTAATTTCTTGAACCCTTTGATTAAAAGAAGTTATTGATTTCCCCTATAAGACCCTGAAAATTCACAGAGAAAGAGAGTGTAAACTTTTTACTCAATACATACACCAAGTCTAAATTATCACAAGTTCTGTATTAAGGCACAGTTTGTTTAAGCTTTCCCAAAGTACGCCAACTCCCAAAACCAAGCACACAGATTCTGTCTGACCAGAGCTGCCGAGTGCTCGTCCCCTCCAGATGCTTCCCACCAGGCATCTCAGGGAGCTCCACGGGGAGGCCTGGAGCAGGAGCACGCGGGCAGAATCCCTCTCCCCGCAGGGATTGTGTGTGCCACATCAGCCAGGGCAGGAGTGGCACACGCGGGGTCTCTGCCAACCACTGAGGTCAGGCCCTCTGTAGACCACCACGCTTCAGTCATGCCTCAGACACCACTGCAAACACCTCAGAGCTTCCTCCACACTCAGCTCACGAGAGAAGACAGACAAGGCCCAGCACACAGAGGTGCGGGGAAGCAGGCTGCTGCAATGGCCCACTCACCTGCTATAGGCAGGGATCTCCAAGCCCAGCTCGGCCATGAGGAGCCGCATGACGTCATCACACTTCCCATGTAGCTTCAGGGCAGCCCAGTCATCCTTCGGGGTCCACTGAGGACAGGGAAAGCCAAGTAAGAGTAACAGCAGCCCAACCCTTCCCAGTGGCCTGTCAGCCTCGGCCCCTATGGGCTCAGTCGGTGCTCCCTGAGCACCCACGGGGGCCCTATCAGACCGCCCTGGTGCATGGGTGTGGGGTGTCTTTGGCTCTGCGTTCTAAGACCCAGATCTAAGGACGTGGCTCTCAGCACCCGAGTTACCTGCAGGTTCACGATGTAGAGCTTCGGCCGCCGGCTAGGGGGCTTGGTCATGCACCAGAGGTGTGGGTACTTCTTTAGAACCTGTGGAAACAGACAGACAGACACAGTACACACACAAGGCACAAGTCTGTAGAGTGCTGGGCCGCAGAGCTGGACACCCTCAGGCGGGCGGGGGCTCGGTTCACTCATGGTGTCATCGGCACGTACCTTCAGGCTGGACCCTAGACACAGGATGGTGTCTGCTCTGCTGGCAGCCTCGGTCGCCGCTTCCCAGTTCAGAGGCTGCCCCAACGTCCCCCTCTCCCCAAAGTGCACAATGGTGTCCCGCAGCTGGGTCCCACACTTGTGGCAGGTCCGGCCTGTCTGGTGTCTGTGGAGGGCGGTGCGCTCTGTCACATCGAACACCCGCACGTACTCCCTGTTGGGAACGCAGGAGGTACAGACCTAGAGGCAAGAGGGCACAGTGAGTGGGACCCGCCTGCCCGTGGAGACCCCGGGTCCCTGCAGGACTGCTCACTTCAATGTACATGTTCCCGTGGAGCTCGGAGATGGCCGTGCGCGGCAGCCCACTCCTCAGGTGGAGCCCGTCACAGTTCTGAGACACCACATGCTGCACCTGGAAGGCAGAACGGGTGGGGAGGGGAGGGATAGCCGTCAGTGGTGGTAGGGAGGTCAGTACCCGGCCACAGCGAGGCTGTTCTGAGCCCAGCCGATGGCTCCCAAGACCAGGGGCAGCTCCGACCCCCCAGAGAGTCTTAGAAAGTAAAACACACAACAGGTCCAACCACCAGGAGTCAAGAGGGCCTATGGTGGGGAGGGGCTGTGTCCTTCCTCCAGCCCTGATGCACCTGGAGTAGCTGGGAGGGCAAGAGGTTGCACCGTCCTGGCAAGGTTGGGAAGTGGCTCGGGGTTTTGGCAAGGGCCACTCTGCCCCAGATCCATGCTCTCTTGGGTCATGACATTTCAGGTTCCTGGGGACCTAGGCAGATCAACCCCTATGCCCCGTTGGTTGAGGGTGTTCAGCAGAAGGTCCCCAGAGATGTCCCATAAGCCTCCCCTGTGACTAGGATGGCTTCTGAGGTCCACAGAAAAATGCAAGGGAATCACAAAGGGGAAAGGCCACCAGCAGCTCTGAGGCTGAGGCTGGCTGTGGATGGGATGGTTCAGAGGGGGTGCTCCCCTTCTGTCCTGGAGAGTCAAGCATGGGAGGATCAAACCCGGGGCCTAACCCACTTGGTGGGTGCTCATCATGGGAGTCAACTGGCAGACAGAGGGAGGATGCAGCTGCCCACTAGGCACCAAGGTGCTCTGCCTGGTCCCTGGCAAGTGTACCAGCCACCCAGGGCTCTTACCAGTTTCTGCTCATGCAAACGGGTGATGCTCATGTGGGTGAGGGTTGGCTCGGCCTCACTCAGGTCCGCAGCACTGCCAGGCAGAAAGGAAGGCAAGGTGAGGAGAGCTGGAGCTCAGGCCCATGCTGCCTCTGCTCAGCCTACGTGGGAAGCCGTGCCTGGCCCACTTACCTAACGCTTCTCCCTTTCTGAAGCAGTGTCCACACTCCATTAGGGCCCCGGTAGTCTGGGATAGACGCTGCCTGCATGTTGAGAAAAAAGGTAAGCCAAGTCAAAAAGCACCACTCTAGATACTGGCAGAATTCCCAAAAACGGAAAGCCATTGTCCCTCCTGCCGCATTCCAGGCTGGCCTGCATGTTGGCCTCTATTCATTCCACAGGCTGACCTGTCTGAGCCCATATGGAGTGTACCCCAATTCGGCTCCTCCCTTCTACCTGGACTTCCGTTTCCCGCCTGGCCTGGCTCATCCTTCCAGGCTGCACGCAGCCCTGCCTGCCTCCGGAAGCCTCTCTGGCACTGAGCACAAAGCTGGGCTCTGTGGCACATGTGTCCTCCATACTGCAGGGGAAGACTAGTCATGTTCCTAAGTGCCCCCAGGGCCGAGCCCACAGCTCACACATTTAGCAAATAGTGAATCCCTAGGTGGGGGCAGGCGACTGTCCATTCTCATGTCCCAGTGCTGACTATTCCCGCTCCACCTTAACAAAGGCAGAACTTCTCCAGATGAGATGAGCATCTAACTTCCCAGGTTTTCAGTCCTGTGAAACAAACTGAGGCCCACAGAGGGCACACAGGATATGCCAGGATCAAGGTGTCTTGTGTTCCCTTTTGGGGACTCCCGACTCCTGCTTAAACTCAGAAAAATGCATCACCCCCCTGGGCAGTGGTTCTGACAGTCACATTCAAGACGGGAACCTCAAACACTCAGATGAAATCCACTAGCTGCATGTGCTTTTAGTTGCCATTGGAAGTTCCGTTAAGAGATCACATGACTGTTACATAATGACATGACTGGACTTTTTTTTTTTTTTTGAGACGGAGTTTAGCTCTTTCGCCGAGGCTGGACTGCAATGGCATGATCTCGGCTCACTGCAACCTCCACCTTCCAGTTTCAAGTGATTCTCCTGCCTCAGCCTCTCGAGTAGCTGGGATTGCAGGCGCCCTCCACCATGCCCGACTAATTTTTGTATTTTTAGTAGAGACAGGGTTTCACCGTGTTGGCCAGGTTGTTCTTGAACTACTGACCTCATGATCCGCCCACCTCGGACTCCCAAAGTGCTGGGATTACAGGCATGAGCCACCGCGCCCAGCATGACTGGACTTTTACATGTGATTTGTGGAGGGAGGAGACTAAACCCCAGGGCCCCGGGTATTTGAGTCAGTAGTGAACTCCCTTTCTGCCTTCTTGCTGCTGAGCCTCTGTTGTTCTTTGCTTGGAGTGCCTCATTCCAACCTTCTCCTGTAAATCTCACCCATCCTTCAAGGCCCAATCAAGGCCACCTCCCACAAAAAACCAACCCAGGTGGGTTTCCCAGCTCCAAGAGCACAGAGTGTGTGTCTGGGTTTGTTCTAGTGACCCAGCACAGCCAGCTTTACATTATGGTTATTTGTTCACATGCCTGATTCTTATCACCTAAAAGCTTCCTGAGAACAGAAATCACCTGGGTTCAGATCTGCTAGGCCTACGCGTGCCCAGCACCCCACACACACCCATCAGATTAGATGGACGAGATGCCAGCTACACTTTCGAAGCTAGCGATGTCCCACAGCCCAGAATAACTTGTCAGTGAAAATTCTCAAAACACAATGCAAGTCTCTCCTTCACCTGGTGTATTCTGGCTCTTACTGTATCACTTTCTACTTATCTTCCTTCAACATGGAGAGAACAGAGTGGAAAATCACGACAACTTTGGGCTTAGCTCTGTCCACATAACCTGGGGGTGCCTGCGAACAGTCGGCTACTACACCCCATTCGTATCTCTACTCCTTGTTTAACTGGCTGTAACACAGAGACCAAGCGTTTAAAAAGCGTTTACCTTAGATAAGTTTTGGTCATTTCGTTTCTTTAAGAAAGGGAAAAAACCTTAGAGCTGTTTTAAAGGCGAGTTTTTCGCGATTACTGGAGCGCATACTCCGTCCTCGGGTGCGCCTCCGCCTCCCTCCCTACCGTGCTGATTCCCGCGCCTGTGTAGACGACCAGGTATTTGGCGTTCCGGACGGCGCTGGCCAGCTCCCGGACCTTCCCCCGCAGCTCCTCCGGGTCGTCGCACACCTGTCAAGACGCCAGGGTGGTCACCGCCCCGGGCCGCCCCACCCGGGACCGCCCGTCGCCCCAGCTGCTCCCGAAACCGGGGGCGCCCGCGCGCCGCGCGCGGAACTCGCCTCCTCCTGCCGCCGCTTCAAGCCCTCGCGCCGCCGGCTCCGGCCCTGCAGCTCCGTTACCAGGTCCGCGCTCTCGGCCAGCAGCCGGCCCTCCTCGGCGCTGCGCTCCGCCGCCGCCTTCCTCAGGATGCGCGACACCTGCGGGCAGGCAGGCGGTGAGCGGCGGCGCGGGCCGGGCATGGCCGGGCCGGGCATGGCCGGGCCGGGGAGCGGCGGCGGCGTACCTGGCGGAGGCGCTCCCTCTGCTGCTCCTCCCGCAACCTCCGGACCCGCTCAGCCGCTTTGCGCTCGGAGCGACTCAGACCACCGGCTGCCATCGCTCCCCTGGAGACCTGCTCTTCCGCTTCCGCCTTACACGGCAGGCCGCCCTCAGGGCGCATGCGCAAGATGGGCCCCGCCCCCACCCACCCCTTCCGGCTCCGCCCGCCGCGTCGCCCCAAAGAAGCACCTGCCAGTCTCTTTAAAAGGTTTATTGATCATATACAAAATAAAGAAAACCTTATATATCACAAACATACACTATGTACAGCAATAAATACCCGGGGGGCCAGGCCCAGTGCTGCCCCTCCTGGACAATAATTTAGCAATAAATACTGCGCAGGGCAGGGGTAGGGCACCAAGGCCACTGCCCTGCAAGAGGTCAGGCCCCTGCCCGCCCTACAGGAAGTGTGAGCGCTCGGGCCTCACCCCGCATCCAAACCCCAGCCCCTCCTCACTTAGATCTTTAATAACCTCCATCCCACCCCAGCAGATCCCGGGGTCTTCTCCCACACACACAACCTCCCCTGACTAGACCTAGGCAGGGCAGGCAGGGACTGACCAACTCTGCTTGGACCCACCTCTCAGCGCCAGGAGAGCAACAGGGCTGGACACGCGGGCAGCCCTTGTCCTGTTGCCAGGAGAAGGCTTTCTGTGCCCACTCCCGTTTGGTTAAAGGCTTCAGGGACTAGCAGATTGAGGGGGTGGGAAGAAGGGCAGGTCTGGGACACAAGGTTGCTGGAGGGGCCAAAGCCCAACTGGGGTCACCAAGAACAGGGAGGTCTCACAGTTTATCGGGGACACACTCTAGCTCAGACTCAAGGGACACCCATGGTATCAAAGCTGCTGCTCCAGGGGCAGGGTGGAAATGTGTGGGACTGGCCCAGCAGGTATGGTACACACCCAGGACACAGGCCAGAGGCAGGACAGGCATTAGTCTCTCAGACACGCCCTGCCTCTGTGTGGCACTGATTATGTACTCCACTCACCCCACCTGCTCCAAGGCCAGACAGCCACCAGGAAGGCAAAAATACACCAAAAAGAATTATTCAGTGGCTTCTGGGGGAAAAATCGTTAATGTGTTGGTTCCTTTCACCAAACCACAGCCTAAAAAAGTTAACTCACAAGATCCCAGAGTGGAAACGGTGCAGCAGGCTGCGGCTCAGACTTTCCAGATGTGGATGGGCGCTTTGGCCAAGTGGCCACTCCAGAGGGAGGCAGCAGGGACAACATGGGACCTGACCATCGTCCCAAAGCAGGCTGCAGCCGCTCAGGGCCGTGGGCCGGGCCCCAACCACCAGTCAGAAGTGTGCACACATATCTGAAACATGCACCAAGAGCTGAGCCAGCAACACCAGAGCCACCCAGAGCAGCAGCCAGGGGCCTCACTCTCCGGGTGAGAGCTGACCTGTCCCTGCTGGGTATTCCTCTGAAATCTGAGTGTCCATGTTAGGATAAAAGAGGAGTTGGGGCAAAGTTAAGGTGGAAGGGAAGACATATATCACGGTTTACTTGGCGGACAAGTTTGAGAGACCTGGCCTTGGCCAAAGCCCTCGATTCGCTGTGTCAGAAAAACCGAGGTGAGAAGAGACCACCACCCTCTCAGTAGGAAAGCGGGATTAACAGAGATCAGAAGGACAGCACACTCACATCTGCACATGAACACAGCATCTATGTCAGGAAATCCAGGGGAAGGGGAAGAGGGGCGGAGTGGCTCCGCAGGGCTGGCCTGACAGGGGACAGGAACACTCCCCTAGACCCAGGGAAGTCACCCCAAATCCAAAGCTCTTGAAAGGAGGTATGGCCTCACAACTCCAGAAGCCTCTTCTGCCAACGCACCGAGGACCTGCACCTCCCATTCAGCATGCGTCGACCCTTACACCCTCCCCTTCCATGCTCCCTTCGCCTCCAGGTCTGCAGCCTGGCAGAGGTGCTCAAAATGGATGGCCACCCACAGCCAGAACAAAAGTGTGGGCTGCACAAGGACAGGGAGGGCCTGTTTCTCCCCACTCCAAGGCAGATCATGACGTTTTCTTTATGGATACTTATGATTCCAACTAACGCCTGGATTCTACTTAGACAAGATCAGACTGAGGGGAGGGGGATGAAGTCACTCAATGACAAGAGTCAATAGCCAATATTTCCATTTTCAGGCTGACCCAGGTAGAAACAGGACTTGTCTCTGAACACCTCAAGCAAAGAAAATCTCATTAACATGACAAGTGTTGACGGTGCATCCCTGTTCCCATCTTGTGGGCACACCAGGCCAAACTCTTGGATAAAAATCCCACCACCCACAGGGTTAAGCCCTGTTGGGCCACAGTTTTTCATCTTACCCACATCTGTGTGCTTTACAGGAGTCTGGGCCCCACAGAGAAGAAACCAGCAACGCGGTGACAGGCCAGGGCTCACGTGACCAGACACAGGGCTGTAGCCTCTTGGAGGTGGGTGGGGGCACCCCTTCCCCATCATATGCCTACAAGGAGCCTCCTGAGCCCAGCTGGGAAGGGCAGCAGCTTCTGGCGAGGAACTGAGAGCAGGAGGCAGGCTGGGCCCCCACAGGAAGGCACCTCCAGCAGAAGCCAAGCAGCTGATCCCTGGAAGACACAGATCCCAAAGGGAGCCAGAAGGCAGGCCCGAAGCCAAGAGCTGCCAGTGTGGACCAGCGGAGAAGAGGGACAAGACCCGGCCCTGGAGACTGTAGCCCTTGTCTGCACTGGTGGAGATCCCCAAGGCTCTCAGAGTGAGGCAGGGACAAGGAAGAAAGGTCTGTCCCCGGTGGGCCCCCACCCACTCTGCCTGGAATCACCACCTGCAGCATGAAAACACCTCAGGGATCAAGCGGGCGGCGAGACCTGCAGCCCACGGTGCGGGCAGCCTATAGGAACAAAGCTGAGGCCAGAGGAAGACGGCCAGGGAACGCTTGGCCATAGCCCTGTGGCCACCCACAGTGACTCCTTCGTCCCTGTAACGCCACCACCCAAGGCCAGAGGTGGTGGGTGTGGAAGCAGCGTGGGGGGCCCCAAGGGACCCCAGTTTCACCTACCCCGCCACTGGATCAGCCCAAGCCCTAGACACAGATGTAGCCAAGGCTCAGTGGAGGGGGGCATGACAGAACCCTACGTCTCACCTCCTAGGGACCAGGAGCTGGTGGTGGGCACAGACTCCTTGAGCTCCGACGCAGCAGGCACCACTTGGCACCCCAGCCCAGATCCAGCAAGCCAGCAGAAGCAAAAGCACAACTAAACCCAAAAAACAAACACGGGAAAACAGACACAAGAAGTGACACCCACAGGTCAAAGGTCACCAGAAGCACCAGCACTTTACCGCTGCACAAAACCTCACCAGGCACGGACGACACCACGGCACCGGCAAGAGACGGAAGCAGGAAGGGCAGAGGAGTAAGTCACTTTCGGTACAATTGCAAAAGATATCAAAGAGGACGGCCTTCTGGTCGGCTCACGGCTTGGCTTTTTTTTTTTTTTTGTCTTTTTTTTAAACTAAGTTTTATAAATAATGTCTGATAACTCTGTGTATATAAAAACTAAACTCCAACAGCCACAAAGAGGTGTCCGTAAGTTTACAAGAGAGGGAATTTTTTCGTTTTTTTTTTCTTTTTTTTTTTAACTAGCAAAGTTTCTATTATACTTTCTTCCCTTTTCCATTTATATGGTCAAATGGTCTTCTTGCTTGTTTTTTTTCTAAAAGACAGTTTTATAAATACTCTGCAGCTCTTTTTTTCTTTAACTTTTAAACATATAATTAATTTAATAACTTTGTAAAAGGAACTTCTCTCTTTTAAATAAAGGGCTATATAACCACACAAATAGGTCATGTAAACAGTGACACGGGACCCATCGCAGGGCACACTGGACTCACCCTCACGTTAAGCGCACAACCAGCGATTTGGTCTTGTTCAGTGCAACGGGTCAGGCCTGAGCGCACAGCCCCTGGGCCCAGCTGCACGCCCCCAGCACCACTGCGCCCAGGCTGGTGGTCCACCCATCAGGGCCTTCAAGCCCGCCCTACTCTCAGAGCAGAGCCCATCTCTTAGTGCTGGGCTAAGCTGAGCTGCTCCCCTGGGGCTAAAGAGAGTGAATCCTTCCCAGCCCGCGAGCCTGTGGCCACTAGAGAGTGGAGGGAACACTGGGACCCTCACTGCTCGGGGACACACGAGGCCCAGCGTGCCTGCTCCTTCTCTCTCCCTCAACTCTCTCAAGTCCATTCCCACAGCACCAACTCTGGACTCCAAGCCTGCATGGCCCTGGTACAAAAGGGGTTGGGGCGACCCCACGTCACCGCCGAACTGACCAATCCCAACATACAAAACACACGACGACAATGACGAGATCAAAGGGGCTCAGCCCGGCGCCCCTGGGGTACAGGTTGTGCTTTGCAGGGAAGAGAGAAGGGCGGGGAAGAGAGGGAGGAAAGAGAAGAGAAGGAAACAGAGGGACAGGGCAGCCGAATTCGCCACGTGCCTAGTGGCCCCGCAAAGACCCGCCTGGGCAGACGCGCGTCCCTACGATCGGGCATCCGTCTTGGACTTTACTATTGTGATGACGCTGGTGGCGGCCACCTTGCCTGGGACGAGGGGCCCCAGGCCGGCGGCAAGGGGGCCCCGGGCTGGCGCCACGGGGCTGCGGGCCACCGTCCGGGCGAAGGTCTGCAGCGCCTCGTACTTGGAGCGCAGCGCGTCGAGCTCCAGCTTCATGCTGGCGTTCTCTGAGGCCAGCTTCTCCACCTCCTGCTGCAGCTCCGCCTTCTGCTTCTCCAGCTCCTCCTTCTGCGTCACCCGCTTCACGCGGCAGCTGGCGGCGTAACCGCGGTTCTTGAGCGTGCGCCGGCGCTGCTTCAGCTGGACGATCTCCTCCTTGGACAGGCCCCGCAGGTGCTGGTTCAGCTCCCGCACGGACATGGTCACCAGCTCCTCATCCGTCAGGCTGGTGCCATTTTCACCCGGCTCCCGCTTCACCTGGGGCACAGTGCAGGGGTCACAGGCCAAGCGGGCACGCCCACTGTGCCCCCCCACCCCAGCCCGAAGGCTCCTGTCCCTGCCCACTCACCTTCAAGGCCTTGTTTCCTTTATTGGGGGTCGTCATAACCCGGGGGCACAGCGAGCAGGCGCTCTCTGTAAGACATGGAGCAGGTCAGTACCCTGGAGACCACCCTCACCCCCCACCCCCCCAGTTCACAGAGCCCTTGCCGCACAGCCCACCCCAGCCTGCTGTCCAGGTGCCCAGCCCCCAATACCTGATCGGAGGCAGCCCTTGGCCTCTCCCAGGCTGGGCTGAGCTGCTTCCTGTCCACCCTGCCCCTAGAGAATCAGGTGGGAGGTCAGGAGGGTCTGACAGGAGAAGGGGAACTGAAGGCTGTTAGGAAAGCAGGCGCAAGACAAGGGGCGGGGAGAGATGAGAAGGAATAAGACGCGGGAGAGGCAGGCCTAGAAGGAAGCCGGGAGCTTTAAAAATAACCCCAGCACTGCCCCAGAGCACGGCTGTTCCTGGCGAGTCACGCTGACTCAGCACATCGCCTCTGGCTCCCCCACCGCGCCCGCACTCCCAGGGCCCGCCAGCCAACAGCGCCCCAGGAGAGCCGCAGCCGAGCTGCTGGGGGCCAGAAAGGCCAGCCCGGCCAATAGCAGGTGAGGGCCAGCCAGTGACCCTGTGTGTGCATCTTCCAGGGTCCTACCTTCTACAGCCACCTCCCCTGAGCCGGCCTGGGACAAAGCCCCTTGCTCCCTGGGTGCACAGGGGCCCCTCTGGGAACCCAGCCAGAGAGGAGGCTATAGGGAACCCCGAGTCTCCCAGCCTCCTAACTTTGAAAAGCTGGAGGTGGGCCGTCCATCTAGCTCTGGTCTGTTGGCAGGACTGACCAGGGAGTTCCCCCACCTTCAGGTGGCAGGCCATCAGCTGGGAGGAGCCTGGCCCGAGGCCCCTCTGGCCCTCCCAGTCTGCCTCCTCCACTGATGGAGTAACCATCCTGTGGCTTTGGGTTGCAGGAAGCAGCCCCTGCCCCACCCCATCCAGGGTATTTCACAAGGGCTCCCACAGTGAGCCACCCGGGGCCTGCCCAACGTGAAGGCTGGCGGAGTCAGCCCCTCGGAGCTGCAGCCTGCTCTCTGGTCCCTGCCCCGGGTGAGTGCCCACAGGGCCAGGGAGCAAAAACAAAAGTGCTGGGGAGGCCAGACTAAACAACCAACTCTCACCCACTCAGGGTCCCTCCAGCACTCTGCTCTCACTTTCTTGCTAAGGACGTTTCTGGGATTCCCAGCTCAGCCCAGCTCCCACCAGACCCTTGGGCATGGACCCTCGCCTCATGCTCCATCCCCCACTTTCCAGGTTTGATGCAGACAGATGAGAGACTCCTCCAGAGGAGCCAGGATCACTTCAGGAAATTATGGGCTGGGGGGCTTCTTACTCTCATCAGGGGAGCTGAAGTGTGGCCAGGAGGATGCACACATTCTCACCAGGCTCAAGACTCCACCTCACCCAGCCTTGGACCAGGAGGTGAGGCTGCAAGCACAGAGCAGGGAGAGGAGGCCAGAGACCCCTCCCCACAGCCAAGCCAGCTCAGAGGCAAGGTCCTGAGGCTCCAGCCACTGGATTCTTCCAGATAAAGGATGGGGAAGACCTGAGCTGGAGGTCAGAAGGCCCACAGGAGCTCTTTCCTACACGTCCGGCACAACACTGCCCCAGGAGACAGGCCCTCAGCCAAGCACGGAGGGGCCCCCCAGCCTTGAGTGCAAGTCAGGGTGCAGAGACACTGCCCTGGCACCAGCTTCTCCCACATCCATCGCCCCCAGCCCTGCTGCTAAGCACAATGACAGTGGTGACTTCCTGAAGAGATCACACGGAAAAGTGCCTCCTCGACAGATTTTGCCCTCCGCAGAAGGCCTGAACTCAGCACAAGTGCAACCCATCGCCTCCTATCAAAGGTGCGCCCAGGGTGGGGGAGGGGCAGGCCTGAGCACAGCCAGTGCTTCCAGGCTCCTGGCCTGGCTTCTGGCAACCCGGGACTCACGCTCAGCAGAGACAGCCTCTGGAGCTGGGCTGAGAGGGACCATGCAGGGATCCCAGGAGCTGGACTGAGGAGAAGCTGCCCCCACCCTCCTCCAGCCCTCAAGGCTGGCCAGAGCTGGGGCCTGTCATGCACCCTCTGCTCCCGCAAAGGCTAATAAGCCCACCTCACGCGGGAGGCACAGATGGTCACGGCTCCGAAACCTGTGAGGGTACCTAGGCCACCCATTCACACTGACAGCCAGGAAACGGAGGGAGATTTGGGAGCTCCGTCTCCTTTGGCTAACGTAGAAACTCCCGTGCCTGAACAAAGACAGCCCCGCTTGGCTGCAAAGCCCAGTGGCCGAAACTCCCCAGCAGTCATGGCCTCTGCTCCATAAGCTTTCAGCTCCTGAAAGTCACTCTTTGAACAGAACCTAAAACTTAGTTTCCACTGATGCATAAGTGACTGAGAAGATGTACATAAATGGGCCGGGCACAGTGGCTTACACCTGTAATCCCAGCACTTTGGGAGGCCGAGGCGGGTGGATCACGAGGTCAGGAGATTGAGACCATCCTGGCTAACACGGTGAAACCCCGTCTCTACTAAAAATACAAAAAATTAGCCGGGCATCGTGGTGGGCGCCTGTAGTCCCAGCTACTCAGGAGGCTGAAGCAGAAGAATGGCGTGAACCCGGGAGGCAGAGCTTGCAGTGAGCTGAGATCACGCCACTGCACTCCAGCCTGGGCAACAGAGTGAGACTCCGTCTCAAAAAAAAAAAAAAAAAAAAGAAAGATGTACATAAATGCCCCTCCAGGACCCCGAAATTTTCCCAGGGCATCAAACTCCAGGCCAAAGGTCAGCTGAAGCATTGAAACATCTGGAATCTATAAGCCCCGGGGCTCACTGAGAGTGGACCTGTGTTCTGTGTGTATGTGTGGGGGGGCTCACTGAGAATGGACCTGTGTATGTGTGTTGGAGGGGGGGGGGCATCCCTGAGGGCAAACCACAAAGTGGCCTAACCCAGCCATGAACTCCTGGGCAAAGGAAGTCTACCTTGGTGAATCTCCACATACCCAAGGAAAGATGGCTCTGGCCACATCACTCCCAAGCTGCCACTTTCTAAGCGTCCTGGGCCGCCAGGCCAGACATCCAACAGGGCCACTCCCTTTGCTAATGTCACACAACACTGAGACCCCACTTCAGGTAGGGACAACTTTGGGGTGACGGGGTGCTGCGTTCTGCCACCCTGTGCCATCCACACCAGCCCATCTGTTGCACCCCAAGGCTAGGCACCCTGAAGCTCCCACTACATACAGTCTCAACCCAGACTCCAGGGCCAACTGGGGAGAGAGGCAGGGCTGCTTCCTCCCCCTTGCCGTTTCCTGGTAGAGCTGCCCCTGCTTCCTCCCTGCCCAGCCCACTGTCACCCAGGGCTTGGTACACACACCCCTCTTTCTCCCAGGGCCTCGATCTCTGGCCAGGGGCTGTCCAACCAGGCCAGTCCCAGGAAAAACCGACTTCCCCTTTGGCTAGCTCGGCCCACCGAAGCTCCTCCCCTCCCTCACTCAAGGAACTATTTCCCAGTTTGGGAAACTGCTCCAGACGTGGGACCAGGACCAGCTGCCGGAAAAGAGCCGCCTGGGAAGGGGTGGACCGCCCGGGGCTTCACCTTTGACCCCGGGAGAACACCTGCAGCGAGCCACCCGCACTTCCTCTTCAAGCACCCCTGCCTTCAACTGGATCGCTCGGCGCTCACTTAAACAGGCACCCCAAGGCGCCGGGCCTGGCCCCCTCCCACATCCCCATGGCTCCCTCCCACCTCCCGCTGGCGGCCTTTTAGTCCCCGAGGCCCCTCGCTCGAATCCCCTCCGGTATCAGCTTGCGCACCGAGTGACCTCATGCTGATGACTCAGCAAGTCTCCCTCCGGGCTCTGGCACGCGACTGACGGAACCCGAGCCCGAGCCAGGGGCAGGGTCTTCCCCGCAGCACCCCCACCGCCGCCCCTCCTCCCGGGCTCGCCGCGGACCCCCGCGCAAGGGAGCGCTGACGCGGCCACCTGATGAATCAGCAGCTGCGGGCCGGGCTGCCGGGCCCTGGCGCGGACCCCCGGGCGCCTCGCTCGACCCCACCCTTTCCTCCCGCCGTCCGGTGCCCCTCCCTCCAGGACGCCCGGGTCTCCGAGTCCGCTCCGCACTCGCCCGGCTCCGCGGGTCCGCCGCCGCCCGCGGCCCACCCCCAGTACCCGGGCGGCAGGGGCAGGAGCTGGCTCCTGACCGCTGGGGAAATCGAGGCACGGGCCGCCAGCAGGGTGCGCGGCAGACCCGAAACCAGAGGCCCCCGCCGCCGGGCCCCCAACCGCCCGCCTAGCTCCGGGAGGAGCCCTGCCCGCGGGCTCCCTCGGCCCCCGCCGCCCCCGCCGCGCCGCCCCCTCCGCCCGGGCCCGCCGCCGCAGCCGCACTCACCACACTGCGGGCCCGGCGGGCCGAGGCCGGGGCGGGGCGGGGCCGCGCGCGCTCCGAGGCCGCGCGGGGCAGGGACCGGCGCGAGGGGTCCGGGCCCGGGGCTCGGAAGACTCGCCGCCTGCGCGGGCCGGGCCGAGCGCACTGGGAAGGCCGGGCCGGACCAGGCTCGGGATCCGCCGCCGCCGCCGCCGCCGCCGCTCCACAGACGTCACATGATGTTTGGTCACGTGGGCTCCATTCATGAAGCGGCGACGCGGCCGGCCGGCGCTTAAAGGGGAAGGCGCGGCGGAGGGAGGGCAAACTGCGCATGCGCAACCCGCGCGCCGTCGTCCCTGGCAACACTGGCTGCGCCAGCGCCGGGCGGGGTCTCACCGGCCGGGCCTGGGCGCGCAGCCAGAGCGCCAGGTCCCCACCCCCAGCCCCCGGCGTCCTGCAGCCCGAGCCCGCCTCGTCTGGCTCCTGCTCCCGCCGTCCAGGGCCCCTGTCCAAGCTCGCGGACGCCGGCGGCGTTTTCCAACTCGAGTGCCCAGCCTAGGGCAGGCTCTGCGTGCGCCCCCTCGAGTGGAGGCGGCGCTGGCCTGGGCCCTGCCGGGCAGAGGCGCTCTTGCATCAGGACGGCGCCGCCGGGGCCCCGCGATTCCAACTCGGGGGTCCCGGAGCGGCGCGGGGCGGGGACGACCTGGCAGCTCCCAGCAGCGAGGGGCGATCCCCCCTCCGCAGCAGACCCCGAGCTGCCCAGGCCCTTCCTGCGCCACGTGTACCCAGAGCTCCGCCCGGGGGAGACTTCGCTGCTTGTTGGAGATGCCCAGCGGTAGGGGGCGAGGACTCGGGAGGAAGGGAAACGGGGGATCCCGTGTCTGGACTTTCTCCTCCACCCTCTTCTCTTCGCAGCTGTAAAGCCTGGGAGAGGAAGGGTGGCCGCCCCGCCAGCAGGTGAGCGGGGAGGAAGGGACGGGGACGGGCTGTGGGGTCCTCCTGGGCTCCGTCCGTGAACGATGCGGGTGGACAGAGGCCGGCCCCGAAGTCCCGAAGCCGTGCGGTGTAGGGCTTAGAAGCGTCCCTCCGCCCGTCCCTGCCAGACCCCAGGAACTCCTCCGAGCCCCACAGCACGTTGTCGCCGTGTACGCTGTGGGGCTGCGTGTGGTTCTTACGGTGGTGTCCTTAGTCGTCGGGGACCTATTCCCCCTGCTCTGGGCACAGCCCGAGTCTCACAGGCTCTAGGGGCATGATATGGTCCTGGCGTGGCTTCCGAGACCTCAATCTTAGTGCACAAAACAGCACACGGGGCCCTGAGGCCAGGAGTGCAGCCCCGCCTCCTGCCTCTCCTCCCTGCTCCCGTCCTCATCCTATCACACCACACTGGGCTGGCGCGGGGAGGGCGCCCTGAGCCGCTGGGCATCCTGCTCCGCGGGAGGGTGAAGTCGTGCATTGCTGGGTGGTGAGGGCTGGGTCCACACAGCGGGGACCTGGTGGGCCCCCGAGTCTCCTCAGGACCCGCCCTCGGTGCCACACAGAGGGAGCTGGAGCCACGGTGCCGTCAGGAGCCAGGGGTGATTGGCCCTGGGGCTGGCAGCCCCCACCCCGCGGGCAGACGCTCACCAGGCTGTCCCCACTCACTCCCACACCCCAACTCCTCCTCACAGGGTCGAGCCCGCTCTCATTTGCACCTCCGCGCGGATTTGGAACGGATTTATGAATCGTCCTCACTGCGGTGCTGTCTTCTCCTGGGAAGGAGCCTCACTCCTCCCCTCCCTGGGTACTGTCATAGAGATGGGTGGGACGGGCTGGGGAGGACACTCAGGGAGCTGCCCAGGCTCCTTTGCTGCCCATCACCCCAGAATCTTCTTGGGGTGGGTGGGGTCCCAGGCACCTGCAGAGTAGCAGACGGCGGCTTGTAGAAAGGATGTCGAGGGAGGGGAGGTGCCGCGTGGAAACAGCCCAAGCCAAACCCCTAGGACCTGTCTCCCTGTGCTCCTAGAGAGCCGAAGGTGTTCCGTGGTCAGTGAGGGCTGGCACTGGCTCTGCACGAAGATCTCCTCACCTCCCCAGCAGCTCCTGGCCAGCTCCCCACGGAGAGCCCAGGGCACTTGTCCCTGGAAACAGTCGTGCAGCCATGCTTGGGCCAAAGCCCATGAGGCCCCCAGAACCACGAAAGGCTACTCTACTGAGAGGCATACTGTGAGAGAGGCCCACGGGTTTCCAAGCATCCCTCTCACTCCACACACTCATCTCCACGACCAGCTTTAAGTGCCACCTTGAGGCCTGGCTCCCTGTTTGGACTTCTCTGCACCTCCAGGAGCTCACTTCCCGTCACAGCTGGATGCCTTCTGCCCCAGGCTGCACCTTCTGTGGGACTGACCCCCGCAGGCACCTCCCCGGCATCCTCCCGCCCCAGGCTGCAGCTTCTGTGGTACTGACCTTAAGACCCTGTCGGTTCCTCCTGAGAGCAGCAGGTCTCAGCCAGATGCTGCGGGGAGGGAGGTATTAGAGTCCACACCCATACAGGGGTCCAGTCCAGCCCTGCTCTCCCTGGTCTCCAGGCAGGGCCCTCCCAGGGTGGACATTATTCCCCATCTCTGCCTGGCCAGGGGCTGCTGACCCACTGGTTCCAGAGTCTGAGCCTGTCCTGCACAAGTACCATGGACAGGGGTCAGCCGGGCACTGAAGAGGAGTGGCAGAATTGGGCAGGGCAAGGGCCCCAGCTGGCAAGCTAGAGTCAGGGCAATTCCAACCAAGAAACTGCGGCAGGCCAGGTTCAGTGTCTCAAGCCTGTAATCCCAGCACTTTGGGAGGCAGTGGGTGAATCGCTTGAGCCCGGGAGTTTGAGACCAGCATTGGCAACATAGAGACACCCTATCACTACAAGAAAAAAAAAAAAAAAAAAAAGCTGGGCATGGTGGTGCACACCTGTTGTCCCAGCTACTCAGGAGGCTGAGGTAGGAGGATTGCTTGTGCCCAGGGGTTGCAGGCTTCAGTGAGCTGTGATCATACCACTGCACTCCAGCCTGGGCGACAGAGAACCTCTCTAAAAAAAAGTAAAATGAAAAATAAACGGGGGCAGAAGCTGAGCCAAGCAGAGGCGGGCAGCTCTTCCTCCAGGGCCCACCTGGCCTGTTGAGGACTCACTCCAAACTGCTTCATTTTTGGAGGGGGCTTTCTAGGACTGAGAGGTGTCAGAGCTGCTGGTGACAGGAGTAGGGATATCACCATCCAGCCGGCCCCCAGGGCCCCATGTAGGGTTCCTCTGCCTGGCAGCATTTCGACACTTCCTAGCAGGATCCTTGGGTCCTTGGCCCCCGGCACCGTCTCCCTCCTCGACCTGCTGAGACCCACATAAAACATGTTGCTACTTGGCTTGGGCCCATCCTCACACTCTGGCTTCCTGGGTGTCCACCTCCCCACAGCCTGCCTCACGTACCTCCCCAGACTTCTCACGCATGTCAGGAGCCTCCTGTGGACTTTGGCTCTACCTGCCTCTGGCCTCTGCTTAATCAGGAACCCACAGTGGGAAGGCTCCTAGGGCCCGCCTGCTGAAGCAAATGCCTCCTTGCAAAGCCTGTCTGCACCCCCACACACACCTCCTTACCTCCCCACCTCCCCATGCTTCCTCTGGGGACCAAGACCTGTCTGCCTCACTTGAAACCCATGTCACCTGCTGGCTTCCCTTGTGTCCCCAGACCAGAAGCACCTTTGGCAGCTGTGCGCCCCTCATCTTGCTCTGCATCAGCACCTGAGAGTGGGCGCTAGCAGGGAAACTGGCTTTGAGGGGAATGGTCAGGGGGCAGCTTTGGTCCTGGGACAGGCGTGTGGCCTGTGGGACAATCTCTTCTGGGGGCACCTCTGCCTAGGTGGGAGGGGTTGCCAGGGTCTCCCAGCATTGCCAGGCACTTTGCTGGGGCAGGGGGTGATTCTGTTGCTCACAGCCCTGACACAAGGGCATTCCCCACCTTCCCTGATGCCCACATCCACCCATACAGGAGGGGGCCTTCAGGGGAGCCTGCAGGGACTCCCGGCCCAGCACTGTCCATCTGTGTCCCCTGCTTAGCTCCTGCGCTGCCAGATCCCAGCCAGACAGCAGGGACTCACCCCACCTACCGTCCCCTTTGTGCCTGGGTGTGGTGGGTACTCAGTTTATGGGGAGTGGCCAGGACTCTTGCCAGGGGGAGGGTGGCGGTGGAGGATGTACCCATGCCATCTGCCCTGCCGCAGCGTTTCCTCCCTGTTCTCCTGCATGTCTTCCCTCCCTTGGGGGAAACGCTGGATTCTGTTCCCCAAGCGCCTCCATACGCCCCATACATAGCAAGCATGGTTCTGCAGTGGGCCTGTGGGGGCTCTGGAAATGAATTCCCGGGATGAAGTTGCAGAAAGTTGCTCAGCTCTCCTAACCCCTGCACACCCTGGAGCCCCGTGCACACCCTGACACCCTGCTACCCAGCCCAGTTCCCCTCACACAGTGTGCACTGCCTCTGGAGGGAAGGGGGCCTCATCTTGCTGTCTCCATACTCAGTAACTATGTGTTGGTTGAAGGAACCAGAGCACCCCTGGCCGTTGTAACCCAACCCTCAGCAGCTCCTTCAATCCTGTGGGCCTCCTGGAATGGCTGATCGTATGTGTCCACTTGACTGGACCACAGGGTGCCTGAGCGTTTGGTCAAACATTATTCCATTTCTGGTGGGGGTGAGGGGGAGTTGCGTGAGACTAACCCTTGAATGTAGACTTTTGCATTAGATTACACTGACATTTTAATCAGTAAGGCAGATGCCCTCCAAGATGTGGGCGGGCTTTGTGTAATCAGTTGAAGGCCCCCACTATTCCACCCACAGTAACCACCCTCCCCCACAGGCAGGGCCTCCCTCCTCATGTGGCAGACAGAAGTCAGGACACTGGGGGCTAGAAACCAACTTAGAAAACTGAAAGGGCCAGGACAGAAGTGACAGCACCCTGCCAGGGAGGTCAGGAGCAGGAGGCGGTGGGCACAGTTCACCAACAGCCCAAGGAGCCCTTTCCCCAAATGTCCATGGGATCTGGGTGCCTGGCAGCCAAGAGGGGCTGTGGCCCTTCACGCTGGACTCGGGATGCCTAGACCCTCTGGCCCTTCTCACACGGGAAGGAGAGGTTTCTCCCTGACTGGAGGGCAGGGAGGGGCCAGGAGGGGGCGTGGGATCCCACCTCCGCTGAGCCTTCACAGAGGGGGTCCTTGAACTTTGCACTCAGGAAGGAGCCCATGCCAGCTGATACTGGAGTAGGAGTGAGTGAAGACCCTCCGGGCTCCTGAGCTCTAGGGGAAGGTGGTCCTGACATGGTTTGGGAGCAGAGAAGAAAGGAGGTTGAGGTTGGGGAATCCACCCCTGTTCTGGGCTGGGAAGCACTTGCAGACCACAGAGATTTCCAGTGGGAAGTGATGTGGCCCCTCCCTGGCTATGTCCCTGGCTGGCCCCTGCGCTGATCAGAGCCACAGACAGTGGGGCACTTTGGGGACCCCCTAGTCCCCCTAGTGACGAGAGAAGAGAAGGTGGTGGCAGGATGGTGGTCAGGCAGGACGTGTCAGTCCTTGCCCGCTGGGGCCAGTTTGCGGGGGAGCAGCTTGGTGTGGCCAGAAGGCGACAGAGAGGTCCCTGCATGGGAGTCCAGCTTCACCTTGTCCAGGATGGTCTTCTTGATGGCGGCTGGTGACACCTGCTCCTGGTCAGCCATGGACTGCAGCTCCCTAGAGAGGCAGGGAGAGGCTGGGTTTGGAGCACAAGTGTGCACCCAGGAAGAGGGAGTGAAGCCCACAGCTCCCAGTGCCAGTCAGCCCTGGGCAATGCTGTCACCCTCGCCTCAGCACCTTTATTCCCCTCTGCCAGCGACACGCCCCCACACAGCTGCTGGGCTCCCTCTCACCTCATTCCTATCAGCTCAGCATCACCAAATCTCCCCGCAGTGCCCCCAGACCTGAGTTCTCGTGGCCCCACCACAGGATGTGGGTTTACACCTGTCTCCCCTGCAGGCTGGAGGTGAGGCCAGGCCCCTCGTGTTCCCCTCACTGTTACAGGGTGGCACTCGCAGAGTCTGAGGGTGTCTGGACTGGAGAGTGGGCAGTGTGGCAAGAAAGACGTCCTCACCCACCCTGCAGACCTGAACTGGGGACAGCGGCTCCCAGCCTGGCTCTGCTTTTCAACAGCTGTGGGATCCCAGGCAAATAGCTTAAACTCTGTCTGTCTCCTGCTCTTTGCTTCTTTCACCTTCCAAGGAATTTTCCTTGTGCCTGGATGCTGCTGCGTGTCCTGCTGGTCTAACTTAATCCCCCAGCGAGGGCAGGAGGAAGGTGGGACCAGGCCCACAGAAGTTTCCTAATGTGCCTGGCCACCCCGCCACCCCACTGGTGTGACCCCTGGCTCGAATGACACTCCTGGCTATGACAATGGTGGACCTATGTGGGGAGCACAGGGCAGAGCATCCGGGTCCCTCTGTGGATGTTCCCTCCTCGCAGGAAACAGAAGGTGGGGAGGGATACCGCCCACAGTAACCCAGGGAACCTCAGGGCCCCCCGTGTCCTGCACAACACCAGGCTGGAGTTCAATACATATCTGCTGAGCGCATGAATGAGCAGATGTGTGTGAGAGAGGCCTCTGCCATGCAAGGACTGGAGACAAGGGAAGCAGGCAGGGCGGGGGCCCACCGTGTGCGGATGCAGGAGGCTTCCACAGCGTTGATGAGCAGGGAGCGGAAGCCCCCACTCTCCAGCACATGCAAGGCATGGATGGTGGCCCCACCAGGAGAGCTGACGTTGTCCTTAAGCTGGCCTGGGTGCTGTTCTGAGTGCAGCAGCATCTTGGCAGCCCCCTGCAGCCAGAAGAAAGGCTGATGGCTGTGGGCACCCACCTGCCTGTGCAGGGTACTGCCCCAGCCACTGTAGCACACACTGACTCCCCACTTGGCTCCTCCCAGTGCAGCCCCAGAGCCCTGCAAAGAGTGCCCCCACTAGAGGGTCAGGAAACACACTGACCAGGAGGGCCTGGGCCCCGAGGCGGACTGCCAGGCGCCTTGGAAGTCCCATCTTCACGCCCCCATCAGCCAGGGCATCCAGGGCTGTGAATGCCTGTGGGGAGAAGGCACCCTGAGCCTCTCTCCTGGGCTTCTCCTCTTTCCCTTCTGGGCAAGCTCCAGTTCCCACAGCCTTGGAGCCCTCCACCCTGGCCCTCCCAGGGGGGCAGGGACAGATGTGCCCTGTGGTCCTGGGAAGTGCCCGCCGCCGCCAGCTGCCCCCGCAGTCCTCACGTAGGCGGGGCCGCTGCCACTGAGCCCCGTGACGGCATCGATCAGGTCCTCTTCCACCTCCGTGCAGAAGCCCACGCTGCTCAGCAGCTGCTCCAGGAGCCTCCCGTCCTCCACCTGGGCGTGCGTGCCTGTGGCGTACACGGTAGCCCCCTCCCGCACCACCACTGGAGTGTTGGTCATGCAGCGGATGACCCTGGGGGCTGGCCGAAACGCTGACAGCTTCTGGAAGAGAAACCAGTGTGTCCGTCTGGCCTTGGACACAGTGCCTAGATGCACTCACCACACCGAACAGTGCCCGAGCTCTCCCAGTGGGCCGGGACACTGCAACCCTTTTGCAGATGAAAACTGAAGTACTGAGGGCCCGGGCTCTAGACAGCCCCTCTCCACACCCCACTGGGCCTGCGGTGCTACCTTCTCAATGGAGCTGATGGTAACGCCAGCCGCGCAGGACACCACAATGTGCCTGTCCTCAATGTCGGCGCCTATTTCATCCAGGATGAAGGGGATGATGTGTGGCTTCACAGCCAGGAAGAGCACATCACTGTGCTGCACCGTCTCCTTGTTGTGGGGTGTCAACTTCACCCCCATCTTCTGCAGGGGCAACAGGTGGGCTCAGCCTGGTCCCGTGGCTGTCTGCACTCCCACCAAGCCAAGAGTCCCACAGGTAGAATGGCACAGAGAATGCTGGAGTTGGGGGTAGGCAGGGCTGGGGGCTCAGGGCTCTGACCACCCCCTTGTTGACCCCTCCCACCCAGAAACGGAGGAAGAACTCTGTGTGGAATGTGTCCCTGCTGCAGACAGAAAAGGACCCTCCATCCACGCCACCGCCCTGCCCCCAGCCTGGGACTGCCGTCCCCCAGACCCGGCTCTCCACGTGGGAGTGGTGGTCTCAAGCAGCCCCCA
Organism: Pongo abelii; assembly: GCF_028885655.2. NCBI lineage: Eukaryota > Metazoa > Chordata > Mammalia > Primates > Hominidae > Pongo > Pongo abelii. Next base: position 97,360,158 of record NC_072004.2, read on the forward strand.
GGTATGTTCCTTGGCTGCCAGGCTGTGGCCCCACCTGCCAGGCCCCCAGAGGACTCCTCGAAACTTTAACCCTGTGCAGGGAACTCCATTCCAGAACAACACCCTCCTATCAGCTGTACACACTCCCACCACCCAGGTCCCAAGAGCAATCAGCAGGGTGAAGAGGTGGGGTCCATGAGACCCCAGTCCAGGGCCCCTGCCCTCACTGGGGTGGGGGCTACAGCACATACTCCTGCCTCTCCACGCCCAGCCCCACAGGGACTCAATCTCCTTTCTCCCTTTCACCTGCACCTACCCTGAGAGCAGAAACCGTGGCCAGGTCCATGTCTGGGGAGCTAGCTGTTATCTTGTGGGCAGCCAAGACGCCTGAGGGGAGAAACAGTTCCTCTTCAGTTCTTTTTTTTTTGAGATGGAGTCTCGCTCTGTTGCCCAGGCTGAAGTGCAGTGGCGCCATCTTGGCTCATTGCAAGCTCCGCCTCCCGGATTCACGCCATTCTCCTGCCTCGGCCTCCTGAGCAGCTGGGACTACAGGCGACCGCCACCACGCCCGGCTAATTTTTGGTATTTTTAGTAGAGACGGGGTTTCACTGTGTTACCCAGGATGGTCTCGATCTCCTGACCTCGTGATCTGCCCGCCTCTGCCTCCCAAAGTGCTGGGATTACAGGCGTGAGCCACCGCGCCCGGCCGTAAACAGTTCCTCTTCATGGCTAGTTCTGGCTTCCCTCCCTCCCCATTCCCAGGAAGGAGAGTGAGACAGCACAGGTAAAGCCCCAAACACACAGAAGCTGCCAGTTCCCCCAGGACTCAGGCCTTGTGACCCAGCACACACCTTCAGCGCCCAGCCCTGCAGAAGTGGAAAGGGGCAAGTCTCTCCCACTGGGCCTCACCGTCCCCCAACTGGGGGCCTACCTGCTGCTGTGAAGCCCTTGGCCAGGGCAAAAGCCAGCTGGCCAGCGCCGATGAAGCCCACGCTCATGCTGTCGGGAGACCCCTGGCCCAAAGCCCCCACAGATGGCACCGGCTCTGCGAGACGAGACCGGCAGGATGTAGAGCAAGTTAGGGGGGCAGTGCCAGCCTGGCCGCTCCTCCCGCAGCCGGGTGCCCACCTCCCCTGGTCCCAGCTGGTCTAACTTTCCACTTTGCTGTCCGGCCCGTTAACTGCTTCGGGGCCCCCAGTCAGAGCGGCGGTGCCTGGCCTGCTGCCTAGCGTCCCGCACCCACTGGAGGGGTGGAGGTTCCGCAGAAGAAATGACTGGGAAGGGGGAAAAGTACGGGGAGGCCCCGGCGCCTAGGGGTCCCCCGTCTGGGTTCCCACCCCGCCCGGAACTGGGCTACCGTCGCGCCCCACCCGGCGACCGCCGCCCACCATTCCCGGAGCCCGACCCCAACCCAGCTACCGTGCGCAGGTCGTCCCCACCCCTCGGCGCTGCGCCCGCCACGCGGCACCCGCACCCAGGTCCCGCCCCCGTCGCGCCAGCGAATCCGGGCGCGGCCTCCAGGCGCTGGCCAATCAGAGCGCGCGGCGGCGCCAGAGAGGTTGCATCATCCGCGCGCCCCTCCCACGCCGACCGCCGGACCCCGCCTGTCTCGCGCCCAGGGATCCTCCGACCCTCGGATACACACCCTCTACGGCACGCGGTCCCCTGACCCGCGCTCCTCCTGGTCGCGCTTCCCGGGACCTACACGTGGGGTCCGAGGACGCGGGCGGAGGGGGCGGCCCGATTGGGCCTGTGAGGGGCCCTCCACGCAGGGCTTTGTCTTGAGCCACCCGGACACGGACGCGTCAAGCTGGCCTCCCTGGGCGCGCGGCCGGCGCTCTCTGGGGATCAGTCCCTTCTACTGTCATCGAGTTTGGAGAAGTCCGGCTGTACAGCGTTTTCTTTCCTTTTTTTTTCCCCCGCGGGGACAGAGTTGAAAATAATTTGCCAAGTGGAAGCATTTTAAATATGTCACTATTTAGGCCGGGCGCAGTGGCTCACGCCTGTAATCCCAGCACTTTGGGAGGCCGAGGCGGGCGGATCACCTGAGGTCAGGAGTTCTAGACCAGCCTGACCAACATGGTGAAACCCAGTCTCTACTAAAAATACAAAAAATTAGCCGGGCGTGGTGGCAGGTGCCTGTAATCCGAGCTACTCGAGAAGCTGAGGCAGGAGAATCGCTTGAACCGGGAGGTGGAGGTTGCAGTGAGCTGGGATTGCGCCACTACACTCCAGCCTGGGCAACAAGAGCGAGACTCCATCTGAAAAAAGAAGAAAGAGACAGAGAGAGAAAGAAAGGAAGAAAAGAAGAAAGGAAAAGAAAAGAAAGAGGAAGAGGCGTGACACTGTGGCCACGGGTGTTCCTCTAACTGGGCACACAGCGGTGCTCCACTAGCAAACACAGGAAGCCCACCCCATCATGCCCCTACTCCCACACTGCCCGGAGCATCCTCCAATACCCAAACCTCTCGCCTGCCTGGGTTTTGGGGGAGTGAAGCTCCAGTCACTTCCCCCTGAGGACATGCTCAGAGTTCACGTGATTCGGGCCTGCATCTGGGGCTCTGGATAGTCAGGGTCCCTGTCGGTGGCAAGATTAAGGGTGAAGTCAGAAGGGATCACTGGCAGCTCATTACCCTGCCAAGGGGTGACAGGAGCTGCCTTACTTTTTCTGTGCTGTATCTTAGATGATGACAGGCTATTCTAGCACGTCATTTCAGAAGGCCTGGGACGCTCCTGCCACAGCAGCAGGGCCACGCGTTCTGGCTATCTGTCTACCTGGTCCCCCCACTGTGAACACGTAATGACCACTACCAACACTGGGAGGCTGCCCTGTGGTGGCCATGGGAAGAGCTTGTCCAGATGGACAGCTCAAACCTGGGGCACGGAGGCTAGCATCGCCTAGGCGCTTTGAGAGCCAAGCTCCCCAGGCCGTTTCAGAATCACTTTTCCCCAAGTGATAACAGCAAGTAACACTTTTACCTAAAAACCCAAAAACCCAAAATGGACAGCCCTCTGAGCCAGGGATACACTGTCAACAGGACTGACTCTGAAGGAAGTCTCCCAGCCCTGGGTCCCCTCCCCTTCCTTTCTGTCCCTCAGGACCTTTGCGAACGTGGCAGAGGCCCACCGGACAGGGAGGAAATTGGGAAGTTGGTGACAATTAACTCGTTTCAGAATTCTGGCCAGTGAAAAAAAGGAGAGAAGGAGGCTGGGTCCTCTCCAAGACTGGTGTCCAGGTCTCCCCTGAGTCAGGAGGCAGATGATCCCTATGCCCCCTCCCTATTGCCCTCAGCCAGCAGCAGGCCCAACAGCTGACTGCCCTCGTCTGGGATCTGCCATTGACTCCAAAACACCCACCCGCTCTGAGTGAAGGAGGTCGGCCAGACCCTGTTTGTTGGCTAACATGAGCGAGACCCCTCCTCAGCGGCCAGTGAGGCCCCTTCCTCACATTCTTCATGGCAGCAGCACAGGCCTGGCTGTGGGGACTGCCGTCCAAAAGGAGCAACAATGTGTCTGTCGATCGATGTGTCCAGGGCCTCTCGAGACCCCCAGATGGGCGTAGGGGAGGAGGTGAGCGCTGCAGGCCTCTGGGAGGGACTGGCATGAGCCACAGGCCCGTCGGAGCCAGGCTGGCCTGTCACCCCTCTGAGGCAGAAGACACTGCCTGCCCCTTCCCCAGGAGGCTGCTCAGACCCTCAGGAGCCCAGCCTGCCCTGACTGTGATCCCGGGCCACTTCTTTCCTCAGCCTTCCCCCAGAGCATGCTAGGAAGGGCCGCCAGGAGGGGCAGGTGCTCACGGTCCCCTCAGAATAGACTGCTGGTCCAGAGGCAAGGAACGTATAAATGTCAGCATTTATTTCCTGCTCAAGGACGTCAATGGGGCCCAGTCAATGGGCTGAGGGGCTGTTGTGCCACTGCCCACCCGGCTTGGACTCAGGGGTGGCCAGTGGGTCAGCTCCTGGCTGGACCAGGCTGGGCTTCTATGCAGGAGAAGCTGGCTGGAGCATGGAGGATGACAGCCCCGGCGTCGGGAGTGTTTCGGCAACTGGATCCTTGAGCAGAGGCAAGCAGTACCCAGACTGTGTCCAGCGGCCGCCCTCAGCCAGGCTCCCTCCCAGTACCACAGATTCCCACAGTGCACAGATGCCCACCCGGGACTGCTGAAGCTGCTTCGTCACAGCCGATGGTGGGTGTCCAGGTGGGGCGCCGTGGCTATGGCGGATCCAGGTCCTCCCCGTCCACTGTGCACTCGGTGACGCCAGGCTCTGCAGGCTCTTCCAGGCCACCCGCGCCACCTCCAGCTTGTGGACACTCCGGAAGCAGCCTGCTTCCAAACGCTGTGGCTACTAGCCCGGAGGCTTCCCGGACGTGGGTGGGAGAGGCTGGTCCAGATTTCTGGCTCCTTCTCTGTGAGCCGGCACAGCTCCCCAGGCAGGGCTCTCTTCCCAGGGTTCTGGGAGCTGCCTTTCTGAACCAGGAGTGGTTCTGACTCCCCACGCCCCTGCCTCCCCTTGCCTGGCCTAGCTACTCTCCTGGGTTCGTCTGCTCTGGAAGTCATTCCTCTTTCAGCTTGCCTTACCCAGCCTGAGTGTGGTCTCCAGACACTAATGGAGGTATTGGGTGCCTCACAAATCCTTCTAGCCTCCGTGTCCCCAGCTGCAAAATGGGTCACAACAGCAGCTGCTTTAAAGTTTTCCCTTATGTTACAGTGACCAGCACTGAGCCCCAGGAGCGCTGGGAAATGGTGAGAGAGAGTGAGCTGGGGATTGGCCTAGGTGAGGCTCTCCCCTGCGTCTGCTCAGGGCCTCTGCCCTACTGTCCTGCCCCTGTCCCTCTGAGCCCAGTCTGGAAGTCGGGGTGTGACCTCTCCCGTTGTACTTCATCTCCCCTGAGCCTGCGGCTTCCCTCCTGCTGGCTACTTGACACCTTGGTTCACCTGAGTTTCCCTCGCAGAGCCTGGAGCTGCTGGCCAGAGAGCAGAGGTGGGTGGGCTGCCACTGTGGGCTACAGGCTGGGCACGAAGCGAATCCTCTGGGAGTAGGCGAGGTCAATGACGTACAGGAGCAGGTTGACGTAGGTGAAGATGGCCACCACCAGCTGGCTGTCCCAGGGACAGCTGCCCCGAGCACAGTTGGGGGGCCGTTTGGGCTCACCGTACTTGGGATCGAAACAGAAGACTGGCCAGATCACGGCGGCGCTGAGGTACAGGAGCACAGCCAGGAAGGTGTACACCACCACCAGCCGGTCGAAGGGGCAGCCCAGGCCCCCTGTGTGGCCCGTCACACTCAGGGCCACCACGGCCACTGTAGCCAGGAAGCACAGGCTGTAGACGGCCACGCACCACTGGGTGGCCACATAGCGCCCGTAGCGGCTGTCGTGGACCAGCGCCCCGAAGATGATGCAGGCCACAAAGGCCTGGACGATCTTGAGGAGCCCCGATACCGTGGCCATATAGCTGGTCACCTGGCCGGGCCGGGCCCGCGTCAGGGCCACCTCCACGGCGTAGGCCAGGAAGAGGAGCCCGGCGAAGACACTGGCTGCCAGGCGGAAGTCCCTGGCAGCACAGCCGGTGGGCTCGGGGGGACACTCCCGCCGGGCGAAGTACAGCGGATACAGGACCGCAGCCGTGGCGCACAGCAGGGTGGCCAGCATGGCGAAGGCGGCGGTGAAGTTGCCCCAGGAGAGCCGCAGGCAGCCGTGGAGCCGTGTGAACTCACAGGCCACCACCAGTGCAGAGATGGCGAAGCAGAAGCCCCAGGCGGCCATGCAGAAGGTGCCCTGGACGCCCGCGAAGCCGCCCCGGTGGGCCACCAGGCTGAAGGTAGTGCAGCCAAAGGCCAACTGCAGCATGCGAGCTGTGCCCACGGGGGACGTCATGGCGCCCAGGTGCAGGTACGCACCCCCAGGGGGCTCCATGGTGCTGCCCATCTGGCCAGCCTCGTTTCCGGCTCACACGTTGCCCCAAGGCCCTGGGGTCCCTGCTGGGCCAAGGCCCCTCAGTCCCCTGCGGTAGTGGCAGGTGCCTGCAGCCTGCAGAGGCAGTGACGATGGTAACATTGCAGCAGGGCAGCCTCTCTGCTGCCTATGTGAGGCGGCCCCCCCCAGCGCTATAAATAGACAGCCGTGATCAGAGCCCCGGAATAGCAGCCCGCGTGCCTGTCCCCATCTTAGAGAGACATCTGACCCCTGGTCCCTTGTGGAGCCCCTGCCGGGACCATTAACCCGTTGGCTGCTGGCACCACCCCCACCTCCGCCTCCCGCACACCTGCATCTGTCAGTCTGGTCAGTTGGTTTCACGGCTCATGGGGGAGGGGGAGGGAGGAGGGGAGCAGAGAGCATGAGGGTCCCCACGGGGTAACCCCAGCTCCAGCAGCCTCCAGGGCCAGCTGTGCGGGGGAGGGGTGTAGGAGGCAGGAGGGGGCAGCCCGGGCTCCTGGGGCTCGCGGGGGTGGGGGGTGGTTTCCCCAACATTTATCTCACCCTTTCCGGATGGCCGCATGGTTCAGAGCCTGCATGGGCTTCAGGATCCTGCTGTCATTGCCTGGGGTTCACAGGGCTCTGCTGCTGCCAGGGGAGCAGAGCATGGAGACCGTGGCCTCTGCTCCCCAAGCCCCGCTCCCCACCCTCATTCTGTCTCGTCCCTAATCTGCCCGGGGCAGAGACATTTGACTGTTTGTTACTGTCTGCAGGGGCCATTCTGGGGCTCTTCACTTGTCCTTAACATTAAACACCTAGAAAAACACTCACCTCTTCCCTTTTTTTTGTTTGAGACGGAGCCTCGCTCTGTCGCCCAGGCTGGAGTGCAGTGGTGCGATCTCGGCTCCCAGGTTCAAGCAATTATCCTGCCTCAGCCTCCCAAGTAGCTGAGATTACAGGCGTGAGTCACCATGCCTGGCAAATTTTTTTGTATTTTTAATAGAGACCGGGTTTCACCATGTTGGCCAGGCTGGTCTTGATCTCTTGACCTCGTGATCCGCCTGCCTCGGCCTCCCAAAGTGCTGGGATTATAGGCGTGAGCCACTAGGTCCGGCCCCTCTTTTTTTTCGAGACAAGGTCTAGCTCTGTCACTCAGGTTGGAATGCAGTGGTGAGATCACAGCTCACTGCAGCCTCGACCTTCCAGGCTCAAGTGATCCTCCTGCCTCAGCCTTTTTATTTATTTACTTATTTATTTATTCAACCACTTGCACTCACTCCCAACTCTTCCATTTTTAAGCTAAAATATGAAATGTTTTTAAAAAGGAAAAAAATGATATCTTTTTTTTTTTTTTGAGATGGAGTCTCGCTCTGTCGCCGAGGCTGGAGTACAGTGGCATGATCTCTGCTCACCACAAGCTCCGCCTCCCGGGTTCACGCCATTCTCCTGCCTCAGCCTCCCGAGTAGCTGGGACTACAGGCACCTGCCACCACGCCCGGCTAATTTTTTGTATTTTTAGTAGAGATGGAGTTTTGCCATGTTAGCCAGGATGGTCTCGATATCCTGACCTCGTGATCCACCTGCCTTGCCTCCCAAAGTGCTGGGATTACAGGCATGAGCCACCGCGCCCAGCTGGAAAAAAAATGATTTCTTACTAATTTTTTTTTTCTTTTTTTTTTTTGAGACAGAGTCTCACTCTGTTGCCCAGGTTGGAGTGCAGTGGCGCGATCTCGGCTCACTGCAAGCTCTGCCACCCAGGTTCACGCCATTCTCCTGCGTCAGCCTCTCGAGTAGCTGAGACTACAGGCGCCCGCCACCACACCTGGCTAATTTTTTGTATTTTTAGTAGACACGGGGTTTCACCATGTTAGCCAGAATGGTCTCGATCTCCTGACCTCGTGATCCACCCACCTAGGCCTCCCAAGGTGCTAGGATTACAGGCGTGAGCCACCGCGCCCGGCCTCTTACTGAATTTTTAATTTTTTTTCTTTTTGAGACGGAGTTTCACTCTTCATCGTCCAGACTGGAGTGCAGTGGCGCAATCTCGGCTCACTGCAACCTCTGCCTCCCAGGTTCAGGCGATTCTCCTGCCTCAGCCTCCCTAGCAGCTGGGATTACAGGTGCACGCCACCATGCCCAGCTAATTTTTTGTATTTTTAGTAGAAACGGGATTTCACTATGTTGGCCAGGCTGGTTTAGAACTTCTGACCTCAGGCAATCCACCCACCTCAGCCTCCCAAAGTGCTGGGATTACAGGCATTAGCCACCGCGCCCAGCTTTGTAACTAAAAAGAGAAAGAAAAATTGCCTGTAATTCCATCACCTGGATTCAACCACTTTGAACATTTTCCGGTATATCCTCGTAGGTATTTCCTGGACTTTTTAGTTAGAGAAACTTAAATCCAGCCGGGCGCGGTGGCTCACACCTGTAATCCCAGCACTTTGGGAGGTGGACGGATCACGAGGTCAGGAGATATAGACCATCCTGGCTAACATGGTAAAAACCCATCTCTACTAAAAATACAAAAAAATTAGCCGGGCGTGGTGGCACATGCCTGTAGTCCCAGCTACTCAGGAGGCTGAGGCAGAAGAATCGCTTGAACTTGGGAGGCAGAGGTTGCAGTGAGCCGAAATCACGCCATTGCACTCCAGCCTGGGTGACAGAGCTAGACTCTGTCTCAAAAAAAAAAAAAAAAAAAAAAAAGGGCCGGGTGCAGTGGCTCACACTTGTAATCCCAACACTTTGGGAGGCCGAGGAAGGCGGATCACAAGGTTAGGAGAGATTGAGATCATCCTGGCTAACACAGTGAAACCCTGTCTCTACGAAAAATACAAAAACAAAATTAGCCGGGCATGGTGGCACGCGCCTGTAGTCCCAGCTCCTCGGGAGGCTGAGGTGGGAGAATGGCGTGAACCTGGGAGGCAGAGCTTGCAGTGAGCTGAGATCGCGACAGAGCGAGACTCCTTCTCAAAAAAAAGAAAAAGAAAAAGAAAAAGAAATGTATACTGAATCTCTGCCCTGGGTTTCTGAGTCTCTGCCCTGGGTTTCTGAGACAGAACTTCTAAGACCCTTTCAGACAGAGGCAGGAGGAGTCTTTTATTGTGGTATTTGGTCTTTGACCCCGGTTCCTGACATAGAGCTCCTAAAACCTTTATAATCTCCTAACTTATAGGAGCATCTGACATGGGGCTCCCAATCCCCTGGAATTTCCTGGGTGACAGGAACGTCTTTTGTTCTAATGAGGCGACTCCTAGTGGGCTCCTGGACAGCCTTGGTGTGGGGGTTGGTGGCAACTACTACGTGATCAGAAGGGCAGAGCTTCTAGACCCACTTGCAGCCTCCAGAAGGGACAGGGGCTGAAGGCTGAGCTGACCACCAGTGACCAATGATGTAATCAGTCATGCCTACATAATGAAGCCTCCATAAAACCCAAAAGGACAGGGTTGAGAGGTTTCCAGGTGGCAGAATGCTTGGAGGGTCCTGGAGGCTCCCTGGAGAGTCCTCCAGATGAACAGCATTGCCTCTATCTGCTGTTCATCTGGGTCTTTTGTCACACATGTGGAAACATAAATAAAGTGTTGGCGGAGCTCGGTGGCTGACGCCTGTCATCCCAGCACTTTGGGAGGCTGAGGCAGGCAGATCACTTGAGCCAGGAGTTCCAGACCAGCCTAGGCAACATAGTGAGACTCCATCTCTACAAAAAATACAAAAATTGGCTGGGCACAGTAGGTCACGCCTGTCATCCCAGCACTTTGGGAGGCCGAGGCAGGTAGATCATTTAAGGTCAGGGATTTGAGACCAGCCTGGCCAACGTGGTAAAACTCTGTCTATATTAAAAAAAAAAAAAAATTGGCCTGGTGCGGTGGCTCACGCCTGTAATCCCAGCACTTTGGGAGGCCAAGGTGGGCGGATCACGAGGTCAGGAGATCGAGACCATCCTGGCTAACACGGTGAAACCCCATCTCTACTAAAAATACAAAAAATTATCCAGGCGTGGTGGCAGGCGCCTGTAGTCCCAGCTACTCAGGAGGCTGAGGCAGGAGAGTGTCATGAACCTGGGAGGCGGAGCTTGTAGTGAGCCAAGATAGCGCCACTGCACTCCAGCCTGGGCAACAGAGCAAGACTCTGTCTCAAAAAAAAAAAAAAAAAAAACATAGTGCCACATGCCTGTAATCTCAGTTACTGGGGAGGCTGAGGTAGGAGAATCACTTGAACCCAGGAGACCGAGGTTGCCGTGAGCTGAGATTGCACCACTGCACTCCAGCCCGGGCAACAGAGTGAGACTCCATCTCAAAAAAAAAAAAAAAAAAAAAAAAAGAAAAGAAAATACAAAAAAAAAATAAATAAAACAGTAAATAAGGCCAGGCGCAGTGGCTCATGCCTGTACATCCAGCACTGTGGGAGGCCGAGGCGGGTGGATCACCTGAAGTCAGGAGTTTGAGACCAGCCTGACCAACCAACATGGTGCAATCCCGTCTCTAATAAAAATACAGAAATTAGCCAGGCCTGGTGGTATGTGCCTGTAATCCCAGCTACTCCAGAGGCTGAGGCAGGAGACTTGCTTGAACCTGGGAGGCGGAGATTGCAGTGAGCCAAGATCATGCCACTGTACTTCAGCCTGGGTGACAGAGGGAGACTCCATCTCAAAATAATAGTAATTATAATAATCCAAATAATACAAATTTAAAAAGCAATACTATGTAACAACTGTTTACATAGAATTTACATACCAGGTGTTATAAGTAATCTAGAGGTGATTTAAGTCCAGAGGAGGGGGTGCAAAGGTTATATGCAAATAACATGCCATTTTGTATCAGGGACTCTGGCCTTGTGGATTCTGGT